>NC_091245.1:92207500-92832500 GCF_042477335.2 Ovis canadensis | reverse complement strand
GTTCATTCGCTCAGTCGTGTCTGACTCTTTGCGACCCCATGAATCACAGCATGCCAGGCCTCCCTGTCCATCACCAACTCCCAGAGTTCACTCAAACTCATGTCCATCGAGTCAGTGATGGCATCCAGCCATCTCATCCTCTGTCGTCCCCTTCTCCTCCTGCCCCCAATCCCTCCCAGCATCAGAGGCTTTTCCAATGAGTCAACTCTTCACATGAGGTGGCCAAAGTATTGGAGTTTCAGCTTTAGCATCAGTCCTTCCAATGAACACTCAGGACTGATCTCCTTTATGATGGACTGGTTTGATCTCCTTGCAGTCCAAGGGATTCTCAAGAGTCTTCTCCAACACCACAGCTCAAAAGCATTAAGGTGGACAGGGTTTAATCTCTGGTAAAGAACTAAGATCCTGCAAGCAGTGTGGCTGCAGCCAATAAAAAAAAGATTCATCTAGAACTTTACAGCTACAAAATTTTTATATGTACTTCCCTGGTTTATAATAATAGTCTAGACTTAATGTGATATTAGCATAATGTCACTGCAAGGTATTTAAAGATATATTGATTTTTTAAAATAAGGAAAGTAGAATGTATTTTTCAAATTTTACACAGGCTTCTGTCAACAGAGCATTATATTCATTTTCATATGTTTCATTGATATCACTTAATAAGCACAAATGAGGAAATTTCTTGAAATTTACTCTTTTTATTGTGTCACTCAATACACAGCTGGCCTCTATTTATAGATACATGCCATTAAAAAATATTAATATTGTTACATTATCAATTTTTAAAAATCTTAAAAGTTACAAATCCAACCCACTTGTTTGCTGTGTAACTAGGAACATCATTTACTTCAGTTCAGTTCAGTCACTCAGTCGTGTCCGACTCTTTGCAACCCCATGAATCGCAGCACACCAGGCCTCCCTGTCCATCACCAACTCCTGGAGTTCAGTCAGACTCACATCTTTCAAGTCAGTGATGCCACCCAGCCATCTCATCCTGGGTCGTCCCCTTCTCCT
The DNA here is from genome assembly GCF_042477335.2 of Ovis canadensis. Taxonomy (NCBI): domain Eukaryota; kingdom Metazoa; phylum Chordata; class Mammalia; order Artiodactyla; family Bovidae; genus Ovis; species Ovis canadensis. The sequence goes on along the minus strand of NC_091245.1, from coordinate 92,831,483 downwards.
CCTGCCCCCAAGCCCTCCCAGCATCAGAGTCTTTTCCAATGAGTCAACTCTTTGCATAAGATGGCCAAAGTACTGGAGTTTCAGCCTTAGCATCATTCCTTCCAAAGAAATCCCAGGGCTGATCTCCTTCAGACTGGACTGGTTTGATCTCCTTGCAGTCCAAGGGACTCTCAAGAGTCTTCTCCAACACCACAGTTCAAAACCATCAATCCTTCGGTGCTCAGCTTTCTTCACAGTCCAACTCTCACATCCATACATGACCACAGGAAAAACCATAGCCTTGACTAGATGGACCTTTGTTGGCAAAGTAATATCTCTTTTTTTCAATACACTATCTAGGTTGGTCATAACTTTTCTTCCAAGGAGTAAGCATCTTTTAATTTCATGGCTGCAATCACCATCTGCAGTGATTTTGGAGCCCCCCAAAATAAGGTCTGACACTGTTTCCACTATTTCCCCATCTATTTCCCATGAAGTGATGGGACCAGATGCCATGATCTTCGTTTTCTGAATGTTGAGCTTTAAGCCAACTTTTTCACTCTCCTCTTTCACTTTCATCAAGAGGTGTTTTAGTTCCTCTTCACTTTCTGCCATAAGGGTGCTGTCATCTGCATATCTGAGGTTATTGATATTTCTCCCGGCAATCTTGATTCCAGCTTGTGTTTCTTCCAGCCCAGCATTTCTCATTAGGGAAGGTTTTTTGAGAAAGTGACATGCAAAGCAAGACCTAAAGGATAAGGAAAAGCTAGCCATAGGAAAAGTTGAGGGATGAGTGTTTTAGTGGGAACAACATACAGTTAGTTGTGTACATCTAAAGAAGGCCAGTGTGGTGAATGGTGACAGAAGACATGAACAGAACAAAATGAGACTGGAGAGAAATTAAAACCAGATTATAACAGCCTTAATAGAGAAGTCTGAATTTTATTCTGGGCATAATAGGAGATCACTAAAGGATTTTAAGCAGAAAAGACACCATCTGAAGTATATTTTTTGTTTTGTTTTCTTTTGATGGTTTGTTTTTAATTGACATTTTCATTGAGATCCTTGTAGATTTACTTGCAGTTTTAAGAAATAATACAGAGAGAGCATGTGCTTAATTTAGTTTCCCCCAGTGACAACAATTTGTAAAATTGTAGTACAATGTAGCTGCCAGTATATGGGCATTGACAAAAAACACCTTATTCAGAGTTCCCCAATTTTATCTACACTTATTTACACATATGAATTAAATTCTGTACAATTTTATCACTTGTAGGTTCATGAACCCATCACAGTATCAAGATTCTGAATAGTTCCAATATTAGGAATCCCTCAATTTTTAACCACACCCTCCTCCCTCTTCCATCTTCCCATTCTCAACTTCTGGCAATCACTAATTTGTCCCCAATTTCTAAAAATTTGTCTTTTCAAAATGTTATATAATTGATCATACATTGTGTAACCCTTTTTTTATTTATTTTATTTTTGGTTGTGGTGGGCCTTTGTTGTTGCTCGCTCCGGCTTTCTTTAGTTGCAGTGAACGGGAGCTGCTTCCTGGTTGCAGGGCATGCGTTTCTCATTGTGGTGGCTTCTCCTGTCATGGAGCTCAGGTTCTAGGTTGTGAGGGCATCAGTAGTTGCAGCTCATGGGCTCTAGAGTGGAGGCTCATCAGCTGTGGCACACAGGCTTAGTTGCTCTGCAGCATGTGGGATCCTCCCAGGCCAGGGTTCAAACCAGGGCCCCTTGCATCACAAGGCAATTCTCAACCACTGGACCACCAGGGAAGCCCATGTGTAACCTTTTATGATTGGCTTTTTTCCTTCAACAGTATTTCCATGGAGGTTGATCCAAGTTGTTGTGTGTATAAATAGTTTGCTTGTTTTCATTGCTGAGTAGTAGTCTGTGGTTATAGGCGTGAAGAAGTGAAGGTATTTGTCCCTCAGTCATGTCCAGCTCTTTGCAACCCCATGAACTATAGCCCTCCAGGCTTCTCTGTCCGTGGAATTACTCAGGCAAGAACTGGAGTGAGTAGCCATTCCTTTCTCTAGGGGATCTTCCCACCCCAGGGCTCAAACCCAGTCTCCTGCATTGCAGGCGAATTCTTTACCATCTCGAGTCACCAGGGAAGCCCAGTTATGGGCATATCACAGTATAAATATTTACCCTTGGAAGGGTATATGGGTTAATTCCATTTTCTGCTACTGCAAATAAAGTTGCTATGAACACTCATGTACAGTTTTACATAAGAACATAAGTTTTCATTTCTCTGAGGTAAAAGCCCAAACATATAACTTCTAGTTTTATAATTGTATATTGTATTTTATAAAAAACTGTCAAACTTTTCCAGAATAGCTGTATAATTTTACATTTCTACTAGCAATATAGAAATGATCCAATTTCTCTGCATCTTTGCCAGAATTTGATATTGTCACTATTTTTAATTTTAGCATTTCTGATAGATGTATAGTGGTAGCTTTCACTTTTCATTTGCATTTCTCTCGTGGCTAATCATACTGAATGTCATTTCACATGTTTTTTTGCCATCTGTTTATCCTCTTTGGGGAAATGTCTGTTGATGCCTTTTCCCTATTTTCTGATTGAAGTGTTTATCTTTTTACTATTGAGTTTTCAGGGTTGTTTATATATTTTAGATAGTACTCTTTTGTTGCAAATGTAGTTTTGCAAATATTTTTCCTAATCTGTAGTGTGTCTTTGCATCCTCTTTACAGAATCTTTTGCAGAGCAAAAGTTTTTAATTTTGATGAAGCATAATTTATCAATTCATCCTTTTATGGATTATACTAATAGTATTAAGTCTAAGAACTCTTTCCTTGGCTCTAGATTCCCAAAATTTTCTTCTATATATATTTTTTAAAGTTTCATATTTTAAGTTTTACATTCAAGTCTAGAATTCATTTTTAGTTTCTATTTTTATAAGATATGAAGTTTAAGGTTTTGTTTTGATTGTCTGTGTTCAGTTCTCAGTCGTTTTCGACTCTTTGTGACCTCATGGACTGTAGCCCGCCAGCTTCTCTTTCCGTGGGACTTCCAGGCAAGAATACTGAGTGGGTGGTCAATTGCTTGAGCACTGTTTGTGAAAAAGTGACCTTTCCTTTGTTCAATTGTTTTTGCACCTTGTCAAAATTCAGTTGGGCATACATGTGTGAGTATATTTTGGGTTTCACTATTCTGTCAATTAATTTATCTATCTCTCTACCACTACCATAACTTTTTTGCAGTAGCTAGCTAGAAAAATGTGATTTTTAGTGGAGGGATCCTCCCACTTTACCCTTCTTTTTCAAGATTGTCTTAGTTATTCTGGGACATGTGCTGAGGCAATTTTTCATATAAATTTCAAAATGCATGCTAAGTTGCCTCAGTCATGTCTGACTCTTTGCAACCCCATGGACTGTAGCCTTCCAGGCTCCTCTGTCTATGGGATTCTCCAGGCAAGAATATTGTTGCAGAATGGGTTATCATGCCCTCCTTCAGGGGATCTTCCCGACCCAAGGATCGAACCCACAGCTCTTATGTCTCCTGCATTAGCAGGTGGGTTCTTTACCAGCTGAGCCCTGCGTATTTCTACGAAAAAAAAAAAAAATTGCCAGGATTTTTATGACTTGTACTAAACCTACTGATCAGTTTGAGGAGAATTGACATCTTTACTATTTTGAGCCTTCCAACCCATGAGCATGGTATTTCTCTTCATTTAACTGGGTGGTCTTTGATTTCTTTCATCACAAATTTCAGCATACAAATCCTGTACATGTTTTGCAAAGTAAATAGATAAGTATTTCATTTTCTTTGGAATGACTGTAAGTAGTATTGTTTTTAATTGTAGTTACTTCATTGTTGAGTTATAGAAATATGATTGCATTTTTCTGTTGTTCTTGTATCTTGTAACCTTGCTGAATTTATTAGCTCTAAAGAGATTTTTCTATTCCTTGAAATATTCTATGTAGACAATCATATCATCTGCAAGGAGAAATAGTTTGGTTTTCTTGAGAAATAGTTTTATATCTTACTTTCCCATCTGTATGTCTTTTATTTCTTTTTCTTGACTTATTAAAATGGCTAGAACTTCCAGTACTGTGTTCAATAAGAGTGGTGAGAGTGGACATGCTTACCTTTCTTCCAAAATTAGGAAGAAAGCATTGTTTTTCTCCATTAAGTGTGATGTCAGCTAAGATTTTTATACACACTCTTTGTTAAGCTAAAGCAATTCTTCTCTATTCTTAACTAAGTACTGAATGAGTGAATTTTATTTCCACATAATTCTGATGCAATATATGGGGAGGAGAGCAAAATAAGTGAGGTAACCATTAAGATGACTATCACAGTACACCAGGTGAGAGATGATGGTAACCTAGACTAAGATGATGGTGGCGATATGGATTAGGAGATAAGAGGGCAGATTCAAGATATACTTTGTTGTATAACCCATAGGACTTGCTGATGGATTGGGTGTTTAGAGTCAGAAATTGCATTTGGCTGCAAATAACAGAAAACTCTGGGCTTCCGAGGTGGATCAGTAGTAAAAGAATCTTCTGGCAATGCAAGAGAAGCAGGAAACATGGGTTTGATCCCTGGGACAGGAATATCCCCTGGAGAAGGAAATGGCAACCCACTCCAGTATTCTCGCCTGGGAAATCCCATGGACAGGTAAGGTTGACAGGCTACAGTCCATGGAGTCACAAAAGAGTTGGCCATGACTTAGCAACTAAACAACAACAAACAGAAAACTCTACTACAATGACTTAAGTAGAGGCTTCCCCCTCACCCCTGCCCACACAAAAAAAAGTCTGAGAGTAAGCAGTTCTATAAATCTCATCTGTGTCTAAGATCCTTTTATTCTTTGCTGTTTCACAATAACATATGACTTTGAACCATACAGTCACAAGATGGATGTGGTACTTCTAGGTACCGGAGATAAGTTCCAGTAAGAAAGATAGAGTTGCAAAATTTTTCTTTTAGTGATACTTTATTCAGAAAGTTAAGCACTTCCAGAAACATCCATCTATATTTCCTTAATCAAAACTATGTCACTGAAGAAAAAAAAAATCTATGTCACTGACCACTCAATTGCAAGGGAAGCTAGGGAATTGATATTTTACTTTTGAGTCTCTAAAGTAGAGAAAAACAGGGAATAGCTAATTGCAGTGGACACTAAGTGAGCCAATCCATACTACCTACCACACTAAGGATGATGGAAATAAGGAAAAATGGATTACTTCCATATTTCTGGTTGACAGATTACATTACTGTTTACTAGGATGTATAAGAGTGGAAGAGACATGGCTTTTTACGAGAAAGCAATAGTTCAATGTTGGACATGTTGAGATTAAAATGTTTATGAAGCATCTAGAATGTCAAGCAAAGAATTACATACGTGAAGCTGAAATTTAGAAATGTCAATACTGAAGGTAATAATCTTGAAGTCACCAGGATACTGATGGTATTTAAAGCTGTTGAACTATATAAGATCACCTTGGAAGAAAACAAGTAGTTGTGCACAGCTTTGAGGAACACCAATATTTAAGTATTGCTTTGGGAAAAGTGAACTCACAAAATAGACTGAGTAGCTAAAAAGCGAATAGAGAAACCACGAAAGAGGCATTAAAGACATAAATGGAAATATCTGTTTCATGGAGAAGGTATTCTGTAGAGTAAAATGCTACTGAGAGAAGATAAATAAGATAAAGAGAGAAACTTCCATTGAATTTAGCAGCATGAAAGTAGTTGATGATTGAATTAATTAAAATTGAGTTCAGAGTCAAGAAACAAAAAATCCACTTAAACCCCAAATAGGAGTCTGTTATTTTTCCCACACAACAAAAAGTCTGGATGTAAGCAGCTAAAGGTATTAGGGAGCCAGTCATCAGAGCCTGCTGCTTTGTCATTCCCTTGGACTTTCTCTCATGACTGGAAAGTGGGTGTCATTGCTCTGGACTCATGTACAAAACAGCAGAAGAAAAGGAAAGGTGTGGTGCCAGCACCATATGCCCTTTACCAAGAGTAGAAAAACTTCCCCTTCCCTCAGAATTATTTTGCATCTCATTAGTCAGATCTATGTAACACAGACATCCTGAACTTCAGGGGAAACTCCGGGAAGATGAAAACTTATTTAATAAGTTGTCTAGCCTCTACAGTGAAAATGGACAAAAGAAAGAGCAGTTGAGAATGGATGCTTTAAGCAATCAAAAGTGCCTGCCATGATGACCTTGGCAACAACAGCTTTAATGTATGGGATAGCGAGACTGAAACCAAATTACAGGGGACTGAAGAGTGAATGGGAGATGGTGAGGTAGCAAAATGCAATGGATAGAAATATTTTCTATTCATTTGGCCAGAAATTTACTTGTGAAGGGTTTCCCTGGTGGCTCAGACGGTAAAGAATCTGCCTGCAATGCAGGAGACCTGGGTTTGATCCCTGGGTTGGGAAGATCTCTGGGTTGCAGAAGGGAATGGCTACCCACTCCAGTATTCTAGAATTCTGGAGAATTCCATGGACTGTATAGTCCAAGGAGTCACAAAGAGTTAGACGCAACTTTCACTTTCACTGTAGTTGTGAAAAGGAGCAGAGAAGTAGGATGGTATCCAGATTGAGTTGTAAGGTCCAGGGATGCTTTTCACTTTGTATTATTGTTGCTGTTGCTCTTAACATGAAGTAAAAAATTATGTTTGTAAATGATGAGAATGATCATTGTGAGGAGGGGAGAGACAATCGATACAAAAGGAAAGAGAGTGAAAAGAAAGACTCCAAAACATTCATGCTGGTAGGTTCTAGCCTGCTTATGACGTTCCCTTCCTGATAACCTGCCTGTGGACTTTGGACTTGCTTAGTCACCTTCACAATTGTATCAACTTATTCCCTATAATAGATCACTTAAAATTCCCAGTTCTGCTTCTAGGACTGAATCTTGATTGATACAGAATTTGATCCTCAAAAAGTCCTCCAAGAGGCAGTAAAATTATGTACTAGTTTCTATGAAGGAAGACAGGAGGTGAAGGAAAGCTGCATGGCTCAAGGTAGCCTGGAGTTAAAACTCCCCTCCACATCCTCCCCACCATTCTAGGCAAAACAAAGAACTTTCTCACCAGAAGAAAAAAATAGACATTAGGTTAATTACGCCCAGCTCCAAGCCGGCCCAGCCTCTGGCCGATCTCCAGAACTCCTTGCCCCAGCCATTTAAGAGATAACTACTCCCAGCAACCTTGGAAAAGAACAGGCTCCCTTAAGACAATAGCTTTCTACATACATGCCTATATATACTTACTCTTTCTTAGTTAAGTGCAGCAGCTCGCTAATCTGACTCCTGCCCCTTCTCGCCTCATTAAAGGTGATCTGTTCCTGTAGAGTACCAGTCTCGTTCTTTTTCTGGATCTTGCCCACTCTAACTCCTGACCTTACATTTTTGGTGCCAAAACCCGGGGTGGGGGGGGTGGGGGGGGGGGTTGGTGCGAGTTGAGGTTCCTTCTTCTCCACGGCCAGCTCGTCGGAGCATGGAAGCCTGCTGAGCTCACTTTTCTGCCCGGGCTTTCAAGACCTCCTCGAGAGGACGCCCTGTGCCTTCGTGAGCAGTACAAGTCCTGTGTAAGGGCTTTATCTGTTTTCCACGTACCCCGAGGAATATTGGCCTCTCTCTCTCTCTCTCTTCCTGCTTTCTCTACACTCTCTTTTTCGCGAGACCAACCAACTCCAGGACAGAGGCCTTTTGCCATTCGACCGCTTTACATGCAACACTCCATTCAAGCTGGCCCCTAAATTAAGGTAAGATCCAATCCAGACAGTTTTCTAGAGGCACCCTAAAACTTAGTCCTCTCTAGGTCCCAGGGACCCCCAGCCTAAGGCCACTCTGAAGACGATGGTAGGGGATGCTCCGCCTCGACACAGAGCTCTCTTCTCCTAACTCCTAGTGCGACTAGGGGTGATGACTTGAGCTCCCAACAGGAGCCTCTGCCTGCCTTTCAGTTGTGGAGTCTGGCCAATCTGTCCCAAAGGATTCCCCTCTGGCCGTGTTCTCAGAACTCTCAAGCCACTCCCTCTCACTGAGCTCAAAGCGAACCGCTTCAAACAACTCTGTATACAGATTTGGCCTCAATACCAATTAGACAACCAAAACTGCTGGCCTGAGTTCAGGACTTTCAATTTCAATATTTTATCAGATCTCACTAACTTCCTCAAATGGAATGGCAAAGGGTCAGAGGTCCCATATGCCCAAGCCTTTTGGGCCCTTCAGAGCAGGCTTCCCTATGCAAAAACTGCTCCACCCATGAGGTCCTTCTATGTACCTTGCCTCCCAAACAAAAGGGCTCTTCTTCTTCAACTAACTGCAGGTCACAGCCTTCCACACCCCCAGAGTCTGACCCAGCAGACAAGCCCCCTCTGTATCCGCCACCCCGCCAACCCTCTCCTTCCCCCTCATCCAATTCCAAAACCTCTCCTGACTCCCCCTCAACCCCGCTACCCCATCTCCCTGACTCCCCCGCCCCTCTTCCCTCCTCTCCTGCCACACAGTCATGTACCCAACATATGTTTCTGAGAGAGGTGGCAGGACCAGAGGGCCCCACATGCCATTTTCATTGTCAGATATGAGCCAGATAGAAGAAAAGTTAGGATCATTTTCTGAAAATCCTACCAGATACAGAAAAGAATTCCTGACACTCTCCCAGGCCTATAACCTCATATGGAGTGACACATATTATATCTTAAATGCCACTGTCATCCCAGATGAAAAAGACCCTATCTGGCAAGCAGCAAAAGCCCATGCCCATCACTTACATAACCAAGACCAGGATAGCCCAGTTGCTGTTGAGGTGGTGCCTCAATTAGATCCCCACTGGACTTACCAGCCCAATGACCCAGGTATCAAGAGACTCAATCATATGATTACTTGTCTTCTAGAAGGAATGAAGAAAAATACTCATATCCATGTCAGTTATAATAAAGTCAGAGAAACCACCCAAGGGACAGACGAAAATCCAGCCTTATTCTTGGCACGCCTCACAGAGGCAGTACAGAAGTATCCAACCTAGATATCACCACCCCTGATGGGTTACTCTACCTTCATGTTCAATTCATCAGCCAATCCGCCCTTGACATTAGACGCAAACTTCGACAACTAGAGGAGGGCCCTGAGACCCCTCAAAGAGACCTTCTAGAAGGAGCCTTCAAGGTGTTTAATAATAGAGAAAAAGAAGCTAAGAGAGAAAAAGGACCATGAGAGAAAAGCTAAATATGCCCTTCGGGCAGCAGCAATTAAGGAAAGAGATCAGCCAGGCCCAAGTCATCCCAGACTGGGACTTAAGACCCTCCCCTGCCAGACCCTGCTTCCGATGCAACCAGTCAGGACACGGCAAAGGCATGCCCGAACCCGTGGCCCCCAACAAAAGCATGCCCGACCTGTGGCCAGTGGGGACACGGGAAGATGGACTGTCCCGAAGGATGCCCTGGCACCCCTGGGGAGGTCCCCACCTCCCAGACCTGGAGAGTGGGGTGTCCACAGAGACACCCTGGCATGCCGGAGGAGATCTCCACTTCTCCCCCAGAACCCCAGTCCAGCCCTACAAGAGTTGTTCCAATGATGGGGCCCAAGTTCCAGCGCCCAGCCCGTGGCCCAGACACGAGCTCAGAACTTAGGGTGGACGGGATAGTGGCTGGGAAAAAGACCTCCTTTACAGTAGACACTGGAGCTGCTTTCTGTCTCTTAACTTCCTACTCTGGCCCAACTCAAGACTCAGAACTCACAATCAAGGGGGTCTCTGGAGTTCCCCTAAGGCCAAAAATCAACCCTCCATTACTCTGTCAGTTTGGAAAATCAACCCTCATACACTCAGTCCTCATAATGCCTCAGTGCCCAATGGCACTCCTAGGGAGAGATTTGTTATCCAAACTGGGGGTCTTTATTACCGTACCTTCCTCGATATAGTCTCTATATTTTGCATGCAGATGGTACCTGGACAGTCTCTATCCCTCACCCCTGACCTTCCCTTGGATCTACCCACCTTAGACCCCCAAGTCTGGGGCACTGATCACCCATCCATAGACAAACATCATCCCCCAGTCCACATTACCCTAAAAGACCCCTCGACTATAATCACCCAACAACAGTACTCTGTCACCCCGGAGGCCCACAAGGGACTTAAGCCTATCATAGACCGTCTTCTTCAAGCCTCTATCCTAATTCCTACCCATTCACCAAACAACACCCCTTTTCTGGCAGTAAGGAAGGGACCAAACTCTTGGAGACTGGTCCAGGACCTGAGAAAAATCAATGAGGCTATTACACCGACATTTCCAGTAGTCCCTAATCCTTATACCCTTCTGTCTGCCATACCCCCAGTTGCAACCCACTTCACAGTATTAGATCTCAAAGACACCTTTTTCACCATCCTCCTCCACCCTCCTCCCAACCCCTTTTTGCCTTCACCTGGCAAGACCCCAAGAGTCACATTTCCCAACTAACATGGACAGTTCTCCCCCAGGGGTTCAGAGACAGCCCCCACTTTTTTGGACAGGCTTTACAAAAGGACCTACAGACACTCAACCTAGCCCGAGTCATCTCCTCCAATACGTAGATGACCTCTTCCTTTGTAGGCCAACCTGAAAACTCTGCCTCCAACATACTGCCAAATTCCTTGGGGCCCTAGGATCCTGGGGTTATCGGGTGTCCCAATCCAAGGCCCAAGAAGTAGAGACAAATGTTACCTACTTGGGGCTCTCCATATCCCACCAACAAAGAACTATGCCCCCAGATAGAATCCAGGCCTTAATTAACTGTCCACTTCCAAAAATGAAAAGGGAGCTCCTGTCTATCCTTGGCCTCCTCAACTTTTTCCGTACCTAGATCCCTAACTTCCCCCTCATTGCAAAGCCACTCTATGAGGCAACTAAAGGATGTGTGGATGAGCCCCTCTTTAATCCCTCCTCACTGGCCAATCCTCTTTGCCAGCTCACCCAAAGCCTCCTCCGAGTGCCAACTCTCCACCTGCCAGATCACACCAGACCTTTCTCTTTGCCCATTCCAACCAAGGACACACCCTGGAACTTCTATATCAGTGGGCCAGAGAGACCTGGGCTCCCATAGCCTATTTATCAAAACAGCTTGACCAAGGGGTGGCCTCCCTGCATACAGGCCATGGCTGCGATTGCAGCCCTCGTACCCGAAGCAAATCAACTCTCTAGACACGCCCCTTCAACAGTCTGTTCTCCACACACCTTCCGAGACTTACTATCACATCGGGCTTTCCTCTCCCTTCCTCCTTCCAGGGTACAGGTCCTACACGCCTTTCTCCTCGGCCCTCAGCTCTCATTCTCCCCCTGCTCTCCCCTTAACCCCGCCAGCTTATTACACACATCCTCTGCAACAGACCCTCTCCTACATAGCTGCAGCCTAACAGTAGATCTTACCCCAAACCCCTTCCAACATTTAACAGATCAGCCCATTCTAGACCTAGACACCCCACACTGGTTTGTTGATGGCAGCTCTCAAAAATCCCCACCCTTCCCATCATCCAGGGGGACCTTTGTCACAATCACGGAACCCAGACAATTGAAGCTTCACCTCTGCTACCTCCCACCACCTCCCAACAGGCAGAACTGATAGCTCTTACCAGAGCTTTAACTCTGGCTAAAAATCTAAGGGTTAACATCCACACAGACTCCAAATGTGCCTATAACATACTTCACTCAAACATCCTAATATGGAGAGAAAGAGGTTTCCTAATCCAAAAGGGATCCCCCATTAATTCAGACCTGATCTACAAGCTTCTAGAGGCAGCACTCTTAACCAAACAAAGCCGCCATCCTCCACTGTAGGGGACATCAAAAGGGAAGTCTCATATCAGCCTACAACAATGCTGCAGACCAGAAGGCAAAGGAGATAGCCCTGTCCCATCCCTCCCTCCAGTCCCCTGTCATCTTAGCCCTGACCGCATCCGACCCTCCCACCACCAGAGAAATCCTCTCTTATCTACACTCACTCTTCCATCCCTCATCCAAGACACTCCAACAGTTCCTCCGTAACCACTTCCCCATATCCACTGCTGGCCAACAATATTTAGATAACCTTACCTGCTCCTGTCAAACATGTCAATGAATTAATCCCAATTCCAACCTTAAACCGACATCATTTCCAACCCATCAAATGCGAGGCAGCCTCCCAGCACAGGATTGGCAGATACACTTTACTCATATGCCTTCAGTTCAGAGATTCAGATACCTCCTGATCCTTGTGGACACTTTTTCAGGATGGATAGAAGCATTTCCCGCTACAAACAAAAGAGCCCACAGTGTGGCTCAAATCCTCCTCAGAGAAATTATCTCCAGGTTTGGCCTGCCTTCATCCCTACAGCCTGATAAGGGCCTGGAATTTACATCCTAGGTCACCCAACAACTTGTCCAATTCTTACAGATACCCTGGAAATTTCACATTCCATACTGTCCCCAGCCCTCAGGAAAGGTAGAAAGGATGATAGAATAAAGAAACTCTTACCAAATTAATCTGGATTGGACTAAACTTTTGCATATTGTTCTCCTCAGAGTGCGGGCTTTGCCCAGAAAGCCCCTGGGGCTGCCCCTTTGAGGTGATGTACAGAAGGCCTATGCTCCCTCCTGGACTACCCCCTGAACCTCCTCCCATACCAAGCTTCCTACACTCCCCTCTGCTGGCAGAACTCCGCAATGCCCTCTGGAAATACATCAGCCACAACCTGCCTGCCCCTGCCCCCAAATCCCCTTGCCCCCTTTACAAACTGGGGACATGGTCTATCTGTCAGATAATCCCCAGGGTGACCTAACCCCAAAGTGGCAGGGACCATTCAAAATTATCCTGCTTACCCCAACTGCAGCTAGGCTCGAGAAGGTCACTTCCTGGGTACACCTCTCTTGCCTAAAACGGGTCACTTCTGATCCTGTGCTGCCCTCCTTAACTGACCCCTATCAGGTCTCCCTCACAGGACCCACCTCCTTAAAATTCACCCAGCAACAACCTCTGTCAGCCAACCGAGAAGACGCTGAATGACCTGGACACTCATAACCTACAACTGTTCTTGACACAACAGCTCCAACCCTGATATAACAGAAACATGCCTAGACAAAAGCCTGTAGTTAACTCTTATCACATTATTGAAATAGACAACTCACTTTGCCTGATATGTCAGCCTTAGACAGATTAGTACAAGTTCAAGCCAAAAAAAAAAAAACTGAGGGCAAAGAGACCTTTTAAATCTTAAGGCAGAAAACTGTGAGATCTCTGAGAGTAAAAAAGGTTTGTGGAAAGTGAAACCCAAGAAGACAGTTCTATGTGTGGTACATTAAGAGAAAAAGAAGTGTGGCTTTACAGATGGCTGTCCTATGAATGGGCAAATAAAGTGATGAATACAGAAAGTGTAAAAAAGCTTTGTGGTAAGTAGAAGAGTTTTGTGCATGATACAAATTTCTTAAACTGTCATTGCAAAAACAAACAAACAAACAAACATACATACGTTTCTATCCTATTACCCACTGGAGACATTCCTCAAAGAAGAAGAGGTAAAACAAATAGTCTACTCTACCCCGAAGGAAAACTTTCCCACAGAAAAAGACGAGCTGTCATAGCCCCCCTTCTGATTGGGACTGGCATAGCAGCAGCCTTGGACACCGAGATTTGGGGCATCTCGACCTCGGCCCATTTTAACTACAAACTGTCCCAAGAACTTACTGAGGATATGGAGCAAGTAGCAGAGTCCTTCGTTTCAGCCCAAAGGCAAATTAACTCATTGGCTTCTGTGGCCCTACAAAATAGGCGAGCCCTGGACCTTCTCACCGCAGAAAAAGGAGGGACCTGCCTTTTTCTAGGGACTGCTGCTATTTTGTTAATGAAACGGGTATAGTCCAGGGCAGAATCAAAGAACTTAGAGACAGAATTGAACGCTGCAAAAAACAGTTACAAAACCTTTACACCCCAAAACCTGTTCCAACAAGCCCTCCCTTGGTTACTCCCTTTCTTGAGACCATTGGTGCTTATCATTTTACTCCTCTTATTTGGACCCTGTCTCTTCAATCTCTTTCAAAGTTTTCTCCAGGAACGGATTTGGGCCATCTCTCGAGCCCAAGTCAAGACTGTTCTTTTGCTTGAAACTCTGACAGCAAGAATAAAAAGTCAACACTATGGCCCATGGACTTCCTTCCTCCCAGACTACAAACCCCTGACCCTCATTTATCAGCATGAAGAAGCCCTGAACATTAACGGTGCCCACATCTCTTTCTCTTTTTATATATATTCCTTAAGGTCTGGAATGAAGGAAAGTTGCATGGCTCAAGGTAGCCTGGAGTTAAAACTCCGCTCCAGAACTTTCTCACCAGAAGAGAAAAATAGACATCAGGTTGATTACACTCAGCTCCAAGCCGGCCCAGCCTCTGGCCGATCTCCAGAACTCCTCGCCCCAGCCGTTTAAGAGATAACTACTCCCAGCAACCTTGGAAAAGAACAGGCCCCCTTAAGACAGTAGCTTTCTACATACATGCCTATATACATTTACTCTTTTCTTACATAAATGCAGCAGCTCACTAACCTGACAGCTGCCCCTTGTCGCCTCATTAAAGGTGATCTGTTCCTGTAGAGTGCCAGTCCTGTTCTTTTTCTGAACCTCGCCTATTCTAGCTCCAGACCGTACAGGAGGTACATGACCTCGGAAAGTGAGTGAAGATTTCTGGAGTGAGATTTCACTTAAATTGAGTTTAAAGAGTTGTTAAAAATTGGTAAGATGAGGCAGGAGTGGAAGCAATGATGAGGTAGTGAAACAAGCTCACTGGAGAAGAAAAAAAAGGTTGATTTGTAACATTTGATAATTTCCTTGGTGTATGTATTCCTGCTGCTGCTGCTGCAGTTAAGTCACTCAGTTATGTCCCACTCTTTGCAACCCCATGGACTGTAGCCTGCCAGGCTCCTCTGTCCATGGGATTTCCCAGGCAAGAATACTGAAGTGGGTAAGGCAGATTCTTTAATACTGAGCCACCTGGGAAACCGCATATACACTTCTGGCATGGCCAATTTTAAGCTATCAACATGATGTCATATAAACATAGAGTTAGAAAGAGGTGCACACAATTGGCTTTCATAAGGGTATGAGTACACAACACTGAGTGGAAGGTGTGGGGGAAACAGCACACGCAATAAAAAAATAAATACCAATTTTCTTTCTTATACAAGACATTTTATCGTGGAGAAAAGATCCAGTGGACCCCCTCCCCCACCAGTTGTCACTGCAATTAAAGAACAATGCTCAGAAACAATAACTGCATTTTCTTGGCATCATACCAATGATGAGCACCACAATGATTAATTCAACTAAGGAACTTCTAGACCTTGTCCTGTAAAAGCAGATAATATTATTTGTCTGAGATCAACAACAAGTAAATGCAGAGGTGTGATTCAAACCCTAAGTAGCCTAAAGAGGATGCTTTTTCTACTACAGAAATCTTCTTTACTACCACATCCTGTTATGATACTTGGAAAATCCTCACTCCCCCATTAGTCTGGAATCAAATTTTTCAGAATCTTTTTTGTAAGATGGAAAAGTCCATTTCGTTTTGAAGGAATTTGAAAGCCAGTCTTTAGCCCATACACTGATGATTTTAACAGGGTGCCAATACCATTCAATGGTGACAGAATAGTTTCTTCAACATATAGTGCTGGGACATCTCAACATCCACTTGCAAAAGTATGAAATTGGACCCCTACTTCACATCATATCAAAAAATTCAACTCAAAAATGGGTGATGATGGATAATGACCTAAACATCAAGATCCAAACCATAAATCTCTTATAAAAAAACATAGGGATAAATTGTCATGATCCTGGATTTAAAAATTGTTTCTTAAATATGACACCAAAACTATGAGTAACAAAAAAAATATAGGTAGATTGAACTTCACCAAAATTAAAGACTTTTGTATGTTGAAGAACATTACCAGTAAGGTGAAAAGAAAATCTATTGAATGTTAGAAACATTTGCAATCATACATTGATAATGGTCTGGTATCCATAATATATAAAGAACTCATAAATCAACAGCAAAAAGAAAAAACTCAATTTAAAAGTGGGCAAAGGACTTGATTAGTTAACACGGAAATGCGAACCAAAACCACATCACCATCTCTAGGGTAGCTATAATAATTAAAAAACAAACAGAAAATAAGTGTTGACAAGCCTGCAGAGAAACTAGAACCTTCCTACATTGCTTATGGGAACGTAAAATGACTCAGCATTTTCGTGGAAAATCATTTGGTGATTCCTCAAAAAAGTTAAACATGGCATTGCTACCTAACCAAGCAATTCTACTGTTAAGTACATACCCAAAAGAATTAAAAATAAGAACTTAAATAAATACATGTTCATAGCATCACTATTCATTTTAGCCAAAAATGTAAACAATATGAATGTCCATCAATAATTGAATGGATAAACTGTGGTATGAGGACTTCCCTGATGGTCTGGTGGGTAAGACTCTGCACTTCCACTGCAGGGGGCATGGGTTTGATCCCTGGTTGGGGGAGTTCTGCATGCTGTGTGGTGTACAAAAACAGATGAAATAAAGTAAACATGCAATGAAATATTAAGCCATAAAAAGAAATACTGATATATGCCACAACATACATGAATCTCAAAAAATATTATGAAATGAATGAAAGTAAACACAAAAGGTCACATATTGTATGTTTCCATTCATATGAAATATCCAGGATAGGTAAATCCAGAGAGACAGAACATGCATGTGTAGCTGCCAGCAGCTGGGGGTGAGGTGAATGGGAAGTAATAGTTTAGTGGATATGGGCTTTCCTTTTGGGGTGATGAAAATGCTTTGGAACTAGAGGTGCTAGTTGCACAACACTAAATGTACTAAGTGCAACCGGAATGTTCACTTGAAAATGGTTACTATTTTGTGACATGAATCTTACCTCAGTTTAAAAACAAAGTCCCTAATCTATAATTGAGGTTCATGTTAAGCAAACTAAAAGATTGTCTCAAAGTTGCAGTGATTTTCATTTTCTGTTAAGATCAAATGAATTTCATTTTGTGTTTTGGAATTGTTCTATTGGATTTGAAAACTATACTACATGTGGCTTTCAATCCTAAATAAAACAGTAAGAAAGTTACAAGATTGGTGGTTTGGGGTTTTTTCCTCAAGTGTTTTAAAACATTTTTGAGATTTTTTAACAGTAAAAGGAAATCATATTTAGTACAGCTGGATCATTTCTACATAATTGGCTTTTCATCCTTGATCTGGGTTTAAACTGTTTACCCCCACTTTACTATTTAACCATCATCAGCTTCATTAATTAAATAGAAACAACCTCTAATCATTTATAAAATGCATGTCAAAGAAAATTTAAACAAAGAATAGGATCTGAGCAAAATAACATCTCTCTTTTTTTTCTCAGTTTTTTTTAATATAAATTTACTTATTTTAATTGGAGGCTAATTACTTTACAATATTGTATTGGTTTTGCCATACATTGACATTAAAAGCTGCTCTTTAAAAGCTGCTGCAACTAATCATAGGACTTTCCAAGTTATTTTGTTGTTGTTTTCCATTTATTATGAAAGAATATTGAAGACCTACAGCATTTCTCTTGGTGTAGTTATCTGAACTCTTTTAAACAAGAATAATTCTTTTAACAATACTTTTCATTGATATGAAAAATAGAATTTTTAGCAGCTTATTTATGTCTATAAGCTATAAAAGTCAGATTCCTATTTAATCAAGCCTTTAGATACATCTATTTGAATAGAATACTTTCTTATTCTATTTAACTTTTAGTTGATTGAGTAAAAAATAGCATGGGAGACAGTTTATGATATGCTTAAGACAGTATACAAGCAAAATTATCAGTTTGTGTATCCATAAACAAAATTAGATTTAACTATTCAATTCCAAAAGATTGTTCTACTGCTGCTGCTGCTAAGTCGCGTCAGTCATGTCCGACTCTGTGCGACCCCATAGACAGAAGTCCACCAGGCTCCTCTGTCCCTGGGATTCTCTAGGCAAGAACACTGGAGTGGGTTGCCATTTCCTTCTCCAATGCATTAAAGTGAAAAGTGGAAGTGAGGTCGTTCAGTTGTGTCCGACTCTTAGCAATGCCATGGCCTGTAGCCTACAAAGCTCCTCCATCCATGGGATTTCCCAGGCAAGAGTACTGGAGTGGGGTGACATTGCCTTCTCCGAAAGATTGTTCTACTGGATTTTAATGAGACTCCCAGAAAGCTGTAAGTGATTTATAGGAAAATATGCTCCAATCGTGTAATTTTTTCCCCCAAGTCTTCATATTTTGTAGAGTTGAGACTATTAGAAAAATAAGGCAAAAAACTAGAATGCTAGTTCAAAATATAAGGGATAATGATGAGATGCAAACTTTATATATATATATAAATGATGCTAGTGGCTGATCATCAGTTGAACCTGTGCTTTGAGTTTCTTCTCTAGTTCACAATTGCACTTAACTGATTAAGGCGTCAGTCTGTAGCTATGGAGAAGGAACGGCTTCTTAGGCTGATTCCATTAAGGATCTTTTTCTGTTACTATCCCACTGGACTCTTGGTCTGCAGCTATCTTCTTCACTATTGCATTCCTACTGCCCATTACAGGGCCTAACTCACAATCAATGCTCAATAAATATTTCTTGATTTGAATAAACAAATAAATTAAGAATGAATGGCAGCTACGCTAAACAGCTGAGTTAACTATACAGGGAGTGAAAGTAAAGATGTAAAAAAGTAATGCCTCTGGCATTTTTTTTTAAAGCAAGTCAAAATACCCAATCAAGGACTTCATTATTTTACACCTTCTGTTTTGAATTCAAGATTTATTTATTCTTATTTTGTGGGAGGAAAACTGAGCACTGGTAGTTGACAGTTTATGTATCTATTTTTAGTGCTTTTACTTCCTGGGCTATAAATTGGTTTTATTCATATTTATCTAATGAATTAATCATATATATACAGAGACCATGCTTATTTTTATTTCCCTGATGCTTAATACATTCACTTGCACATAAGATATAATCAATAAATGCCTATTGAACCCAAAGTTGATACTTTCTCTAAAATATTTTCCTCTTCATTTTGTTTCTAGTATATTAATGTATCAATAGTACAGTCCTTTCAGAATACAGAAATTGTAGATAATAGTAGGGACATTTCTATGTATTTATAACTTATACTTAATACATTAAAAAAATCTTATTGATTAGCACTGGTTTATGAAGAAACAGCTCCAAAAATGTATGGCTTCTAATTAACACTAAATAATATTTTATGACATTTCTTCACTCAGCTTTTATAGAATATTGTACATTTTAAAAGATCTTATTAATAAAATAATCAATGAAAAATTAATTATCATAACAATCTCAATTTCAAAGGTGGGAAATTTTTCCTATCTAGAGAATTTTTAAAATAATGCTGCCCAGTATTTTCTCATAATACTAGTGAAAATTTTCAGAGAAAAAAGTATTATTTTTCCTCCAAAGTGGCAAAGGTATAGGACAACTTCTTAAGGGTTCTCATTTTGAGGGGAAAAAAAAAATCACCTGGTTTAAACAGCCAGGTAAATCTCCTTTGTGTGGATTAAAGAGCTGAATAATATCAGAGAAAAATTGAAAGTCACTGTTTATAATACTCACAGTCTTTACCTGGAAATTCACCTTTGGTTTTAGGCTGTCAGATATTTTGTATAAATAGACTTTAAAATACAGAATTAAGTTTTCTAAGACTTCTTTTCATTATGCTTCCCCTTTATCCTTAATCAATATCCTATTTGGCATAATGTTATAGAAATGCACATGGTTTGTGCAGACCATTTAGTTTTGTTTTAGCTTTATCAGCCTATTTTATTTAATGGGGTATTAACAGATCCACTCAGGCTCTAACTGAAAAGATAAAATATAATTCACATTTTTAACATAGTGTTTATAAAATTTTATGTAATGCTTATAAATTTTTGTGTAGTGCTTACAAATACTTGGCATTTCCTTTTTTATTAGTACCAGAGTTAGAATGGGTATATTGAAAATTATCTATGAAGGAGGATAGTTATTCTTTCTTGTTTTTTAACTAAATCAAGTAATTCTTTGTTAGCAGCCCTCCTGAGTCCTGCCAGAATGGATTTGTATTATTATGACACAATGCATAGTAAGCCTAAAAAGAATAAACGTGACAGAAAGTAAAAGCATTAGAAGGAAAAACAGTGTAAACTATTGTTTTAGTGTTAACTAATATAGTTCTCCAGTATTCTTGCTTGGAAAATCCCATGGACGGAGGAGCCTGGTGGGCTGCAGTCCACGGGATCTCGAAGTCGGACACGACTGAGCAACTTCACTTTCACTTTTCACTCTCATGCACTGGAGAAGGAAATGGCAACCCACTCCAGTGTTCTTGCCTGGAGAATCCCAGGGACAGAAGAGCCTGGTGGGCTTCTGTCTATGGGGTCACACAGAGTCGGACACGACTGAAGCAACTTAGCAGCAGCAGCAGCAATATAGTTCTAATTTTTTACGACTAGTGAAACTAAAGTGTCAGAGAGGGAATTGTTCAAGAAACACATTATCATTTAATCTTCAGAATTTCAAGATTATAGATTTGACAGTATCAGGAACTGGTTTATTAAACATTACATGAACACTCTAGATTAAAGGATTTTCAGGGATTTCCTTGGTTGTCTAGTCGTTAGGAGTCCTTGTGCTCACTGTCAAGGATGTGAGTTCACTCCCCAATCAGGGAACTAAGATCTTGCAAGCCATGAGGCCAAAATAACAATAACAAAATAATTTTCAGATTAGAATATTTTAGCCCTCTAATCACAAATTGCCACTGCTGCTGCTGCTAAGTCGCTTCAGTCGTGTCCGACTCTGTGCGACCCCATAGAAGGCAGCCAAACAGGCTCCCCCGTTCCTGGGATTCTCCAGGCAAGAGTATTGGAGTAGGTTGCCATTTCCTTCTCCAATGCATGAAAGGAAAAAGTGAAAGTGAAGTCACTCAGTCGTGTCCAACTCTGTGCGACCCCATGGAGTGCTGCCTACCAGGCTCCTCTGTCCATGGGATTTTCCAGGCAAGATTGAGCTCAATTACAGCACACCTAAATAGGGAGTTCTTAACAAATATTAATGACTGCCCTAAGTTTGTTGCCACTTGACTATAAACTAAGCACTTCTCTGACTACTAAAACAGAAGATAAATAAAATATAAATCGTTTCTGATAGGAAGCAGGACATGTATGTAGGTAACTACTCTACAGGGTAGAACATAGTAAGTGCTAAGCAGACAAAAAATTATAAGGACACAGCAGAGGAAGAAATAAATAATTAGCATAGTCCACAATAAGCATTTCCATGGACTATACAGTCCATGGAATTCTCTAGATTGGAATGCTGGAGTGGTGGCCTTTCTCTTCACCAGTGAATCTTCCCAACACAGGGATCAAACCAGTCTCCCACATTGCAGGCAAATTCTTTACCAGCTGAGCCACAAGGTAAGCCCAGACATTTGTAGATGACATTTATCATTCTTTCTAGATACCTGGTACCTGAAACTTTTCACTGTTTGGAAAAGTTCCTCTCCTTATGATTCTTCGAAGGGTGGAGCCCAGATTTCACTATGTAAACTAAAAATGCGGCCTTCCCTGAAGCGAGAACATGGGCCCATGACTTAGTCCCAACTGACCAGATATTTCCCCCACTCTCATTCTTCCAAATAGCAAAGATTGCACAGAACTCTCCATGGTAGTAGCTGAAACTGCAAACAATGTTACAGGAGCAACTACAGTAGACATATTTAAAAACTCTCTGCAGAACAAACTGAAGCACCTAGTAATAAAGATGGTGGTTGTAATACTCTCACTAGACAAGTGGTTGCACAACTATGAAGTTGATTTTCCAGTCTTCCTAGTGGATCTTTCAGCAAACCAATATGCTTAAAACAAATGACTTTCCATTCAAATCAACCAGAATTTTATTATTTAGCTAGCATCTAAGAGGGCTTCCCTGGGGGCTCAGCTGGTTAAGGACTGGCCTGTGAATGCAGGAGATGCAAGAGACACTGGTTCAATTCCTAGGTCAGGAAGATCCCCTGGAGAAGGAAATGGCAACCAGAGGAGCTTGGCAGGCTATAATCCATGGGGTCACAAAGAGTCAGACATGACTGAGTGTGCACACACACACACACACACACACACACAATATCGAAGAATGTTGGTGGACACAGCACTTGATAAATGGTAGCATGCTTTTCTTGTGTCATATTGCCATCTGCTACCCCAGGATGTTAAACAGGACTTTCTAGTATATGTAATGCAATGGTCTCTCAGTTCAGCTAACCATCAGAATCAAACTGAGGAGCTTTTAAATTCAAGCTAATGGAACTTGATCAAGGGGACCTGATGGCATCATTCATTCATTCCACAATATTTATTGAACACGTACTATTTTTCAGGCATTCTGAAGGTGCCAGGAATCAGTAACAGCAAAAATAAACATTATCTCAGATCTAGTGGAGATTACTGTCTTATGGGGAAACAAAGTAATCTCATAATCATATTGATGAAACATCACTATAAATAAAATAAATGTGTGAAAAAACATAGTTTTATGACCTCATGTAATAATAGAAACTAACCAAAACTGAGAGATTTCAGAAAACTTCCCAGATGAAGGATTGAGTTGAGATCTGAAGAAGTAAAGGCATTTTATTTAGTCCTTGAAGGATCTCAGGCAAATATGCAAGAGTGAAAGTGTCAGATCAGTGATCAGATTAGATAACATGTTTCATGGAACTACGAGAGAGCTAGTGACCAAAAGAGAGCAGCCACCTCTTTATTTTTTTTAATGGTTCTTTTTTGTTGTTATTATTGAGATATGTTGACATAAAACACTTTCAGTTTTAGGTGTACAATATAATGATTTGATACATATATATATATATTGAAATGATCATCAAACTGAGTCCAGTCAATACCCATTACCACACATAATTACATTTTCCCCTTGTGATAAGACCCCTCAAGAGCTACTCTCCTAGAAACCTTCAAATATACAATATAGTCCTATTAACTACAGTTACAAGACTGCAAGACTTATTTATTTTATAACTGGAAGTTTGTAATCTTTTTCCACACTTACCAATTTCACTCATATGCCATTCCCACCTCTAACAGCCACAAATCTGTTCTCTGTATCTGTGAATTTGGGAATGTTTTTTGACTGCTTGGTTGTTTGTTCATTTTTAGGTTCCACACATAAATGAGATCTTTTTTCTGTTTGACATTTCATTTGGCATAAGGCCTCAAGATCCATTCATATTGTTGCAAAAAGCAAAATTTTATTCTTTTTTATGACTGAATAATATTCCATTGTATACATATACCATATTTTTTTATCCATTCCTCTGACTATGAAGATTAACATGAAGAGGAACACACCAAGACACATTGTAGTCAAACTGACAAACATTAAAGATAGGGACTTCCCTAGAGGTCCAGTGGTTAAGAATCCACCTTGCAATGTAAGAGATATGGGTTCAATTCCTGGTCAGGGAGCAAAGATCCTGCAGGCCATGGAGCAACTAAAACCTGATGTAGCCAACTACATAAATATTTTTTAAAAATTAAAGGTAGGGAATGCTAAAAGCATCAAAGGAAAGGCAAAGAATCATATACAAGGGAACTCTCATAAGACTATCAGCTGATTTTTTCAGTAGAAACTCTACAGGACAAAAGGGAGTGGCACAACATATTTAAAGTGATGAAAGGGAAAAACCTATGACCAAAAATATTCTACCCAGCAAGGTTCTCATTCATACTTGATGAAGAAATCATCTGTCAGTGAACTAAAGTCAATTCTATATCTTGGCTACAGTGTGTATTGTAAATATTACAATGAACATGGGGGTGCAGATAGTGTTTTTTTCTTCACATAACTACCCAGAAGTGGAATTGGTGGATCATATTATAATTCTATTTTTAATTTTTTGAGGAACCTACATATTATTTTTCATAATTACTGTCAGTCACCTCTTAAGGGGGTTCAAAAAGATCAATATTATCAAGGAAAAGTCAAACTTCTGAAAAGGGAAGGAGATAGAAAATATGTTTGAAAAATTCAGTCAACTGAAAATTTTATTCACAAAAGAAAGGATGTTTCTGAGGGTACATCATTAAGTCATCAGTCCTAAACCAGCATACTGATACCCCTGGAAATGCATAAGACATTCTTATATCACTGAAGGATGTTTGTTCTTGAGAAGTCAATTTCAAGAACTCTTTTTTACTATTGATCTGTGTGAGAATGGGCCTAGGCTCATAATAATAATTATCCTAGTTTATAAAAGGAGTATATATTCCTCATCCAATCCAAATTTTACCATGATACTTTCCCCTGGGTCATATTTCCAAAGCATCAAACAAAAGCATAAATGAAAATACCAGTTTGGGAGAAAACTCCTCTAATAAAAAAACAAAGTGCACTAACCCATCGGACTGCCTATTTTTCTTAATAAGACTTAGCATTAGATATTGGGTATTTTGGCCCACATAGGGATATTCTGAATTTAACAGATGAATAAGTATAAAATAGTGAGAATTTTTCTTTTAAATATAAATGTAATACATATTTATATATGTTACATATATATGTATAATATAGACAGCTGCCTGTGGCTCAGATCATGAACTCCTTATTGCCAAATTCAGACTTAAATTGAAGAAAGTAGGGAAAACCACTAGACCATTCAGGTATGACCTAAATCAAATCTCTCATGATTATACAGTGAAAGTGAGAAATAGAGTCAAGGGATTAGATCCAACAGAGTGCCTGAAGAATTATGGATGGAGGTTCCTGACATTGTACAAGAGGCTGTGATCAAAACCATGCCCAAGAAAAAGAAAGGCAAAAGGGTTGTCTGAGGAGGCCTTACAAATAGCTGAAGAAAGAAGAGAAGCTAAAGGCAAAGGAGAAAAGGAAAGATATATCCATTTGAATGCAGAGTTCCACAGAATAGCAAGGAGAGAAAAGAAAGCCTTCCTCAGTAATCAATGCAAAGAAATAGAGGAAAACAATAGAATGGGAAGGACTAGAGATCTCTTCAAGAAAATTAGAGAAACCAAGGGAACATTTCATGCAAAGATAGGCACAATTAAGGGCAGAAATGGTATGGACCTAACAGAAACATAAGATATTAAGAAGAGGTGGCAAGAAGACACAGAAGAACTATACAAAAAAGATCTTCATGACCCATATAATCACTATGGTGTCATCACTCACCTAGAGCCAGACATCCTGGAATGTGAAGTCAAGTGGGCCTTAGGAAGCATCACTACAAATAAAGCTAGTGGAGGTGATGGAATTCCAGTGGAGCTATTTCAAATCCTGAAAGATGATGCTGTGAAAGTGCTGCACTCAATATGCCAGCAAATTTGGAAAACTCAGCAGTGGCCACAGGACTGGAAAAAGTCAGTTTTCATTCCAATCCCAAAGAAAGGCAGTGCCAAAGAATGTTCAAACTACCACATAATTGCACTCATCTCACATGCTAGTAAAGTAATGCTCAAAATTCTCCAAGCCAGGCTTCAACAGTGCGTGAACTGTGAACTTCCAGATGTTCAAGCTGGATTTAGAAAAGGCAGAGGAACCAGAGATCAAATTGCCAACATCCATTGGATCACTGAAAAAGCAAGAGAGTTCCAGAGAAATATCTACTTCTGCTTCATTGACTATGCCAAAGCTTTTGATTATGTGCATCTCAACAAACTGGAAAATTCTTCAAGAGACGAAAATACCAGACCACCTTACCTGCCTCCTGAGAAATATGTATGCAGGTCGAAAAGCAACAGTTAGGAGTAAACATGGAACAACAGACTGGTTCCAAATAGGGAAAGGAGTACGTCAAGGCTGTATATTGTCACCCTACTAATTTAACTTCTATGCAGAGTACATCATGCAAAATGCCAGGCTGGAGGAAGCACAAGCCGGAATCAAGACTGCTGGGAGAAAAGTCAATAACCTCATATATGCAGATGACACCACCTTTATGGAAGAAAGCAAAGAAGAACTAAAGAGCTTCTTGATGAACGTGAAAGAGGACAGTGAAAAGTTGGCTTAAAACTCAACATTCAGAAAACTAAGACCATGGCATCTGGTCCCATCACTTCATGGCAAATAGATAGGGAAACAGTGGCTGACTTTATTTGTTAGGGCTCCAAAATCACTGCAGACAGTGATTGCTGCCATGAGATTAAAAGATGCTTGCTCCTTGGAAGAAAAGCTGTAACAAACCTAGATAGCAATATTAAAAAGCAGAGACATTACTTTGCTAACAAATGTCCGTCTAGTCAAAGCTATGGTTTTTCCAGTAATCACGTATGGATATGAGAGTTGGACTATAAAGAAAGCTGAGGCCAAAGAACTGATGCTTTTGAACTGTGGTGTTGGAGAAGACTCTTGAGAGTCCCTTGGACTGCAAGGGGATCAAACCAGTCAATCTTAAAGGAAATCAGTCCTGAATATTCATTGGAAGGACTGATGCTGAAGCTGAAACTCCAATACTTTGGCCACCTGATGTGAAGAACTGACTCATTAGAAAAGACCCTAATACTGGGAAAGATTGAAGGCGAGAAGCGAAGGGGACAACAGAGGATGAGATGGAAGGATGGCGTCACTGACTCGATGGACATGAGTTTGAGTGAACTCCAGGAGTTGGTGATGGACAGGGAGGCCTGGCGTGCTGCAGTCCATGGTGTCACAGAGTCAGACACTAGTGAGTGACTGAAATGAACTGAACAGATAATATATATAAATAGAATATTTGGGAGATTCCCAAATATTTTGAGATACATTGACTAAAATCCACAGGTAAATGATGTGCTTTATTCAATTAATTATTAAAACAAAATATATCAAATCATATAATTAAATATTCCAGTTAGCTAATTATCATCTTATAAATATTTACTATTTTTTTATCAAATTTTACTTTTAAAATGAATTCAGATATAAAGAACAAACTAGTGGTTACCAGTAGGGGAGGGGCAAAGTAGGTAGGGGTGAGGAAATGGGTATAAGAGAGGCTACAAGGATGTATTGTCCCACACAGGGAAAATTGCCAATAGTTTGTAATAACTGAAAATGGAATATAACCTTTAAAATTTTTATGAAAAATCAAAAATTTAAAAAGTCATAGGAAAGTATATTTATATTTATGATGAGAAATCACAAATAACTTAAAAATAATAAGTAGGTCAGTATTTCTTCAGAATTCTTGTAGAGAATATACAAACGTATAAGGAAAGTGTTGTGCTCATCTTTGAGTGAGCATGCATGGTGACCACAGTTGTTTTGGGCAAGCACTATATTAAAAAATATTTTTAATCATTAGGTAGGGTTGTTATGGGGAGGCATACGCTCAAATTCTTCACCACAGAGCCTTCTGCTTCCTATTATTAGCTCTTAGCTTCATTAACTAATTTGCTATTCCTGGTATGACCCCTCTTAGGCTAGAAATACTATATATTTGGAATAATACCAGGAGGTAGTTGTTGAGGGGCAGTTCTCCAAGGGTCTCTCACGTTTATGCACATCTTGCAACTGATGCATTTACTTCCCTTTATTCATACCATCTTTTCAAAGGTGTTTGACTAGAAAACAACCTTTAAGTATAAGATAGCATTTCCTTCCAGACCAAAAGGAAGGCATGCTTACTACCATTTATAAGATATTCACGTTCCCTAAACTCCAGATTTTCCTATAGAAACCCACCACATGTGCAGGTGTCATCCAGACCCTTTTACATCACTTTGTGGGGAAGCATTAAAGTGCTGATGCTCTGGCTTTTGTTATTGCAGAGAGTAATAAACTACCCTCATCTCTGACCCGGGAATTTCCAGCATTGTTCCCTCTAATCTTTTATATGGTTCTTTCTCCAGCCTCAGGCAGTTTCCTAATATTCTTATGCTAATCAGTTTTTGGCTAAAGAATTTAGGTGGACTCTTCCTGAAGATCCAGGGCTGGGACTAGGATGAGGCAAGAGAGGTGTCCAGGGCAAAAAAATTTAAGGAGGTGTTCACGTTGGGGCTCAAGCAAGAATCTAAGAATAAAGTACCTCCTTGAAGTCTATGACCTGGACATCTCTTTTGCCTCATCCTAGTCCTAGCCATGTCTACATCTCCAGAGCACTCTTTCATTCTCCCCCTCCCTCTTTCTCTCTCAGGCTTTTTTCCCACTAGTATTCTACCCCAAGAACCCTGGGATGTTGTGAAAGTAAATGTACTAATATCTGTAAATGTTTGTGTGTGCACGTGTGTGTGTGTGTGTGTGTGTGCTAAGTCGCTTCAGTTGAGTCCAACTCTGTGTGACCTGATGGACTGTAGCCCACCAGGCTCCTTTTTCCATGGGATTCTCCAGGCAACAATACTGGAATGGGATGCCACACCCTCCTCCAAGGGATCTTCCCAACTCAGGGATTTAGCCCACGTCTCCTGCATTGCAGGCAGATTCTTTTACCACTGAGCCACTGGGGAAGCCGCTATATATGTTCATTGCATGCTTAAAACACAGAAAGTGCTCAAAAATGTTTATTTTTTGTGAATATTATTATAGGTATTTTGTGTTTTTTGATAGATACATTTGTTAAGTTTTGTTGCTGTTTTGTTTTTCTAACAAAGATGTTCCATTAAATCAAATTCACCAAAGAATTTCTCTAGCACTTTTTAAAGGAAAAAGATGACATCTAATGATATCTGGAAAATGCTCACATTGTTTAGAAACTGCACATTACAATTCTAAACCTTTATTAAAACCATATACAACCTTCTAAATGGAAAAGCTGAAACTTTGGCATCAGTCCAGAGAAGGAAGTCAACTACATAATCATTACTACCTCATTTGAGAGTAACAACGCTAGTTATAACCCTGCCAGTACTCCCCACACATACACACAGCATTCACAAGTGGGAAGAAAAGAAAAGAAAAGAAAAAGAAAGCAAGCATGCTTACTTCATTCAACTTTCTGGAATATGTCAAAAATTAAAGCCACTATCTTCTTGGGAATTGTGGTTTATACTGTGTGTGAAATTTAAAAACCTAATGTATCACCAGCTTTGTCTCCACTTGCCCTTACAGGACCTCTGTCTTCTAACAAAATTCACATTTATATTTATGGATGTCCACTCCCTGGGCTTGGCTTCCCTTGTAGCTCAGTTGGTAAAGAATCTGCCTGCAGTGCGGGAGACTGGGGTTCGATCCCTGGATTGGGAAGATCCTCTGGAGAAGGAAATGGCAACCCACTCCAGTATCCTTGCCTGGAAAATCTCATGGACAGAGGAGCCTTGTGGGCTGCAGTCCATGGGGTCACACAACTGAGCGACTAACACTTACTCCCTGGGCTCAGCGGTAAAGAATCTGCCTGCCAATGCAGGAGATCCAGGTTTTATCCCTGGATCAGGAAGATGCCCTGGGGAAGGAAATGGCAACCCACTCTAGTAGTCTTTCATGGGAATTCCACGGACAGAGGAGCCTGGTGGGTTATGGTCCATGGGGTTGCAAAGAGTCGTACACAACTTAGCAATTAAACAACAACAAAGAACGTGTTACATGTGATAACAGACAGGACCAAAGACTCTGGTTTCACATTGTTTTGCCCCTCCTATCCCAGTAAAAGCCATAGTCTCTGCTAGGTGCTTTCTACTGGATAGTTCTGCCTTTATCAAGCACCACTCCCACTTCAGTTACATATAAGTCCATCCACGAGATACCATCCCCCCAGACCCACTGCCTTCTTCTTCAGCTGGTCCTCATCACTGATTCCCAAAGACCTCATTCTCAATTTGTCTCTAAGAAGTCAAACCATACTATAGAAAATTGTAAAATCATGGAGACTGTGCCATCACACAAGTATAATTTCTAATTTTAATCAGATCTCTAACACCTCTCATTTATTTTTAACCATTGGAACCTCTCCTTCTATGAGAGATTACAAATCTTCTACGGTAGACTGTAAAAATGGACTCCATCTTTTCCCTCCCAGAAAGAAGTGGGGTGTATTTCTCCATCCTGTGAATGTGGGCTGGCCACATGATTTGCTTTGGCCAGTGAGACACTGTGGTATACATGAGTAAGCAGAGGTGAGAAAACACTTGCACATTTGGTCTTGTATTGATCTTGTTATTCCCTAGCCACATGAACAAGCTATGGCTAGCCTACTAAAGGATGAGAGATCAATGACCAGTCACCACCATCACTCCAGTTGACAGCAGGCCTATCATCAGACATGTGAGTATACCAGGACCAGCTAGACCAACCAATCACGAACTAGAATCAGCCAAATCTGACCCATATGAGAAAGACAACTCAGAAGACTAGTGAGCAAAATAAATGATTACTGTTTTAAGCCACTAACCTGTGGGGTAGTTTCTTATGTAGCACTAAACAAATGGTATATACCTCTGATTCCCTTCAGTAATTGCTTTATTCCAAACACTTGCATCACTTAATGACCATGCCCCACCACTGTCAGCACCTGATTTTACCTCCTTTTTTAATGAGAAATACACTTAACTACTCACCCTACCCTGATACCACACTACAGTGTAGTAGTAGAGAGTATTGATTCTGAAGCCAGACTCCCAACTCTTACCTTGTCTCTAAAACGTATAAAAAGTAAGACAAAATTACACATTCCTTCTCTGTTAGAGTAGGGATAATGATAATACCTACCACATATAGTTGTTGTGAGAGTTATTTATCAAGAAGCCTTTAGATAATTCATTGCACATAGTGAATGTTCTAAAAATATAAGCTACTATTACTTTATTGTGCACTAACCAATGATAGGGGACTGGAATGCAAAAGTAGGAAGTCAAGAAATACCTGGAGTAACAGGCAAATATGGCCTTGGAGTACGGAATGAAGCAGGGCAAAGGCTAATAGAGTTTTGCCAAGAGAACGCACTGGTCATAGCAAACACCCTCTTCCAACAACACAAGAGAAGACTCTACACATGGACATCACAGATGGTCAACACCAAAATCAGATTGATTATATTCTTTGCAGCCAAAGATGGAGAAGCTCTATACAGTTAGCAAAAACAAGACTGGGAGCTGACTGTGGCTCAGATCATGAACTCCTTATTGCCAAATTCAGACTTAAATTGAAGAAAGTGGGGGAAATCACAAGACCATTCAGGTATGACCTAAATCAAATCTCTTATGATTATACAGTGAAGTGGGAAATAGATTTAAGGAACTAGATCTGATAGACAGAGTGCCTGATGAACTATGGATGGAGGTTCATGACATTGTACAGGAGACAGGGATCAAGACCATCCCCATGGAAAAGAAATGCAAAAAAGCAAAATGGCTGTCTGGGGAGGCCTTACAAATAGCTGTGAAAAGAAGAGAAGTGAAAAGCAAAGGAGAAAAGGAAAGATACAAGCATCTGAATGCAGAGTTCCAAAGAATAGCAAGGAGAGATATGAAAGCCTTCCTCAGTGATCAATGCAAAGAAATAGAGGAAAACAACAGAATGGGAAAGACTAGAGACCTCTTCAAGAAAATTAGAGATACCAAGGGAACATTTCATGCAAAGATGGGCTCGATAAAGGACAGAAATGGCATGGACCTAATAGAAGCAGAAGATATTAAGAATAGGTGGCAAGAGTACACAGAAGAACTGTACAAAAAAGCTCTTCATGATCCAGATAATCACGATGGTGTGATCACTCACCTAGAGCCAGACATCCTGGAATGTGAAGTCAAGTGGGCCTTAGGAAGCATCACTACAAACAAAGTTAGTGCAGGTGATGGAATTCCAGTTGAGCTGTCTCAAATCCTGAAAGATGCTAGTGGAAGTGATGGAATGCCAGTTAAACTATTTCAAATCCTAAAAGATGATCCTGTGAAAGTGCTGCACTCAATATGCCAGCAAATTTGGAAAACTCAGCAGTGGCCGCAGGACTGGAAAAGGTCAGTTTTCATTCCAATTCCAAAGAAAGGAAATGCCAAAGAATGCTCAAACTACTGCATAATTGCTCTCATCTCACACACTGGTAAAGTAACGCTCAAAATTCTCCAAGCCAGGCTTCAGCAATATGTGAACCGTCTTGTCCGACTCTTTGCGACCCCATGAATTACAGCACGCCAGGCCTCCCTGTCCATCACCATCTCCCGGAGTTCACTCAGACTCATGTCCATCGAGTCAGTGATGCCATCCAGCCATCTCATCCTCGGTCGTCCCCTTCTCCTCCTGCCCCCAATCCCTCCCAGCATCAGAGTCTTTTCCAATAAGTCAACTCTTCGCATGAGGTGGCCAAAGTACTAGAGGTTCAGCTTTAGCATCATTCCTTCCAAAGAAATCCCAGGGCTGATCTCCTTCAGACTGGACTGGTTGGATCTCCTTGCAGTCCAAGGGACTCTCAAGAGTCTTCTCCAACACCACAGTTCAAAAGCATCAATTTTTCGGCGCTCAGCTTTCTTCATAGTCCAACTCTCACATCCATACATGACTACTGGAAAAACCATAGCCTTGACTAGATGGACCTTTGTTGGTAAAGTAATGTCTCTGCTTTTCAATATGATATCTAGGTTGGTCATAACTTTTCTTCCAAGGAGTAAGCATCTTTTCATTTCATGGCTGCAGTCACCATCTGCAGTGATTTTGGAGCCCCCATAAATAAAGCATCTGAATGCCAACTTTTTCACTCTCCTCTTTCACTTTCATCAA
Source organism: Ovis canadensis (assembly GCF_042477335.2). Lineage (NCBI taxonomy): Eukaryota > Metazoa > Chordata > Mammalia > Artiodactyla > Bovidae > Ovis > Ovis canadensis. The sequence goes on along the minus strand of NC_091245.1, from coordinate 92,798,763 downwards.
GAGGCTTTTTAGTTCCTCTTCACTTTCTGCCATAAGGGTGGTGTCATTTGCATATCTGAGGTTATTGATATTTCTCCTGGCAATCTTGATTCCAGCTTGTGCTTCTTCCAGCCCAGTGTTTCTCATGATGTACTCTGCATAAAAGTTAAACAAGCAGGGTGACAATATACAGCCTTGACATATTCCTTTTCCTATTTGAAACCAGTCTGTTGCTCCATGTCCAGTTCTAACTGTTGCTTCCTGACCTGCATACAGGTTTCTCAAGAGGCAGGTCAGGTGGTCTGGTATTCCCATCTCTTTCAGGATTTTCCACAGTTTATCGTGATCCACACAGTCAAAGGCTTTTTGGCATAGTCAATAAGGTAGAAATAGATGTTTTTCTGGAATTCTCTTGCTTTTTCCATGATCCAGCAGATGTTGGCAATTTGATCTCTGATTCCTCTGCCTTTTCTAAAACCAGCTTGGACATCTGGAAGTTCACGGTTCACATATTGCTGAAGCCTGGCTTGGAGAATTTTGAGCATTACTTTACTAGCATGTGAGATGAGTGCAATTGTACGATAGTTTGAGCATTGTTTGGCATTGCCTTTCTTTGGGATTCGAATGAAAACTGACCTTTTCCAGCCCTGTGGCCACTGCTAAATTTTCCAAATTTGCTGGCATATTGAGTGCAGCACTTTCACAGCATCATCTTTCAGGATTTGAAATAGCTCCACTGGAATTCCACCACCTCCACTAGCTTTGTTCATAGTGATGCTTTCTAAGGCCCACTTGACTTCACATTCCAGGATGTCTGGCTCTAGGTGAGTGATCACACCATCGTGATTATCTTGGTCATGAAGATCTTTTTTGTATAGTTCTGTGTATTCCTGCCACCTCTTCTTAATATCTTCTGTTTCTGTTAGGTCCATATCATTTCTGTCCTTTATCGACCCCATCTTTGCATGAAATGTTCATAAATTTAACTACTGACCCAAAGATAAAAGGGACTGTAACACTGGAAAAGATGATCATAGAAAACAAAATTTTAGTTATCATTGCCCTAGAATCTACTGGCAATACTTTATGCCAGAGCGTTTCCTACCAGTGATCTCTCTCATTTATCCCTCTGTGGCCAGAGTTGTAGAATGGCAGCTGTCCTCTCAAAATCAGGGGTCACTTAGCATCATCTTTTCCTTTCCAAGCCATGAGCTCTCACTCTTTCTCAGACCCAGCCAGAGAAAAGGTTGACCTCTACCTAGGGGCCACATTTTCTCCTTAAGGATGATTGATAGTGGGAACAAGGATTGAATTCAGAAATGATCTTCTGTTTCCCACCATGCTAAGTATGATATGGACCCTGGCTCCAGAAAATCAATCCATAATAGTTGACAGTATAGTTTCCAAGTCTGACTCATTCAGTCTTAACTAGGACCATGTGTGGTTCACTGACTGTTCTACTCAGACACTGTTGTCAGATGCAGTCCAGTTTCTTTTACACACCTTTCCTCCAGGTAATAGTGAAAAGAATTTCAGACCTTCATGCTCCTGTTGTGGACTGTCCTCCAAAGTTATCATAAGGAAATACTTATAACAAAAACATGCACACTCCTAAAGAAAAATAATAATTATATTATGTTATAGAGAAGCATAAGACTGGAAATATCAAGAAAACTTTTAACTGTAGGCAGTTTTATTAAAATGCAATATATGTGCAAAAGATACACATAATTCATTCAAACCCTAGTGTTAAGTGATATACAGTATATGGATCTTAATACCTTTCTAAAGTATTAAGTTTTCTGAATCTCAGAAAACATCATGTCCCAAGGTTTTGAATAAGGAATTATGAACTTGTATAATCAAAAGCTGATTTAGGGAAAGTGGTCAAATCTGAAAAGAAAATTTTGTGCTCGCTAGGTAACACAAAACTCTCTGATGCATACGGCATTGTTTAAAGGAAATCTAGGGTTACTAGGTGACTCAGAAGGTAAAAGAATCTGCCTGCAAGTCAGGAGACCCAGGTCCAATCACTGGGCCAGGAAGATCTCCTGGAGAAGGATCTTCTACCCACTCCAGTATTCTTGAGTGGAGAATTCCCTGGACAGAGCAGACTGGCAGGATATATAGTTCATGGGGTCACAAAGAGTCAGACACAACAGAGCAACTAATACTTTCACACTTTCACAGAGGAAATCTAACACGTGGTAATTGTGAGGATTATATAACTGAATCACTATAAAGTCCTTAGAATACTGACAGGTGCAGAGTAAGCACTTAATAAACATCAGTGTTACTGTCAATACTGATAGCAATTATGATATAACTCTTTCTACAGACCAGGTGTTAGAGATGGTTACGATGCTACGCTGTGTTACTAAGTCACTTCAGTAGTGTCCGACTCTGTGGGATCCCATGTTCCACCAAGCTCCTCTATCCATGGGATTCTCCAGGCAAGAATACTGGAATAGGTTGCCATGCCCTCCTCCAGGGCATCTTCTCGATCCAGGGATCCATACTGTGTCTCTAAAGTCTCCTGCATTGGCAGGCAGGCTGTTTACCACTAGCGCCACCTGGGAAGCCCTATAGAAGCAAAAGGCAAGAATATCTTCCAAACTTAGGTTTCCCAGGTCAGGAAAACGTGGGGAAGGACAAGATCTAGACAGAGCAGAGAAGGGCAATAGGAAAAACCTTCCACAGGATAGAATAATAAGAGGCAGAATTCAAAAGTGTTGATTAAGTACTTTGGTGGCTTTTGAATAGACCTAAAAAGTCTTCTTCCAGATTTCATTAAAAACAGATCGTATGAGTGTAGCAAAAAGAGAATTATAGAATTCCCCTAGATTGTCTCTCCTATGGGCCACTGACTGTTGTGCATACTTGGCACCTCACCTTTGCATAAGGTAAATGTCCTGTAAGGCTGTGGTTCAGATGGTGAGGGAAAGTGTAGGAGAGCACTAATTGCATGGAATTGTGGTTTTAGTAAAAGAATATATTAAAATATTGTTTGCAAATTCTGCAACGGTGGGTTAAGTGGGCCAGCCGTATTATCTACAGGAGGTGTGGTAGGCAGATTTTCTTCCAGAACATACTGAGAATACGAAGGTAAAAAGTCAGTTCTCCTCTCCAACTCCCTTCTCTGACCTCTCACTACTGTCGTGGCACTCTTGCCCTTTCACTGGGTTCCTAATTCTGTTACTACCTTCAACTATTTATAAGAGTTTGAACGCTTTCTCCCATTAGAATATAAACTCCCTAAGATCAAGACTTTGCGTCATTCTCTGCTGTATTTCCAGACACTAAACAGTGCCTGAAACGAGACTTTTCAAAAATATTTACAGTAATAAAGTAATCAATGAAAAAGAACAAAGCTCAACACACAAGCTTGACAAGGTAAACATAAATCAATACAATAGCACAACTAATTGCTGTTCTGGTTATATTTATTTTCATTTAATAATTGAGCTAAAATAGAAAAAGATAAGTAAGCAGACAATGACTCTACGTCACACCCATTAAAATGGCTATTGAAGAAAACAGAAAATAACAAGTGTATGCAAAGATGTGAAGAAATTGAAACCCTTATGTACTGTTGGTAAAATGATGCAGCCACTGTGAAAAACAGTTTGGTCATTCCTCAAAAATTTAAAAATAGAATTAACTCATGTCCCAGTGATTCCACTTCTGGATATACACTCAGAAGAATTTAAAGGAGGGATTCAAACAGATATTTATACATGTGTTCATAACAGCATTATTTACAACAGCAAAAAGATGAAGGCTACCCAAGGGTCCATCAATAGCTGTCATTGTTGAGTCATGTCCACGGGTTGTAGCCCACCATGGGATTCTCCAGGCAAGAACAGTGGAGTGGGTTGCCAGTTCCTCCTCCATGGGATCTTCCTGACCCAGGAATAGAACATGAAGTCTCCTGCAATGGCAGGCAGATTCTTTACCACTGAGACACCACGGAAGCCTGTACATATGCACACACACATATATGAATATTAGTCAGTCTTAACAAGAAAGGAATTTCTGCTTGCATGGATGAACCTTGAGGACATTATGCCAAGTGAAATAAGCCATTCACAAAAATGACAATTATGATTTCTATGATTCCACTTGTATGAGGTATCTAATGTAGTTAAATTCGTAGAGACAGAAAGTAGAGGAGGGGTTGCCAAGGGCTGGGAGGAAGGCAGAATAAGGAGTTGAAGTCTAATGCTGTTGTGTTTAGTTGCTAAGTAGCTTTCCACTCTTTGCAACCCCACAGACTGCAGCACACCAGGCTTTCCAGTCCTTCACCATCTCCCAGAGTTTGCTCAAATTCATGTTCATTGAATCAGTGAAGCTATCCAACCATGTTATCCTCTGTCACCCCCTTCTCCTCCCACCCTCAACCTTTCTGAGCATCAGAGTCTTTTTCAGTGAATCGGTTCTTAGCATCAGGTGGCCAAAGCACTTGAGCTTGAGCTTCATCATCAGTCATTCCAATGAATAGTCAGGGCTGATTTCCTTTAGGATTGACTGATTTGATCTTGCAGTCCAAGAGACTCTCAAGTCTTCAGTTTTGCAAAATGAAAAGAATTCTGCAGATGAATGATAGTAATGACTGCACAACAACTTAAACGTACTTAATACTATTGGTTAAGATGATAAATTTAAAGCGTGTTTACCACATTAAAGGAAAAAAAATTTTTAACGGTGATAAGAATAATCCACATCAATCAAAACCAGTAGGAACAGGAGAAACTCAAGACTAGCCCAGGCTTAACACAACTTGACCACCAGGCAGTGGAAACAGGAAACCAAAGGCGTGGCAAGGGCAGTCCTCTGGGGCCCTTGCACAGGGCGAGGATGCGAGGAAGCCACAGGTTAAAGACGGTCACCAGCCACGGAGGCTGCCACTGCGCAAGCGCATATCGCAGCTACCGCCGAGGCTCCTTTAAACGTACCCGGAAGTGACGTCTGTAACGCTGAGACTTGCTCAGGGACGCGCTGAGTCCTTGGCACCGGTGAGCGGTGTTCTGACTGCGGTCCTGGGGTCGCTATGAGCTGCACCATCGAGAAGATTCTGACAGACGCTAAGACTCTACTGGAGAGGCTGAGGGAGCACGATGCGGCCGCCGAGTCACTGGTGGATCAGTCAGCGGCTCTGCACCGGCGGGTAGCCGCTATGCGGGAGGCGGGGACAGCGCTTCCGGACCAGGTCAGGCAGAGGGTATGGGCCCGTGCCCTCGGGTTCTGGGCACTTGAGGGGCGGAGGATGAGGTAAAGTGGAAACTCGGCTTGGAGTTTTTTCCTGGGCCCAGAGGGTGGCTGTGAGACCTTTACTGTGGGGTCGGGGCTGCCAGTGCTGTCCTGGAGTTCTGCCTCCTACCTCTTCAGTTGCATCTGCGGCTGTTCTGTTTACAGCGCGATTAGTTTGTCTCTTGTTTGTCCAGTATCAAGAGGACGCATCCGATATAAAGGACATGTCCAAATACAAACCTCACATTCTGCTGTCCCAAGAGAATACACAGATTAGAGACTTGCAGCAGGAAAACAGAGGTTAGTCAGGCCTTTTTGTGTGTAATGATTTTCTCATATCCAGTAATATTTCAAAAGTTCTTGCAAAAATGGCAAGTCACAAAAGTGCACATGCTGTGGTGGTGATTTAGTCGCTAAGTCGTGTCCGACTCTTGCGACCCCATGGACTGTAGCCTGCCAGGCTCCTCTATCCATGGGATTCTCCAGGCAAGAATAATGGAGTGGGCAATCCACTCTAGCACCCTTGCCTGGAAAATCCCATGGACGGAGGAGCCTGATAGGCTACAGTCCATGGGGTCGCAAAGAGTCGGACACAACTGAGCGACTTCACTTTTCACTTTGCCATAGCCTGTGATGACCCAGTAGCAGTAAAGTTTATTACATTACTCTTTTAAAGGTCATCTGACTGATTTTGTATTTAAACACAGCTTATCCAACAGGTGCTTAGTAGAGTTGAATTATTATTGCATGGCTTGTTAGGTGTCTGGAGATGGAGGGTTGCATAACGGAAGAGTTAATATCCTCAAGGGTTTAAGATTTAATGTTTAAATATTGAAATAAACATTAAAGCTAAGATTGAAGGGATTTTTATGTTCTTATGCAAGGTGGAAGAGCTTAATTTAATCCTCAGGTGTATATTCTTGGGCTTGGTGAATATATTGTTAATGATAGTAGTATGAATAGTTATTTGTATATAAATTTATAGAAGGCTTTCACATATATCATGCAATGCATATATGTATTCTCATATGTTCATTTTGAAGTAGACAAGCCAGGTTTTTATTATTACAAGGCAGATAAGAAATAGGCTCAGAGAGGTTACATGATTTAAGAGTAGTAATCTAGTAATTCACAGAATTGAACTTAAACTCATGTCTTCTGATGCCACATCCCATGTTGATTCTACCAGATTTTGCTGCTGCTGCCTGGAAAGATATTTTTTGCATAGACCATGGCTGTTGAGTTTTGTGGACTTAAACACCAATTTACATCTTTGGGTTCATAGTATTTCACGCATGTCATAAAATCCAGCTGTTTGAGTTTGGCTTTAGGAGGTATCTCAGACATCACTGCCAAGTTATTTTGTTTTTTGATAGAGCTATGGGTTTCCTTGGAGGAACACCAGGATGCTTTGGAACTCATCATGAGCAAATACCGAAAACAGATGTTACAATTAATGGTTGCTAAAAAAGCAGCGGATGCTGAACCAGTCCTGAAAGCTCACCAGTCTCACTCTGCAGTAAGAAACTTTGATGGATAAATTCTAAATGAATTGAAATCTTGACATTGTTTTAGATCATGTGCTTGCTTTTGAAGTAAACTTGTTTTCCTTTCATGTTTACCACATTTGCTGTAGGTTTTAGTATAGCTTTGTAAAGATATGAGTAGAAAAAAGGGGGTAAAGGGCCTTTTATCTGAGTAAGACTCAAGTTCATCCCTCCACCAAGATCTCTCTTCAAGATGTTAATGAACACTACGTTTTTCCACTGAACAATGTCAGTTAGCGTTAAAGTGAAAATGAAAGTCACTCAGTCATGTCTGATTCTTTGGGACCCCATGGACTATACAGTTCATGGAATTCTCTAGGCCAGAATACTGGAGTGGGTAATCTTTCCCTTTTCCAGGGGATCTTCCCAATCTAGGGATTGAACCCAGGTCTCCTGGATTGCAGGCAGATTCTTTACCAGCTGAGCCACAAGGGAAGCCTGTTAGTGTTAAAGGTAATCAGTAAATACTTGAGTTGTTATTATGGTATGTTTCACTAAACTGTAAGCTCCTTGCTTGTAAGGAGTGTGAATTTCTTTTATCCCTAACATAGTACTTGTCACATAGCAGGGGGGTCAGTAAACATAGCATCATACTATGTTGTTAGGAGAGAGAAGTATGGTTTAAAAAAAAAAGGCATAGTTTCTATACTCTCGTTGCTTATGGTTTATTTTGCGAGATGCAGTAATTGTTCTTAAGTTTGTAGAGTGCTTTAGAGTTGTCTTTGTATGTTTGCATGTACTATATTATTTAATCCTAAATTAATAGATTGACACCTCACTATTTGCTACAGTGGAATTTATGGAAGATAAGTTTCATCTTAGATTCCATCGAAAGCATTTTAATTAGTTTAACTAACTAAGGTCATAGGGAACAGGGATCTTTTAAATATGTGAATAACTTTCATCTGTGGTCCAAAGGAGAAAAACCTGATCCTTGAAGAAGACAGAATTTAGCTTATATGAAAAGCTTGCTAAGCGATATGTACAAAGATAGAATAAGGTACCTTGGAATGTGGCAAGCTTCCTGCCAATAAAAGCATTTAAATTAAACAGCCATTTAGAGATAGCGTCCAACATCTAGTGGATGATTAGGCTAGAGTCAATCTTCTGAAAATGAATTATCTGTGAATATCACAAGATAAGTTTATTATGGCTTTACCTCTGAGGACTTAGATTGTAGTGAAATTACTGTAACCTCTGTATCACAGATTAAATGAATTTTTAACATCATAATACGCATGTTCTCATGAACTTCATATCTGCTTTAAAAAAATGACTTTTTCACTCTTTTATTCTGAATATCTTCACAGGAAATTGAGAATCAGATTGACAGAATCTGTGAAATGGGAGAAGTGATGAGGAAAGCAGTTCAAATGGATGATGACCAATTTTGTAAGATTCAGGAAAAACTAGCGCAATTAGAGGTAAGATTATTGCTATTTTAGGTTCACAGTGTCTTAGGGAGTTTTCAGAGTCAGAAAGGTATGACATCATTATATATCACTGCAGTGTATTGATGTTTCCTTTGTGGTCTGATTTAAAATTAAAACATCCTCCATACCCTTTTGAAGAAAGGAAATGTATTCAGAAGCAAACAATGAAAATGCTTATTGGCTAGAAATTGATATATCATACTGAGAGGGTAAAGGGAGTGGAAGGGACAGATTACAGGTGAGCTAAAGTCCCTCATTTGCTGTAAAAAGAACTCAAATAGATACTGTTTAAACTTGATGATCAGGAAATAGCAGTACAAGACATATTATTTAGAATTATGGAAGTAAACACCTAAAGAAATAGATAAAAATATTAAAAGTGGTTGCCTTTGGGAAACAAAACCAAGGGACTGCAGGCTATTTTACAGGTCTTTTAGTTTTGATTTTTTTTTTAAATCAATTTTTATTTTAAAGTCTTGACTTTTTTTTAAAGCTGTTTTAAGGTAATGTTTTGATTAAAATGGGAATAATTTACAAAGAAAGGCCTGGAGTGTTATGGGGTCCATACAATTGTTAAGGAGAAACATTACAATAGATGATTTGAATGTTCATTATTACAAGTTCTGCCTTGGGCCCTTTGAAAATTACCAGAGAGAAAAAGACAGGGTCCCTCCTCAGAGTCTAATGGTAGCATTAAGACTAATAATTTTTTTTGGTATGAAATGGTATGTAAATACGAGGAGAGAGATACAGGGTATGTCTTGGTGAAACCTGAGAATGCTGTGGTTTATCAGAATTTCCTGCAGAGAGAATAAGGATGAAGAGCGCAAACTGCCGTATCTGGAAATCAAGGGGAGTGGCAAAGACCCAGTTAGGATAGGAGTTAGTTAAAATGACAGAATGACCTTATCTATGCCATCCCTAATTTACTTCAGTTATGGAAATAGCCCTAAGGAAATGTGAGACAAGTCTTACTTAATACTTTAAGTGGAAAAAATGTGGGCATCAGATTGAGACCAGCAATACCACATGCAGGTTCTCTGAATATGGGCAGGTTTTTGGGTTTTTGGGAGCCAGTGTCCTCATCGCAAAGAGAACATGGATGCAGACATCAGTGCCTCCCCTGCATATTGTATGAGATAATATATGTAAGACACCCATGCGGAACCTGGCTATGTGCCCAGTAATTATTTTCCCCCTTTCCTTGCTTTCTCCAAAACTATAGGACATCGAGGAGAGAAGGTTAAGCAGAATGAAAATATTATTAGGGATTTGAAAGATAGAAGAAACACTAGTAAAACTTGTGGGAATCATAAAGATTTTGACAAGCAGTGAATTCCTCTAGTGGAGCGGGACCCTGTTTTTTTCATGTGTAGTCTTAACACGTGGCATGTGGAAATTACTCAGTAAATGTCTTGTAGCTGAATAAATAAGAGTTTTAGGAACTTCTCAGTTCTTTTGTTTCTTTAAAACTTTTAAAAGTAAAATACTTTCTGTTTCAAGCCGCAAACAATGGGTTCTGATATGGTTTGACAGAATACCTGAAATGAACATACACTCTTTTTTTATTTCCCAGCTTGAAAATAAGGAACTTCGAGAATTATTGTCCATCAGCAGTGAGTCTCTTCAGGTCAGGAAGGAAAGCTCAGTGGACACTGCTTCCCAAGCCATCAAATAATTCAACTTCTGAATAATGGAGGTTGTTTATCAAGGAAGGAAGTTACTAACGCTATTCGAGTATTGTGCGTTCAGTGTCTTGCCTCAGACTTGATTTAATGTTGATTAAATGTATCAAGTGGCAGTTTACAATTTGCAGTCGAAAGTGGCTGTCCACAAAATAGTTTTAAGGTGTGTTAGTAAAAATACACACTGAGTTTCACTGTTCGTTTCTGTAAGAGACTAATTCTCCTTTCTGGGACCTTGATTTATATAAACTGTGTTTTCAGTTCATTTTTGTTCTTTCATATCTCTGAAACTTATAGCATTTTGTTATAAGCCAGCAGTTTTATTTTATATCAGATTATAAATTGCAATTCTAAAAAATCTTAAACACAGATTATCTTTTTAAGTCTATTTGGCATAAACCTGGATTTTTTTCCATTTGAGAAAAATAATACAGCTCCACAGAAGTTGATTGGCAGATTCTCTAATTTGTAATATAGATTCTCTAATTTGTAACATCATTCACCTTTTATGAAGTTTTAAGTCTCTCTGGTGCTAAGAGTTGGCACCTTATGGCCTGGTGTCTTTACTCTTGAGAGAACCTATTGCTAGTCCCCACAAAATATACTTGAAAGTAAGTCAGCTGTTTTTGTCCAGTGATAGTATAATCATCATATTGCTCAAAGAATGTTGAAAAATTTGTCCTGTGTATGTGTATACACATACATGTGCTTAGTTCAGATGCTGAAAATAAATTTTATTTATTTTGTTTGATATTATTAGTCAATTTTTCAGTTTTGTCCTACTTGGAAATCTTCAACTTGGATAGTTTATCCAGTGTGAAGAATATATAATAGGTTTATTCACATCATAGTTAAAGGTACTACATTCTGCAGTTTAATTTATATATAACTTGTAATTAAGAACCATTTGTAATTAAGAACCATCACTTGTTTGGATGTCTTTCATCACTGGTACTTATAGTTGGCTTTTTTTTAAGATCCACTTTTCACAAGGAAGCAAAGTTTTATCACTTAATGAGAGTTTATTTCATTTCTGAAAGCTGTGTTGAGAGTCAAATGCTGAGTGATCAGCTAGGCTCACTTGTCATTTCATTCCCCCATCTCAGTTTACTCATATTTCAAATTTATAAATTACTCATGTAATACTATCAATTTAGGTTTGCCACCAAATAATTGAAATAATGAATGCTAAATCTGTCAATATTTCTCAGTTACCCTAAGCATTATACTGCATGGGACAGACACATCATTAGAAAGATTTTTGTTAGTGCTTTGAGTGGTGTAAACTTTCTTTTGTAATGCCATAAAGAATTAACACCAATTAAAACAACAGAATTTATCCAAGATATCCTAAAAGCATCTGATCCCAGTAATACTAACAGACTTTGCCTACAGTGGTAGGCTATAACGAATTGGTATATGTCATTTTTTAATTTGTCAAATTTCTATTCAGAGTCTTGCAAACAATTTGAAAAGCATTTCCACCCAAGTGTGGATGTTCTTATCTCATTTCCTAACAGTATGTAAATTTTTAGTCTGATCATTTATTTGCCTTGAAGTGTATGCCCTAAGTGCCACCGTGTCCCACAGTTCCATTCAGGAGGCAGAAAAATGCCATTTGTTAGCTGTCATGGCCAATTTTTGGTGAAAATGATAAATGACCCATTAAAATATAACATAGTGTCCCTTTATCTGCTCTATGTCCCTTTAGAGATGTTTATAGAGTTCTTTACATCTCAGATATCAGGATAAATCTAAATGCTAACTTTTCCCTTGGCAAATCAAAAACTTGAAGCTTGAGTCTCAACACCTCTCAAGACCCTATATAATATAGAGCCTAGCTGGTGTTAATACTATGAAAATAGTGTGTAGTTAAAGAGGAGAAAGAATGATCTTGACTTTGGTTTGTGTATGAAAGTTTACTTTGCAGTTGATGAAGGAACTTGACTGGTTTCCAAATTTTAGTACAAACTTACCTTTTCTAATAAAAACCTCATTTTGAGAATAACAGCTAATATAACTCAGTAATGAGTCAAATTATTAGAAAGTGCAAAGGTTTATTTTCACTTATATAGAAAACTGTCAATTAGGGCTTTTCATAAATACTTCCTAATTATCACATTATAATTAGTATAATCAGAAATAGTTATTTCTGAAATGGTGTTAGAGATCTCCTCATAGTTAGAAATCATGTGTTACATGATTACAAGTCAAAATGTAAAATTAAAACAGTTTGGAAGTATCCTGAAAATTAAGTATTATTGATACCTACTTTATTGTGTGTTAGTCATTAGTTATATCTGACTCTTTGTGACCCCATTTACTGTAGCCCGCCAAGCTCCTCTGTCTGTGAACTTTTATTAGTATCATATGCATAATTTGATTCAAACATTGAAAGTCTATTTCAGTGTTCCTCAAAATGTGGTTCACTAACCTAAAATAGAAGTTGGGGGATGGAATCTAGGAATTTGTCTTTTAATGATCATCCCAGATAACTTCTAAGGACATGAGTTTGAGAATGTCAAACAAATTGACAAAAAAATTGAGTGTTTTCAAAGAAAAATCTGGTAGAGGGGGCAAATGTGATAAATAAAAGGATGCACTGAGTACAGAAGAGGAGCTATTTACAACTTGAGAATCCTGTAGAGACAAAATAATGCTGAAGAAGCTGAAGTAGAATGGTTCTACGAAGACCTACAAGACCTTCTAGAACTAACACCGGAAAAAGATGTCCTTTCCATTATAGGGGACTGGAATGCAAAAGTAGGAAGTCAAGAAATACCTGGAGTAACAGGCAAATTTGGTCTTGGAGTACAGAATGAAGCAGAGCAAAGGCTAATAGAGTTTCGCCAAGAGAACGCACTGGTCATAGCAAATGCCCTCTTCCAGCAAAACAAGAAAAGACTCTACACATGGACATCACCAGATGATCAATACCGAAATCAGCTTGATTATATTCTTTGCACCAAAGATGGAGAAGCTCTCTACAGTCAGCAAAAAAAGACTGGGGGCCAACTGTGGCTCAGACCATGAACTCATTATTGCCAAATTCAGACTTAAATTGAAGAAAATAGGGAAAACCACTAGACCATTCAGGTATGACCTAAAGCAAATTCCTTATGATTATACAGTGAAAGTGAGAAATCGATTCAAGGGATTAGATCTGATAGAGTGCCTGAAGAAATATGGATGGAGGTTCATGACATTGTACAGAAGGAGGGGATCAAGACCATCCCCAAGAAAAAGCAAGGCAAAATAGTTGTCTTAGGAGGCCTTACAAATAGCTGTGAAAAAAAGAGAAGTGAGAAGCAAAAGAGTAAAGGAAAGATACACCCATTTGAATGCAGAGTCCCAAAGAATAGCAAGGAGAGATAAGAAAGCCTTCCTCAGTGATCAATGCAAAGAAATGGAGGAAAACAATCCAATGGGAAAGACTAGAGATCTCTAGAGATACCAAGGGAACATTTCATGCAAAATGGGCACAATAAAGGACAGAAATGATATGGACCTAACAGAAGCAGAAGATATTAAGAAGAGATGGCAAGAATACACAGAAGAACTATAGAAAAAAGATCTTCATGACCCAGATAATCCCAATGATATGATTACTCACCTGGAGCCAAACATCCCGGAATGCAAAGTCAAGTGAGCCTTAGGAAGCATCACTACAACAAAGCTGGTGGAGGTGATGGAATTCCAGTGGAGCTGTTTCAAATCCTAAAAGATGATGCTGTGAAATGCTGCACTCAATATGCCAGCAAATTTGGAAAACTCAGCAGTGGCCACAGGACTGGAAAAGGTCCGTTTTCATTCCAATCCCAAAGAAAAGCAATGCCAAAGAATGTTCAAACTACTGCACAAATGCACGCATCTCACACGCTAGCAAAGTAATGCTCAAAATTCTCCAAGCCTGGCTTCAACAGTACGTGAACCGTGAACTTTCAGATGTTCAAGCTGGATTTAGAAAAGGCAGAGGAACCAGAGATCAAATTGCCAACATCTGTTGGATCATTGAAAAAGCAAGAAAGTTCCAGAAAAACATCTACTTTGGCTTTATTGACTATGCCAAAGCCTTTGATTGTGTGGATCACAACAAACTGTGGAAAATTCTTCAAAAGATGGAAATACCAGACCACCTGACCTGCCTCTTGAGAAACCTGTATGCAGGTCAGGAAGCAACAGTTAGAACTGGACATGGAACAACAGACTGGTTCCAAATAGGGAAGGACTGTATACATCAAGACTGTATATTGTCACCCTGCTTATTTAACTTATATGCAGAGTACAACATGAGAAACGCTGGGCTGGAAGAAGCACAAGCTGGAATCAAGATTGCCGGGAGAAATATCAATAACCTCAGATATGCAGATGACACCACCCTTATGACAGAAAGTGAAGAAGAACTAAAGAGCCTCTTGATGAAAGTGAAAGAGGAGAGTGGAAAAAGTTGGCTTAAAACTCAACATTCAGAAAACTAAGATCATGGCATCTGGTTCCATCACTTAATGGCAAATAGATGGGGAAACAGTGACAGACTATATTTTGGGGGGCTCCAAAATCACTGCAGATGGTGACTGCAGCCATGAAATTAAAAGACGCTTACTCCTTTGAAGGAAAGTTATGACCAACCTAGATATCATATTGAAAAGCAGAGACATTACTTTACCAACAAAGGTCCATCTAGTCAAAGCTATGGTTTTTCCAGTAGTCATATATGGATATGAGAGATGGACTATAAAGAAAGCTGAATGCTGAAGAATTGATGCTTTTGAACTGTGGTGCTGGAGAAGACTCTTGAGAGTCCCTTGGACTGCAAGAGGATCAAACCAGTCCATCCTAAAGGAAATCAGTCCTGGGTGTTCATTGGAAGGACTGATACTGAAGCTGAAACTCCAATACTTTGGCCAACTGATGCAAAGAACTGAGTCATTGGAAAATCCTGGATGCTGGGAAAGACGGAGAAGGCAATGGCAACCCACTCCAGTACTCTTGCCTGGAAAATCCCATGGACAGAGGAGCCTGGTAGGCTGAAGTCCATGGGGTCACAAAGAGTCGGACACTTAATGAGGGACTCCACTTTCACTTTTCACTTTCATGCATGGGAGAAGGAAACGGCAACCCACTCCAGTGTTCTTGCCTGAATAATCCCAGGGATGGTGGAGCCTGGTGGACTGCCTTCTGTGGGGTTGCACAGAGTCGAACATGACTGAAGCGACTTAGCAGCAGCAGTTGGGAAAGATTGAAGGCAGGAGGAGAAGGGGATGACAGAGGATGAGATTGTTGGATGGCATCACTGACTCAATGGACATGAGTTTGAGTAAACTCCAGGAGTTGTTGATGGACAGGGAGGCCTGTCGTGCTGCAGTCCATGGGGTCGCAGAGAGTCCGACACAACTGAGCGACTGAACTTAACTGAGAGACAAAAATAAGTAGGAGAACTAGAAAGCTGGGTCCTTTCTAGTTATTGTAAAATCTCCATTTCCAGTTGTACTTCATTTTATAGATAGGCAGGTACACAAGGAGGTTATTCAAACAGAATCCAAGATTCAAATGCAGACTTGAAACATTCTTAACCATTAAGATTCCTTTAAATGCCAAATACTGTTCAGAATTCAAGTGGTTCTTGATAAGCAAAATCTACTCTTATTAATAGTGCAAAAGAAACACCACAGCCCACATACTAGAAAATATCATGAATTTAATAATTGAAACCTGGAGAAGGAAATAGCAACCCATTGCATTACCCTTGCCTGGAAAATTCCATGGATGGAGGAGCCTGGTGGGCTATAGTCCATGGGGTCGCAAAGAGTCAGACATGACTGAGCAACTTCACTTTCACTTTCAGTAATGAGACCTAATTGTCATCTGTTTTCCAGTGTGTGCATGCAACTGAAAGGAACAGTGTTTAATCAGTGCTTAGCAATACTGACTACATACAGGAAATGGTGTGGTTTTGTCTTTCAAATCTGCCTCATTAGCATGTTTTTCATCTTTCATACTATTTTCATGTTGCAGAAAGGTTGCTACTGTGCCAGAAGTCATGTCCATGTTTGAAAGCAGGAAAAAAAAAAAAAAGGAGGGGGGAAATAGCCTATGCCAGCTATACCTATTCTCTTTTATGAGGAAAAGCAAAGCTTTCCCAGAAATACCAGACAGAGTTTCCTTTGTCTTATTTGCCTGACCTGTTAAATTGTTAACTTCTAACAGCAAAGGAGGCTGGGTACATAGCTGCCCCAGATAAAATCAGTATTCTGTTAGGAAAGAATATTAGAAAGCAGCTAACGACAGTCTTTACACTGAATAGTTTTTAACCATTGTGTTGAATGGCCAAGGAATGGGCTGCAGAAGATACCTGTCATCTCTCTTCTGGCTGCCCATTATCCTAACTCGTACTATAGTTAGGGAACCTATTACCTAATGAGGCAGTACCTTACTCCCTCTTGACAAATTTTAAAGTGTCAGATACTTGTTTTCCCAGCCTCTTTGCAGCCAGGGAAGACAGCTCTGCCTTAAAAGTTCGTGATAGAAAGTGGGAGAGCTATGCAGAATTGTTTGAGTAAAGGCAGTGATATACATCACCGGCTTCTACATCCAGCTCCACAGAAAGCAACAAAAAAATAGCTGCACTGACAACACTCAGTATCCAGTGTAAGCAAAGTCCATGGTGTAAGCTTCAGTGTCTCTGCCCAACAGTGGAGATGATGGGGTCTTCACTGAAGCTATTATCTGAAGTGATTATAGAGGTTGTATAGTCTCTAAATATTATTTTTAGGGTATCCAGAGATCCTGAGGATTACGTATTACCTTTTACTAATGTCACTGTTAAAATTAACCTGAATTGACTATAATTAAGTATGGAACCCTAACTGATAAATAAGCATAGTTTAAAAAGCAACCTTTTGAATATAAATTTTGTGCACACTTTATACATAATTTTACACTTAATGTTTTAATGTAATTTTTTACTTACAAAAGGATGTGACATGCATATAAATTACCAAGCATAATAATTCATCTCCTAGTTTAGGAAACAGAGCATTACCCATTTGTCACATTTATTTATTTGAGCTCCTCTCCTGTCTCTATCCCTCTGCTCCCTCTTTTTAATAGTTTTGTCACATGTAGAAAGACCTGAAACATGTATCTCACCCTGAGGTGACATTTTTAGTTTTGTTCCTTTTTAAGCTTTATGAAAGTGATATCAAACTGCATAGTAGCCTATGGGGATTTTATTTTTTTCACTCTTGATTATGTTTCTAAGATTCATTGTGTTGTATATAGTTGTCATTCATTTTCATTGATGTATAAGATTTAATCATGTACTACAGTATATTTTGAAGGGATACATACAGATAAAATAATAAAATTGTACATTTTTTAAAAAATCCTTGATACTGTCTCCTACTTTATAATTCTCCCTCCATATACCTTACTGATGTTATACACATTTCACTATAAGCAAATGTATTTCATATTCTGTAATTATTTCACTTGAAGTTGTCACATGTCAACTTTCAAGGTGAATTAAGGAGTATTATTCACTAACATGCATAGTGGAAAACAGATGATGCTTTTTTTCTGTCGCTCTTCAAGAATGCTAAAGAGGAGGTGGAACCTTCAGAGCTTTGATGAACTACAGTTCACATTTTGTCTAGCCTCCTAGAAATATGTTTTTTTATGTTACTGATCCTAAGATTTATTTATATTTCATACTTTAATGTCTCTGAAATTGGGATATGTCTTATACATGTAGGGGTTGTGGTCTAGTTGATTCTAAGCATAAGGAAAATTGATTTGCATTTCTGGCGGCATGACTGGACAAAGGCAAGCGCTTGATAGTTCAGTCAACAGACTAAGAGCTATTTGAAAAAGGAATGGAGGGTTAGCTGTTTTCTGTGAACTTTTCATTAACACTTGTAAAATCAAGAGTGCATAAGAATTTAGGAGTATGGTTGTCTTATTTTTCTGTTGCTATATAACAAATCACCACAAGTTTAGCAGTTTAAAGCAACAGCTATTTATTATCCTACAGTTCTGTAAGTCAGAAGTCCACACAGGGCTCAACTGGGTTTTCTCAGAATCTCACCAGATTGAAATCAAGGTATCATCCAAGGCTAGCATCTCATCTAAGGTTCTGGTCCCTCTCCCATACTTAAATGGTTGTTGGCAAAATTCATTTCCTTGCAGGTGTAGAACTCAGAGGCCTTCAAGGCCAACAGAAGATCATCTCTGACTTTCATTGTCTTCCAATTCTAGACCCCCTTATAAGACCTCACATTATTAAGCCCACATAGAATAAGCTCCCTCTTGATTAACCCAACTGATGAGATACCTTAATTACATCTACAATGATCCCTTTTGCCATTAAGGAGATATAAGTGATATCCTCTAACATCTACAAACTCAGACCATGCTCAAGAGGAAGGAATTATAGAAGGCAAATGTACCAAATGATGGGAATCTTGGTGGCCATCTTAAAATGCTGCCTACCCCATGGCTTTTGGAAGCTTGGAATAAAATTGTGGAGACAACAACTGGTGGCTCTGCAATAAAGAACCCGCCTGCCAGTGCAGGAGACCGGGATTCAATCCCTGCAGTAGAGGAGAAAATGGCAACCCACTCCAGTATTCTTGCCAGGAACATCCCGTGGACAGAGGAGCCTGGCAGTCCATAAGGCTGCAAAGAGTCGGACAGGACTGAGCACACGTTACATACTCAGCATTAAGACAACAATGAAATGCTACATTACCAGTATTCTTGGTGGCCCCAGAATAATAATGTGTAGAAAAACCTGCACATCTATGAGACCAAAAAAAAAAAAAAAGATTTATTAGCAAGATCCACCAATGCATGCTAAAATGAGTGAACTAAAGTTCAATCAGAAAAAGGATATTTGCATAGTCTCTGTATCAGTTTCCCAGAGTTGCCATAACAAATAACCACAAACTGGATGGCTTCAAACAACAGAAATCTATTCTTTCACAGTTCTGAGGCTGGAAGTCTGAAATCAAGGTGTTGGCAGGTCAGTTCCTTCTGGGGGCTCTGAGGAAGAATGTGTCCCATGCCCCTTTTCTAACTTCTGGTAACTCCTGGCATTCCTTGACTTCTAGATGCTTCTTTGCAATCTCTGCCTCCAAGCTTATATGTCTCTGTGTCCAAATTTCTTTCTTCTAAGGATGCTAGTTATTGGATTAGGGTTTACCCTAGTTCTGATTTCATTTTAACTTGACTATTTGCAAAGATACTATTCCAAATAAGGCTACATTCTGAATTCTGGGTACACATGTATGTTAAGAGGACACTATTCAATCAAGCATGGTCTCAGAGTATCTCCCCCACAATATTTTTTTATTATAAAGGGAAAAACAGTAATTTTACCATGAAAAATGCAGGCAGACAACACTCTGACCAATTGGTTAGGTAAACATCACTAATAATACTTTCAACATCATATAAGCCCTGTGTAGAACTAAAAAGCCTCTTGATGAAAGAGGAGAGTGAAAAAGTTGGCTTAAAGCTCAACATTCAGAAAACTAAGATCATGGCATCTGGTCCCATCACTTCATGGGAAATAGATGGGGGAAACAGTGGAAACTGTCGGATTTTTATTTTTGGAGGGCTCCAAAATCACTGCAGATGGTGACTGCAACCATGAAATTAAAAGACGCTTACTCCTTGGAAGGAAAGTTATGACCAACCTAGACAGCATGAACTTCCCTGGTGGCTCTGATGGTAAAGTATCTGCCTGCAATACAGGAGACCCCTGGGTTGGGAAGATCTCTTGGAGAAGGAAATGGCAACCCACTCCAGTATTCCTGCCTAGAGAATCCCAGGGACGGAGGAGCCTGGTAGGCTACAGTCCATGGGGTCACAAAGAGTCGGACATGACTGAGCAACTTCATTTTTTTTCATTCATTTAGACAGCATATTCAAAAGCAGAGACATTACTTTGCCAACAAAAGTCCGTCTAGTCAAGGCTATGGTTTTTCCAGTGGTCGTGTATGGATGTGAGAGTTGGACTGTGAAGAAAGCTGAGCGCCGAAGAATTGATGCTTTTGAACTGTGGTGTTGGAGAAGACTCTTGAGAGTCCCTTGGACTGCAAGGAGATCCAACCAGTCCATTCGAAAGGAGATCAGCCCTGAGTGTTTTTTGAAAGGAATGATGCTAAAGCTGAAACTCCAATACTTTGGCCACCTCATGCGAAGAGTTGACTCATTGGAAAAGACTCTGATGCTGGGAGGGATTGAGGGCAGGAGGAGAAGGGGATGACAGAAGATGAAATGGCTGGATGGTATTACCGACTTGATGGACGTGAGTTTGAGTGAACTCTGAGAGTCAGTGAGGGACAGGGAGGCCTGGCGTGCTGCAATTCATAGGGTCGCAAAGGGTCAGACATGACTGAGCAACTGAACTGAACTGAGGATGCAATGAGAAGCATACATGACCTCTGTAACATTCTTTCAAGTGATGCATAATATCTAAGCAAAGGAAACATCAGACAAAACCAAATTGAGGGAAGTTTTCAAAATAACTGACCAACATTGTTTCAAAACATAGTTCATGAAAGAAGGAAAAACTGAGGAAATGCCACAGAATGGAGGTAACTATAGTATCAAGTGTAGGGTGGGATCCTGCATTTGATTCTGGGAGAGAAAATGGATGTTAAAGAAACTGCTGCTGCTGCTGCTGCTAAGTCGCTTCGTGTCTGACTCTGTGCGACCCCATAGACGGCAGCCCACCAGGCTCCCCCGTCCCTGGGTTTCTCCAGGCAAGAACACTGGAATGGGTTGCCATTTCCTTCTCCAATGCATGAAAGTGAAAAGTGAAAATAAAGTCGCTCAGTAGTGTCCGAGTCTTTGCGACCCCATGGACTGAAGCCTACTAGGCTTCTCCTTCCACGCGATTTTCCAGGCAAGAGTACTGGTGAAACCCAAATTAATTTTGTAGTTAATATTATTGTGTCAAGGTTAATTTCTTACGTTTCTAGAAAGCTTATTATGCCAGTGATCGAAAAACAAAATTTGAATGAGGCTTGAAACTTCTAATCCAATTCTGTGAATATAAAGAATAATATTGTTTAAAAAAAAACAGGAAATTAACATGTGATACAGTATTAAAGTACAGATTATATTCAAACCTCATAAAATTTTATGCTAGTGTCTGTTTTCATACCTTATTCAAGACTCCACATTGTATTTAATTGCATTGAGCAGCTTTAGCTGCATGTAACAAATTCTGTTAAATTCTCTTTTCACTTTTAATCTATTACAAATACTTTTCTAATTTTCCTTGTTATGGCTTCTTAGATATACCCCTCCTTTAAAAGTGGGCATTAATGTCCAAATATAAGGGATTTTTTAAAGTATCTTTGATATTAATGCCTCATTTAAGTGCTTTCTTCTCTGCAACCACCCACTGTTTTTTCAGTCTTCTAATTTTCAGTGAGGCTTTCAATGGCTAAATCAAAGATCTCTCTTGGTAAATGTCTCACTGCACTTGAAAATATGTAGGTTATTTTCAAATATCTTTTGATACTAATCTCAAACATAAGTCCACAGTAATAAGAGAACAGACTCTGTAAGATTTCAATATCTTTAGACCAGGAAATTTCTGCACCTGGTCTTATGTCTCTGGATATATTCCAGTGTCTCCTAGTTTATAGTCTATAAACTAGGGAACTTGAATAGAATTTTAATCCTACTGTTGTGTGAAAATTTTGCAGAGCTTAATTATTTCGAATTGGTTCTTAATGCTTCTCAGGTCTACTATATTCTTATACTTCTCTGTACATTCATTCAATTAATTCTGAGAGTTTCATATGGAAACTCCCACGAAAAATCTTCATATATCTACTTAAAACAAGCAGCTATAATATATAGTGAAACTACGTGTAGCTTTGTTCTGTATTTTCCAAGGCTCCTGTAAATGTTACCATATTTTCATAATTTAAAAAATAAAAAAGAAAGATAATTTCTTACTTTTCAAAACTGCTATGGCGAGGTAAGATTAACATAATAGAAAACTGGGTGAAAGGTTTATGGGAAATTTCTGTGCTATATTTCTAACTATATTGTGAGCCCAAAATTATCTCAGAACAAATATGCATTCGCCTCATTACTAATGAGCCTGAGCATAATTTCAAATGTTTATCTGCCTATAAAAAGATTTTAAAAATATAGACATTTGAGTTTTTCCTCCATTTTCCTCTGCCTTTTTTCTTATCATTTGATATATATTGATTTACTATATATTCATGATAACATTGTCAGTTTAATATGTACCAAATATATATTTTCCTAGTCTGCTGGTTTTTTATTTCTTTATGTTTCCTCAGTGTATGGCATTTTAAAAATATGTTAAATTTTATTACTAAAAAGAAGGAGATTCAGAAGAGCTGGACTCTGTAAAGCAATTTTAGGAATGCCTTAATTTATTTACTTTGCTTATTTTTTTTTACTTTATATACACACAAGTGTGACACATGATTAAAAAAAGAAACTAGGTCTAAATAACTTTTTTGGTAAATTAATTTATTTAATTGGAAGCTGATTATTTTACATCTAAATAAATTTAAAAGAGCTATTTTAATAAATACAAAATTCTAAGTAATAAAACTATTATGTCATAGTGAACTGCCTTTTTTTTTTGGCTGTGCTAGCACGCTTGTGGAGTCATAGTTCCCCAAGCAGAGACGGAGCCCATGCCCCTTGCAGTGGATGCGCAGAGTCCTAAACATGACTTCCAGGGAGTCTCTATGTCAGAGTGAAAAGAGCAACACTTTCTCTTGCTGGTACATAATAATGATGTACCACATAATCGACACTGTCTTTTCTTCACTTGCTAAGTTGTGTCCCAACTCCTTGTAACCCAATGAGCTACAGCACACCAGGCTTCCCTGTCCTTCACTATCTCCCCAAGTTTGCTCAAACTCACGTCCATTGAGTCAGTGATGCCATCCAACCGTCTCATCTTCTGTCGCCCCTTTCTCCTTTTGCCCTCAATCCTTTGCAGCAACAGGGTCTTTTCTAAAGAGCTGGTTCTTTGCATCAGGTGGCCAAAGTATCGAAGCTTCAACTTCAGCATTAGTCCTTTCAATGAATAGTCAGGGTTGATTTTCTTTAGGATTGACTGGTTTGATCTCCTTGCAGTCCAAGGGATTCTCAAGAGTATTCTTAGAGTTAGTTAAATAAGCGCAATTCATTCATTCAATGAATATTTATTAAGCATTTACTGTTATCTCAGTCACAATTCTAGGTTTAGAGGATACAACAAAGAAACAAACACAGAACTAAAGCTTACATTGTTGTTCAAGAAGTAGGGCAATGAAAACTTAAATTCACAAATGTGTTAATTTTGGAAAGAAATACATGTTATAAACAAGAGAGTTCCAGAACAACATTTACTTCTGGCTTTATTGACTATGCCAAAGACTTTGACTGTGTGGATCACAACAAACTGTGGAAAATTCTTCAGGAAATGGGAATACCAGACCACCTGACCTGCCTCCTGAAATCTGTATGCAGGTCAGGAAGCAACAGGTAGAACTGGACATGGAACAACAGACTGGTTCCAAATAGGGAAAGGACTACTCAAGGCTGTATATTGTCACCCTGCTTATTTAACTTATATGCAAAGTACATCATGCAAAATGCCAGGCTAGATGAAACACCAGCTGGAATCAAGATTGCCAGGAGAAATATCAGTAACCTCACATACGCAGATGACACCACCCTTATGACAGAAAGTGAAGAACTAAAGAGCCTGGTGATGAACATGAAAGAGGAGAGTGAAAAACTTGGCTTATAACTCAACATTCAGAAAACTAAGATCATGGCATCTGGTCCCATCACTTCATGGCAAATAGATGGGGAAACAGTGGAAACAGTGACAGACTTTATTTGGGGGGGCTCCAAACTCACTGCAGATGGTGACTGCAGCCATGAAATTAAAAGACGCTTACTCCTTGGAAGGAAAGTTATGACCAACCTAGATAGCATATTAAAAAGCAGAGACATTACTTGGCAACAAAGGTCCGTCTAGTCAAAGCTATGGTTTTTCCAGTAATCACGTATGGATGTGAGAGTTGGACTATAAAGAAAGCTGAGGCCAAAGAACTGATGCTTTTGAACTGTGGTGTTGGAGAAGACTCTTGAGAGTCCCTTGGACTGCAAGGGGATCAAACCAGTCCATCCTAAAGGAAATCACTCTTGAGTATTCATTGGAAGGACTGATGCTGAAGCTGAAACTCCAATACTTTGGCCAACTGATGCGAAGAACTGACTCATCGGAAAAGACCCTGATGCTGGCTGGGAAAGATTGAAGGCAGGAGAAGGTGATGATAGAGGATGAGATGGTTGGATGGCATCACCGACTCAATGGACATGAGTTTGAGTAAAATTCCAGGAGTTGGTGATGGACAGGGAGGCCTGGCATGCTGCAGTCGATGGGGTTGCAAAGAGTCGGACATGACTGAGTCACTGAACTGAACTGAGCTGAAAGACAATAAAATAAGCTAATATTATGAAGAGTAATGGTAATAGTGGTAATATGGAGAGTAACAGTAATAGTGGGCACTTTTACTTTAGAAAAGATCTTTGTGAGGTGGCAACATTTGGGCTTGAATGATGAGAAAGTGCCAAATATCTAATGATTTAGGGAAAGAGCATTCCAGGCAGAGGCAAGAGAAAAGGTAAGAATTCTGAAGTCTGAATAAATTTGTAATGCGGTGTCAGCGGATTGAAACACAGTGAATCAGGAGTTACAGACTTAGCAGGGACTAGTTCACTTATAGCCTTGTAGATCATGGTAAAGAGAAGGCAATGGCACCCCACTCCAGTACTCTTGCCTGGAAAATCCCATGGATGGAGGAGCCTGGAAGGATGCAGTCCATGGGGTCGCCAAGAGTCGGACACGACTGAGTGACTTCACTTTCACTTTTCACATTCATGCACTGAAGAAGGAAATGGCAACCCACTCCAGTGTTCTTGCCTGGAGAATCCCAGGGACGGCAGAGCCTGGTGGGCTGCCATCTATGGGGTCGCACAGAGTCGGACACGACTGAAGCAACTTAGCAGCAGCAGCAGATCATGGTAAAAGAGTATGGATTTTATTCTAAATGCAATTGGCTTTATTTTTAATTAAATTTGAAAAAGGCTTTGCTCTATGCTTTTCTCTGGCTAATTGACAGATGTTATGATTATTACTTTTAGTGTGGAGCTTAGTTTGTCCACATAATTCTTCTGTTAAATGCAATGTTGACATTTTAAAGGGAAGCATTATATTAAGCTTTCGCCCTATTCTTATTTAAGCTCTAATAATTGCTATTCTTATATATTATTCTCAAAAAATCACTTTAACTGTTTGGGGGCTTGCTCATGAATAAAAGTTTTGGATCTTGGGGTTCTTAAGTCTTATTTGCATTCCTATAGAAGTAATATTCTTTATGAAAGTTTTTGCTCTAACTTGTGTTTTCCTGTTCTGAGATTTTGAATAAAATTCTGATTATTATTCCTTAATGGACTTAATATCTTCCCCAAATCTGTGATTATCCTTTTGTATAGGAAATGATTTTCCAAGTAACTTCACAAGCTTGTGCTTTAATTAACTTCAGTTAAAAAAAAATAAACATGAAAACATTTTGTATTTTTTACTTGGCTTCAAAATTAATTTGAATAAATATTATTGCCTTAAAATGTGATCTAAAAATGAAACCTCTCTCTACCTAAAAATGAAACCTATGAGTAGTACTTGTAGAAAGACTAAATCATTTAAACCAGTGGTTTAAATCAAATTACTCCATCTGTTACTTTTTTTAATGCTTGGAAGCTAAAATATATGCTTCTGGGTTTATACATATTTGCATTTGTCTTAAATATAATTTGATACTAATTATGGATCAAGGGGGAATATAAAGGCAATTGAGGTGTACCAGAATAAAGACGATAAAATGGTTTCAGGTCTTACATGGTTTAAGATCTTTAGAAGTTACGTGTGATGGTAGAAATTGAGAGTTTATTCTCATTAATAGGATTTGTACTTATAGAATTTAGTGAGACTACTATTTTTTACATTTTCCATTGCTGTGATATTTGAGACCTAATTCTACTTTTAGCCCGGCTTCACATGACCTTATTTCTAGTGCAAGAGCCCAGAGCAGTTTCTCTGTAACATTAGATTAGAATATCCAAATGGATCTATTACTGGGGTGGAGAAATCTCAAGTTAAGATTCAGACAGAGGAAACAAAACAGCTAGTCTGATGTATTTACATTCTGTACTTCCCAACAGAACACTCCACTTTCTAACTTCTTACATTGTTGTTCAGTGCTATTCATTCAACAAACTTTTGAAGGTTGTCTTTGTCAGGCATTGTCAGGATAGAGCGATGCAAAGATGAATGTCACAGGCCCTGTTCTGAAGTATCACTAGCTAGTATAAACTAGCAAAAAAGCTTCAAAGAGAAGGGGCATCTTGTGGGATAGCAGAAGAGTTGGAGAAAGCATCTTTGAACATCGGAAGTAAGATACTACCTCCTCTTATAATCCAAGGTTACATACTCTTAACACTGTGCACCTCTCCTTCATTGCAGTTATTTCAATGTGTATGTTCAGATTTTGGTTTTGTGATTAAATGATGCTAGACTGAAAGTTCCTTGAGGACACCACAATGTCCATTTGTTGTTAGTATTAAACATCCCAGCGACGACACATATAAGATGCAGGACAAATAAGTATTGAGAGGGAAAATAAAGTGGGTGGGCAAATTCTCAGAAGCATGACTGGTCATTTTTCATTCAGTGTTCTCAAGTGAGAGAGCCACAGAATGTGAAAAGCATTCCTCTCACCAAAGGGGACTGCCTGATCTTTGGCAAGGTATATAATTCATTGAACTTTTCTGTGGCCAGAATTAACATTTCCCTCCTACCCTCTCTCCTTATGAGATAAATCATCCATTTACCCAGATTTCAACCTTTTGGTTACCAATTCAGCCCCTTGGATCACACTATGAACACCTTCCAGTAACTAGAAAGGTCAGTTGAAGGAGTTTAATGGCCATGATACCTCGCTCACTGTCTGTTGCAAGCAACATAGTTTATGGGAGATAAAGTTCTCAGGGTGTTCAAATTAGCTTGCTAAAACTCTAACTCTATACTAAATAAAATTCCAGTCTAATGTAGCAGACAAGAAAGCCTCCACTGTGAGAAAAATGAAACTGCGGTTTAGGAACTTCTGGATTATCGCTGAGGAAAGAGAAATCCTTTATATGACATTTCTGATACGTCCTCCAAATTGTTCTCCCTGGAGGTTCACCCTGGTCTCGCAGCCTAAAGCATATTCAAGTTTGCAAATATCAGAGACACTGAAAGTCACCCGACACCCCGCCCCGTGCGTCCCAGTGGAGTCAGTAAACAGAGATTGATTTCCGCAGCTCAAGGGGGAGGAGATCTAGAGGAATTTAGACACCACCTCCTTTGTGGTTAAGCACAGCGCACTGGCTGGCGTCATTCAGCCCTCGTGCGCAGGCGTACTAAGGATACACTCCCCCTCCCCTTCCTGTGCACGCGCTCGGAGCCTGCAACTCTCGCGAGAGAAGCGAGATTTATTCCTACGTACCGGGCCGTGCTGCTTATGGCGGCGCTGGAGAGGGGGCGCTGAGCTGTTGGGGTGAGTACGACCTCAGGGTCCAATTGGGGGTAGCAGGAAGCCAAGTTAAGGGCGGATGAAAAAATCAAGACAAATGGGAGAGACCTCTGAGTCAGGGTGGGCACTCCTAGAGCTCCGGGTAGATAACATCTCGCCCTGAATCCCCACCCCGGGCTTTTACACCCGTCCCCTATTCAACTGTCTAGGCCTCACATCAGGCTGTAGAGCCGAAGTGAAGATTGGAGGCCAGGCGCCAGCGCGTGGTGGTGCTGGTGTCTAAAGTGGGGGGAGGGAGCGAAAATGGAGGCTCCGACCGCAGCCAAGATGGAGGCAGGGGTGCGGGGCTCGGGCGCGGAGGCTGCTGGGAGTTGTAGTCTGGCTGTTTCCCCCTCTGCTGCTTGGTGGGAGAAACGAGAACTACAAGTCCCGGCGGGCGGGGCGAGGGGGTGGTGGCGCGGTCCTTTGTGTGAGACTGAAAGAGCCGGAGGCAGAGGAGAGCGGCCTACTCTGACTGTGGACACTATAGTTTCTTAGCCATCACCTGCTTGCGGATCTGCCTACCAGTACCAGAGCGCAGTGCGGCAGTGGCCCTTCCTTTGTGTATGAACTGAGACCCCGCTCCATCTAAGTTGCTTAGAGACACCTCCTTTCTTCGGCCACTTCTGGCACGCTAGCCCAGCCAAAGTGTCATCTTTATTGCCATTCACCCGGAGCTGTTTATCTTCGGTCTCAACCCCAGCTTCCCCGTCTAACCCTCTCCTTTAGCTTCTTGAGAAAGAGAACCGGCCTCTGAACTTAGGCACAGGGCTCTCACCCCGCTAATTCTAGGGTTAAAACAAACTCTTTTGAGAGCTCAGTGGCGTTCGTCTTACCACCTTCTCTGGTTCTTATGGTGTAAGAGCCTGGCCCATATTGTGCAATGAAAGGCTGACTTCGTCATTCTGTAGTTTTTTTAGAGCTCTGGTCGCAGACACTTTGAGGTTCTTACCATTCTATCCTAAGTAGGAAATCTTATTGCCACTAAGAAATCTTAGTTCTTTGTGCTTTAAGGTTTTCCTTTGGAAACACCCGGATAGCTCCTCCCTTGCTTAACTTACAAGTAAGGCAGGGAACACTCTAAAACAGCCTTCATTCCGCAAATACAAAAGGCTGAACGTTGTTGTCCGAGGTAATTTCCTTGTTTTGCACCTACAATGAGCGAAAGAATGTGGTCGTCTTAAACAGTTGATAGACAAGATAATAAAGCAGGAGAGGACGCCCAGAGATCCTGTGATAGTTAAATCTTGGAATATTTCCTGTGAGAGATCAAGCTTTTTATCAGGATGGTGTGAACTGGCAGCTTTTGACTAGAGCTATTAATCTGTAAAATGTAGAGATCAAATTATTGGCGCAAATATTAAGTTACTCTGTTTAAAAACGCTGAGTAATTTTCATTTTGAGTTTCTAGAAGGTGAGCATTTTCAATGCTACATTGAGGGCCAGTATAATGCCTTCGTGTCATTTTGGTACTAACCAATATTGGGTATTCATGGTGTGGGTCAGGAGGGGGTTTATATACTTAAAGAGGCATAGGCTTGAGTCATAAAATCTTGAAAAAATTTCAACCTTGTTTTGTTTTTTTCCTTTTAGCCATAGGCCCGAAATAAAAGAGATGGTAGTGGTTTGAGTGATTTTGCAGCTGCTCTGGATGCTTACCATCGAGATGAGTATTTATAGCAGCTGAGTTGAAAAGCAAAGCATTTGAGGCGCAGAAGATAGGTTTTCCTTTTTTGTAAATAAGTTCTGACTTAACAGGTATGACCTTTAGAGTTTGGTTGAAAATTCTGGTAAATTCCTACCAAATAAAAAATGAGAATGTGAAAACTGACTTGTCCTGCTTTATCTTACTCCTATTTTCCCTTCTCTCCACTTACACACGACGTAGGGCCAACATTTTTAAGATTATTTTTTTCTTTCAAATTGTAAAATACCGAACAGAATTTACCGTTTTAATCTTTTTTTCAAGTGTACAGTTCATTAGCATTAAGTTCATTCACATTGTTTTGAGGACCATACTTTTAACAAGGTAGTTTAAAAATGGAAATGCTCTGTGGACACATTTTTAAGGAGTTGAACTTGAGGACTGTATTACAAAATAAAAATCTTGATCTTGTAAAATACAAGGTATTGGTTTATCATTTTCTTCTCAAAAAACAAAGTGGGAACTACTTTGAGATCTTTAACCCAGACTGTCTTATGGAGAGCTCTAACTTGTAGAATTTTTCGTAATAGAGAATTACAGCTAGAAGAATTATAACTATTCTTTAAGACTTAATAGCTGGAATGTCTTCAGTGGTGACATAGCTGTGTTGGGAGTAACTTGTTTTCTTGAATCTCATCATTTCTTGCTGTTAAATACTTTCTGCCAAATTACGATTTTTAAAAATTTCTTTGTCTTGTATTGGAGTGTTTTCCGCTTGCATGTGTGAGTGTCTAGTTAAAAAACTGAATGATTCAAAACTTTTTTTCCATTTACTTAGATGTTTCTCTTGTGCTACATTATTTTAGAGGTATTAAATGGAGTATGGTGCATTGAAAGATTTTGGGAGGATTATATGTCCTTTTATACTGAGGTAAAACATTAATGTATAGTTGAAAATAAATTCAGCAATTCACATTGAACCTGTGGACTATCCATTGGTTTGCAGTTGCTGCTGGTATATAACCAGTTAGTTGTTTGGACTTCTGCTTCTTGGATGTAATGATAGTAAGTGTAAACTGCCAATTGCAAGCTCTTTCTCTGGGCAGGTTTGCTACGTACTGCTGCTTTTATCAGCGAAGGTCTTTGGCCAACGGCCTTACATTTGCTTTTGCTTTATTGGGCATGCCAATGCCTTTTTCCCGTAATTAGTCTATTCCTGCTCTGGCCAGTGTGGTAGCCACTAGCTTTGTGTGGCCTTCATGCCCTTGAACTGTGCACAGTTCTGAATTGAAATGTGCTGAAATATAAAAGAAGCATTCAATTTCAAGGAATGTTAAAGACATGTCAGTTGCCTGTGGGAAGTGATGACATTTGGACTTGGCTAAATAAGATACTTAATTAAAATGAATTTCACTGGTTTCTCTCAGCATTAATATGATTACTAGGATATTTTTAAGAACCATATATGACTTGTACAATATTGCTGTTGGACAGTGCTGGTCTGCGCTGTTCTCATGGTTGTGTCTGGAGCATTTCTTCAGCTTCTTTCCACACTGCTGTTTGTCCTATTTCAAAGTATTAGTGTATATAAAAGAAGTTAAGTGAGGGAGGGTATAATTGTAAGTGTCTAGTAATCACAATTGTTTCTACTACAGTGAACCTATACAAAAAGATAGTTGCAGCAATTTGATATTCTTTTATTTCCACTCAACATGGTGATGACTTAAATTGTTTTGAGGTAGGTAGTTATCTGAATTTTTATCACTTTCCTTAGATCCCAAAGTGAAACTGAAAACTTACATAAAATTAAACTTGTCTTGAGTTACTGCATCAAGAAATATGAAGTGAGGGGAAAAAAAGAATTGTGAACTTCGGAGTTAAGGCAGGATTGAGTATTGGTCATATAAATCAGCAGATAGCCTTTTCAGTTCCCTGCTGTCTATTTGGGTCTTTGCTGTTGTTTTCAATGAAACTAATTTGAATAGAGTGGATTAGGTGGAGAGACTTATTAAGGACTGGTTTATCATTTCTTAAACATTCTTCCCGAGTGAATGCTGTACAGACTTTGAGTATAATTTGTCAAAATGATAAACTAGGTTATATGATAACATTTTAGATGAAGTAATGCTGTAAAAATGTACTGGTTCAACATACGTATTATTTTAGTACCTACTATGTGCCTGGCTTCAGCTAGCTCTTTGAGATAAAGCAGGTAACTAGAGGAGACAGTAAATAACAAGACAGGTGATGATAATTTTAAGGAAGGTGAAATAGGGCATGACTGTTTGGATTTTCAGTTCAAGTAAAAGATTTGGCGTTAATTGCTAAAACAGCAAGGCATAGTTGTTGATAATTAGTGGTGATAGTGTTCCCATACAGAGCAAAGGGAAAGAAGTTAATTACCTAGTGGTCAGGAAGACTCTCAGATCCACATTTAAATTTCTCCTTAGTTTTTGTGGGTTTGGGGGGGGGGCCACACTGCAGTATGTGGGATCTTAGTTCCCTGAGCAGGAATCAAACCCACGCCTGCTGCAGTGGAAGCAGAGTCTGAACCATTGGACCAACCACCAGGGAAGTCCCCTAGTTTTTAAAATTAGTGCTCTGTATAGCAAGTGTCTGGGGGGCAGGGGGTACACTTAGGATTAAAGCAAAATTATTTGTCAGTACCACCCATGAATCTAATAATCTTGGCATGAGTGAATAGCCAGTTTATTTCAATTCCAGGTGGATGTCTTTTTTCAAAGAAGAGGTTACTTCTTGGTTGGATAATTAAGACTATCCAATTCAGTAAAAACAAAGTTTTTTGCAGTCGGTAGAACAGTATACCAACTTGAATTGTGTTTTGCTTATTATCTATCATTGTCTTTTTGCTGTATTAGTTTCTGCTGTGGAAAGTTAGCAGTACCTAACTAAAGGTGCTAAAGTGGGCTGTGGTAAAGAAATAAACTTGAGTTTGTTTATCATTTCTTTATCATTTCAGAAATTTGAAGCATATTAAAGGGATACGATACATAAACCTGTAAACCAAGTGCAGAAATGATTTGGTACCAAAAAGAATGATGCCAGCAGTGGGAGTTAATGCCTCCTTTACTGGGAATTAGATAATCTGTGCTAGAATGGTCAAGAAGGGATTTTTTTTGGTAACATTTAAGATGACAAAATATATACTTTGTGGCAAGACCCATATGCACTAAGACTAGAATTCAGAAATCTCCCAAGAGTTACGTTTTAAGAATTAGGAAGGAAAATGCACCAATCTAGAAGAATTGCAGAGCAGAAGAAAGATGTAAAGTAGAAAAAAACACACCTTGAGTGGTGGTGGTTAAATGCTGGCTGGAAGTCAGAAACACCTTGGGGAAATGGGTGGAGGAGGAAAATATCCCAGTGCCTAGGACCTAACCCCAGTTAAATTCGAATCTCATTTTGGGATCCAGGCTTCGATTCCCCGCACATCCCCCACCCCAAGTTGTCCGGGTGCGTTGGATTTGCAGTCAGGATTAAGAAATTCCCATTTAGAGTGCTGGGAAAATCACTGAGGTTTTTGTTGAAGGAGATGAGTGAGATGAAATTGGAATTTTAGGTAAGTCGGTCTGGTAGTGTTACATGACAGAATGTGGGAAGAGTTGATACTGAAGTTAGCAAATGTGTTGTCTGACTGGATAAATAGGTCATTGAGAACAAAAGATAATATAAAAGATAGCTTGAAACATTGATAAGACTTGCACCATTGGGGGTGTAGACGGAGAGGGAGGACTCGAGGGCCATTACAGAAGTGGCCC
Organism: Ovis canadensis; assembly: GCF_042477335.2. Classification (NCBI taxonomy): domain Eukaryota; kingdom Metazoa; phylum Chordata; class Mammalia; order Artiodactyla; family Bovidae; genus Ovis; species Ovis canadensis. The sequence goes on along the minus strand of NC_091245.1, from coordinate 92,765,767 downwards.
TGAGGCAGGCCAGTCAGATTACTGTTTAAGTGGGGACTGGACATAGGCTTCCCAGTGATTTGAGAACTATTGCTCAAAGAAGTGTCTGGTCTGGGTAATAGCTGAATGATCCAAATAAAACTGAAAGATTGAACAGATGTAACATTTGATATTTGAAGTTACAGTATAAAGTCATGGAATATTTACCCAGTGGCGGTAGATCAGCTGTTACTGACTTTTCATTTTGCATTGTAGAAACTGGAATTCAGGGAGATTAAATAACTTTGTTTGTAGCATTTACTGGTGATTAGTATTGAGCTCTCCTCCTCTAAGCTGTTTTACCAGCTCTGACCTCACCTTGTAGTCATTCTGATTTCTGATGTTCTTCAAATATACTGTCCATTTCTCCACATATCTAAAACCAAATCCTCCTTTACTTTTCCCTGTATGTCATTTTGGTTAACAGCGACATTTTAGCTGACATTTGAGGCACTGCAAAATAATCATTTTTGTATAGCTAATAAAAGCACTATTTTGTGGTGAAATAGACATTTCGTTTCTCTTTTGTTTTCTTCTCAATTGTTTCTCTTCTCGAGACATTTCTTACCTGCTTATGGCAACAACTCAAATGAGATGTCTGTTTCCTTCATGAAGTCATCTCATAGGATTTCAGGACTTCATACTGTTTCATCAAGAGCTAACGCTCTCTGTTTCTTGTTATATATCAAGTTGAAATGCTTCATAATCTGTCTCTGATACATCTGTCACACCATATATCTCATTTTCACTTTAACCCAGCACTCTGTTCTAGCCAGGCTAGTCTATTGTTTCCTCTGAAACAACAAACCACACTTGTAACAGTCATTCACAAATAAAGCTATAGAAAATCAGGTATAGAAAATCAAATACATGGTCTCTGCTCTCAAGAGACTTATGATTTAATTGCATATTCTGGTTTGGTTTATGTTATAGTTTATGCCTAGGATACTCAACTGTTTTCTTTTTCTCAAAAATCTGCCTATTTCTCCTAATTAAGCTGAAATAATGCCACCTCTATAAAAGCCTCTGACCATGTAGCTTTAATGCCCAGCTAGTGATGAATAAACCATAAATAGTAATTCTCAAATAGTATGTTAGTAGTAGATATCCATAAATTAGTTGAGCAAATTAATTTTGGACATTTTGTCCTATGATCTAATTTTTTTCTCATGTGTAACTCTGTTTTTCAATAAGAGTATAAATTCTCTGATGACAGGAAATTCGTATTGTCCACAGTTCATAACACAGTGCTAGGTAGTTATAAAACACTACATTAAGTAGAACATTATATAACTGAATTTGTGGGGAGGGCATATCAATAAAGAATGTGAAATAATTTCAGGGTTTGAGTGTACAATACCACAAAAGGTATCCATTAACACTTGAGAGATTGCTTAAGTGATGAATGTGTATGCTTCCAAGTTTTCTGCATTGCTTGGTTCTAAGTTAATGAGATGAGCTTTTCTATTTTTACTTAATGTCTTAATTTCTTATCTCTAGTATGAAGTGTAACAGAACAGACTTTACCACCTGAAACTGCTGCTTCAAGTTCAGATCAGGCAAGGAACAAACCTCGAAACAACCAACAAGACCAAAGAAGAGTACACTTAAGTTGAAGACACAACACTTGATCTGAAACAAGAAGTTTGTGCCTACTCAACAGCTTTGAAAGAGCACTTCCCAACGCTGCTAGTAGTCTTTGTTTTCTTCAGTGCTGTGCTGTGACATTGCCCGGTGCAGCAGCAGTTGTATTCTTTATTAGCTTGATAGATCGTTTTCTCTCGCTCTTTTTTTTTTTTTTTAATACTAGCAACTTTCATTCTTTGAAACGTCTGCTGAAAAAGAAGAATCAGCAAATACTACTGAAAGTGCAATATTTGATTATCACTGCGAGGTAGGTTTATCGTTTCCTATTGGCAGGAGTTAGTTTATAATTCTGGATTTCCTAGTTATTTAGTTAAGTATAAAATCTTAAATCTACTCGCTTCTAAAAGTATTCTGAAAACAGTTTATATTTTTCAACTCTTCATCTGAAAATATCAACACTAGTTTATTTTATTTAACTTAATTGTCTTTTCTTAGATGAGGACAATATTTATGGCCAGAACTGGGATTTTTTTCACCCAAGATGATATTTATTCATATATGCAGGTCTCTTAATTTGTTGGTCTCATAGAAAGAGAACTCCATTGGTACTATTTAGAAATTAGGGCTTCAGAAAGGAAAGCCCTTTGCAGTCTTGTTTGAGGTAATCTTGGGTAAAGAAAATCTGCAGGAAAAGGGATGTTTGAAGGTGAGTAGTACTTTGTTAAGAGAGAGAAGGGTCTTTGGTAGAGATATAGAGATAACTGAATGAACCTATCTGGGGAGATCTGAAAGCCCATGATGTATATTTAGTAGTCCGTTATGAACAGAGTAGAGAATACAGTTTGATGGGGCAGAAAGAGTAACTGGAAAGGGATGTTTGCCGGACAGTTCTAAAGGGCCCACTATATTTGGCTTTATTCTTCAGGAAAGATACCAGCTGTTTATAAGCAAGGACTTAGTGGATTTTGTAGTTCAAACCTGAAGTAGTTTATTAATTCAGATTTTAAAGTTATAAATTCACAAGTGTATCTGTAAAAGACAAACGGTACTGCTTTTAAGGGATAGGTTGACAATAGGAAGATGTGTTACAAACAGTGGACAGAGTGGAGGGAAGATAAAAGCTAGGGTAAAGGCTGAGAAAAAGGTAGACACTGCATGTTTTAATGGTAGAAATAATAGTACTGGTGACCAGTTGAATGTGAAAATGAGGCTGGAGGGAATTAATTTAGTCTATCCAGTTGTCCAAGTTAGAAACCTTTGTTCATAGAAATAGAGAAGTTCAAGTGGGGACTTGTGGAAATCTATTTTGTTTGTAAGATAGTAATCTAAAGTTGAGGAAATATTGTAGTATGAAATGCTCAACAGTGGTGGTTTGGGGGAGGTAGGATTGTGAAGAGCAGTTGTTCCTTTTAAATCTTTAGTTTCTAGATTTTCTGAAATCAGAAATAAAGACTTGGAATTGAGAAAGGAGTCATCACTTTATAGGTAATTCAGGAAGAAATGCCAAAGAGAAGAATGTTTAAAGAAGTAAAGGTAGCCAGGAAGGCAGATCAAGGAAGATAATTCCGGGGAGCACTTGGTAGTAATCCTTGTATAAAATGCACGCTTCTCTGGCAGCTCAGTGGCAGACAAGCTGCCAGCAGTGCAGGAGGCGAGGGTTTGATCTCCGGGTCCGGAAGATCACATGCAGGAGAAAATGGCTACCCATCCCGGTATTCTTGCCTGGGAAATCCCACGGATGGAGGAGCCTGGTGGGACACAGTCCGTCAGTCGCAAAGAGTCGAACACGACTGAGTGACCGAGCATGCATGCATTGCTCAAATAAGATGGGGAATGAAAACAGATCATTCTTAGATTGCTGTCTTACAAAAGCTTCATTACTGTTTCAAAAAGCACCTGGACCCGTATCTACAATTTATTTAAAGGTTGAAGGCTTAATTGTGGTAATCACCTTACTGTGAACCAGCATTATTTCTTAATTTAGAACTACCAGTAATACCAATTTATTTAAATTACCCATAAACAGACATTTAGTTACTTAGTTTTAAGGCCATTTTACCACTTGCTTTTTCTGTTTGTTTCTTCCTCCCTCCTCGTTTGACTTTTTAAAAATAATTTTAGACTGCTACCAATTGTGCTGAGTTAGATAAAATAATGGAGATTGAAATTGCGCAGCTTTTATCTTTATTCAGAAGGGTAAAAGACAAGATGCTAGAACTTTGATTGCCTTGACATGAATTGTAGAAATGGATTTAAAGTAGAAATGCTTTTTGTTTAACCTAATCTTTGTATTCTTTTTACTCTAGTAAGCAGTTTAGTTTATGATATAGGCTAAGTACCAATACAGTAAATATTTACAAACAGGTAAATGAGTGGAGATATTGACATTAAAACATGTTCTCATTGTACAGTTGTGAATTCCAGTTAAAAGGAGTGCAGCTAACGAAACAGATTTGGTAATGCAATAGATCACAGATTTTTTTTAAATTTAATTTTTATTGGAGTATAGTTGGTTTACAGTGTTACATTGGTTTCTTGCTGTACAGCAAAGTGAATCAGGCATACGTATACGCATATCCACTCTTTGTTACAGATTCCCTCCCCATTTAAATCACCACAGAGCATTGAGTAGAGTTCCCTGTGCTATACAGTGTGTTCTCATTAGTTATCTATTTTATATTCAATAAATAGTAGTGTGTATATATATATATGTCAATCCCCATGTCCCAGTTTATCCCACCTTCCCTACTCCCTTGGTAACCATAAGGTTACTCTCTATATGAGAACCACGTTTAAGAGATGTTTGTTTGTTTGTTTTAAGACAGTTTAAAGTAGTACATAATTAGGAGTGAATAAATATTGAAGAATGGGATTGACCCTAAAAAATACCAAAAAAGAATAAGGTTTATAAGAAGTTTGATTGACATGTAAAGATAGACATGGATTGTTTTGGTGAGTATTTTGATCAAGACAGTTTTAAGATGACAGAAGGAAAGTAAAGCTAGAAACATTAAAAGAAAACTAAAGCCCCCAGTGAGTAAGGTGACAGGGTAACTTGCTGGAGTGTGCTAGTAGTTAATGGAGACCCATGACCAGGAACTTCACATGTCGTGATTGATTTTCAAAGTCAGGTGTGCAAACTTTCCAGCTTGCTCTTTGTCCATATCAAAAGTCCAGGAGCACAAAATAAAAAATTTTCAGTAAGATTTGACAGAGTATCTCATGATAGCATAGTGATCGGTATGTAGAGACATAGATTGCATAATAAACATTAAAAGACTTTGAATAATGGACTGATTTTCAAAGGGGTCTCCACATATGTGCTGCCAGATTCTATCCTCCTTCCGTTTCAAGACTTAGTAATAAGTAGTTACATGTATATTTATGTATAAGCATCATTCCAGGCTTTTTGTATGAAGTAACTAACCCTATTAGGTTTGTTTTTTCTTTAGTAATAAGTGATCAGTTATAAGAAATAGGAGGAGAAAACCTGATTTTACTGATTTATTAAGAAGTAATATAGAGGATTTTTTTTCCTAGTTAAATGAAGTTACTGAAACTTTTTAGTCTACAGAAACAAGAAACATAATCACTCAGCACTGTCTGTATTATATTATTGGTCACAGTACAATAAGAGAAGTAGTGGCATGTACCTCAGTGGATAATTATTTAGAACATACCCAGAACACAGCAGTTAGTCTGAAAAACGGTTGCGTTCAGAAAACTGAAAGGAGCAGAGGAAGTTAAGGGAAGGTATGTTTAGATTAAGAAAACAGTCATTTTCTAAAACTGTTGTACAGTGAAATGGATTGGGGTTTTTTTGGTAAGAGTTTTATTTGAACATTTGCTGATTTCATTCGGGCAGTGGCAAACTGGAAGTGGTAAGGAGCGCTCCTACAATAGGAGCAGGGGAGAAGACTTACTGAGAAAAAGTGAAAGCAAGGATGTTGTTATTGTTTGTAGCTTAAAGCCCAGTTGTCTGTGATTAGGTGACCTTGGTTTATTTTTGTTTGTTTTTTAATTTTTATTGGAGTATAATTGCTTTACAATGTTTAGATTTGTTATATTGCAAAGTGAATATATTTAGCAATATCCCCTCTTTTGTATTTCCTTACCATTTAGGTTACCACAGAACATTGAGTAGCGTTTTCTGTGCCAGTAGGTTCTCATTAGTTCTCTATTTTATATATAATATCGATAGTGTAAATGTGTCAATTGCAGTCTCCAATTCATCTGATTCCTTTCCCCCTTGGGAAAGGACTACCTTTTCTAAACTAATGCGAGCCAAGCAGACTAGGTTAGCAAAAACAGAGAAACAGCTCAAGAAATGTTGCAAGAAGAAAAAGTCTAAACTTGGACTTGGCGATGTCTGTTTGTTGTGTTCACTACTATACAAGTAGAACCTAGACCAGCACTGTGACATTGTAGGCACTCATCCTGGTTTAGTGCCTATAGCAGTGGTTAGGAATGGGAGTGGTGGGGTGAGAAGGGAGTACTGGATTCTGTTCCCGTTTACCAATTTTACCTCCATGCCCTTAAAACACCCTCCAAGTATTTTCTTGTCTGTGAGTATTAAAGTAGATTTTCATGGTCTTTTCCTTTTTAAAATACCAGTTGAAATCATATAAATATTTTTTGCCATTATATAAATTACTGTGACTTATTGACCCGTTGTTAAACTTTAGATTATTTCTAGAAATTTGTTATTAAAACATTTGTACTAAAGCCTTGTCCACGTTTCACATTTCCTCAGGATAGGTTTCCTGCAGTAGAATTATTAAGGAAAACACCCCCATGTTTTGGTACATGTGGTTAAATTTCAGAAAGATTGCACGAGTTTACCACGATGAAAAAATATTAGCATGTTCTTAACCTACTTTCTCAATATTTTTAAATCTTTTCTTTGGTAGTTTGATAAATGAATAATTTGCTTTATCTAAATATTTGCTTGCCACAATTAAAGCTTAAATATTTTGTCTTTAATGAGTAATCTTCTAAGACTAATTTATTTGTCTTCCACAGTTCAGCAAATGAGTACTTCTATGTGTTAAACACTGTAGCACTGGAGATTTAGCTTTGAACAAAAAGTCCCTGTTCTCATGAAGCTTATATTCTAGTAGTTTAATTCTTAACTGATTTGCTTAAATTCTTTAACAGTACACTTACATATTTACATGTGCTTTTGTTCTCTTTAGGTTTGAGTGTAAAAGTTTATACTTCTTACATAATCGAATATAGATCGTTTCCCTTGCACCTTTTTCTTTTGACTTTAAATCTAGAAAGTCCCCTTTCCAAAATCTTTATAAATACATGCATTTTTATTTAATATTTGTTAAGACATTTAACACAGTTCATCTGAAATATACTTTTTGTATGCTGTGAGTTGAACAACTATAGATTTTTCCACCTATTTTTTTAAAAAGCCAGATAACATTTATATACTGGTTCACTCCTCTCACCACCACCTCCTTTTTTGTTGTTGTCTTTAATTTTTTATAAACAAGCATCTGTTGCTGAGCTACCTGCTTTTTCCATTGAATTTCTTTTTTTATGTAATTGTTTGGTTTTATATGTTTTTTCTTTTTTAAATGACTTACCATTTTGTCTAATGGTGTTTTCTTTAAAGTTTTGTTGGTGCTTGTTTAAAAAAGAATTTAAGTATACTGTTAGGAATTTTATTAAGGGTTAATGTACTGTCTTATCTAAAGTTGCTTGAATAATACATGGTTTTCCATTTTTTAAAAGTAGTTCTCAAATTGGATAAAGGGTCGAGAAAAAACTTAAGATACTAGGAGAAAAGAGACGTTCTGTTTCAATTCTGTTTTGATGTATTCATCTAAAAGTGTGATGAGACTCAAGCAATACAGCCTAAATTCCAGTACCCTCCCTGGGGAACAGTTTAGTCTTAGAAGGAAATGACAGCTGTAATCCCTTCTGATTCTGGTTCACTTTCCCTTAGGGTGAGAAAAATGAGTTACTACCTCCTACGTTTAGCTAGACTGCTAAGACTGGAGATGTGGTTTTTGCAGCTTGCTGGCCTATGTATTATAGATCATATCATTGCATTCTTACTTGAATGGTTAGAACTATAGTCTGAATGTGAAAAAAGCAGAGATTGAAAGTCATGATCTAAGTCAGTGATGGTGAAATAGTGGTTTTCAAATTAATTTGAAAATGTACATGTGTATATTTTTATAAATTGTGTGATTATACTTTACTTGCATTACAAAGCAGTGGTACAAATAGGACAAAGATAAAATAAGTAGTATTATAAAAGTAGTTTACCTGTTAACAGAAACTTGCCAGCCTCACTCAAAATACGTATCTGGATGCTTAGTTTGTGTTTAATTTAAAAACTTTATACTATCATGAATTAATATATCTAAGGCACAGTATGGATTTTGTGTTTTATCACTACTATTGCTGGCATAAGTATCACAGTCTTGATCTTAGTTTTTTGTGAGACTTGTCAGATCTTGTTAATGGAGATTTATTTCATAATGTGGAAGTACAAGAACTAATGCTCGGATTAGAAGCATTGGCTCCCAGTACTCTGCCTTTGCTTGCTTATCAGCATTATCTTCTGTCTAAGATTCTTCTCTAGGAATCTTTCTCAACACTTTTTCTATTTGTGAGGGCAGTTTAATTAAACCAAATAACTAAATTTGTATGTGCACTTAGTTGGGGAAATGTAAATTTAATATGCTGAAAGTAAATAAATGAGGGCTTCGCTGTCAATCTCCTGTGAGGCCCTCCACTCAACCTCAGAATGCTTTATGTTTGACCTGTGATCTGATCTGACAAAGCAGTTCAGCCAAGCCTTTTCTATAAATACCTAATGACCATTTAAAAAGCTAATTGTTATCTCTGGACAAAATATATTTATTCTAGTTAAGATTCTTCCTACACACCATTGAATTATCCTGTGTATAACCTTCTTTAGGGAGACAAATGATTGAGAATATTGGATTCTGTGTGAAGTTGGGAGACATTTTGAAGACTTTGGGCTCAATTGTCTCAGTGTAGCAACTGCCAGACTTACAGCATCTTAAAAATTGTAAATGTTGTGGATTAGGGATTAAGTAAGTGCTTTAAAAAATGTATTTCAGTTTGACCTTTTAATGTTAATGTTAATTTATTTTGTTGATAGAAATCTGGTTAAATGATTTCTATTTTGCTAGAGTAACCTAATGGTAAAGGTAAAAATATGCAGGTTGACTGTCAAATGTGTGTTAAATTGTTACTTAGTTATAAACATTGTGTTATGTTATCACAGCTGTTTGAGATGGAGAACCTTTTTACTGTGTCATCTGATCCTCATCCCCCTCCTGCAGCCCCTCCTTCACTTTCTTTACCTTTATCTTCATCTTCTACCTCATCTGGGACTAAAAAACAAAAGAGGACCCCCACGTATCAGAGATCTGTAAGTCAGGGAAGCAGTCATTCTAGCTTTTTTCTTTGTGTTAAGAGCATGACTAAGAAGCGTCACTCAGTTTGATTGAAATACCCTGCAAACTCACTTTCTAACTTCCCTAAGCATTTCCTTCACCTTCAGTCTTAAAAGGTAAGTTTGGTAGTTTAGGGCTTGCTATTCAGAGGGTGTCCAGGAAGCAAAAGCATTGATATCCCCTTGGGAATTTGTTAGAATTAGATAATCTCAGACCCCTGCCAGTGAGTCAGATTTTGTATTTTAACCAGATCACTGGGTAACTTCACTTTGACATGCCCTAGTTTAGAGTCTGTATTGTGCATATAGTTTTGAATCCTCTGTCTTTGACTTTTGCAGGTCATTTAATCTCAGTGTCTATTTCATCATTAGTAAAATAGGGACAGTATTACATTCTCCTGGGGTTTTGTAAAAACTAAATGAGTTAACACACATCCAGCACAAAACAGTGTCTACCGTGAAAGAACTGGAACTAACCACCCATCAATGTGATGGCTTTGTTTTGCATGATTTGGCTATCCCACACAGTGTTTAACTACTTGAAACTTGGGTTTATCTTTTTATAATTTCAGTGGTCTTTTTTTCCTAATGAAAAATATTCTTAATGCCCAACATCAAACAAGTGAAAGTGCTTATGAGTCAAATTTTCAATGAAAAGGTCTAAAACTAGTTGTAAAGATGTGGGTATGTTGCTATAGATCAGTGATAGATCTAACCTTCCCTAGGGATTTTGTCCTGTGTCATGCTTCACTTAAATAAAATGAAATACCCACTGTGATAGACAGTATCTGATGATTAGATAGGTCCCAATACATTGCATTTAAATAGCCACTCTTTTACTGTAAGAGTGTTTTATTTTGCTTTATCTAATCATAGAAACAAATGACAGTATTTGGAGATTTCAAAGGTGTCCGAAACAAATGAAAAGATGTCTTTTAATTGTGCCTATGAAGTGATTGATGATTTTAGGATTGAAGAGCTTTTGTTGTCTTGACGTTCTTAGAAAACTCTTGTCTAACTCACTGTTCTCAGTCGTCTTCCATTAAAAGACCTGAGCATGCATGCATTTTCTAGTTTGAAATAAGTATTGCATAGAAGGTTTCTTTTATTTTTACTAACTTAAGTAATTGCCTCCAAGATGCATGGCTTACCAAATAGCATCAAGGTTTCTATTTATCTTTCAAAATAAGTATTAATAAATTCCTTAATGATATGTCTTGGTAGTTTGGTTTTCCATCTCTTGAATATTAGTTACCTTTGTCTGATGTTGTTTTAGTAATTTAATTAAAGGCAGATTTTACTTATGTGGTTGTTTTGTCTTAATATTTAAACTCCAGAAATTTGATTTGTGGGAAGTGAAAATCCTACCATAAATTGGGACGGTTCCCCAAAATAATTTGAATTACTTCCTCTGAAATGTTTTATTGGCTAAATTAACATTTCAGTAATAAAAACACATAGTCTTCCCTTTATTTGTATTACCTTTATTTTCTTTGCCTTTTCATATTAAAAGTTTAGTGATTTGTTAATCAGACGTGGTATGCTACAGAGAATGTACAGATCTGTATGTATTGAGTTCTTTCTCTTTTTAAAACAGATGAGCTTTGATCCAAACCTTCTCCACAACAATGGACATAATGGGTATCCCAATGGTACTTCAGCAGCACTGCGTGAAACTGGGGTTATTGAAAAACTGCTAACCTCTTATGGATTTATTCAGTGTTCAGAACGTCAAGCTAGACTTTTCTTCCACTGTTCACAGTATAATGGCAACCTGCAGGACTTAAAAGTAGGAGGTAATTTGTCGGTTCTCCTTTTTATAAAACTGATCCCAAATTTTTCTTGCATATCAACTTATTCCTGACAGTGCTATGGTTTTGGCCTTTTCATTGTACCAATTACTGAAGTTTGTCTATATAAATCAGCAGAATCCTGATTTCGCTTGTGGTGGTGATCTTTTTGAGGGATGAAAGAGTTATTGAGTAAAAGATACCTTTGAATATTTTTTAAGTAAATACTTGGTAGATTTGTTACTCCCCATAATAATGATTGTTTGGCTATTAGGTTTTAAGCCAGTAAAATATTAAACTTTATAATGTTAGTTTTAATTGTTTTGCCAGGTCCTAGTTTGTGTAGTAGCTGGAAAAAAAAAAAACAACTCTTATGATGTCACCATTGAACTATATGGAAATTCATTTTGGCTGACACCATAGAAATTACTTTCATGTGTAGAAAAAGCATGGCTTATTAAAGGACTGAAGCTACAGGGTCTCTGTGTGTTTTAAAATATCTTTGAGAAAAAAGCGCAATAGTTAACTCATTACTGACCAAGGGATTTTTGCAGAAACCAGTGTCTGATATTTTTATCCTGACTGGCCAGAAATTAACTCTGTTATTTCACTAACACATAGTGGGTTATTATGTTCAGTAGTTAACACCTGACACACCTGTAAAGGCTTCTCCAGCACCGTGAGTTTCATTTTCACTTTCTGTATCAGAATCGGTCACTAAGGATTTTTGTGTTTTTGTTGGTCTAACAGTCACATCGTCTGAACTATATTTTGAAGAACTGTCATCTTCTGAGCCACTTGTATATATGTCTCTCAGATAGTGAGGGAAATAATCTTTGTAAAATTCACCAAAAACATTCTTCACTCAAAATTCTGCAGTGTCATTTAAAAAATTTTTACAGGGATAAACTTGCATTTATTATATACACAGGGTTGGCACAAAAAGCAAAATGAATGATAAGAATAGTCATAACTTGTGTAATGAACCTGTGATAAATTTTAAGATCTAACGACTTTGAACAGTGATGTTGATGATCTTTCTCTAAAAATGTATTGATATATCTCTGGTCAATAATGTGTTAACGTGAATATTTGGCATTCCAAATATTGTACAAGAGTGTTATATTGGTTAATCCTCATTTCACAGATGAAGTAAGTAAGGGTGTAGAGGGATTTTGGCGGAGGGGGGAGGAAGCTTGCCAAATCATATCATTACGTTGCACCATTTGTAGTATGTGTAAGTGCCATGAAAACTAAGACTGAGATATGACTAACTTAGTCTGAAGCAGTGGTTCTGAAACATGAGTGTGTATCAGAGTTACCTACGAGTCTTGTTAAAACATAGATAGCTGTACCTGATGCCCAGAGTCTGTGTTTGAGTAAGTCTGGAGTGGGCCCTGAGAATTTATTTACCTGTCTGCTATGCTTCAGGTGATGCTGCTGCTGCTTCCATTAGTCCAGAGACTACACTTAGAGAAAAAACTCAAATGCAGCATTAAGTTTAACTTTAAAGTGAGATACCATTTTACCAAAATTAGTTCAACAAATATAACACTCTTTATTTTAGATGATGTTGAATTTGAAGTATCATCTGACCGGCGGACTGGGAAGCCCATTGCTGTTAAACTGGTGAAGATAAAACAAGAAATCCTCCCTGAAGAACGAATTAATGGACAAGTTAGTGACTTTGATGTTTATATTTTCTTAGGGCCCTGAATTTGCTTATCTTTCACATTAGAAAAGGAAGATTCACCCCATCTCCTCAGTTTGCACGCAAGAGAGATATAGTATATAAAAGTTACTATTTTAAAATTATATCAGAAGCACTGGCATTTCTTGACCTGAAATAAAAATTTGGTCAAGAGTCATTTGGGTTTTTACATATAACCCTAAGTATATACTTACAGTCAGTTGATGTACTGTAAGTTTGAAACTTGGCAGCATGACATCCTCTGTGGATCATATTAAAATGCATCCCTATGTATAGTATAGAGGATATTAAAATTCAGTTTATATTGCACAGTGCTGCTCCTGAAATGATTAGCAATGGAAATTTTTTTTTTTTTGACTGGTAGGTTGTGTGCGCTGTTCCTCACAACTTAGAGAGTAAATCTCCAGCTGCCCCGGGTCAGAGTCCAACAGGGAGTGTATGCTACGAACGTAATGGGGTAAACTTGTGTATTTTTCTTAAACCTTTGCCTGATCCACCATGTGATCTATAAGCGTACTTTAAAATTCAAAATAGAAAACGTAAGCTGCAGTTGATTAAAAATCAGTTTTAAATTTGGTTTCAAAGAGGCTTTGAGTGCAGCATAATCAAAAAATTTAAAAAGAAAAAAAAATCCATAGGACTTCCAAGGGTCTTAGCTTGCCCAAGTGTGACCTTAGTTAGAACATTAAGGTAAAATGCTTCTTTTACTTACTTTTTGGGGGGGTTGTGGGAAGGGATCTTTTTTCTGGTTCCTTTAAGCACTAACTCCAGCTTTTTTGTTTGGAATGCCTTATATAAAAATTGTTTTTTTGAAATGTAACTACAGCCTCTGGGCAAATGCTTCCACGTGTTTAAGCTTTTTGAAGTTGGATTGCTGCTCAGCTGTGGACTCGCAGAAGTCATCAGCACCTTGGAGGGAAAGTGTTTATATGAATAAGTTAATGTACTTGTCAAAAAGTCGTTTAATTTTAAGAGATTTGGTTTTAAATGCCAGTTTAAGAAGTATTTAACAAAGTAAATCACATTATACAGTGAACATGCATCCTGCAATATAGTAATAATAACTTGTTAATTCACAGGAAGTGTTTTATCTGACTTACACCCCTGAAGATGTTGAAGGGAATGTTCAGCTGGAAACTGGAGATAAAATAAACTTTGTAATTGATAACAATAAACAGTAAGTTCTTTTCTCCCATTTAAGTGGATTTTTTCTTTTTGCAGTAAGAAGTTTGAAGTGAGTCAAAAACCTTACTTGTAAATCTGGATAATGTTCATGATCTTTTAAATTGTTATTTATCAGCTAAACATCTGAGCATTAGCTCTATGATAAGCACTGTGCAGGGTGTCAGAAATAGGAGGATAATTAAAACATGATCAGAACTTTGAAGGATCTCTGCTGGAGATCAGTGAAAGTTTTGGCCAAACAGCAGTGCTTGAGGCACACTTTGAGATGAGAAGTCACTAGGGAAATGAGAAAAACATTCTGGGTAGAGGAAGTAGCGTTTGGGCAAAATGGCCGAAAGTTTGAGTTGATTGAATTGACTGGATCATAGAAAGATGAAGTTTGAACTTTATTCATTAGTAACAGGAATCTTTGAAGGATTTTAATTGGGGAAGTATGGTTTCAATTGTTGGAAGTGGTGGGGATGGTAGGCTTTTGGAGAGTAGGGTTGCTCTAGACAAGAGGCAGAGATGTGAGCGTTAATATGAAAGATAAGGGTCTAATATGGATAGGCCAGTGGGTGGTAGGGTATAGAACTCAAATCACAGAAAAAAAAAGACCAAGTTTAATAACTTGATAGAGGAGTATATTAGATCTAAGGGAAGAGGAGTTCCAGATGCCATTTTTCTTGCTTAGGCTACTAGACAGCTAATGATAGCAGTAACTGGACTTAGGAGGTACAGCAGAAAGATAAAGGGTGGGAGAAGAATTATGCTTATTATGGCATTTTGAATTTGAGGTGTCTGTGGGTGAAGATATTAAATATGTAGTTGTATGTATAGATCTGAACAAGCTAGTGACAGGCAGGAGATAGAGCTGTTGAATTCCTTGGCATAAGCAGTTAAGGAAAATGTAGTTAAGAAAGCCCAGTGATGGTTATTTTTACTTTAGACTAAAAAAGAGATACAAGCACAAAGGGAACTTAAAAATAGGAGAAAGTGCTGGGAATGGACTTTGAATGGCAGTACAGAATAAAGTTCCAGTAGTGTGTGCAGAATTATTAGCCTTGAGCTTTACCTCTTGTAAGACTAGAAGAAATCAGATTGAGTTACAGGTATGGGTATTAGTAGTTCTAGTCTGAGGCCTCGAATTAATCTTAAGTAGGAAACTAGGGAATAGGGCTTGAGGTGGATGGGGAGCCAATGAAAGGGCTTTATTTAATCTTAATAAACTCTTGAATGTGCTAAGCTCTTGTACTAATTATTTATGTACAGTTGTTAATCCTCAGAACAGCCTTACCTGCTAAGTCTTCCATGTGTAAAGTGAGGTATGTTCTCATAAAGTAACTTGCCTAAAGGCACACAGCTTTTAAATTGACATTTCAATCCCAAGTCTGGTTCTAAATAAGACCTTTTCACTGTAGTGAGTTGCAAAAGCACAGGATTTTTCCAGCATCTTCTGTTACTCTGTTAAGTTTCTGAAATAAAAAGGACAATTGGGCTACACTTTGTCCATGAAGAATTAAGGGAAGTAATAGACCAATAGCTTGGTCTGAAGATCTTTAAAAAAACACCAACAAATACTCTTCCATCTTAGACAGTTTGTGCCATCTTTAAGGGCTTCCTGGTAGCTCAGATGGTAAAGAATCTGCCTGTAATGCAAGAGACCTGAGTTCGATCCCTGGTTTGGGAAGATCTCCTGGAGAAGGGAATGGTTACCCATTCTAATATTCTTGCCTGGAGAATTCCACGGACAGAGGAGCCTGGTGGGCTACAGTCAGTGGGGTCACTGTCAGATTTACATGCTGCTGCTCAAAGATGGGGACAGTTTAGCAACATATGACGTCTGTCTTTTCAGTGGAGGTGAATGTCACTTTTTAAAGCTTAGCAAATATCTCCTATAATCACTGCATTTACTCAAGGTTTCTTTGCTGTATAATTGATGAAATAGCTACTAAATTCAGTATTCATTGCAAACAGGACCATCTCTTATTTATCTGTTTCCCCATATGTTTGTTTGCAGTACATAATTCCTACTGTGTTTGTTCACGTAATGGCCTTTCTAAAACCTTAGCATTCCCCATCTGATGGCATCCAATTTGTGGACTTATTTTCAACAGCCCAAAAGGAAAATGGTTACATATATTTGTGCCCAGTTTCAAAAGCTAGGAAGTTTGGGCAAAAGTCCTTTGCATGTGAAGCTATATGAAAAGGATTGTGTATTAGGAAATCTTATATTAGTGATGATGCAAAAGTCTTGAGGGCTTAGAAAACTATTGTTTCTCTAAAGTCATCATATCTAACCAGATCAATGTATTTTCCACCCCTCTTTGTTCCCCACCATCCCCACCTGATTCTTTTTTTCCAGTACTGGTGCTGTAAGTGCTCGTAATATTATGCTGTTGAAAAAGAAACAAGCTCGCTATCAGGGAGTAGTTTGTGCCATGAAAGTAAGTGTCATCAAATTTGACAAACTTGAGTTTTTTTCTTTGGCTGTGTTAAGTCTTTCAAACCCAAGTCTTTTGATTTTCCTCTTTGTCTGTCCTTTAAAAAATGTTAACTTTAAAAGAATCTGGTTACTAATTCTTTAAAATGGCCATTTCATTGGTATTAATATTAGACTTTACCAAATAATAATGTTGCCACTTAAAAGGCTTCTTAATTGTAAATTGTAATCATAAATATATATGCTGAATAGTGCATAATGATTTTTTTCGTATTTGTTTGCCTCTAGGAGGCATTTGGCTTCATTGAAAGAGGCGATATTGTAAAGGAGATATTCTTTCACTATAGTGAATTTAAGGGTGACTTAGAATCCTTACAGCCTGGAGATGACGTGGAATTCACAATCAAGGACCGAAATGTAAGATAGTTAAATAACTTGATCTTTGACCTTCTTTTAAAGTAAGTAGTTAAAATTTATGAAACACTTGAAATGACATGTGTGCCCCCCATGCTCCCTTCTGGTTTAGGGTAAAGAAGTTGCAACAGATGTCAGACTATTGCCTCAAGGAACAGTCATTTTTGAAGATATCAGCATTGAACATTTTGAAGGAACTGTAACCAAAGTTATCCCCAAAGTACCCAGTAAAAACCAGGTAAATAGTCTTTTTTCAAGAGAATCATCTTTTGCCTCATCAGAATGGTGTGGTATGCAAAAGTTTTATTATATTCAATTAATGTAATTTTAAGTATTTAATGTGTAGAATTAAACTAAATAGGAACCATTGGTACATTCATGAATATGTTGTTTATTAGTTTGTTTTAGCTGTGATGTGGAGAAAGGGGCCAAAAAAAAATTGCTAGTTAGATGGGAGGGAAAACAATTCATGTGTGTGTGCTTGGGCCCCAGTTGGGCTTTTTTGTATGTATGGGGTCTGGGGGGAGTGAAGAAATGAGACCAGTGGTATCATTGTTAAGGAAATGTAAAACATAAGAGATTGTTTGTTTGTTTTTTTTTCCTTAAATAAAATCTCTCAGTATCAGAGTGCAGGATCTTAACTGCAGTATCGTGAGTTCATGGTTGTGTCATGTGACCCCAGAACACAAAAGCTTTCAAATTGAACATAGGTTTTCAACACCTTTTTTTCCTTTAGGGAATTATCTATTATAAATAACATGGGTTTACTGTGTGTTCTTCTTGTTTGACTTAGAACTAGGAAGGATGAGAAATCTCCAGCTAAAATAGTTTTTCCTTCTCATCAGAATGACCCATTGCCAGGACGCATCAAAGTTGATTTTGTGATTCCTAAAGAACTTCCCTTTGGAGACAAAGATACAAAATCCAAGGTGACGCTGTTGGAAGGTGACCACGTTAGGTTTAATATTTCAACAGACCGTCGTGACAAATTAGAACGAGCAACCAACATAGAAGTTCTATCAAATACATTTCAGTTCACTAATGAAGCCAGAGAGATGGTAAGTGTTAGACATTAGATTCGTATCCAATGTGGAAGGTAGGTGGGATGATGTTATATGTAAGTTTGTAATATGGTATTGAAAATTCTTTGAGGCATGACAATATTGAATAGTTACCTTATTAAGGTGATTAAGAATACAGACATTGACTCAATCTTGGTTTAACACCTAACTCTTCCAGTTACCTTGAAATAGATGTAAGAAGGTTTTAGAATGGAAATTTGGAGAGGATGATTTCTAAGGTCTTGAGAATCAGTGCTTCTCTGGTCCTTAAATATGAAGACTGAGTTGATTTAAGTTCATCATTGTAGAAAGTAGATTTTTCCAGATTGTTCCATAAAATACTCCACAAAGTAGGTTTTGTTTTTACAGTAGGACTTGCAATTTTTTATTAGTGAATGTATGTCTGGAAATGATGCCAGTGTTGCCCAAACATATTTTTAAAGTTCAGCTTTCATGAATTAGTTTTATCAAATGTAATATACATTTGGTGCTGTTTAGAGTTAATAGCTACAGCAGGGCGGTGGACTGGTCCTCAGCCTGTTAGGAACCAGGCTGCACAGGAGCAGGTGAGCAGCAGGCAAGCTCTCTGCTCCCCATTGCTCGCATTACAGCCTGAACCCCCTCCCTTCCCCCCACCTCTAGGTCCTTGGAAGAGTTGTCTTCCATGAAATGGATCCCTGGTGCCAAAAAAGTTGGGGACTGCTATCTGTAATATTTCCCAGTGTTGTCAGTAGGACTGGATATGTTCAATGAAAATTGAAGTTTCTTGAGACTTTTTTAACCATTAGGAGAGCTGACCTTGTTTGACATTTGCAGTGTTTTCAGAAAAAAGTTTCTTAGAACTGTTTTGCTTTACAGTATGGAGAACATTGTTGAATAGCTTGGTTGTCATCAGGATTTAGCGAGGATTAAATGTCAGAATGTAGCTTAGGCTATCTTTAAGACTGATTATAGAGTAATCATCTCTGTAATATGTAAATATGCAATATGTAAGTCATTGGTATGTTGATAGTAATTATGTTTCAGTAACTATTCATGTATCTGTCATGTCCAGTTATTCTGGATATAAGGCCTTTACAGAACTGATAATTTAATATGAAGGGAAAAAACCATGAGGATGAGACTTTATATAGTTTATTTTTCAAACCTAAATTTTAAGTCCTCCTGTGCCTAAACTCAAAAGATTTTTGAAATTGAGATTATAAAGTTGCCTTTAGTTGACTTTTGAGGTATTTGAAGTATTGTTCTGTAGATTTTTAATTTCTGGAAGTTACAGTGTCATAAAGCTTGGGCATTATTTGGAATCCATTATTTGCCACTTAGTAGTTATGTGCTTTGGGCAAATTGCTGAACCTCTTTCAACCTCAGTTTCCTCCTCATCTTGTTAAACAGAATATTTTTTTGACAGTTGAAAATTAAATGGAATATGCTGCATACATTTACTTCAGAAATAATTTTTCTACTGTTTATTGGCCAAGGAGTAGCATCTGGGGAGTGTCAGTTGCTGAGATATTATTTTCTTGAAATCAGTGAATTTGTATTTAAATGGAAAATTTTAAATGTGGATACAAGATTTGGATATTTAATTTCCTAACATTTAATGTGATGATACTTCCAAACTTGAGTGTTGTGACAGTCTTCACAGCCAGTATTATTTTGGTTTCAGGGTGTAATTGCTGCCATGAGAGATGGTTTTGGTTTCATCAAGTGTGTGGATCGTGATGCTCGTATGTTCTTCCACTTCAGTGAAATTCTGGATGGGAACCAGCTTCATATTGCAGATGAAGTAGAGTTTACTGTGGTTCCTGTGAGTAGTTTTTGAGAAAAGTATGAGCGGTTTTCTTGGTCCTTCCTTTTTCAGTTTTAAGTTACTTTTTTTTAATCATTTGTAGGATATGCTCTCTGCCCAAAGAAATCATGCTATTAGGATTAAAAAACTTCCCAAGGGCACGGTTTCGTTCCACTCCCATTCAGATCATCGTTTTCTGGGCACTGTAGAAAAAGAGGCCACTTTTTCGAATCCTAAAACCACTAGCCCAAATAAAGGCAAAGAAAAGGTAAGTTTTAATCAAAATGATTTTTGCAGTTTGTCTCTTCCCTTTAAAGGAAACCACTGTTCACACAATAATGGAGTGTTAGTCTTTCAGAATTCTCTATAATAGGAACAGTGAATCAATCTAAAGCAAAGTTTTTAATCTCAGCAATATTAATATTTTGAGCTGGATAATTCTTTGGGAAGGAGGAGGTGGGTAGCTGTTCTTTGTGTTTGGGGATGTTTAGCAGCATCCCTCACCGGCTTTTACTCACCAGAGGCCAGTATCTTTTCTCCCACTGTGTGACAGCCAGACATGTCTCCAGAATCTGCCAAATGTCTCCTGATCACTCCCAGTTTAGAACCACTCATCTGAAATGATAGTGCTTGTCATCCAAGAAATTTAAAACTTTGAAATTTTGGTAGACTCAATTCATACATTGGGACTCCCCATTTTTTTAAAAACCCACTGAATCTAAATATGAAGCTATCCATAAGATTATTTTTGCTCTTAAGTAACAGATTGAGAATTGTATAGAAACAGGTTAATTCAAACAATTTTAAATGGCTGCTGTAAAAGGTCAGTAAGGGATCTTTGTCAAAAATTAATTCTTAAACTGACAGCATCTGGGACGATTTCACTAAGGACATTGACATTTAATAGGTGGAGATAAATGAGGAAAGGATATTCCTCATGGAATAGAGGTACAGATGAGAAAGTCTCAAGGTTTCTTTATAAATGTAGCACTAATTAATTTAACAGGAAGATAGGGCTTTTTCTTTGATTTCTGATTGGCTGTGAAAACTAGCATAGACCTGCCAGTAAGTTCTCCCTCTCAACGTTAAAGTTAGGATAAGACTTTAAGACCAAATGATAGCAGATTGAGTTGGCCTTGAGTTAAGGTAAGACCATGTTTTTATTCATACGAAAAATATGTATTTTAGAGAACCCTAGATAAGAAATTTCTGCCAGTTCTCTGGCTCAGGATTCTATAATAACTGTAATTGTGTTGATACTGTTTTTTCAGTTCTTGATTCTTTTTCATTGTTTTCTGTCTGTATCTCTAGGAGGCTGAGGATGGCATTATTGCTTATGATGATTGTGGGGTGAAACTGACTATTGCTTTTCAAGCCAAGGATGTGGAAGGATCTACTTCTCCTCAAATAGGAGACAAGGCAAGATAGTTCTTCTTACTAGAGGAAGGAGAGGGAGGGAGAGTTAAAGGTCATCATCTTAATCTTAAATCCTGAAAAAATGGTTTCTTTAAATTTTATCAAGTTGTGCTACAATTCTTTTGTGCTTACAAGTTTAATATATGAACATCTTCCTATTTAAAAGCAGTTTACTCAATTAGAATAGGGTCCAGCAAGCTTTTGTTAAAAGCTTTTTGAGGAGTTAAGTGTTTAAGCATTAGATATGTCAAAAGAATTACCTTATTTAAAATAAATCATATTGGTAAGAAAGTTAAAACATCAAAGTAAAATCATACCAAAGGTTTTTACATTGCGGTTAATTTTTGTTGTACTTGGTTGGAAATGTCTGGTTTTCTCATTGACCTCCTTTAGAGAAAGTGAGATCTATAAGGAATACACACTGGAGAGCACAACTTGATCCTTGTGAAAAATGGAATGAGAAATAAAAGTAATACTTCTTTATTTATACGGACTGTTTAAGTGGAAAGCAAGGTGTGGGGGAGTTGTCATTTCCAGTTAGTGTGGAAATGTCATAGTAAGCATCCTTATTTTTCACAGGTTGAATTTAGTATTAGTGACAAACAGAGGCCTGGACAGCAGATTGCAACTTGTGTGCGGCTCTTAGGTCGTAATTCAAACTCCAAGAGGCTCTTGGGTTATGTGGCAACTTTGAAGGATAATTTTGGATTTATTGAAACAGCCAATCATGATAAGGAAATCTTTTTCCATTACAGGTAAGGATTGCCTTTTAAGAACTCAGAGCTTCCATTCCTTGGTTTTAGAGTCAAAAATATTAATATTGGGTGGTTATGTAGTTTTTAATCTCAGGATTTCATATTGGTAAAATTTTGGCAGTATATACAGTTGTCTACCTCTATATAGAAAACATGTGGTCAAAAGATACAGGAAGACCTATATCTGCTTTGAACATTGTATAGGACCCTGTCTACTTCAGTAAAAGAGTTCTGTTTTATATGTTGCTATCAAGAGAATTGTGTATTTGATTTGGTATTACAGCATAGTGGTTAGCCATAGCCCATAGTGTGGGCTCTTAGAACCATACAGTTTCAGTTTGAATCCAGGCTGTGCCACTTAATAGCTATTTAACTTTTATTATCTTTTTATTGAATGAAAATAACCTCGTAGCATCTTATAGTTTCATTTTCTTAAATCTGGGGATAATGGTACCCCTTCATAGGATATTCTTGAAGATCATATGAGTCAGTGCTTAAAACCATATCCAGTTTGTAAGCACATCATGAATATTATAATAGAAGAAATAAAGGCTGCTTGCTCCCATTGATGTTTGTGGTAAATATTTATTCAAATGTCATTTCCTTCCCCTCCCCTGCAGTGAGTTCTCGGGTGATGTTGATAGCCTGGAACTGGGGGACATGGTTGAGTACAGCTTGTCCAAAGGAAAAGGCAACAAAGTCAGTGCAGAAAAAGTGAACAAAACACACTCAGGTAATGAATTGTGACTTCTGCTGCAGTCAAAGGCCTATTCTTTTGGTAAAAGGGTGAAGGGTAAGGTGGGAGAGGGAGCAAAAACCCTATTGTTCTAGGTCACTGATCTCCAGGTGTGATCCCTAGATAACAGCATCATCACCTAGCCACTTGTTGGAAATACATGTTCTTTGACCCCAACCCTACTGAAACTTTGGAGATGGGCACCCTGTTTTACCAAATCCTTCAAGTGATTTTGATGAACACTGAAGTTTGAAAACCACTGTTCTAGATTATTTAGGTCATTTTGAGTTTATTGTCAATTCAATATCTCTTTTTCAGAAATAACCCCAAGATAATCTCCAGGGGGTTGGCGAGGGAGGCTTTCCTCTGGAAGATTTATTTAAATAAGAATGAGTTCAAATGTGAAAAATAATGGGAACTTCAGAAAATTGTTGCTGTTTAGAATCTTTGATTTCTTGCAACTTCCTTTTTGGGTTTTATGTAATACAACTCCCCAAATAACACTTTCTCTTGATGTTTTTCTAGAAAAATGGGAGTTAAGAATGTTCATTCACTTTAACAAATACCTAGATGTATGCTGTGTTTTAGATACTAGGGGTACAGCAGTGAAGAAATAAGATAAATTGGCAAACAAGATGAGTGAAATACTATGTGTAGTATGTTCAGAAAGATATTAAGATAAAATAAGTTGGAGAAGTATATAAGTATTGGGGTTGCCACTACTTCTAGAGACCAGGGAATACCTCACTACAAAGGTGACATCTGGTCACCTGGAAAAGGTGAGAGAGTGAGACATGTTTAAATATGAATACTTATTAATTCTTTGAACATCTTTAATAAGATTTTAGAAGTATTTTAAGACTAGCAGACAACCAGCTAGCCCTCTATTAACATTTGTCCTGATGATTTTTGCTTTTTGATTTTTAATCCTATGAAATAGTATTTCCATATAATTATTGCAAAAGAGGTATACATGCTTTTGTTTTGTAGTGAATGGCATTACTGAGGAAGCTGATCCCACCATCTACTCTGGTAAAGTCATTCGCCCCTTGAGGAGTGTTGATCCAACACAGAATGAGTACCAAGGAATGATTGAGATCGTGGACGAAGGTAAGAACATCTTTATCATGTTTTGAAATTTGCCTTACCTTCAGAAGAGCATGTCGAAGATTTTAAAATGTGGGGTTGCATTTGTCCTTAAAAACTGAATTAAGGAGAAGTGATTTATTTTCCTACCCATGCTTGGCTTTTATTTTTTTTTTATTTCTTGGAAATGAGATCAGCCTGGATTTATGTGAATAAATGACTTGATATGTGAGCTACTGACTGAGTTATAATAGACTAAGAACAAAATCTCACACTAAAAATATACATTTAATGGTTGATAATCAGACATTGACAGTTGGCTGGGTTTAATACAATTTTGTTTCTCCTCTATTATTCATTGGTTATTTACATCAGTGTTGACAAATGTCCTAGTAACTATTCAATTCTATAAACATTTTTGCTTCGTCTGTTACTTACAGGATACCGTGAGGATCCTGCTACTTGTCTCTAGGTCAGGGCTCCCTATTTTTCATTTTTCTGCCTTTTTTTCCCCAATCTTTGACAACTCCCTGAGAACTGCTGTAATGGCTTGCTCCAAACAGTACCAGAAAGACCAACGGGTTTGCAATAGAAATACAGTAGGGAATACTGGATGATTAATATAGCAGAATTACTATAAGGATGAGGTTGATAAGAGGGTTTGAAATGCCAATGAAAGATGATAGCTTGATTTAAAAAGAGAATAAATCTTGTGCCATCTGGGAATCACAGAAGAACATAAAGTGGAAAGAGCAGGTCATTCGAGAGAAGGAAATTAGCCTTGATGAACCTGTTCTTTTATCACATGAGTTCTTAGGAATTTCTTTATTCTGTGAAACCAGTATCCTCATACATGCACATCTCCAAATATGAGTTAACTTTATAGCAAATCATCATTGAACTATGATGCCATGATGATTATCAAACCCTTAAAAGGGCCATGTGGGTGTGGGCAACTAACTTTAACTCATGAGATAACATCAAAATACCCTTTTTCCTCTCCTTCATTTTCCCTTTTTACTTTTTTTTTTTTTTGCATTCCCAACCCCTAATCCACTTACTCTTCAACTTACTCTTCTTACACTTACACTTATGCTTTAGATACAGTCTAAAAGCAAGGTTTTGTAGAAAAGAAAACTTTCCTAAAATCACCAAGCCTAGAGTTTTTGGGACTATACAGATCACATTTTCCCCACTTGGTGGTGAGAACAGCTCTTTTAGGAAGACAGCTAACCTAATATAAGACCAGGGTTTCAGTGCTGGACAGACCTAGATCTGCACACAAGCTCTTCCACTTGCTAGCTGTATAACCTTAGCCAAATTAAATCTTTCCTTACTCAGTTTCTTCATTTTTAAAATGAAGATAATATCTTCAACTTCAAAAGGTTCTATAAAGATTAAGTATGAATCAGTATAGTAAGTGTTTAATAAATGGTACTTACTACCAATATCACTTAGGCTGCTGCTGCTGCTGCTGAGTTGCTTCAGTCTTGTCCAACTCTGTGCGACCCCATAGACAGTGGCCCACCAGGCTCCTCCGTCCCTGGGATTCTCCTGGCAAGAACACTGGAGTGGGTTGCCATTTCCTTCTCCAATGCATGAAAGTGAAAAGTGAAAGTGAAGTTGCTCAGTCATATCCGACTCTTAGTGACCCCATGGACTGCGGCCCACCAGGCTCCTCCGTCCATGGGATTCTCCAGGCAAGAGTACTGGAGTGGGCTGCCATTGCCTTCTCCATCACATGGTCTAGTTGTCTCATACTTCTGTATGACTTGCTCTATTGGCAGTGTCTCCTCAAAGTTTTTAGTTCCTCTCAGTTTGAAAAGAAAATCTTCACTTGCCTGTGTAATCATCAAGAGAATGGTTACATGCATTCCCAATTTTGAAGCTACTTCTTCATCTGATATTTTTACCTTCATTTCTACTTTTGTTGATTTAGTGAATTCACTATCCAGGTGAACTGATAGGTAGCTGATTGAACCCTTTGGCCTGGTTTTTATCTGTAGCCTGCCTTGACTTCCAGCCAACTTCTATTCCAGGGCAAAGCTCAGCAAATAAGATGACTTGTTTTTATTAATAAAATTTTCTTGAAACACAACCACAGCTGTTCATTTACATACTGTCTTTGCTTTCTCACTGCCAACAGCAAAATTGAGTACTTATGACAGAGACAGGATTCTGTAAGATTAAAATATTTACTATCTGACATTAAGAAAAACTGTGATGGGCCATCTAGGAGAAAAGTGCCTTAGGTTTGAGAGCGCCACAATCAGAACAAAGAAAGGAGGTGGAATGCCAAAAAGTTTGTCTACATTGTGTTTTTGCTTGTGCGTGGCTTGTTTAATGCCCAGGTAGGTATGGATCAGAAATGTTTTTGACTCGCTCATATTATGCACTTGGAAAGAAGATAATCCAGTGGATCATATGAGCAATCCACAGTGCTTTAAAATTAGGTAGTGAGATGGTAAGTGATAGTGTTGTTGGAGTTTTTCATTTTCCCTATAAACTTGGTTTAAAGCTGTTCATTAGCTAGTACAGTGACAATGAGCTACAAGTTTTCCTTCATTTTCATGGTAGTATTTAGCATTCAGGATTTTATTGAAGCTTTAAAGTAGAATTCTTCAGGTATTAAAAATCTTAGTGAATATAATATTTTTAGCAAATTATTTATAAATTTATTAGGACCATCAACAGAGAGGGCTGTTGTGAAATATTAGCTTATAGACTTTGTACCTGTTTCTCCCTACAGGGGATATGAAAGGTGAGGTCTATCCATTTGGCATAGTTGGGATGGCCAACAAAGGGGATTGCCTACAGAAAGGGGAGAGTGTCAAGTTCCAGTTGTGTGTCCTGGGCCAAAATGCACAGACTATGGCCTACAACATCACACCCCTGCGTAGGGCTACAGTGGAGTGTGTGAAAGATCAGGTAAGTGGTAATACCTCTGGATCCAATTCGATCCTTTTATGAGTTGGTAACCAAACCCTTGAAAATTTTTCAGCCAAGCAGGAACCATCAACATTCATTTTGTTTTTATTTTTACTTTATCTTCCTTTTCAATGATTTGAAGAGCTTATTATAAACGGAAAAACCATATTTTAAAAATGGCAATAGTAGCAAAAGGAAAGTAAAAGTAGTACTAATAACTAACATAATGGGGAAAATAAGTTCAGAGTGAGACTTCCAGAATAGACATATTAACAGTTTTTCATACTTGAGCTCAGAGCTTCTTTAGTAGACCACACAAAGAAAGAAACCATGTATATAGAAGTTTTCATAAAGTAAACTTTGGGCAAACAAAACTATTGCTGGTACTTAAGATCTCAGTGGAATCTGTGAGTCCTTAGAGAAGACTTTTTTTTTAAATTTCAGTACAGTGAATATAAACATTTTGTATGGCTGTTTCTAGTAATACCATAACCCAGCTTGATTTTGGAAGGGAGCAGAACAAGCATATGTTCAAATAACAACTCTGATTTTGCTTAATTCAAAAGCTTGGTTCATGCATTATATGTAGGCACAAGATAACCTTTGTTACTCTGGCTGTGCTAGAGTGAATGGCAGTGATTTCAAAGATACATTTCTTCCCTAAGTTTTGCAAACGAGGCAGCTGAACTGGAGCATCAGCATTGACACCATGTTTTATAAATCCCCTTCTAATTAGGGTCATGCATTGTGCTTCATTCAAAGTGAGTTTCCTTTTCCCTCCTATGGTGTGTCTTTTTTTACACTACTGTCTTTTTAAATTTTCAGTTTGGCTTCATTAACTATGAAGTAGGAGATAGCAAGAAGCTCTTTTTCCACGTGAAAGAAGTTCAGGATGGCATTGAGCTACAGGCAGGAGATGAGGTGGAATTCTCAGTGATTCTTAATCAGCGCACTGGCAAGTGCAGTGCTTGTAATGTTTGGCGAGTCTGGTGAGTTTGTTGTTCATTAGTAACCTCCTTTGACTGTCTTTTAACTTTTGTAATCTCTGCTTTATCATGTTTCTTCACTTTCCACCACTGCTTTGTGTAATTCGCTTCTGCAAGTTTCTGGTTATTTCTTAATTGTCTACATTTCATAGTTTACCATTTCTGGCACTATTTTGTTTTAATAACACCATTAACATGAGAGGAGCTAAGAGTCTCTGGAAATACTTCTTCATATTTTTCCTTTTCTATGGTTTTTTTTCATACCCAGTACCTTGTTTTATGTGTCTGCAGAACTTGTCTTTCTGATCGTGGACCAGTCTAAGGATGAACCTCACCCAAATGATTCTTTCAGCTCCTACACAGTAATAAACCTTGAGTTGGAAATAAAAAGATAAACCAAGTTGTCTGTCCTGTCTTGCTAGCCAGTTGGCTAGGTGAGGCAAGAGTCCCCCTCATTAACACTGAGTCATTTGGGTATTAGGTAGAAGACACATTCTGCATGTACTTACTTACTTCTCACCAAGTGTTGCTTATTCTCATCTCTTGACTTTCTTATAGCGAGGGCCCCAAGGCTGTTGCAGCTCCACGACCTGATAGGTTGGTCAATCGCTTGAAGAATATCACCCTGGATGATGCCAGTGCTCCTCGCCTAATGGTTCTTCGTCAGCCAAGGGGACCAGATAACTCAATGGTATGAGGGCATACAAATTTTAGTGGGGAAATGGGGGCAACTGATGAACCAACATACTACTTGAGGTCCTATTTTAGTATAGCTCAAAGGGCTTAATTTACGAAAGTGCTTCAGGTATCACTATCATAATCAGTTAGGATTCCTGCCTGTTGGGTCAGCCCCTAACATAAAGGTTACTTACAATAAGAGGAACATTTCTGATACTTTGAACATAGTTTAGGTAATAGATCAGGAAAGCTTACTATAGATTTCCTCCTCTGTAAAAGAATTGGTGGTGATAGAGAGTAAACTTTGGTATTGTATATTAATATCACATATACATATATGTGATATATATATCATGTTACATTTTGGGATTGTGAACGTACCATGATTGTCACACACCTGGTTCATTAACTGCAATTTTATTTCTTCACAGGGATTTGGTGCAGAAAGAAAGATCCGTCAAGCTGGTGTCATTGACTAACCACATCCACAAAGCACATCATTAATCCACTATGATCAAGTTGGGGGGATTCTGGTGAAGGGTTCTGAATATCTCTCTCTTCATCCCTCCCAAAATCTGGAATACTTATTCTATTGAGCTATTACACCAGTTTTAACACCTTCCTCGTGTTATGTTTAAAAAAATAAATAAATTTAAGAAAACCATTTTAAAATTATGCACAGTTGCAGCCTGGAAAACTTAAGGTGGCGCCTTATAGTATCAATTTTAGGAGCTTTATTTGGTGCATTTAACGCAACTGGTAATTGCAAAATCCACTTCGCCTGTGTAAGAGAAAAATATAGACTGTTAACTTGTTGGCCCTATGAAATTCTGCACTTGATAGTTAGTATATACTCTACCTTCATTACTTCTGGCAAGATTTCTGCCTTAGCACTCAGTTGCATTCTTCTTCCTTTTCTGTTTATTACGCTTTAATTCTGAGGACCATATGAGGGTAGAATATATTAAAAATTACCAAAATTTGTATAGGCAAACCATTTCCTTAAGTTGATGGCCAAATGTTAAAATGTTATTTTTCATATCATTTATAATCTTGTCACAGTCCACTTAACGAAGTTTGGTTAGATTTCAGTGAAAATTATCTTCCAGAGTAGGTTTTTTTTTTTTTTTTCTGGCATGGGGGGTGGGTAACTTTACTACAATTAGTATGTATGGTGCAGAATTTCATGCAAATGAGGTGTGCCAGCAGTGTGATAATTTAAACGTATTTAAACAAAAAAAGACGAATGCACAAACTTGCTGCTGCTTAGATCACTGCAGCTTATAGGACCCAGTTTCTTTTACTGATTTCAAAACAAAACAAAAGAAAAAAATAATAAAAAAGTTGTGCCTGAAATGAATCTTGTTTTTTTTATAAGTAGCCGCCTGGTTCCTGTGTCCTGTAAAAATACAGGCACTTGACCCTTGGTGTAGCTTCTGTTCGACTTTTTATCACGGGAACGGATTGGTCTGATTTCTTGGCCCTCATCTTGAATTGGCCATATACAAGGTCCCTGGCCAGTGGACTGAAGGCTTTGTCTAATATGACATGGGTCAGCTCAGGGGATGTGGGGGAGGGTGCTTTTATCTTCCCCGTTGTCGTTTGAGGTTTTGATCTTCTCTGGGTAAAGAGGCCATTTATCTTTGTAAACACATAACATTTTGCTTTCTCCAGTTTTCTGTTAATGGCGAAAGAATGGAAGCGAATAAAGTTTTACTGATTTTTGAGACACTAGCACCTAGCGCTTTCATTATTAAAACGTCCTGTATGGGAGGGGCGGGTCTGGGTGCGGTCTGCCGCGTGACTCCTGGGTCAGTGGCCCACGTGGCCGGGGCGGGGACTTGGGCGCAGACTGATTACGTATCGGGCGGGGCCGGAAGTGCCGCTCCCTAGTGGGGGCTGTTCATGGCGGTTCCGGGGTCTCCCAACAACTTTCCCGGTTGTGGTCGTAATCTATCCGAAGTGGAGGCAGTGGAGCTAGAGGTAAGGCTCTGGCGTGTGTAGCGTTCAGCTTTCGAGCCTAGTGATAATTCCTTGTTGCCAAAAATCGAGCGGAATCTACGAACTGGAAACAAAGGCCCTGGGCGGGGGTGTCCTTCGATTTGAGTCCTACGGGGGAGTTCTCTGGGAGAAAGGCGGGGAGCGAGGGGTACCAAGAAAGGGGGACAGCCTGGCGGCCGTCCCCCAAAACAGAAGTTTTACAGGAGGAGTAGGAAGGGGGGTTTCCTTTACCTTAGTCTGAGGGCGGGGCCCAAAGTCTTGAAAACGAGGGTGAGGGTAGCTGGAAGATTAATCCAGAATTCTGAGATCCACAGTAACCTGCAAGTGTTTTTGCACTCCTGAATCACTTTGAGAACCAAGTGGAGATGAACGTGTACGGAACCAATCCATTTCAAATTCTGGTTTTAGTTACTGTTGATTACAGAAAGCTTTGAAGTTCTGTGATTCGCCAGTTAACCCTAATTGCTCCTTTCCTACAGGTTCTTGCTGGTGTGAAATGACTGAGTACAAACTGGTGGTGGTTGGAGCAGGTGGTGTTGGGAAAAGTGCACTGACAATCCAGCTAATCCAGAACCACTTTGTAGATGAATATGATCCCACCATAGAGGTGAGGCCCAGTGGTAGTCCGCTGACCGTACCTCTCTGTTTCCATTTAGTCTTACCCATTCCCTTCCCCGTACCCTTTAGCTAAAGGAATGATCAGAAGAGAAAAAGTAATTTGGGGCTCTGTGTTTAGTAATACAATAAATTAAGCTTTTTTTTTCATGTTTGTGGGAAAGAATTCATTTTTATTAGCTGCTGAAGATTTTATAAAAAGTTTACAATTTTTATCGTTTTGTAAACTGTTGCAAAGTCATTGTTGAACTTGTTTAGTTTCTTCATATGACAGCTCTGTTAAAAAGAACACAGGTCATAGTATAAATATCTGAATAATAGCAGGAAGGAGAAAAAGGGTTGAGAGATCTAGGTGTTTCTTACATAGTTGGAAGCAACTGAAACTGTGGGTTGAGGTAGAAAGAACATGAGATTTTGAGTCACTGTGCCTTGGAGTACCCTCCTATTTTCAGTTTTAGTTATGTGATAGTGAGCAATCACTCTCTTCCTCTAGTAAAGTATCATAAATTTGTCTTGCCTGACACACAAGCGATGTGAAAAATCAAGTATGTTAAATTTTTGTGGATGCTGATGCAGTGTAATTATTACTTATTTAAGGATTCTGTTGTGTTTGTAGGAGTTCATGTTACAGATTGATTTCAGTAAGTGGTATCTAAAACCTTTGTAATCTTATTCTAATCCAATTTAGAAATGTAAAACTCTAGAGATTATTTTAATCCACACCCTGGTCTTTGTACTACCTAACCACTAAGTGTTTAATGCAAGCTATCTCTAATATAGGCATTCTTAAAAATTAGTCCTTGGCAAAATTTTATTTTAGGCTTACCAGCTTTAGTATTAATGGTTATAACGTTTCGATGTTTTTCAAAGTTTTATTGGTTAAAAGATAGTTTACATAAAGTAAGTCTTATAGCTACAACTCAGTGGCTTTAAATTTGTGTACACCATGTAACCATCACATAGATAACAATATAGACTGTTTCCAATGCTCAGGAGAGTTCTCTCATGCCCCTTTCTAGTCAGTAAACCCCCTTGTCCTGCCAGGAAATAACCACTTCTCTGACTTCTGTTATCCCATTTTAGTTTGACTAAAACCTATCTTTATCATTTTAATTTTGCTTATTTCCCTAGAACACACATACACTTGACCATATTTCATGCTTCAGGGAAATTTTGGCCATGTGAATTCTCTGTTAATTTGAAAGTATATTACAGTCCTGAAATGCAGTAAGTTACTGAGGAGCTGTTGAATAGGCTGGCAAACTGTGTTACACACTGTTTCTGAAGCCAGATCTTTAGTGTGTAATGAGGTTATTTTCTTTGAATTCCCAGAACATAAACATTAAAAAAAAGTAAAAATTTTGTGTTTGAGCCAAATTGATTTTTTTTAATATGATCTGAGCATCTCTTTCTTCCCAAAGAATTAGTGTACCTTAACCTTGTTTGGAACTTTCAGGAATTTGATTCATGAATATTTGAAAAATACTCATGGGGATGAATATTCCCAAATATTCATGATGACGATCTGTCATGATGAGAAAAATAGTTTGGTATTATTTTCTGAAATAAATGATATTTGTGTATATAATCATGAACACAAAAGACACTGTATCTTAGGGCAAGTTATAATTGGTGGAGATAGAGTAAATTGACAATAGACAACTCAAACGAGAGAAGTGCAGTTCATACTTCAGTAAAATACACTGTGAACCTAATCTCTAGTCTTATCTGCAATAGAACTATCCTTTGAATTACCATGTTTTCTTCATCTTTTCCAGGAACAGTGACCATATTTTCTTTTCTGCAGGCATATAACATTTGGGACTTCTTCCTAGGGTGACCTTAAGTACTTTCTATGTGATTATGTATATATTAGCAGTTTGAGGGACAAAGCAAAGAGACAGAGTTGGACTTGATTAGAGTTTATTTAACCTTGGCAGTAGCATTGCATTCCCTATGATTTTTAATAAAAATGGAATCTCCCTCTCTCCCTACCCTCCTACCCTCCACACCCCAGGATTCCTACCGAAAACAGGTGGTTATAGATGGTGAAACCTGTCTGTTGGACATACTGGATACAGCTGGACAAGAGGAGTACAGTGCCATGAGAGACCAATACATGAGGACAGGCGAAGGCTTCCTTTGTGTATTTGCCATCAATAATAGCAAATCATTTGCAGATATTAACCTCTACAGGTACTAGGAGCATTGTTTTTTCTGAAAGGATCATCTTTAAGTGTGTTCTGAAGTTTTGGGGTAGGGATGAGGATACCACACTAGGGAAGATACAGATTTTTAATTATGAAAAGAATTTCTTTTAGGTTGTGGTATTGGGAACCTGGGGTTATTACTGAAAGTTAATACTGGGATTTGTTTTACATAATCTACTTTGGCTAGAATGCATGGTAATACATGCATGGGGCTTGCTAATGGTAGTGATTTAGAGCTAGAGGCTTTGTTATGAGAGATCACAAAGAAATCTCGCGAGCAGAAGATCCCTCTGAAAAACATTCTTCAGTAACAGAGACGATAACAGGAAAAAACAAATGGGGAGAAGGTAGATAAAGATAAAAGTGGGACAAAGGAATGTAAAGATGGCCTTTCTGCACAGAACCTTTAACTTTCAAAGCTCCATTGGACCATATAAATTCTGGTATGACATTCTTATTTTACAGAAGTAAAGTTCAGAAGGAGGTTTGTTAGGTTTCATAGTCATGATTGTTATTAATAGACCCAGAACCAAAAACCCAGGGCTTCTATTTCTTAGACCTATGTTTTTTAAGCAGAATAATGTAGTGGTTAGGAATATAAACTCTGCCTGGGTTGCAGCCTGGCTCCATCATCTCTTAGCCATGGAAGTTTGGGACAAACTACTAAATCTCTGAGCCTCCTTATCTAACAGTATGAAGATAGCGGTACTTACTCAGAGTTGCTGTGAAAATTAAATTAGTTAATAAATATGGGAATCCCTCAGAACAGTGTTTGCCACAGAGTAAATGCTATGCAAGTGTTCTGCTGCAACCTTGAGTCCTGGTGTACACTCCAACCATATGAAGGTGGCGACTCTCAGAAACAAGTCCAAAACTGGTTTTCTTCCCCTAAACCTGTTCTACTTTCCATTTTCTCTCTGGAATTAATAAAGCACTGAATAAAATGCTCAGCACTTGACAAGCACCTAATATTTGCTAAATTTCTACAAATCATTTTCCTCTTAAGCCCTCTTGCATTATCCCTTCACATAGGGTACTGCCGTCACCCCAAACCAAGCTCAGTTCTGTAGATAGCCAGTGAAATGGATTTCAAGTTGATGATTGTGTGTGTAATTCAAAGGGAGAATCTAGACCAGTGCTGTGCAGTATGGTAGACACAAGCCATTTGTGGTTTTTCAAACTGAGTAGAATTAACAATTCAAGAGTCAGTTCCTTGGTCCCACGTTAGCAACTGACTTTTCAGGTGTTCAGTAGCTTCATGTGACTGGTAGACATAGCTGGACAGGGCGGCTGGAGAATGTTTCCGTCATCAGGAGAATACCCGTTGGACAGGGTTGGTCCAGAGAATCTGGAGCAATAGTTTCCACACTGCTGTGTCTTGTGTCTTGTCGTTGAAGAGAGTACTATCAGTTGGGAGTTTCAGATCTTTTAATCTGCTGTTAATAAGAGCAGTTATAGTGTGTTCTAATTTATATCTTGGACTTCCAGCTGTAATTTTGTTTGAAGAAAATGTTTGGACACCACCCATCCAGAGAAGTGGATAGACTGTCTTTCATTAAATACTGTCATACTCCAGGAATCTTCGAAAAGTTATTTGGAGGCAGTAAGCTTTACTTTTTATACTTCAGACCTTAATCTAGAGTGTGATTTTGAGTTACCAGTTAAATCCAGAGCCCAGCTCTTCAGAGAATCAAGAAACCTAAAAGGGGCCTGTGTCAAGATAGAAAGTGAACTGGTACTTGGCTTCCTTGTGGCTATTGCATCAAGTGTAAACCAGTCTTCTTAGTATGCAAGTAGTTTAAAAAAACAACAAAAAACAGGGAAACGCAATACTAGAAGCCAATAGGGCTAGCTGAAGTTTGTTAGATTTTATTTTTTACTTCAAACTGTTTATTCCTTCCTAAAAGTTTATTCTTATGTTACCATAATACATTCCCTTCTTTTAGGGAACAGATTAAGCGTGTAAAGGACTCGGATGATGTACCTATGGTGCTAGTAGGAAACAAGTGTGACTTGCCAACAAGGACAGTTGACACAAAACAAGCCCATGAACTGGCCAAAAGCTATGGGATTCCATTCATTGAAACCTCAGCCAAGACCAGACAGGTATAGTACAGCTTTCAGCATCTGGCAAGGGCTTAAGGCAGAAAAAGTTTGACTGATGGACTCTTTGCTAGAGATGTGATCTACATTATTTGTTGTTTGGGTTGGTTTTGGTTTTGTTTTGTTTTTTATGAATTTGACTGCATCGGGTCTTAGTTGCTGCATGTGGGATCTCGTTCCCTGATGAGAGATCAAACCCTAGCCACCTGCATTGGGAGCATGGAGTCTTAACCACTGGACCAGCAGGAAAGTCCCTGGTTGGATTTTTTAATAGACTTCTATTTTTTTTAATCTGCAGTTTAAACCCAAAATAAATTTATTAATATTCTGATCTGGTTTCTTTTTTACGCCTGCTTTAACATGCACAAGTATTTCTAAATGAAGACCCTTGATTAAAGATACTTAAAACATTAGTCCTTTCTCCATCAACACCAGCTACTGTTTAAGGGATAGGTGCATGAATGTCATTTTTGCAAAAAGTGCTGTTTGTATATCAGCCTGCTAATGTGATACAGTAGGAATGCTCAGCCTATTTTTCAGCTAGTAATTGAATAATTGCAATTTTAAATCCACATAAGGAAATACAAATTAGAGCTTACAACTTGGGTTGTATAAGCTGTCTTTATCATTTTCTCTCTTTTATAGGGTGTTGAAGATGCCTTTTACACACTGGTAAGAGAAATACGTCAGTACCGAATGAAAAAACTCAACAGCAGTGATGATGGCACTCAAGGTTGTATGGGGTTGCCATGTGTGGTAATGTAACAAGGTGAGCGAGCACATAGTCTCTTGATGGAGGTATAAGTACTATTTAGGCAATTTGGAGGAGTATTGCTGTTATCTTTTCTGTGTTGCTATTTAACTGAGAGTTTCACCTCACTTAAAAATCTAAAATCAACTGCTTTCCTTTTGGCAGCCTTTCTGAGAGTACTGCAGCCTAAACTGTTTTAAAAACACGTAATTATTTTACAGACAGCGTTACCTTTTCAATAATATTAGAAATTAGAAGATTTTGTTTATGAAAGATAATACCAGAAGCGTAAAGGATCACTATTTGATGATGACATGATGTGTTTTCTTTTCTCATAGATACTTTTAAAGTTCTCACATCAGAAAAGAGCCACTGTCAAGGTAGGGCAAGTTTGGAAATGAATGTATTATCATTTATGTTGATTTCATAACTTTGTTTTTCCAATATTCTATGTGCCATTTATACAGATTCCATCTTTATTTCAGCTGCACTGACACCCTGGTCCTGACTTCCCTGGAGGAGAAGTAGTCCTGTTGCTATCTTCAGTCTCAAAAAGAAGCTCCTGCTATTTCCCCAACTCTCAGTAGATCAATAGAATATTCTCTGTTTGAGAAGTTCTCAGAATAACTACCTCCTCACTTGGTTGTCTGACCAGAGAAATGAACCTCTTGTTACTCCCAGTATTTTTCCACCCTGGGTTCTCCCCCAGCACACACAAACACACCTCTGCCACCCAGGTTTTTCATCTGAAAAGCAATTAATACTCTGAAACAGAGAACCAAACTGTAGAAACATGAAATTCTGTAGAAAACAATGTCTTGAGCTCTAAAGTAGCAACTGCTGGTGATTTTTTTTTTTTCCTTTTTATTGTTGAACTTGGAACTATGTTGGTTTTTGGAGAAATGTCATAAATTACTGTTTTGCTGAGAATATAGTTAATGTTGCTCTTTGGTTTGTTTGTAATGTTATCATCTATATTCTATAAACTGGCATTTACTCTGTATTTAGAAATACAAAAATGAATACTGAGCTTTTGAGTCTACCCTCATCTTCTCAACTTTCTTGCAATTAAATGTAACTTTCACGATGAAGTGCCTTTTTCCTGGAAGTGACTTGTAGACTTCCTTTACAATACTTCAGTGGAATAGATGTCTCAGAAACTGTTATACATGAAAATGAATGTCTGAGATATGTCTGTGACCCATCTAGCTTTGAGGGAAAGATACACCAATATGATAGCAGATGCCATTTCTTACATCTATAAAGTTGATTTTCTGGAGACCTATTTTGGGGCTCTCCCGAGAGAAAGATGAGACTATAAATGATTAGGAATAATTTCACTTAATTTTTACCTAACCTCCACTTTTTTTTTTTGGTAGTTTACTACCTGCAAAACATATAATTTGTTTCCTTTTAACTTACAGATAATCTAATGTTCAATGAACTTCCATTCGTAATTTAATTTGGATCATATCAGGAAGTCTACATTTGCAGGTGTTCACAAATTGTAAAAGTGTGACGCAGTTTTATTTAATAGCTGTGATCAATGATTTTCATGCCTCAAATATGTTAATAGACACATTTTCACTGTATATCATGGTATTAATAATTATTGATGTATATAATTGTCCTTGGTCCCCTTCTCTGTTCGTCACCTCATGGCAGTGGCTTGATTAATTATTTCAGCTGAGTAAAGCATGGTGCTAATAGACCAGGGTCACAGTGTCAAAACTTCAGTGAGCCAATTAGCATCACAGAGAGAGAAATTCTTTCACATTTGCTCACGATTAACTCCAGCTAATAGTTTTGCCAGATGTGTGTGGTTAGTCCTGCAAGGAAAGAAGTCAGTTAATACAAATTCTTAACCAGGACTGGAAAAACTTGTTTTCCTGAGAAGGGTCAGCTTAGAAGTCTTTATCTGGACTCTATTTTTAGCCACATGGAAATCAAATTAAGCTGATCTTTTTTCTCAAGTTTTTGAGAGTGAGGATGCCTCAGATCAATATTTTTAAAATATTCTTTATTCTTACGTTCTTTTAAGGGTTTAAAACAACATTGAATAATTAGTCTGGGCATACCAGGTAGCAAGCTGATAAGTTTGTGCTGAACTAGAAGTAGCCTTTGGATTGAAATTGCCATTTTGAGAAGGGATAGAAAATATAATTAATAATTATGAGAATTTGGAGACTTGACTTTTCTATTTGCAGATAATATCCTAATGAAAATAGACTTGGATAACTTTTGATAAAAGAATCGTTCCAAAATGGCCGCTTTCTGTTCTCGTCTTCTAATGTGTACTTACTGAGGTCCTCTTCTAATAAGAGTTGTCATTTATTAAGCAAATTCTACATTGCCTTGAAATGAATTTGGAAGAGAAGAAAAAATCATACTGTACCCAGAGAATGAAAAATCCAGAGAATTGTGCTCCTTAGTGTTAATTCTGAAGCTTTCATAGTCCATACCCATAGACAGAAACTCTCTGCCACTTTGCTTCTGCTCCTCTTGGAGCATTGCGCTGTCATTTCCTTGGGGATAGACTGAGGCTTGTCAACTCGGTTGTATTGTCTTCCTCCTCTTCCTCTTGTCTGTGTGAGTGACAGTGTGACTCTTACTAATGTCGGATGCGGGGAGGTGGGGGGGGAGTAGCTCATTTTAGGCTCTTGCACCCTTTACTGGTGTATGTTTGTATCTTTTAGTTTTCTCAAGTATGTTCTAAGCACAGAAGTATCTAAGTGGGGCCAAAATTCAGACTTGAAAATGTCCTTTTAATAGCTTCTTAAAAAGTTATACACTTTGGTGTGAATTTTGGCACTATAGAGTGACAAACTTTTAAACGCTGAATAACTTCAGTTAGTGTGTTATAGTTTTTAGAATATGTTTGTGATTGCTGAAAACAATTATAGTTTACCTCAAAATATGAAAGTCTCTTTCCCCAAGTTAAGTGCCTGGCCAGCTGTCATAAATTGCATATTACTTTATGTTTGTTCGTTTTTTAAAGGTTGCACATTCAAGATTGTGAAAATAAGGTGTTCTGTCCGAAAGCTACCATGCCTGTCTGTAAATGAATCCATTGAGTGCTGTACTTGTTCCAACAGCTTACTACAGAATGCTACTTGGTAATATCATACTTGTTACAGTGTTCACTTCAGGAGTGTAATAGGTGAAATGATCCTAGGTATGTATTGTAGTGGGCCCCCTGTTTAGTCTTTCATCATCCTTTAAACTGCTGTGAATTTTTTGTCTTGACTTGAAAGCAAGGATAGAGAAACACTTTAAAGAGATACTTTGGTTTTTTTCCATTCCAGAATTGGTGAGCATGGTTATATTTTGCTTTACATTTACAGTCATGAACTCTTAAGCTGGCAGCTACAACCAAGAACCAAAAAAGGGTGCATTCTGCTTCTTGTAATTCATCTCTGCTAATAAATTATAAGAAGCAAGGATAACTAATTAGAGAAACTATTTTATTTGGGTGGTTTCTATAAACAAGGGACTATAATTCTTAAACATTATTTTTCATTTTTGCTGTTTCTTTAAGAAACCTAATGTGCCACGATATTATTTTAAGGTGTTTCTTAAAAGAATTGTTTTTAAAAGTGTTCTCATTTTCAGAGTAATTGTAGATATATTTCAAAATATAACTGATAATTTTTAAAGGCCTGAGTACTGACCTAAGAAGCAATTGTATGAATTCTCTGGGGGGAAGGGAGGAGCTCAGTGAAAGCTGTATGACTTTTATATTTCTGTGCCATCAAATAAAAGTAAAAATGTCTATTGTGCAGTTCTGCTGTTCAAACAGAAACTATTGGCCTCCTTGGCCCTAAATGAAAGGGCTGGTATTTTAAGTTGACTATTTTATTGTAAATTAATCCATCCTAATTTTTTAAAATTTGGTTGAATGTTTCCTTGTTAAATGTTTAAAAAATAAAAACTGGAAGTTCTTTGCTTAGTCATAATTGTTTTTGCCACTGATGTGCCTTTATTGAAAGTTAATATTAAATTCAGACTTTGGATGTGATGTTTGGACTATATTGGAAGGTCTGAGTTCCTGATTTTGTCAGTATAAAGTAAGTCAGAGCCTGCTTTAGTATGTCAAGTATGATTCATAGCTGTATGTCAGATTCTCACACATTAACATGAAATGCTAGAAACTACCATTGGATCTTTTGATCTATCTTTGTGCTATTGCACAGTCTACCAATGTTGGTAGGTTGTTGTTTTTTTTTTAATTGGAATATAGTTGCTTTACAATGTTGTGTTAGTCTCTGCTGTGTAGCAAAATGAATCAGCTATACGTGTACATATATCCCCTCCCTTTGGATTCCTTTCCCGTAAGGTGTGCGCTATTTTTGATGGTTGTGTAAGATTCCGCTATATGAATGAACTATAATTGATTTACCTAGTTGTCTGTTGATGGATTGTTAAGTCATTTCTGGTTTTGGGGGGGCAGTGTGTTGGGGAAGCTATTATAAATAGTGCTGAGATAAACATCACTGCACACATACCCTTGGGCACATCTTCCGGTTTTTCCTTAGGATAAATTCTAAGAAATCGGATTGCAGATTCTGAGGTTTCAAGCTTGAGTCTTGGTGTAGTTTTGAGAGCCAGAGAACATGGGTTCCAACTATAATTTTGCTCCTCTAGCCAGTAGTTTCCTCATTTTGCAAAATAGGGAAGTTGAATAAGGATATCACAGATTTCCCAGTCCTAATTTAGGAGATATAAAAGAGTGATTTCAAATCTAGACTTTTTCAGTCAATACCGGAATACAGTGATTATGAGGACCTTGGTTCATTCTACCAAAGACATCAAATTTATTTTCACTTTTTTTATTTAAGGGCAGAGATGTGGATCATTAGTATTTGACTGATTTAATCTTATGGGAACCAAATTTAAGCAACAAAATAATGTTTCTAGCTACTGGGATGAGTATAAATACTTTAGATTGTAAAATGTATATGCCAAACAGAATCATAGACTTGGTATATCTAAAACAGAT
This sequence comes from Ovis canadensis, assembly GCF_042477335.2. NCBI lineage: Eukaryota > Metazoa > Chordata > Mammalia > Artiodactyla > Bovidae > Ovis > Ovis canadensis. The sequence goes on along the minus strand of NC_091245.1, from coordinate 92,725,079 downwards.
TCCCCCCTGAGTCAGTTACCTATGCCTCACATCAGATGTTTTGTTCTAATATTTGACCCCCAGATAACTGAGAAAGAGGAAAGAATATTGTCTTACTGATGAGAGCTGCTGTTTGCTTAGCAAAATGAAGCTATGGAAAAGACAGACGATGAAAAAGCTAAGGAAACTTGTTTATTTGGAATATAGGGGGACCTCCCTTATATCTCTGTGCTTTTAAGGTTTCTATTCTTAGAACTAGCAATTCTCAAGGTCATTAAAAGGCCAACAGTTGCATGAGTTATTTGATATCCATAAATACATGTAAAGGGGCCAGGAGGTCATGCTAGTGATCATTTTGCAAAACCACTTAGGACACATTTCGGATTATGTCCAGCCCATGACTTGAGAGCATGGAGAGAATCAGTGTCTAGTACCCAAATGAAAGGGTATGCTTTTGTAATGCTCCCATTGTACTCTGGGCGATGAAGTGTGGTCTTATACCTTAGTAAAGGAAAACTGGAACTCCGGGAGCATCCTAGAACATTCCAAACTACAGATAAATAACCTTTGCAGTGCCAGAGGGAGTATCAATGGTTCAGATTCGGGAACTGGAAGTAGACCTAGTGAATTAATCATTCTTATCTGGAGACGTTGCATTCATGATTTACTTGGCATTTGCACCGAAATAGTTTACTTATTAACCTATAGCGGGGAGAGGGGAGGTGTTTTCAATTTAATGTTTAATCTCTTAAAACTAGCATAAATACAGATTGCCATCGGTTTGTAGGCGTCATATAAAGAAAACAAGGGATAGTGCCTGCAGTATTGGGGGTTAAGGTGATGATAAATGTTTCTAAAGATAGAGGCAGCTACATGCCTAACCAGGGAGGATGTGGTTGAAACTGAGCAGTTGCCTGCTAGAGCCTTCAGATGCAGAATGCTGAAATACTATCCTGGTTAGGAAAAGCAGTCTTCTAAGAATAGCTCCTGTGGATGTGATAAAATTGGCACTGTTGACACTTTCTATAGGAGCTTGAGATGTGTGAGTTCTGTGTGATACTTGTCTGGGGGAAAATGGCACGTTGTTAAAGTCCAAAATGAAACTCTAGCATAGCCTGTGAACTGAAGTTACCAAGGTCTGTGTCCCTGTCGCTGCCTGGTTCTATAGCTTATTCTCTGACATTTCCTCTCAGAGAACCAAGTTCAGGTTCCACTGTAAGACAGCCATGTGATGTTTTTCACTGGCTTGGTGAGTTTTCCTTCCTAATCTACTTAACAGGTTTTTATTGAACCTACTACGTGCCTGGATGCTGCGCTACTCTGAGTGTACAGCAGTGAACCAGATAGACTGTCTCCTCATTCATTTTGTATTGAGAAAAGATCTCAAAAACAAACATTTCTTAGTTGAAATTTGGTGATTATTTCAACGGAGAACATTGTTCCCTGAGACACAACTTGTCTAGCCTCGCTGATCAGCTGCCACATGACACTGCCCAAGGTCACCTCCTTCCTAATTTTTTGGAGAATAATCAAGGCTACCCAAGAGGCACTAGAACCTGTCTCAAGCTTCATTGCTTCCTGAGTCTCTTCTTTTCAAGTCAAAGCTCTCAAATAAGGAAATTGTATATTGCTTCACAGTTTCAAAGTGTCCTTACATGCATCTTGTTAAACCTCCCATAAAAGCCATGTGAGAGAGGAATGGTCTTTTTATACTGATGTAAATCACATAAAAATAGATGGATTTACTCCAGATAATAACCCTTGAACAACACACATTTGAACTGGGCAGTTAGTTTCCCTTATACTCAGATTTTTTTCGATAGTAAGTACTACAGTACCGCACAGTCCAAGGTTGGTTGAGTCAAGAATACAGAGGAACCATGCACACTGAGGGCTGACTGTAGGTTATAGGTGGGTTGTCAACTTCGTGCAGAGTAGGCGCCCCTAAGTCCTGCGTTGTTCAAGGGTCAGCTGTAGTTTTCAAACCATGCTGCTCAAAGCCCTTGAAGTATCATAAAGGAGATGTCTGAGAAAGCCTGAGTGGGTGGGGTCTCCTCTTCCTCCCTTGTCCTTCACCTCAGGCTCCATTTTCATCAATTTTGGGATTTGGGGTGTTTTGGTTTTGTTTTTTTGCATATTAGCAAGATATTTTATTTTTATAGGCTTAAATATCAAGAATGACAATTTTTAATTTACCTGAAATTTGGTATGAAATGACCTCATCTTTCAAGTAGTTTCACTAATTTTATAATAGTAATAGAATCTGCCTTAAAAAATTGAAAAGGATTAGAAACCACATGTAGAATTGCAGTTAACCTTTACACAAAGTTAATCACTTTAAAGTTTTGTTATTGTTGTTCTGTCATCTTTAGTGACAGATTCTTATGCACAGAGTCATAATTCATATGCACACTGTCATCTCTGTATGTGAAAATTTTGTAATTTTTCACAAACCATCTAGTTCTGTACCTTATTCATTTCACTTAATAATATAAATTCCACACCTTTTCTATGTCAGCATATTTATAGCAACATTTTTCTTTTGAAAAGTATGTAATACTATAATTTATATAACCTCTCTACTGACAAATATATAGGCTGTTTATTTGATGATTTGCTCATATCAGATATTATATTCAACATATATTTGCCAGCATAGGCATGGAGCAAATTCCCACAAAATAGTTGTTTGTACTTGTGTTTTTTGTTTTAATACATATAGCCTTACTTTTCCTCCAAATACTTTTTAAAATCATTTGTTTCTGGCAGTGCAGAGTCTTTGTTGTTGAGTGCAGGCTCTCTAGTTTCGGTGAGTTGGGGCTACTCTCTGGTTGCGATGCCTGGGCTTCTCATCGCAGTGGCTTCTCTTGTTGCGGAGCACAGGCTCTTGTGCATCCCAGCTCAGGAGTCGTAGTGTGTGGGCTTGGTTGCTCCTCGGCATGTGAGATCTTCCCAGACCAGAGATCGAACCCATGTCCCCTACACTGGCGGTAGATTCCTAATCACTGAACTACCAGGGAAGTTCCAAATAAGGTTTTATGAATAGATTCCTTCCAACAGCACACGAAAGCATGTTTTATCCCAGACCTTGGGCAACTCTGGGATGTATCAAAATTTCAAACTCTCACCAGATTAATATGTAAACTGTGGTATTTTGTCTACTGTCCTATTTGCATGTCTTTATCAATATGAGCATTTTCATCTTTTCGTTTTAGGCTTCCATTCAAGATTTAATTTGAACATTTCATAATTAAATGTTTAAACACCCTTCGACTTTACCCGTCTCCTCCTACAACCATCTGTCAAGCTGGAATCACTAGTCACATCCACATGTCTAGGTACAAAACCAAACACTCGGCACAGTTATGGTCATTGCACAACTAAGCAAGAGCGAGGCCATACATAACACCATGGTTAAGAGCCCTGACTCAGGAGCCAGAAATCCTGAGCTTAAATCCCACCTCTACCACTTAATAACTATGAGACCTTGGACAAGTCAGTCTTTGTACCTGAATTTCTTCAACTGTAAAATGGAAGTAATGATACTTCCTCAAAAGATTACTGTGAAAATTAAATGCATTAATATATGTTAAAAAAACAAAAATACCTCAGAACAATGCTAAGCATTGTTGCTACTGCACAGACCCCAGGGCATGCTTCCCGTTCTCCTAACAGAACACAGTATACTGTTGACACTTTGATTGCTTTGTTAAAAGCAAATTGCTGAATTTTCTTTCCATTCGAGAGACAGAAGACAAAGTCAGTTTGTCTCATGGAAAAGGATGAATCTTACAAATTTGACTTCTTCATTTTTAGGCACGTGTAGGAAATTATGACTGACAAAGAGATGAGGCTGAATCCAGTAAAATACCATAAAATTTCATAATTTGATTATGTTCCAAACTAAAACTCATCCCTTAGGTTTAAGTTAACTTTTACACACCTTTAAAAGGTGACCAAAAAAGTCCACAGTTAAAAGGGTTGTTATATTCCAAACCAGAGTTGTGAGGAACTCAGAAGTGCTGCCACTGAAGCAATGTTACAAAGGATTAAGCTTATCCTGAACATTTACTATGGTACCCTGAGCCTTATAGAACGCTTCGGCACCTGAACCATGAGTGCCTGTGAGGGCATTGAAGGGGGTGAGGTGAAGAGCAGGTTGGAAAGGGCTGGGAGCTCCCTGCAGGTTTTGCAGCAGGGAGGGAAACCAGCTATAGAATAGAAGAAGGGATTTCTGGACAAAAGCTGTGCACATAGCTGTTAAATGTCTGTTACCTCCTCCCTGTAGAGCCTCAGATTACAGGTGTCTCTAACTCGATAAAATACAAGAAATCTCAGCTTTAAAAAATAGTCTGTAAATCTGTTACTTGGTACTCTGAATGCTTTCCATTGGAATAATGTTCTAAATGATGGGAAGAGTGAGCTCCAACCAATGTAGCCATAATTTGGCTGAAATATTTCACATTAACAATTTCTAAAAGACATAAAATAGTTTTCTTTTGCTAGAAAACTAAAAAAATTAAATGAGACATTTATATACCAATACTTGAAAAAGCAAGTTTAATTACAGGAAAAGAATGAGTAGAAAGATTTGTCTCATTTAAGAGGACATCTGGACATTTTTATTTAAGGGCTATACATGATAATAGGACCAGATTATGTTTTGTTTTAAATTCATTTTTTTTAATGATAAAAATACTTGTTCATGGTAGAAATTGCAAATAAGACAAAAGAAAAAACAATCGCCATCATTCCACTGCCCAGACAGAATACTTGTATAAGTTGTCCAGGGTGTTTTCAATGTCTATACTGATAAATAAATTAAATGTCTTTCTGGGACTTGCCTGGCAGTCTGATGGTTAAGACTGTGCTTCCACTGCAGGGGGCGTGGGTTCCATCTCTAGTCAGGGAACTAAGATCTCTCATCCTGCGTTGTACAGCAGATAAATACACAGGTGGAAGAAGAGGCCCTGGTGAACAGCTTCCAGTTTCCACACCTTTTCACATGCAACCTTGTAGCCATGCTCAGCACCCACCCATTCTGCAGTCAGTGATCAAGCATGGTAAGGGTATAGAGTTGGACTGGTTCTGCTCAATCCTGAATTCCTACAGTGGGCAGTCTTTGTGGGAGCTCCCCATTTGGCTGGCTAAGATTTTCTCAGACTTCAGTCTGAGGCTCTTTAGTCCCAACCATACTGAACTATTACAGTTCCTCAGGTGGGTCATGAATTCTTGAATACATCCTTGGGACTTCTCTGGTGGCGCAGTGGATAAGAATCCACCTCCAGTGCCGGGGACACAAGTTCAATCCCTGGTCCACCCTGGTCCAGGAAAATTCCACAGGATGCAGAGCAGCTAAGCACTTGGGCCACAACTACTGAGCCAGCAGTCTAGAGCCTGTGAGCTACAACTACTGAGCCAGCATGCTACAACTACTGAAGCCTGAGTGCTTAAAGCTCACGAACCCCAACAAGAGAAGCCACCAAAGTGAGAAGCCCTCGCACTGCAGCACAGAGCAGCCGCCGCTCACCACAACTAGAGAAAGCCCGCACAAAGCAACGAAGACCTGGTGCAACCAAATAATAAAATGTTTTACAAAGTGCATTCTATGAACAAGGGACTGGACTGTAAAATAGGTGGATTTATAACAAATATCTGAAGAAGCACCAATGGAATAAGAGCATGAAATAGCAAAGATGGTCCCATAGGTTCAAGGAACCTTGTTTTCTCTCTGCTGCTGCTGCTGCTAGCGCTCCGTAATCATGGGGAAGTCTACTCAAGAAGTTCTTCCATTCATATGGATAGAGTCTTTGATGATAGAGAAGTGTTGCTGCTGCTGCTAAGTCGCTTCAGTCGTGTCCGACTCTGTGTTACCCCATAGACGGCAGCCCACCAGGCTCTGCCGTCCCTGGGATTCTCCAGGCAAGAACACTGGAGTGGGTTGCCATTTCCTTCTCCAATGCGTGAAAGTGAAGTCACTCAGTCGTGTCCGACTCTTTGCAACCCCATGGATTGCAGCCTACCAGGCTCAAAATCCGTCCATGGGATTTTTCAGGCAAGAGTACTGGAGTGGGGTGCCATTGCCTTCTCCAAGAGAAGTGTTGGAGATATCTAAAAATCTATACTACCAATCTGAACAGTTCTGAGAAATGATCTACTCCTGTCCTCCATTATATTGATAGAATTGACTGAAAACCATCTCTCATCATTAGAAATCACCTTATTTTGTTTCACAACACCCATTACTACCTGAAGTATTATCTTATTGTGTATTGTGTACCAGAATATAAGCAGAGGGCTTGTCTTTCTTGTTCACTAAATGCCAATGCTCAGCGCAGTGTCTAGTTAGGTTCAAAAGTTGAGGTCACACTACTGGTAAGAGGAGGAGATGGAATTGGAACTGAGGTCTTGTTTACATTAACCACTTAAATTTGGTCTTCTTAAGTGCCCAAGAAATTTGTTGAAACAATGAATGAAGAGTTAGCAAATGTTTTTGAACTGAAAATATAATGATCAAAATTATGTTTCATCAAGGTATAGTCTGGCAGCATTTTTGCTGGATTGAAGATGGGAAAAACAATTAGAACCTATTCCAGTCATCTGAATTTGAAGTCATTCGTGTTACTCAGAATTACATTGGTTGCTAGTAGCTAAAAAAGAACCCTGACTAATCAGTGGGTAAAACAAATTTATTTTTCTCATATGTTAAGAAGTCTGGTAGTGGGCAGTCCAGGGCTACTTGGGTGGCCTCAGGACACTCTGTCCCTTTCTTTCTGCTCAAGCGTTCTTCACATGTGGCTTTTGTCCTGCTTGTAATTTGTGTTACGACAACGGTTGATTTGCACTTACCCTACCCTAATATTTTCTTATTATAGGCAGGAAGAAGAAGAGCAAAAGACAAAACATATGCCAACTGAGTTGGCCTCTTTTATTTACTAATTTTTTCAATATTTATTTTTATTGGAGAATAATTGCTTTATCATGTTGTTACTTTCTGCTATACAACACAGTGAATCAGCCATATGTATACGTATATTCTCTCCCTATTCAACCTCCTTTCCACCCACCTACCCCCGTCCACCCCTCTAGGTCATCACAGAGCATCAGGTGTGCTCCCTGCCCTATAGCCCCTACCCACTAGCTATTTTACACGTAGTGGTGTGTATACATCAGAGTTACTCTCTGAATTCATCCCACCATCCCCTTCCTCCACTGCCCTGTGTGAGTTGCCATTTTTTTAAACAGCTTTTCCAGGCAGCCGACCCAGCAATTCTGCTCTTCTATTGGTCAGACTGTGTCACATGGCCAGTCTCACTGCAAAGAAGTCTAGCAATATAGTTTACTGGCTGAGCGCATTGATAACACTTGTCAACGTTAGTTAACTTTTGTTAATAAGAAAAAATAGAAATGATTTTTGAACAGACAACTAGGGTATCTGTCACACACAAAAAAATGGGAAAATTAGAGGGCAGCAAATAAAGAGAAGAGTCATTTGAAGGGGAAGCAGATTTGAGAAGGAGAATGTTTGGTTTGGATATGTCAATTTGTCAGTTCCGTTGGGAAATCCAGGTGGAAATGTCACACACACACAGAGTTCAAAAGGAACAAAAAATATTTTGGTTCAGTAACAACTTTGTAATGTATTCTACTGTTGTTGATTGAAAGCAGAGGATGGCCAAAAAGCGAAGCTACAAAATGATCTCTTTTGCAGACAAAGAGGCTTATTCCAGCTTTCAGTAGGAAAGCAAAGATAAAAGATTATTCAGTTCAGGCCCACAATTCTGTTCCAGATCCGAAGTTCCACACTGATATTACTGTCTTTAATACACACTGTTACAATTTCATAAATTCTGCTGAGTCTACCAAAGGACTTTATTTACCTAACAGTAATTGTCGCAGTAAACATCGCAAAGATATTGCAGGTTTTGTTCCAGAACACCACAAGAAAGTGAGTATCGCATAAAGCAAGTCACACAACCTTTCTGGCTTCGCAGTGCGTGTAAAAGTTAGGTTTACAGTATCTTATAGTCTTAAGTGTGCAGTAGCATTATGTCTAAAAAACAATGTACGTATCTTAAGTTTAAAATACTTAATTGCTAAAAAGTGCTAACCATCACCTGAGCCTTCAGTGAGTCTTAATCTTTTTGTTGTTGGAGGATTTGCCTCAATGTTGGTATGGCTGCTGACTGATCAGAGTGGCGGTTGCTGAAGACTGGAGTGTCTGTGGCAATTAAGTAAAACATTAATGAAGTTTGCTGCATCAATTGACTCTTCCTTTCAGGAATGATTTCTCTGTAGCATGTGATGTTATTTGATAGCATTTTACCTACTATAGAGGTAGGAGGTTATATCATTTACATCTACTGTTTAATGTAGCCACCTTCATTAAATACTTAGGTATATCTTCTGGATAACCTGCTGCAGCTTTTTCATCAGTATTTGCTGCTTTACCTTGCGCTTTTATGTTATGGAGACGGCTATTTTCCCTTAACCCTCATGAACCAGTCTCTGCTACCTTTAAACTTTTCTTCTGCAGATTCCTAATAAATCTCAGCCTTTGTAGAATTGAAAAAAGGGCCTTACTTTGGGTTAGGCTTTGGTTTAAAGAAATGTTGGGCTGGTTGGATCTTCCATCCAGACTAAAACTTTCTACATATTAGCAATGAAGCTGTTTTTCTTTCTTACCATTCATGTGTTCACTGGAGAAGCACCTTTAATTTGCTTCAAGAACTTTTCCTTTGCATTCACAACTTGACTAACTGTTTGGCACACAAGGCCGTGGCTTTTGACCTATCTCAGCTTTCAGCTTTTCTAGCTTTTGATTTAAAGTAAGAGACATGGGACTCTTCCATTTACTTGAGCACTTAGAAGTCATTAGGGTTATTCAGTGGCCTAATTTCAATATAGTTGTGTCTCAGAGAATACCAAGGCCCAAGGAGAGGGAGAGAGATGGGAACCAGCCCGTCAGTGGAGCAGTCAGAACACATACATTTATTAAGTTCTCATTTTATATGAGCGTGGGTTAATGGTGCCCCAAAACAATTACAATGGTAACATCAGAAATCAATGATCACCAAACACAAATAATAATAATGAAGTTGGAACTAATTACCAAAATATGATACAGTGACTTAAAGTGAGCAAATGCTATTGGATAATTGGTGCCAGTAGACATGCTCCATGCAGAATTGCCACAAAACAATTTGTAAAGCAAAGCACTATAAAATGAGATCTTCCTGTATTTAGGTGTAACCCGGACTTTGTGTTATTGTGAAAGGAGCATGAGATTTTGGTCCAGAGAGCCTTAGCTTTGCATTAACAATTGGAATGCTTTGGGCAGAATACATCTCTCCTCAGAGCCTAAATTTTCTCATTTGCAAAATAAAGGTAAGGTACTCCTTGCCTTACAGGGTTTTAAGAACCATCAGATAGATAATATTTGATAAGTGCTTTGGATACTATAAAATGCTGTATGTAAGAAGGTTGTTCTCTTTGTAACAATATATTTAGTGAAGGTACCTGAGCACTCTAGGCTGCAGTTGTGTTTCCATAAGATTTGAAGTAGGATTTCCCTGGTGGTAAAGTGGATAAGAATCTACCAGCCAACGCAGGGGCTGTTGTTCAGTCACTGAGTCATATCTGACACTTTGTGACCTCATGGACTGCAGCACGCCAGGCTTCCCTGTCCTTTACCATCTCCTGGAATTTGTTCAAACTCATGTCCATTGAGTCAGTGATGCCATCCTCTGTTGTCAGCTTCTCCTGCTGCCTCCAGTCTTTCCCAGCATCAGGGTCTTTTGCAGTGAGTCGGCTCTTTGCATCAGGTGGCCAAATTGTTAGAGCTTCAGAATCACTCCTTCCAGTAAGTATTCTGGGTTGATTTCGCAGGTTCAATCCCTGATCTGGGAAGGTCCCAGATGCTATGGAGCAACTAAAACCAGTGCTCCACAACTGCTGAGCCTGAGCTCTAGAGCCCACGAGCTGCAACTCCTGAAGCCTGTGCACCTAGAGCTGGTGCTCCGCAACAAGAGAAGCCACCACAATGAGAAATCTACACTGCAATGAAGAGTAACCCTGCTCGCAGCAACTAAAGAAAGTCTGTGCACAGCAGGGAAGACCCAGTGCAACCAAAAATAAGCAAATACTTTTTTTTAAAAGATATGAAGTAAATTTACCACTTATTAAGTAAATTCTGTCAGGTGAATTTCTGCTAAGTCAGGGATATATCTTACAAAAGTGTGTGTGTGTGTTGAGAGCTTGATGAATGTATCAGCATATTCACCAACCACAGATGGCTGTTCTCAGGACTGAAATCCTGAGAACCTTGACTTTCCAGATCCTGCAAGACTTCGTTGTGTTCTGCTAGGGTGGAAAATAGTCATCAGTGGTCCAGTCAGAGAACACTACGTGTTGAGAGAATCCAATCCGCAGGAAGATTTAGAGAGTATTGCAATGCAATTCTTGGCCTACCACAGATATCTTGCCTAAAATCCCAGGGTAAACACTGAAGGCTTCACCTGTTATTCACTGTCAGTGCCTAAAGCTATAAATAGGTCTACAGCTCGTCTGTCTCCTTTTAGAGGAGAAGGGTCAAATTACAGGGGCAAAGCAGAATAATAAAATGAATGTCAGCGTGTTTTACAGTGTCAGTCGGTCGTCCCTCCAGTGTCGTGTCTCTTGCTTTCTGCTGTGCTGCCCCAGCACACAGGATCCCAGCACAATGCCTCTGTTGAAACTTCCAGGTAGGTGTGCAGAAGTGTTTGGAGAGTTCAGTTCTTTTGATATGCAATTGTTCCTTTAACTATCATTTCAGGTCTGGGAATCCTTTATTTGGGGTTCATAGTATTTTTAATTAATACACTTCAGGAAGAGACAAGACAAGGTTTTCAAAGGGTTTCTGGTGTTTAGTTTTAGGAGGGAGGTAATCTAAAACTGTGTCATGTAGTAGCATCCTTGATGATCCTGATGGAAAACTATGTAAGAGATTGATTATCTAATCTGTTAGTCTAAACAAAACCTGTGCTGCCACACTTCCGAGAAGGGTCATAAATAATGTCTTTAGCAATAATATTAGCTGAAAATCCTGAGAATAACAGCAGTTTTAACCCAGTCTGTATATTCTGATGGTTCACAATCCAGGTTTACACACACAATAATTTTCAAAATAATAATAAAAGTCTTTTTCATTATAAAAGTAATACACGATTCATGTGAAATAAAAGAAATTTCACTGAAAAATAGAAGTAATAAACACTCATTTAGAGAAATTGAGAAATCTAGAAAAGAAGTAATTTTTTTAAAACCCACAATCCCCATCATCTAAAGATAACACTTTTAACATGTTAGTGTTTTTCTTTCAAACTATATTCTTTGCAAGTGTAAAGAATTAAAAAACACACTCACAGTTGAGATTATATTATACATGTGACTTTGTATCCTGTCCTTTTGGCTTCACATGATAACTTAATCATTTATCATAGTACTCTAAACTCTTCCTAAACATCTCTTTAAATGGTTCTATAATATTTCCAATTTTCTTAACCAATCCCTAGGTTCTCTATGACTTTTTAAGTATAAATATGCTCTGACAATAATATTTGTACCTAAGCTTTTTCCTCACTAAGGATTATTTCAGTAGAATAGATTCTCAGAAATAGCTGCTTGGTAGGTGTTACTTGTTTACCAAATTATCTATTTTCATTTACTTGCTACCAGCATTGTATAAGATTTTCCATCCCTCTTGATCATGTTTTTAAAAATCACATTTTACAAAGCGGACTTCTTTAAAATTATAAACATAAATTTAAAGAGAGAAGTTAGAAAGGAAAAGAAAATGAAGAAGTATATGATGACTACATCCCCAGGGTTTTCTAATGGCAGCAAGTTGTAGAAAAACGGAAGAATGAGCTCTAATAACACATCCCACCACCCCCCTTCCTTGTACCAACCTACCTATTTCTATTCCAAAGCACTGATTAGTAGCCATGATTTCTGAAAGTTGTTCACATATTTTATCTTGTTCTATTTTACTTCATACAGCTGAAGGAAAACGTGAGTATCTGGGGCTATTTTCCCTGCCATTTGCCAAAGTATCAATATTTTAAGGATACCATTCTTTAATTCAGAAATATGAATATTTTTCAGCAGTGTTTATTAATGATATCATTGAAAACCAACAAAGATTTATAATGACCATAGATCTTCCAAAGCATAGCAAATGAACTCATGGATTTTCCTGACTCAAAAAAAAAACACAAAAACCTACATTTTTGAAAAAGACGCTTAGACATTAGCTAAGGGGATCTACAGAGTCATGCCTTAGTAAACCCTCTCATGGTGAATTTTTGTGATCAGATAACATAAAATCCCATTTTTAAAATAAAATTATAACTTTTTATGTACACTACCTTCCATCTCAAATCAACTTGTCCTTTGACCGACTAATAGTACTCATGATGCCTCTGAGTTCCTCTGAGACGTGATGTGGCAGATGAGAGGCCTACGACCCATCTTTCCTACATATTAATAAAGCGCTGCTGAGAAATAAGCATGTTTTTCTGGACCTGTTAGGTGAAAAAGCAAGCATGATATTCATTTTCTCAAGAGTCTTGCACTTCCCATGTTAATAATAATAATCCCCAACTTCTGCATAGTACTATGCAGTTTCTTGTTTAATGTTTATTAAACAAGTCTCTGAAGTGGACATTGTTGTTATTAACATTCCTCTTTTATGATGATGAGCATTGAGGTTCCTAGTGATGGTATGATTTGTCCAAGGCCACCCAGCTGTCACAGATACTTTTCCCCACTTGTAGCCCAGGGTTCCTTCTGCTTCACCACTCTTGTTTCGGTCCTCTTACCTGCTGCTGCTGCTGCTGCTAACTGCTTCAGTCTTGTCCGACTCTGTGTGACCCCATAGACGGCAAGCCACCAGGCTCCCCCGTCCCTGGGATTCTCCAGGCAAGAACACTGGAGTGGGTTGCCATTTCCTTCTCCAATGCATGAAAGTGAAAAGTGAAAGTGAAGTCTCTCAGTTGTGTCCGACTCTTCACAACCCCATGGACTGCAGCCTAGCAGGCTCCTCCACCCATGGGATTTTCCAGGCAAGAGTACTGGAGTTGGGGGTCCTCTTACCTATACTCTGTCTAAATGTGGATGTCCTAACCTCAAGACATTGCCACTCAGATGTTCCATTATCTCAAACATGCTCAAAAAAGAACTCCGCGATTATCTATACAAACCCAAGGGAGCCCATAAATTAGGTTGTCACTCAATCTTATCTACTCACCTTTTGAAATATCAGTTTCACCTTTTTCTTTCTCTAATCACCACCACTCCCTAAAGTATTTTTGGAAGGCAGAGCTCTTGAATTAGGAATCAAATTTCAGCTGTGTTACATGAAGGTAAAACAATTGGTTGATTTAGTGGAAGGAAATATCAATCGTATAATTTTTGGTGTTAATGTAAGCTACTTCTTGAGAGCAGAGTTTCTACTTTTCGACTGTCTATAGTGACTTAGGGAGATACAACCTTAGTAGAAAACAGTGTTTAAAGACATGAAACAAATAGACGTGTGCAGTCCCAAATAATGGATGCTTGTTTTGGAAGAGCCAAATCTCAAGCAAGTAGGATTTGCTTCTTGGGGCTCTGTTTCCATACTGTACTTCCTGAGGCCTCCCAAAGCTCTGCCACTGACCCATCATGATAAATCAGTTGCACACTCATCTTCATCCTCCTCCTCTTCATCATCATAGCCAGCAGGCCTATTTCCATTTGCTCTGCATGGTGCATGAAACCTCTTGTGATTTCTGCTTGTCATTGATCCTTGAGGTGCATGTGCTTGCCTGTGACACTGCGGGAGGAATGATACTATTTCTGGGAAACAGTTGGCTGTGGGATGGGGAGGCAGTCTCAGGCCATCAAATGCATCAACTTGGTGTTTTGTTTGTTCCTTCGTGGATCATGGCGCTTGCCAAAACAGTAAGCATAGCATCCAACGATGCTTTTCAGTTTCAGGAAGTGCTTGAGTTTAATGAGACAAATAGATGCATGAAGTTCAGCCAACACAGTGGGCTTCTCCGTTACTCTGCTGTGACGAGCCAGGTTTGAAAACTGGCTGACCTGACTGTTAGAGTTGGTGAAGTTATGAGTCAATTACTATCATTTCCAGTGTATGCTTCAGCCTATACTAAGCCATACCATTGATCACTTTCTTAATAACCCAAAGCGAATTCGAAATACCAAATATCTGTCTGATCAATGGTACCGAATCATATCATTCAGTTTAATCGGGTGTTTTATTTTCCTTCAAAAAATGCTTTAAAAAAGCGTTTTCATAGACATTATCTCACCTGATGTCACAAGACCCTTGTAAGGTTTGTAGGTAATAGTATTGCCGCTTTATAGATACGGAAACTGAAGCAGAAGAAGGTGTAGGAGTTGGTAAGTACAGAACAGTACTTGAATACATTACACTTACCTAAGTTATAATTGAAAATGTGTCATTTTGGAGACTTGTATAGATGTCAATGGGGCAAGAGTGGGGAATCTATCTTTATGCCTGCAGTTTGCTTTGTTATTACATAAAGAATGTTTTTGTCTGCTACTATTGCTCCAAATATCTAACTGTATGCCATTCTCATTATTTGCTCCCTGCTCTTTTCTGGAAGTACCAAGAGATTTTTATAATTATTGCGTTGACTAGAAAGTTCATTAAGGTTTTTTCCTGAGATCTTATTGGGCCAGCTCAATATCAGAGGTAATGACTACTCATACGGAAACAACTGGGTATCTGGAAAATAGAATGGCACTGAACAGAAAAGCAGATACTTGATGGCATCACCACCCTATACAATAAAACTGGTTCTCTTTCTCCTAAAAGTCTTGGGGTTGTTCATTGCCAAGCTAAAGATCATTCTTCCACCCATTGTAAGAATGGGAAAATTACAACATGTAAAAGTAAACTTGGCATTCCAAAGATCATTTATTATGGAAGCTACATGTCCACAAGAAATGGGATTCCCAAAACGGGGCAGTAAATTTTAGTAACTCCCTCCCCTGACATCACCAAGATGTCAGGATTTGAAAAAAATGAGGTTGTGATGTGTGACAACAACACAATTTCTGTCTTAGGAGGAAGAAAGGCTGTAAAGTACACATTTATTTCTCAAAACTACTGATATCACTGGCTCTCTTTAGTAAGAAAACACCAAAGATCAACAACCCTACCACATCTTTATTTTACTTGTTTATTTGTCCATGCCCTGCAGCATGCAGATCTTAGTGGCTTGACGAGGGATCAAACCTGTGCCCCCTGCGTTGGGAGCCCAGAGTCTTAGCCACTGTGACCACCAAGGAAATCCCTCCACATCTTTAAAACCATCAGAAAAATTCTACCAACCTAATGGGAAGAACTATGCTGCAAGGTTACTATGAAATCAAACTTAGTCCCACCAGAAACAGGTGATCTTAGGTGCTAATCATATAAGAGCCCAATCCCATCTTTCAGTTCAGTTCAGTCACTCAGTCGTGTCCAACTCTTTGCAACCCCATGAACTGCAGCATGCCAGGCCTCCCTGTCCATCACCAACTCCCGGAGTTCACTCAAACTCACGTCCATCGAGTCGGTGATGCCATCCAGCCATCTCATCCTCTGTCGTCCCCTTCTCCTTTTGCCCCCAATCCCTCCCAGCATCAGGGTCTTTTCCAATGAGTCAACTCTTCGCATGAGGTGGCCAAAGTACTGGAGTTTCAGCTTTAGCATCATTCCTTCCAAAGAACACCCAGGACTGATCTCCTTAGAATGGACTGGTTGGATCTCCTTGCAGTCCAAGGGACTCTCAAGAGTCTTCTCCAACACCACAGTTCAAAAGCATCAATTCTTCAGTGCTCAGCTTTCTTTATAGTCCAACTTTCACATCCATACATGACTACTGGAAAAACCATAGCCTTGACTAGACGGACGTTTGTTGGCAAAGTAACGTCTCTGCTTTTCGATATGCTATCTAGGTTGGTCACAACTTTTCTTCCAAGGAGTAAGTATCTTTTTAATTTCATGGCTGCAATCCCATCTTTAGGACCCTCCTAAAGTGTGCTGTGGGCTTCCCTGATGGCTCAGACAGTAAAGAATCTGCCTGCAATGCAGGAGATGCGGGTTCAATCCCTGGGTCAGGAAGATTCCCTGGAGGAGGAAATGGCAACCCACTCCAGTATTCTTGCCTAGGAAATCCCATGGACAGAGGAGCCTGGCAGGGTACAGTACATGGAGTCACAGAGAGTCAGTCACGACTGAGACTAACACTTTCACTTTCAAAGCATGCTGTAAGTATCTGACTTGTGATTCTGAGAATGAATTTCCTAGCTACCCACACAGAAACCCACTAAAGAGAAAATAGGTATTAAGCGCCATGAAGTTTCTGGCACACTTGTCAGAGAGCAGGGCAGACATGTCTCCAGGGCAGTCCTTAGCACTGTGCCTTACATGTAGCAGAAACCGTTAGATGAGTTCTGAGAAAGTGCTTGAAGACTAACACATGAAAACCTCTTCTAGCTATTGATGATGCAATGCGTAGCTTTGCTGAAAAAGTGTTTGCCTCTGAAGTCAAAGATGAGGGAGGCCGCCACGAGATTTCCCCCTTTGATGTGGATGATATCTGCCCAATTTCTCAACAAGAGATGTTTGCTCACATGTTCCATCTGGAGGCTCAGTCCACCCCTACAGAAGGCAGGAGGTAAGCGGTGTAAGGGGAATGCTTCGTACCCTGGGACACATGGAAGGGGAAGTGTCAGGACCAATGGTTCACTCTGAATGATGATTCAACTTGGAGGAAAAACTCTGCCAGAACTAAAAATCCCCCCATCCACCCAGACACACACACACACAAACACACTATATCCTAGGGCAAAGTGACAAAGACTAAAAAAGAAGAAAACAGTGGCCTTCCTACCTTCATCCTCATCTGCCTTTAGCTGAAGCCTCCCTATCCACCCAAAGCCCTATCCAGGTGGCTCAGTGGTAAAAAATCTGCCTGCCAATGCAGGAGACATAAGAGACCTGGGTTTGATGCCTGAGTTAGGAAGATCCCCTGGAGAAGGAATTGGCAACCCACCCCAGTATTCTTGCCTGGAAAATTCCATGGACAGAGGAGCTTGGTGGGCTACAGTCCATGGGCTGCAAAGAGTTGGACACAACTGATCACACACACATCCACCTGAGCAAGAGGAAATGATCTACCATGTGATTATTGTGATTATTCCAAAACAAAGTGGGGGATGGCTGCTGTGCACACATTCAATTTCCACACTATCAGTGTAGAAACTGGAACTCAAGAGACTCATCTTCAGACTCTGTTCTTAGTCAACCTTACTGCTGTGCTCCCTGACAAGAATCCTTCTCCCTGGCTACTCTGACCTCCAGGCCTCAGGGATACAGCCCTTTATTTTTGCCCTCATGTCCTGCCCATCCTATGCTTGCGACGGACCCATAGTTACTACCTTCCCTGAACAGATCCCTCTCCGCAAACTCTATTTTCCCTTATTTGAATCACTCTAGCACTCAGTACATGTTGCTGTGTGCCACAGTTTAGTCTTCAAACTTACTACTGACCACTTACTTGGAACTCCCTCCTCATAGCACTCCCCTCACTACCCAACTCCCCCTTCCCAGCCAGCTTCACTGGGAAAGATTGTTCTGCTGTCCTTCCCTTCATTTGATGTCTTTAAGGAAAGAATGGGCTTCCCTGGTGGCTCAGCTGGTAAAGAATCCACCTGCAATGCAGGAGGCCTGGGTTCGATCCCGGGGTTGGGAAGATCCCCTGGAGAAGGTAAAGGCTGCCCACTCCAGTATTCTGGCCTGGAGAATTCCATGGACTGTATAGTCCATGGGGTTGCAAAGAGTTGGACATGACTGGGCGACTTTCACTGTCACTCTCAAGGAAAGAACAGTAATCCACCTCCTTTAGTATCCCCTGTAAGACCTAACACAGGGTATGTGCCAAAGTAGAAACTTAATGCAGACATGTTGATTTGAGGAAGTAACATTGAGTAAGCAACTTAAAAGTTCCAGGTACTGTGCTAAGCATTTTCTAGGCATTAAATCTCACAGAATTCCTATAGAGTAGACATAAATACACCATTTTTTTAGATAGAGAGACAACTTCACAGAATTTAAGGGCCATGTACAGAATGGCACAGGTACTAAGTGACACGGCCTGTGCTAATGCAACACCCAGACTGGCTGTTCTGCACTGTGCAGAACAGTGTCGTGCTGGGAGTCTTCTGGCATATTCCCTAAGGCCCACTATTCCCAGGAGAAGAGGAACACTTAGGTGACACCTCCTTCCATTTGGTTAGATCGTATTCCTGACTCCCAGCCCACATGGAATTTTCACTGTTTGTCTTCAAAATAAAATTGTTTCAAAATGATAAAACATCAAATTTATCACTATGAAACTCCCAATGAAGATAAAGTGAAATCTTTTTCTTTTTCAATTTCAAACTCAGAAAAAGGCGCTTCTTCGGACGGAAGACTATTAGTTTGTCCGTTCCACAAACTGAAACATCTTCCACCAAACTGTCCCTCATCGATGAGTACATTTCTTCATCTCCCACCTACCAGACTGTGCCTGATTTTCAGAGAGTGCAGATCACTGGCGATTATGCCTCTGGGGTGAGTTGCTTCTTGCCTCCCAGATGTAGCTGCTGGGAGATACTCAGCTTGATTGTCTCAGCTTCTTTTCTTCCTCCCCTTCCTTTTGAGGAAGGTGTTAGCTCACTTGCCCTTTGTTATACTTCATTATCTCATTCCAATAGCAATATGCTATGAATTCGGGAAATATTTTATTTTACTTTTTTTTGGATGCGCTGGGTCTTCATTGCTTTGCACAGCTTTTCTCTAGTTGCAGCAAGCAGGAGCTACTCTTCATAGTGGTGAGCAGACTTCTCCTTGTAGCTTCTCTTTTGTGGAGCACTGTCTCTAGGCACAAGGGCTTCAATAGGTGCAGCACACGGGCTCAGTAGTTGCAGCTCTTCAGCTTAGATGCTCTGTGGCATGCAGAATCTTCCCATATCAGGGATCGAACCCGTGTCCTCTGCATTGGCAGGTGGATTCTTATCCACTGTGCCATCAGGGAAGCCCAGAAAATTTTACTGAAGTATTGCTGATTTACAATGTTGTGTTAATTTCTGCTGTATAGCAAAGTGATTCATATATATATATATATGAACATACTTATGAATATATATATGAATATATATATTTTTCCATTATGGTTTATCACAGGTTATTGAATATAGTTCCCGATGCTATACAGTAGGATCTTGTTGTTTACAACATGCTATGACATATTTCTATTTTGGTTTGATCATCTCACATAATTTCTCTTCCTTTATCTCATTTGCTTGCCCATGAGAATATGCAGTAGAATGTGGCTGCATATTGTGTGTTACAGAAAACAGTGGACAAATTTTGGCAAAAGAACCAACAAGAGTAGCTACTGATCTAGTCTCACTGAGGTATCATAGAGCAAGACAGGGAGCCTCAGGAAGGCATGGAGGCTCTTGGTGGAAACATGTACCCAGAGCAGAACTTGGATGGATAGAAGGGCTGCAGGTAGCATAAACCAATCCAAGAAAACAGCTCAGCAGAAAGAGAGGGAGAAGAGGAAAGAAGCATGGAGAGACTGAGAAAAGAAGATGAGAGAGGGGTTAGAACATTCTCATGGGGTTATTGTTCTTCCACCAACCGTCTTCTCCAATTTCACTGCAGATGCTTACACAGTAGATTACTATTTGCAACAGATACTAGTATGCCACAGCGATAGTAAACTCATGTTGCAAACAACTTGATCTGCCTGTCCTGTCCAGAACAGTTGTTCAATTAATAAATCTTTGCCACATGAGCTTGCAGAATCAGCATCATATTGGTGAAACTTCTGTTTAGCCATCAGTCTATGCTCCAAATATAGTTTTAATGACCAGTCCTAAGCCCTCTTATCATGTAACTGACCCACTTAATGTCAGTCCCAAGATATTTAAAAGTGACAGAGCAATCTGAGACAACCTAAAGGGGTGGGGTGGGGTGGGAGGGGAATTTAAGAGGGAGGAGATACACATATACCAATGGCTGATTCATGCTGATGTATGGCAGAAACCAACACAACATTGTAGAACAGTTATCCTCCAATTAAAAATAAACCAAAAAAGTGACAGAGCAATGAAACGGACACTGTTTTTGTTTATTTGTTTTCTGTGTGGTAACATGGGTGCTCTACAAGTGGCAGAAATTTTAGATGCTAGATAATTGAAATGAAATGTTTGGTAGCAATTTGGAAGAGTCCAAAGTTCCATAAAACCACCAATATTAAGAGACAAACTTGATCCCTATGTGCTTAGTGGAAATGAAAACAGGAATGAAAAGAAAGAAGATGAGAAAAAGGACAAGGTTCGTAGAAGCTGGGGAGTAGCTTCTCCTCCTATAAAAGCTGGAAGGCACCTGAAACCTTGGCCTAGAGTTTTTAAAGAACCAAGTATGTGGCTACACCTGTTGGCTGAAGGTGGCTAAACTGTTGAGCTGCACTTCACCTGGTCATGGTCTGTACCTGACCATGGTCTTCACCTTCATAACTGAACAGAGAGATAAAGGGGGGAATTAGAGTTCCCAAGGCCACTCATCCCAGATAAACAACAATTCAATGTTATCAGTCCTTATTGAGCACCTTCTCTGTGCCAGGCACTGTGCGCTAAGTGCTGAGATGCAAAGGTGAATAAGATCCAGCTCTTGTCCTCAAGGAGCTGATCGGTAGTCTGTTAGACGGCAAAGAAACAAACATGCCCTTGGAAGCAGATCCCTTAGACCTAGTACCCCTGTCAGAATCTCCTGGCTAAGGTCAGCAGGTCTTTAAAAAGAATTCAACTGTTTAGGATCAATAGCTGGACATCAAATCATCAGGGGCAACCTTATGTTGGGGTTGGTCCCAGAAAGTTGTCAGGCTCTGATTATGAGCATGCAATGATTTCAAATTACAACTTCTTGGGCATGCCAGGCCTGGCCGGGAGTCAGGTATGGGGCAAGAGAAATAGACCAGTTTAGGAAATTTGCTGCAGTTCTAAGAAATTTTTACTCTAAAATCTTTCTATTTGTAATTCCAGATTAAATTTTCTTTGAAACCATCCCAAAGAATGAGTTCTTACAGGATGATGCTCTGTCGGTCTCTAGCTACAGAAGGCAGTGTGTGCATGGCAGGGTTTGACGGCCATGTGACACCTTATTCCTCCCCCAGTATTTCCCACACTGACCAGCAAGTGGTTTGAGTTCTCAAGTTTGACCAACTTTGTCTTTCAATTGAGGTACTATCTTCAGAAGTGCATACTTATAATGTTTGTCACCAGGAAGAAGTATTTTCCGTGTTAGAATGGGTTCTTTTCATCATATTTGCTGGATGATTGCTTATATCTAACAAAAACCAAAAACAAACACGGGACTTCAAGGAAAGACTCATAGGACAGATATGCCTTGGTAGAAATAGAAGAGCTAGAAAAACTTCTGAACCTGCTCCTGGAGGGAGACCCAGGGTCCAAGTCAAGTGGGAAGCAGCTGGGTGGGCAGGGGAGGCTCAGCAGGGCCAGCTCACCAGGAGAGCTTGCCAAAGGCAAGCCTTACCCAATTCTGCAATTTTTATAGGTGCTACTCTGAAATTTTCTTGGTAGGTTACAGTTGAAGATTTTGAAATGGTTTGCAAAGGTCTTTATCGGGCATTGTGTATACGGGAGAAGTATATGCAGAAGTCATTTCAGAGGTTTCCAAAAACCCCTTCCAAGTACCTGAGGAACATTGACGGTGAGGCTTGGGTAGAAAAAGAGAACTTCTATCCAGGTAAGTAATTTTCTTATATAATTTCTGGAATATAGTTTTAGGTTTAACTTGTTATTGTTCAGTCGCTCAGTCATGTCCAACTCTGTGACCCCATGGAGTGTAGCCCACCAGGCTCTTTTGTCCATGGGATTTCCCAGGCAAGAGTATTGGAATGGGTTGCTGTTTCCTTCTTCAGGAGATCTTCCTGGATCAGGGATCAAACCCAAGTCTCTTGCATTGGCAAGCAGATTCTTTACCACCAAGCTACCAGGAAAGCCCTTAGGTTTAACTACTAATGATTAAATGTGCTCCCATGGTTTTAAGTCTAAACCATAAGTTCATGGTTTATAAACTTAAGGTTATAAGTATAAACAGTTTGAAGTATCATAATCATCTTCAGCTCCATCCTCTCTTCTGCCCCAAAATGCCCAATTATCTGATTCAGTCTGTATAATATCTCTCAGAACCTCCTCTTTTCACCATTCCCCAAGCCTAAATTTAGGCCCATATTTCTCTTTGTCTGGCTCATTGCAGTGGCTTCTTAATTACTCTGTTAAATGCTAATCTTGTTCTCTCTCAGTTCATCCTCACTTTGGTACCAGTTACTATAACACAAATCCGAGCACATCCTTCTCCTGACAAAAGTCTTTAATGCCTCCTCCAACAAAGTTAAGTCCAGTCTTTAGACTGGCATCAAGGCTTACACCACATCTGGCTTTCTTCTGTACTGTTTTTTTTTTTTTTTTTTAAATTAAACAAATACTTTTTTTTGGCCATGTTGCACAGCATGTGGGATCTTAGTTCCCCAGTCAGGAATCAAATCCATGCCCCCTGCAAGTGTGGAGTCTTAACAACTGGACTGCCTGGAAAGTATCTATCTTTTATTTGTCTATTACTTATTTATTTTTGGATTTGCACACTCGGTTCGGTTCAATCGCTCAGTTGTGTCCAACTCAATCTATTTATAAACTTGCTTCTTTATGCCTTTGAGCTTTTTGTTCTGGTCGGAAGCCATTTAGTTCAGCACATTCCTGCGCCTGTGCTGTCTCCACGCTGTTCCCTGTGCCCCACTGCCCTTCCCTTCACCTTTTACTATGTGTCCCCGTATCCAGATCCAATGTCATCCTTCAAGGTATTGCCCAAACATGATCATTTCCTGCCTCCCTCTGGATAAAAATAAGCTACACGTTTTGACTTTCCGTAACATTTTATTTACATGTCTCATTTTTGACTTTCTGTCTAGTATTAAGTACATATTTAAACATAATCAAATCTCAATAATTTCACAGTTTAATAATTTCCATAGTATAATTATATCATAATTTATGTAATCAATTCCTATTTTTAAGCACTTACATTTCTGACTTTTAAAAATTTACTTCCAACAAGGTTACAATAAGCATCTTTATCATTAATAAATCATCTTTGTGCAGTTGCTTTTTATCTTTAGGATTAGGCTTCTAGAACTGAAATTTCAGATGAGGCAAATATTTAAGGTTTTTTAACTATCAAACTATGTTGTTAAAGATTTCCACTTCTAGAACCTCTTCTCTTTAATTCCTTTTATTATTAAAATCATATTAAACATGTATCCAGTTTGATAACTGGATTGGTTTGTTCATCTTCTATAATATTGACATTTAGGTTGCTTGTCTCACCTTTGTTTCTCCTAAATTACATTTTATATCTCTAGTATATTTAAGTGCAAGTATTTGAAAGTTGATATTTGACACAGTAATGTACTATTTTATTTCTTTCGTGTTCCTTATCTCTCAGCTTTGTGTAGAAAATATGCAAGCTTTTTCTTTCTATATTATTTTTCTTACTCTGACCTTTTAGTCATCACTTGCAAACAGCAGATTTTCTGATGTCTTGGACACATACTTGCTGAAAGTAAAAGGAGTGCTCTAAAGGCTATAACAATGTGGAATTTGTCCTCAGCTTTCTGAGGTTGAAATTGTTAGCAGTGGAAAGAAGGGGACTTTCATCCACATTATCCCTTCTCAAATCCTTTAGCAAAAATTGCATGTGCTTTACAAAGTGGGAAATATAAGTAAATAAGAATTATGTTTAGAATTTATTTTATATTTCCATTTGTATTAAAACCACTCTAGATGGAGTACAAAGGATTTTAGGGCAGGGAGACTATTTTGCATGATACTATGAGAGCAGATACATGTTATTATTTATTTGTTAAAATTCATAGAATGTGCACTACCAAGAGTGATCCCTAAGGTATACACTCTGGACTTTGGATAATAATAATGTGTCAGCGTAGCTTTGTTGATTCTAACAAATGTACCATTCTGACTGAAAATGTTGATAGTGGGAATGCACATGTGAGGATAGGGGTATATGAGGACTCTGCACTTGGTGCTCAATTTTGCTGTGAACCTAAAACCACTCTAAAAAATTAAGTTTATTAAAAAATAGCCATTCTAAATAAAGACCGATAGAGATGGTTTAAATAAGGGAAAAGTCCAAATTCTACTTTTTAACTCTATTTTTATTTCTATGCAATCATCTCATATGTTAATAAAATACTCTATCAAGAAGTCTTTGATAAACAAGTTTATTAAATAATTAAAATGATTTGTAAGTAGTGTAGCAAATTAAACAGCATTCTAAAGAACTTGAAAATCATTTTTGCACTAGATGAAATGTTAGGCTTATTTTATACTACTAAATTAGTCACATTTGAAAAATAATGTAAAAATGAACTTTAGCTTAGCTTTGGATAATTACATATAGAATTCCAAACAAATGAAATCTTATAGTATTTAATTTTGGCTATTTTTATGTGGTCATTCATTCTATATGCTGATATATTATTGTGTATTTCATTGAAAAAGTCTTTACCCCTCCTATGAAGAAGGGAGAAGACCCTTTCCGAACAGATAACCTCCCAGAAAACCTGGGTTATCAGCTCAAAATGAAGGACGGTGTGGTTTACGTCTACCCTAATGAAGAAGCAGCCAGCAAAGATGAGCCCAAGCCACTTCCTTACCCAAATCTGGACACCTTCTTAGATGATATGAATTTTTTACTTGCTTTAATTGCCCAAGGACCTGTGTAAGTGTTAAGACCTAAACTACTGCTACTGTTACTACTACTGATAGTAAGACTAAGGATTTATGAAGAGCTTACTATGTTCAAACACACATTAAATGCTTCATATGCATTGTTTCTTTCACTCTTCATAATCATTGTATGAGGTGGATATTTTTTATACCTCTAGATTAATAAGCTGAGACTTTGATGAGTTGAGTAATTTGCCCAAAGTCACACAGGTGGCTAAGCCAGGATTTGAACCCAAATCTTCCCTCATTATCATTTATGTCCAACTTTGATGAAAAGACTAAGTCCTTGGAACCCAACACTTTTCAAATTAGATGAATGCAGAATAAGTCAGTTCCATTTGGAAACAAACATAATTGTTTGTGATAAAGGTGATAAGGGTACTGATGGTTTTGAAACTGACTGTGTTCCTTAAATGTCTGAAATTTTTTACAATTAGTGATTTAATTTTTCACAGTAAGACCTATACCCATCGGCGCCTGAAGTTTCTCTCCTCCAAGTTCCAGGTCCATCAGATGCTCAACGAGATGGATGAGTTGAAGGAGCTGAAGAACAACCCCCATCGGGATTTTTACAACTGCAGAAAGGTAAACATGTTTGCTGCTCAGAGATCATTCCTGAACAAAAACATTAATGCAATTATTTCGTGAACAGGATAAGAAAGATACTGTTTTTCTGATTAATGTAAAATTTCTACAGATTCAGAGGAATTTAGTGAAAGCAAATAGATCATGTCTAAAAGATGCAAATGCCTTTCCTACTGTTTTCCACATAGACAGGGTTACCACATTATTGCCATAAAAGTTATACTTGTCATCAACAACCAAAATAACAAAAACAAACAAAACCTCAAAAGCCACTCTTCTAGGATTTAAAAGGTCTTCATTCCAGTCTTTTTCCTTCTACTTCCTGACTGTAAAACATTGGGGGAAGTGATGAAATATTTCTGAGTTTTGGTTCCCTCATTTGTAAAATTGGAAAATATATCTGCTCAATCTAGCTCACAGGAGGATTGTGAATATCAAATGATCCAAACCTTGTGGAAAACTAGTCAACTACAAACATTTCAAAGACGTGCTCTGGTCATTTAAATGATTGCAAGGACGTGGGGGTAGGAAATATATGAACAGAGATTTGGGACCAAATCGTGGCTCTGTCATCCGTATAAGCTTGGGCACATTGCTTAATCTATCAAAACTTCCACTTATAAAATTGTTCTTATAAAAATACCTAACTCATAAGTGTCATCTCTGCACCATGAATGCATTATTTCAATCCTTTCTCCTCTTGGGGCTGAAAACTCTGGCAACTACTTCACTTCTAGCTGTGTCTCAGGGGTAGAAAATTGTCCCCAAGAATTTTGTGTGGATCAAATGCAGGAAGTAAACTGGATGTTACAGATATGCAAGAGAAGCAGGCAATATTATTTCATCCAGCCTAAATGTTCACATTCTTACAAGGGCACAAAAAGGTGCTCGTGTTCATTCTTGCTTGACCACCTATACCAACTGTCTGGTCACACCCCTATCATTTACTCCTTTCTTTTAGCACAGCGGGATTTGTGGGCACTGTAGCCTCTAACAGAGCAGCATAATGAAGCGTTACTGATTGTTGGTTTTTCTTGACCTGAATGTACACACAGGTGGACACTCATATCCATGCAGCTGCTTGTATGAACCAGAAACATCTACTGCGCTTTATTAAGAAATCTTACCAAATTGATGCTGACAGAGTGGTCTATAGAGCCAAGGAGAAAAATCTGACCCTAAAGGAACTTTTTGCTAAATTAAAAATGCATCCCTACGACCTGACTGTTGATTCTCTGGATGTTCACGCTGTAAGTTGATAACGTCAGTTTCATCTAATACTCAGAACCCACATGCATTTCTCCTACAAACACTCCCTTCTCAGAGCTCTTTTAACCATGTGGGCTTACCGCGCTGACAGAAAGAACCCATGCACAATTTCAAGGTTCTCTCATTGTCAGCTATCCTGTATTCCATTCTTGGAGCCCGAGCCCTTCCCCTCATACCAGGCCCCGGTTCCTTGCAGTCATTCCCTAACTCTCTGTGTCCAGGCAGCTCTGATAAGGATATACTTGTGTTCTTGTTTTCTGATGCAGGGACGTCAGACTTTCCAACGTTTTGATAAGTTCAATGACAAATACAATCCCGTAGGAGCAAGTGAGCTACGGGACCTCTACCTGAAGACAGACAATTACATTAATGGGGAATATTTTGCCACTATCATCAAGGTGAGGGGGAACCAACCAGATCTATGGTACCTGGCCTGATTCTTGGGGAGGGGGAAGAAGAGAGGGAAGGAAGGAAGAAGGAAGGGGGGAAGGAAGCAGGGAAGAAGAAGGGGAAGGAGGAAGGAGGGGGGAGGGAGAGTGCTATCACTTGGGTCAGGCACTACGCAAATGAATGGGGTCATTTCTTGTGAAACATCCACTGTAATGATTTTTGAAGACCTTGATTCCAAGGACAGAGAAGCTGAGGGTGTGGATTTGGGATTAAGGCCCTGGTTCTTCTAGACTTTTGGAGTTTTAAGTTCGAGAAGAGTCAGGATCAGAACCTGCCCTGATCTTCATGACGCTTGAACATTAGGAGGCAGAAATGACAGATGCAGTTGGGAGATGTGTGTTTCGGGAGATAAGGGTCACATGAAAGTGGATTCGTTTGCAGCAGTGCCTTGGGATCGCATCATATGTAGTCCGACGCTTTCTCTCTGTGGACTCCATCAGGTCCCATCAGTCTTCCATTGCAACTAGATGCCCCTCCCCTCTCACTCTCCTTAAATCTTAACCTTGATAGTTCTCCTCTGACTTCCTTTCTCATGACCTCTGTTCTAGAGG
Source organism: Ovis canadensis (assembly GCF_042477335.2). NCBI lineage: Eukaryota > Metazoa > Chordata > Mammalia > Artiodactyla > Bovidae > Ovis > Ovis canadensis. The sequence continues at coordinate 92,697,315 of NC_091245.1, read as the reverse complement.
TCCTCTAGACCTAGAGGTCTAGACCCTTAGGACCTAGAGGTCCTAAGAAGGTTCCTGTCCCTAGACCCTTAAGATTCCTCTCCCTAGACCCCACAGGTATCGACTCCTGAGGGACTCCTCTCTTGGCTTTGCAGGAGGTAGGTGCAGACTTGGTGGAGGCCAAGTACCAGCATGCCGAGCCCCGCCTGTCCATCTATGGCCGCAGTCCCGAGGAGTGGAGCAAACTCTCCACCTGGTTCGTCCAAAACCACGTCTACTGCCCCAACATGACATGGATGATCCAGGTCCCCAGGATCTAGTACGTAACCGCTCACTGGAAACCCTAAAGCCTGCCTCATCCCACCTGCCCTCACCTCCTCCACACGAACAAAGACCAGGCAGCACATCTGGACAGATACAAGCTTTGTTGACAGCACTCTGCTGGGTCCCCGGTGGGTGCCTGGTTTTGTCCACTCTAGGTTTAGCACTTTTAATCACAGACAGGAGTTAGGAAGATCATTTCAGTTCAGTTTTCTAACCAGGTTGTTTTTTTAAACAGGGCACTTGATGCAGATCACAAAATAGCTTACTAAGAATGATTAAAACTTAGCTAGGAGAAAAACTACGTACAGTTTACTATACGTTTTTTTCCTCTCGGTCCTCTTCTCTGTGTCCAGCTCCTTCTTTCCCAAGCACATCTGTACTGGGGTGTAGCTTTCTTGTATCAGAACTTCAACTACTGTCTGCTGATTATCTCATCTACGAGTGCTCAAGTTCTCCATAATCAATGAATATTTATCAATGGTATTATCACCTGCTAATTACTCATTGCCTTCAGGAATATTCATATCACTGATCTTCTATCTAACTTAAGTGTTGATGTATTGTCTGGCCATCTGCCTCTGTGTTCTGTGTGCCCTGTGACAATGTAGAGCTTTATCCTCTCTCTTTACCAAAAAAAAAAAAGGAACAGTTAAAAAAATTATTGTTTATTATTTGATTCTTGGTTCCTCTGGGTCTTCGTTGCTCTGTGTGGGCTTTCTCCAGTTGCAGAGAGCAAGGGCTACCCTCTAGCTGCAGTGCATGGGCTTCTCATTGGAATGGCTCCTCTTGTGGCAGAGCACAGGTTCTAGAACATGTGGTCTTCAGCAGTTGCAGCATGTGGGCTCAGGAGTTGTGGCACATGGACTTAGTTGCCCCAAGGCATGTGGAATCTTCCTGGACTAGGGATTAAACCTGTGTCCCTTGCATCGGCAGATGAATTCTCATTCACTGTAACACCAGGGAAGTCTCCAAAGAGTAACCTTTTGAATGGAGTAAAACTTCCTGTCTAATATCATTAAGACAGAGAGGCAGTAAAGTGTGGTGGTCAGAAGCGTGGGCCCTGGCCCTGGGCTGGCTATACTTGAATTACGACTCTACCAGTTACTAGCTGTGTGACCTTTGGTAAGTTTCATGACCTCTCTGTGCCTTAGTTTCATCTTTAAAATGGGGTCATAAGGGTACCTAATTTATTGTGTTGTTATGAGGATTAAATTAGCTAATACTTCTGACCACTCAAAAGAGTAGGTGGCAAATATTGAGTGCTGTATAAGAGTTTGTTAGATTGCCTCTGGCTACAGCACATCAGAGGTGTTCCTGATAAGCATTTATTTCATGTTCACCATCTTGTATACCACGCACAAAAAAATCATTGACCCTTTCATGACATAGTTCCCATGTTCTTCATTCTCTGTCTGGCCTTAGCTGTGAAGATTTAATTTTTTTTTTTTTTTTTTTTACCACAGAGCGTTCGTAGAAGATACAGTATAGGTGCATGTGGTCCAGCAAGAAATTTATACCTCCTATGCCAAACCTAAGGTCCCCTGGAGAAGGAAATGGCAACCCTCTCCAGTATTCTTGCCTGGGAAATCCCATGGACAGATGAGCCTGGTGGGCTACAGTCCTGAGGGGTCACAAAAGAGTTAGACATGACTTAGAGACTAAACAACAACAAATGTCAAACCCAAACTGAATCCTTCTTTATGGGTAACCAAGAAGAAGGTACCAGGGTGGACCTAAGATGGAAACACTAGGTCTTTTCTTAAACACGGCATTTGTCCCTTTGCTTGTCTTTGGCCTTTGCTTTGAACTATCAGTCCCCAAATCATCTCCTCCTAAATTCTCTTCATTCCTGCCTCTAGTGATGTGTTCCGATCTAAGAACTTCCTTCCACACTTTGGAAAGATGTTGGAGAATGTTTTCATGCCAGTGTTCGAGGCCACCATCAACCCTCAGGCTCACCCAGACCTCAGTGTTTTCCTCAGGCATGTAAGTATGACCCTGTGGGCCTTCCTAAAGCTGCACGTGAACCAGCCTGCGTACCTAGCCATGATGAATTCTTGATGCTTATCTCTGACATTTGGTCCTTGCCTCTGGGAGCTGAAAGTGTCTGTCTGAGGGCCGGGTCTCTGCATTCAGACTAAACCCATTGCCTGTTCATTTTTCCTGACAGATCACGGGCTTCGACAGTGTAGATGATGAGTCTAAACACAGTGGCCACATGTTCTCCTCCAAGAGCCCTAAACCCCAGAAGTGGACCATGGAAAAGAACCCATCTTACACTTACTATACCTACTACATGTATGCAAACATCATGGTGCTCAACAGCCTGAGAAAGTAAGTAGATGAGAACTGGAAAGAGAATCCATCTGACACGCTTCTTTCCTCATACACTTGCACCCTCGGTGGTTGAGGGATGCTGCCAGTTGGCCCAGAGAAGAAATTTATTTCCCTTGACTTTTTCTTCAGTGTCCTTACTTATCTGGGGAGGGGTATGGACATTTTGAGTCTTCCCTGGTGGCTCAGATGGTAAAGCGTCTGCCTGCAATGCGGGAATCCTGGGTTCAATCCCTGGGTTGGGAAGATCTCCTGGAGAAGGAAACGGCAATCCAATCCAGTACTCTTGCCTGGAAAATCCCACGGATGGAGGAGCCTGGTAGGCTACAGTCCATGGGGTCGCAAAGAGTCGGACACGACTGAGCGACTTCACTTTCCTATGGACATTTAGGCGTCTTCAGTAACTTTCACAATTCCTTTTCTTTGGAAGTTTAGGAATCTACACTTATCACTGTGCAATTTATGATAAAATTGCATACATTTTGCCCATCTTGGTATATCTGAGCAAGGAAGAAATACAGGACTATTATAAGGGGGTTTTCTGGAAACCTTTCCCCCCTAAAGTGTGAGTAGCAGAAAAAATGACATGGTGATATTGGTAAACTTTGGGTGGTAACTGAAGATGTTTCTGTTCAAGTAATCAAATCTTAACTTTCCTCCATAACCTCATATCCTATATTGCCTCTTTTTCCAAAAACTCTGTGTTTTAGGAAGTGTTTTTGGGCTTCCCAGGTGGCTCAGTGGTAAAGAATCTGCCTGTCAATGCAGGAGATGCAGGTTCAATTTCTGGGTTGGGAAGATCCCGTGGAGAAAGAAACGGCAACCCACTCCAGTATTCTTACCTGGAAAACCCCCATGGACAGGGAAGCCTGGTGGGCCACAGTCCATGGGGTTGTAAAGAGTCAGACACGACTGAGAGACAAAGCAGCAAAGATTATGAATTGGAATTGTCTGGTTTGCTGAATCCTTTGGATGCCCCACTCCCTTTCAGAGTGTTAATTTTTCCTACCAGATTTTCTGTAAATCACTTTAGGCCCAGAATGGTTGTCAGGTTCTGGTCAGTCACCTGTGATTCCTATAATAGTTCCATCTCCCTAGGGAACGAGGCATGAACACGTTTCTGTTCCGACCTCATTGTGGGGAAGCTGGAGCTCTCACTCATCTCTTGACAGCATTCATGACAGCAGATAACATCTCTCATGGCCTGAATTTAAAAAAGGTGAGTTGGAGGCTCTCTTCTCAACCTTAACTTTTATGTGGGAGCAAGAGGGATAGCTTTTTCCTCCTTATCATTTTGTCACAAGTCATTATCAACACTGGGATCAAAATAAAGGAGAGCAAAAAATATTTTTGAGATCATTTACTGCGTTTCATTTTACAGTGGTCCGGAGAAGTGAAGGAACTTGCTCAAGATCACCTAGCTAGTCAGTGTCAGGGAGGGGTTAATGCAGATCTTCTACTTTTCATTTTAGAGCTCTGACAAGGGATAAATGCGAGGCAGCTTGGCCTACCTTCAACTGGTTTTTGCCAGATTTCATGTTGTAGCATGTTTCGAAATGCCTTTTTTGAGAGTCAGAACTTTCTTGTAGAGAAAAAAAGTTTCATGGTGAATTCTTTTGCCTGAGATGGACCATTAACTTAGACAATTAAAACTTAAACAATTTGGTTTGACTCAACGTTTCTGAAAACTGATCTCATAAATTTATTTTAAATAGTATTTATATTTAAAAACTATTCTTTTTCTTTTTTTTACAACAGGATTTAAAGAATAGGTGATAATTTTGTTGAAAGCCAAAACCTGAAGTAGATCATGGGGTTTTAAAATTTCTAGTTTGCATACCTTTTCCAATATTTTAAAATATTTTTTTCCACTTTTCCTTTTCAGAGTCCTGTGTTACAATACTTGTTTTTCTTAGCCCAGATTCCCATCGCTATGTCGCCATTAAGTAACAACAGCTTATTTCTAGAATACGCCCGAAATCCATTTTTAGATTTCCTCCAGAAAGGGCTAATGATCTCACTGTCTACAGATGACCCAATGCAATTCCACTTCACCAAGGTACACATATGGAATTTTGAGCAATACAAGTATATTTTGCTGAACTGTTATTTACCATCTAGAATTTTGACGTTGAATCAATGATATTTCACTATTCTTTTGTGCAGGATGTGTGTTATTTCTTGTAATGCATCCCTTTTTCTTTCCCTCTTTAAATAAATAACCCAAGGAGCCCCTAATGGAAGAATATGCCATTGCTGCACAAGTCTTCAAGCTGAGTACCTGTGATATGTGTGAAGTGGCAAGAAATAGTGTTCTGCAATGTGGAATTTCTCATGAGGTAGACCTGCCTTTGACTGATTATCCTTCTGAGTCTGGAATTTGGTAACCTGAATATTGAAAACTTAGTTGAAGAAACACTTGTTGAAAAATTATTTCAGGAATCATGTGCAGTTACTATGGACAGGGTCTAGAAAGAATTATTCTTTCTCCAGCCAGGACCTGTGGGCAAGGAAGATAAAATACACTTATTTCTCAGCAGATCATGCACATTGAGGCACTGGATGAGTGTGCTTAGCGGTTTATTGTTTGCCTCTTGCCTGCAGCTAATATAAGGAAGGAATCTTTGTGGAAGATGTAATTATTGTCCATATCAGGGTAAAAAACTGACAACAATCATTCTGTTTCCTTTTTTCTTATAGGAGAAAGCAAGGTTTCTGGGCAACAATTACCTTGAAGAAGGCCCTGCTGGAAATGATATCCGAAGGACAAATGTGGCCCAAATCCGCATGGCCTATCGCTATGAAACCTGGTGTTATGAACTTAATTTGATTACTGAAGGCATTAAATCAGGAGAATAAAACAAACAAAATAATGACATGGGTGAGATTTTCATTGTAAGGTATAAATAGCAATGGTCACTAGTTAACAAATCCCTACTATAAGCCAAAGATTGTATTAGATGTTGGTCCATTGACATTATTTCATTTAATGCTTTGCACAACTTTATAGATATTATTGTCCCCATTTTGGGGAAAATAAGTAAACTGAGATTAGTAACCTATATAAGGATATGCCTAGTAAGAGGTCAGAGAAGACAATGGCACCCTACTCCAGTACTCCTGGCTCGAAAATCCTGTGGACGGAGGAGCCTGGTAGGCTGCAGTCTATGGGGTGGTGAAGAGTCGGACACGACTGAGCAACTTCACTTTCACTTTTCACTTTTATGCATTGGAGAAGGAAATGGCAACCCACTCCAGTGTTCTTGCCTGGAGAATCCCAGGGACGGGGAGCCTGGTGGCCTGCTGTCTATGGGGTTGCACAGAGTCGGACACGACTAAAGTGACTTAACAGCAGTAAGAGGGAGCAATGGAGACCTGGGTCTGTGTGATTCTAGAGTCTCCATGACTTTCAGGCAAAATAGTTATTAAGACAAGGCAAAAATACAAGCAAATGATTAGTTATAGGGAGAATGCAGGCTTTTGGTTTACAGAATGGAACTTGCTAAAGGCATTTAGACCACTGAAAAGTCCTTTTGACAGGATACAGCTGAAGAGTGACATTCTTAGACAAAAACAGGGGTGGTGTAACCCAATATAGAAAATCTGTAATTATGATTTGTTATAATTAGGGAGAATTTATCTTACAAAAGGATTCTTAGTTCTAAGAATGTAATTCACAATTAAGTTATACTCAGCAGTAGTGTACATTTTAAATGATTTCATTTACCAAAAGAAAAGTTACACCTGTAACTTTTTAGAATCATTCCTGTTACTCAAGGTCAAGTGGAATTCCAATTAACCAGACTATACTTCTATACACATGCAGTTGTGTTGCCATCTAGTGGTTGGGCTGATAACTTCATTCACCTTATTCAATAAACAGTTACTGACCCAACACCTAAAATATCAGTCAGGTATATACCTTGACAGAAAAGGTATAAGGAATAAGATCTCATTCTTTTATAGACTACAACTAGTATCAAATTGTTCGCAGCATGACGTTATAGCATGAGTAGGTACAAATGTTAAAAGGAGCATTTTGTGAAATATCTTGGAAAATAAAGACATTTCAAAAGGAAAAAAAAAATTAAAAGCAAATTCCTACATGCTTCCACATTCTGTACAGGTGGTCGTAAGCATAGGTGTGATTCCAACAACATGTTTGTACTAGCCCTGGTGTAAGAAATCTCTCCCTGGTTTCTGAAGTTGAAGTTCTCTTTGCTGGGTATTTTTAGGTCCCTTAGACAACCTGATTTTTCTTTTACCTTGACCTCCTTGTTATCAAAATAACACAAACTGCCAAATTAAACTTCCTATTCTCAGATTTAAAAAGGCATGAACTACCATTATGTGTATCTCCATCTTACCCATGAGAGGGCAGTAGAATACATACACGTCATTTATTACATCCATAGAGAGGATGAAGATGAAGATTTGGTTGCACATTTAGTACTTGGAATTTGATCTACTCATTTTGGCTTATAATCTTCCTGAATGCGAAGTTTGGAATAAATCTGAATTTTGAAATAAATTTCAAAACCACACTATTTTAGCCCAACATTTTATCTTAATTGTTTGGGGAGTTTTCTAACTACACAAGGATTTTTTTGGTGGTGAGAGGAAGGGGTCCTATCGTTGTTCAAGATTTACTACAAACAATATCCACAATATTCACTTTTATTTCCTCATTGAGAAGTGATTAAAAATGTCTTGACATTCCTTCCCTCCCCGACCCCACCATTATAGAAGATAATTCCTGTTTTATTCCCCATAGCTCATGGTTTCACAACGGTTTGGGATATGCAGCTTTTACTCCTTTGGCTAAGTTGGCCTGTGACAGTCATCTGTGATGTGTGACCAAACACCGCTCTTCCTGGTCTTCTATTTTGGCACCTTCATGTGAACAGATGTGGGAAGAGTTTGGTCACCAGATCCAAGAGGCTCCGGTGGGGTGGCGCGGGGTAGGGTGGAATCGGGCGGGCCCAGGCGGGGTGGGGTATTAGCAAGGGCCTGGGAAACAGGCTCAACTCATCCTTGACTAGCAGCCTTAGTGAAACTGGGCTGCTGCTCCAGTAGGCACCGCGCCATGCACATACCTGAGGAGGAGCGTGTTGCAGGCGCAGCGCTTAATCATGTCACAACAGGGCGTGGGAGCCGACCTCAGGCACTGGGAGTATCAAAGGCAACTGTGCTCTGGGATTTCAAGCCTCAAGTGTCGGGAGCGTTATATGCAGCAGTACATTTCAAGTCGGGGCTGTATTGCAACTGCCGGAGACATTTTTGCCCCCCTGAGCTCAGCCTGACAAATGATGCTGCTCTTTCACTGGAGACACCAGGCCTTCTACACTCGTTGGCAGGAGACAGTTGTACGGTTTCCTTGAGTGAGGTGCCATTTGAATTTCTTCATTAGGCTTTGTCTCACGTGTAGCTGTGAAAAGTCAACATTATGTAAAGTTCTTGTCCATCGCTGTGGAGCCTGTTGGACGGCAGGCACGGTGACTAAGGAGCTTTGTCTAGAGGCCTCGGCCGGACGACAGCCGTGCCTGCCGCTTGCCTGCGGGAGCCTCATCCTCTTGGAGACCAGGCTCCTGGGCAAGGTTCTGGCCCCCACACTGGACTCGAGTGGGGGCGGTTCCCCCAGAAAGATCCTCGGGCGGTGCCGGGGGCGGGTCCAAGGGCGGGTCCAAAGGTGAGGGGTGGGAACATGAGCCAATAAGAACAGGGCTTGGCCGGGCCGGGGCGGGGCCTGTGGCCGGGTCTGCGGGGGCGGGACAGAGCCCACCCCAAGTGGAACTCAGCCGACCTGGCGCCTCTGCTGAGAGGACTAAGCCCCGCAGCCCAGAGGCGGAGGCGGCCTCGAGGCCCAGCGCAGGTAAGAGCGGGGTGATCTGGGGCGGGTTGTGAGGCCGTGGCTTCGGCCCCTCGCATTAGAGGTTGTCGCACGTTGGAAGCCGGGCCTTGGAGCGTCGGAGCGGTCCGGCCGCAGAGCGGGAGCGGGCTGGCGGCGGTGTCGGCACCTCCCCGGCCTGGAGGGACTCCGAACGTGCGGCCCCGCGCCCAGCGAACGCTGGATTTGGGAGCCCGCTGGTCGGCGGAGGCGGCTGTGATGGAGCCTGACTGAGGGTCTCTTCGCCGCTCACCTCGGGGCGCGGGGACCGTCGTCCGGGTGGCGCTCGGAAGCGCTCGGCATTCCTGGGGAAGAAGCAGGGAGGAAACGCCGGGCTTTCGTCAGTATTAAACCGCGGCAGGCTGAGACGGTGGGTTTTTCAAACATTTTTGCTTCTCTGTGTTTTGAGGCTTAACAGAATCTGACGAGCACAGTAAAGTCGTCAAGTAGGATTTTGATTTAAAAAGTCTGACAGTGGAACATCCAAGAGTTACTATTATAGTATGACAGAAGATGATCAGAATATGAGTCAGGGGCGGGAGTTTCGGCCAGACCCACGTACCAGATGTGATACCTCGGTTAAAGTCGACTTTTCTGGGCCTCGTTTCCTTAGCTGTAAAATCGGGATGCTTTTTCCAGGCGGTATTCTTAGGGTCAAATGAAACGAGTGAGAGTGTCCTATAAATGTTAGGTATTGTATATTCTGTTAAACAACTGTTAAGCGCCAGGCACATAGTAGGCTCTTTGTAAACCTTTACCCTAAAGCTAGCGGTTCACCTAAGGTGTTTTAGATGAAGTCCTACATCTCGGTTTACTGTGTAAATTGTTTAAGCTCATTTTTTACAAATCACCATTGTTGGAAGTGTAGTCCATTTTTCAGTGATTAATGAATTTTTCTAGAATGGCACACTACACTGTTCCTGAATCGTTTACCAAGAAGTTTGGTAGCAGTTAATCTGTGTCTTTGCTTTAGGTAAATATTTGTAGTTTAAGTTACCTGGTAAAGTAAGCTAGGAGTATTGCTTCAAATAGAGACTTATATTAGCTTTTGTAAGATTTAAGTCGTCCAAACAAAATATATTAATATATAGCTGCATTTTTTGGTACAGCTTTTATTATAGACATTTGAGTTCTCTTCTGTGGGTTTGTGAATGTGTGAGGAGTTTTGGGGGAAGACTGGAAAGGAAAAAAGGAATACCAGTTTGTAACCAGTACACTTTGACTAGGGATAAATGTAGGCATGTTCCGAAGTTGTTTCCCAGGCAGAAACCAGGAAATGTAGTAATTGTGTCCCTTGGCTTTTCATTAGTTTGTGTGTGTGTGTTGATAGATTTTATTAAATAAGGATGTAAAGGAAGAATATTAATTTTTCTGATGTGACAATAGGCAGTTTTCTAAAACTGGAAATTATATTTTATTTTGTTATTTAAATAATTTCTTAATTTTTGGATGACTGTGCCCGGTCTTCCCTGCTGCACAGGCTTTTCTCTAGTTGCAGCAAGTGTGGGCTACTCTCTAGTTGCAGTGCCTGGGCTTCTTTTGGGGGCTTCTCTTGTTGTGGAGGACCAGCTCTAGATTGCACGGGCTTCAATAGTTGTGGCGCATGGGCTCCACAGTTGCAGCTCCCAGACTCTAGAGCACAGGCTTAACAGCTGTGACACATGGGCTTTGTTGCTCCATGGCGTGTGGGATCCTCCTGGATCAAGGATCAAACCCATGCCTTCTGCATTGGCAGGAAGGTTCTTTACCACTGAGCCACCAGGGAAGCCCTGGAAATTTTATTTTGAATGATCTGTTGTAAGTCTTACATTATAGACAAGAATTTTAGATCACTGGGTACCAAAACCAAATTAAATGGAGAAGTAGAGGGAAAGTTTCTAGTGAATATAATTTTTGTTTTGCTTTAACAGTTTTACATGTTTCAACAGTTCAGTGCAAGATGGATGTTTTGAAACACCGATTTCAAGCATGTACTCCATATATAAAGCTTGCTGTGATTTCTAATTTGTTGATCTTGGCGGACTGAAATCTTATATGCACATTATTTGTTAAGCATTAATATATTCTAAGGCACAGTTTTAGCACTTATGTTCCTATATGGGCAGCTTCCCTGGTGGCTCAGTGGTAAAGAATATGCCTGCCAGTGCAGGAGACGTGGGTTCGATCCCTAGGTTCGATCCCTGGGTTGGAAAGATCCCCTGGAGAAGGAAACGGAAACCCAGTCCAGTATTCTTGCCTGGGAAATCCCGTTGACCCAGGGCCTGGTGGGCTACAGTCCATGGGGTTACGGAAGAGTCTGACAGGGCTTAGGAACTAAACATCAACCTGAGTCACCAGAGAAGCCACCCATACATTAATGTAAGTGCTAAAACTGTGCATTGGCATGTATTAGGTGCTCAGTAAATAATGTGAGTATAAGGCTTCAGTCTGCCAAGATCAACAGACAGTAAAGAATCTGTCTGAAATGTAGGAGACCTGGGTTCAATCCCTGAGTCGGGAAGTCAGTCTCTTCTCCCTTGAGAAGGGAATGGCTACCCACTCTAGTATTCTTGTCTGGATAATTCCATGAACAGAGGAGCCTGGCAGGCTACAATCCATAGGGTCACAAAGAGTTGGACCCAACTGAGAGACTAACAATTCTTGTATGGGCAGGATTTAATTCCTTCCATCTAGGAGATTACATTTTACCCCATGCTGCTGCTGCTGCTGCTAAGTTGCTTCAGTCGTGTCCGACTCTGTACGACCCCATAGACGGCAGCTCACCAGGCTCCCCCGTCCCTGGGATTCTCCAGGCAGGAACACTGGAGTGGGTTGCCGTTTCCTTCTCCAATGCACAAAAGCGAAAAGTGAAAGTGAGGTCGCTCACTCGTGTCCGACTCTTAGCTACCCCATGGACTGAAGCCCCCCATAGGCTAGCATAAGTACAGAGAAAGTTTTTTTAACAACTGATGATAATGATAACATCAATCAGCAATTATTGGGATGTGCTTTGGGCTAGGCAGTGTTCTAAATTCTTACATGCATTAGTTTATTGAATCCTTAGAACCACCTTGAGGGGTGTTATTACTATGATCTCCTCTTTGAGCAACATAGAAAGGTTGAATGACTTTCCCATATCAAACAGCCTAGGTGCCAGAGCTAGGTAGGATTCAAACCAGACACTTGGGCTCCAAAAATCATGATCTTAGCCCTTTCACTATACTGAGTTTAGAATTCTGGGCATGAGATACAATGAAATCCAAGGAGTACTTAAAAGAAAGTTCTGTGAAGAACTTCTTCAAAAAGAAGGAAAGAGAGAGAGAAACTGATATTGCAAGATATAGATGAAGGCATATCCAAGCTTCTACTTAATTATGCTTTATACATATGTGAAAAGTATTTTTCCTGGTGAATGACGTGAGATTCTTTTTGTTTTTGAGCTCTCAGTCACTCAATTACTGCAATTATGGCATTATCTTAATACTGTGAGAGGTGATTATTTTTCAATAAGAAGTTTAAAATGTCTTTTTGCAGAAGATAAGTTAAATGTTAGAGTCAAGAAAATGTTTCCCTGACTTCAAGATGCTTATAACCAGACATATAAATAAGTCCCTACAATTTCAGGGTGATAAGAGTTATAACAGAGATACATGCCATGCTGTGCTTAGTCGCTCAGTTGTGTCCCACTCTTTGCGACCCCATGGACTGTAGCCCACCAGGCTCCTCTGTCCATGGAATTCTCCAGGCAAGAATACTGGATTGGGTTGCCATACCCTCCTCCAGGGGATCCCAACCCAAGGATTCCCAAACCAAGGATCAAACCCAGGTCTCCTACATTGCAGGCAGATTCTTTATTGTCTGAGCCACGAGGGAAACCCAAGAATACTGGAGTGGGTAGCCTATCCCTTCTCCAGGGGATCTTTCTGACCCAGGAATTGAACCAGGATCTCCTGCATTGCAGATGGATTCTTTACCAGCTGAGCTAGCAGGGAAGCCCATAACAGAGATATAGTTAAGAATTTAATTGGACCATTGATGAGGGAAGATAATTCTATATATGGTAAGAGGAGGCTTAGTGAGATGATACCATATTTGAATTTGGCTTTGAAGGATGAATAGGAGTTTACTGAGTTAGGGAAGGGAACAGAAGATATGGATGCAAACCAGGAATATTAGGTGGAAGTATATGGTATGTTTCAGGAATGTGTTTTGGTCCACGTTGTCACTAAACATCAGAGTGTATAGAGATGAGGGGTTGGTCTAAAAAAGATGGTGCCTGGAAATAAACTGGAAAAAACAAAAAGGTTGCAGAGCTTGGTTGCCAGTCATATTAGGATTGCTGAAATTTCTAGAAATTAGGTTAAGTATAGGATTTCAGTACCTTTTGTTTGAAATAAAGAAGATTTTTTCCGTTTGACATAATCTTTCACTATAGAACATGGTGTTAAAGGTGGTTTTAATACTTTGAAGTATAGGATATGCTATAAAACAACATACAGATTAGGCGTGTAAAAAGTTGTGACTCAGAGAAAGGGAGTCTTCATTTGGTGAAGGGCCTGTGTATCATGTTGAGGACTTTGGACTTGATTCTAAAGACGATGGCGAGCCAGTGAGGGACTTGATGTAGTTAGGAAAGATAACATGGTGATGGTATGATGTAGATGCTGGATTGGATGGAGAAGCAAAAGGTAGAGAGATAAGTTAGAAAGCTGGTGCTATTGAAATAGCTCAGATAAGAGAGGATAAGAGCTGAGCAGGAAAATAGTAATAGGGATGAAAAGGAGAGGACAGATGATAAAAATGTAGAATTTACAAGTGAATTTACATGTAGAATTTACATTTACAAATGTAGAATTTTAAAAGTGATTGGCTTTGAAGGTCAACAGAAAAGTAAAAACTTAGTTTCTCAGCTTGGGGAACTGGATAGAAGAGCTTGATTTAATTTTTAATGGGAGGGGGAAGTTAATTGCTTAAGATTTGAACATGATGAGTTTGAGGTGTCTGTGGAGCCTCAGATGGAGGTGGCAAGAGAGGATCCAGAGCCCAGAGGGGAGGCTGAGATTGGGGATTCAGATTTAGGAGTTAGCCAGAGTAGGAACTGAAGCCTAAATGCAGATGAAATTGCTCCGGGGCAGGGGCTGCAGGGTGGGGACACAAAGAATTTTGCTTTGTATGAATGGAAGGGATTATTTATTCATTTATACATATTTTCTAATTAATTATGACTGTAAAACAATTAAATGGGTTTTATTTGAAGATTAAATAGCTTTTACATCCAAATGAATCCTGTTCTTTTAAAATTTCACTTGACAGTCATTCATTTATTCCCAAAGTGTTTTGCCCAAACTATTATTGGAATATCTCTTTGTAAAAAAAAAAAAAGCAAATTCACAGCCAGTCAAGAAAGTAGATCCTCTTTTTTTTTTTTATCCTCTTTATTATAGAATTATTTTTCATCCTCTGTACTTTGTAATTCCATGCTTATCTAGATGGGCCCCATTTTCAGTTGGTTCCACTTCTGTTATTTCAACTTTTGGATGGTGCAAAATTGCTGCATATTCAATAGAAACTATACTTGGAATTTTTCCTGGGCTAGTAATATGCTGTGTGGTACTCTCTCTTAATGCTGGGCAGAGGCAGGGAGTCAGCTCTTGTCAGCCACACAATCAGAAGAACAACCAACTGATACACTTATAACCATTTAGTACCCATACAACAATTCTCTTTTTCACTTCCAGTTCAGTAGTCAATAAACGACATGAGATATTAACGTTTTATTTTAAAATGGGCTTTTATCAGATCTTCCTGAACTTACTGTGGGATTATGTTCTGATAAACTCATGATAAGGTAAAAATATCATAAGTCGAAAATACATTTAGTACATCTAACCTACCAAACATTGTAGCTTAGCTTCAGTTCCGTTCAGTGTTAGTCGCTCAGTCGTGTCTGACTCTTTGCAATCCCGTGGACTGTAGCCTGTCAGGCCCCTCTGTCCACGGACTTCTCCAGGCAAGAATACTGAAGTGGGTTGCTATTCCCTTCTCCAGGGGATCTTCCCAACCCAGGTATCCAGCCCGGGTCTCCCACATTGCAGGCAGATTCTTTACTGTCTATCTTAAATATGCTCAGAACTCCTACTTTACCCCAAATTAGGCAAAATCATCTAACACAAGACCTATTTTATAATACATTTATTATTTCATGTAATTTATTGAATACCGTATATGAAAAACAGAATGACTATATATACAGAAAGGTTGTAAGTGTATTGGATTTTCAGCCTTATGATCCTGTGGATCCTAAGGGAGCTGCTGGGAGCTGCAGCTCTGCCCAGCATGATGAGTATCACCCTGCAGTCACTGCCCCTGGAAGTTTGTACACTATCAGAATCAAAAATACATTTGAAAATATTTTTCTGTATTCAGTACTCCTTATTGAGCCAGTAAAATGGCAATCTTTTTCCTTAGTGAAAGTGAGGACACTGAAAGCTAGGTGGAATAAAAGACCAAAATTGGAAGTGTCTTACACTGGTTCCCAGAGGATTGGACAAGATGGAATCTTTTGTCTTTTTTCTCTTAAAGCTGCATGAATAATTTTTCTCTAAGGAAAAGGGAACATGAAATTTTTCTTCACTTCAGGGACATTAAACTGGATTATAAGGTTGAAGAATTAAAAATAATGGTGAGATAAGAGAAGGTAGTTCAAAGGACTTACTTCTTCACATGTGGCATCTGAGATGTTTCTCTTGCACCTCGTGTTTTTGAGGAGGAATTTATGATTTTTTTTTTTTTTTGCTTATAAATCTTAGATTCCCAGCTAGCAACCTGAAAGTATAATTTTAACATTCAGTTCAGGCAGTATTAATCCATTTATATCAGTTATATATTTTATTTATGCTCTCCTGTATTTCTTTAAGTTAGATTTCTGATGTTCGTGGTTTTCATAGCAGAGAGAAATGTTTATAACAGAGGACATGGGGGACAATTATTAGTTTTATTTCAAAGTGTAAATTCATAAAAGTGACATATTTGTGATTTGTTTTTTCCTTGTGTGGATGTTAATGTTAGAGGATAGTTTTGAGGAGGGTGAGATTTATTCTTGGTGCTACTTAAAAGAAGTGTGCTTTTTTTCTTTCTCTCTCTGTTTTTCTCCATTAGAGTGGAAAAAAAAACAAAACAGTCCAGCTGTCTAGGATATTTTTGAGTTGGTTACTTAGCAATATGAAGCATAATTTTGTATTTAAATATTTATCTGTATTCTTTGATACTCTGATTAAATAAAAGTCTATTAAGGCTGATGATATTAGAGCCTGCTGGGAGGAAATGACACAGCCTGGTTTTCAACAATATTTACTGCAAATCATCTTTTCCCTGGTACCTACTTAAACTGTAAGGGGTACCATGGAACAAAAGAACAATATTATTTTAATTAGAGTGATGGTCAGTTTGGCGATTATCGTAATGCAATGGTTATTGCACAGTTAATTTATATTAGTGTAATTAAAGGTCAAGCAGAATGTAGCAGGATTTTCTTTGCTGTTGGTAAAAATGGTGAAACTCTAAGTTTTATTTATTAACTTTAAATGCGTTCTTCAAGTGTGATGTTTTTGAGTTCAGTGATAATTGTTGTTCAAAAAGAAATTAGGCCAATTTGCCCTCTAAATGTACTGTCTAATTATTAGGAGAAGAAAGAACGCATAAAGTGAAAAAATACAGAGGCTTGCTGCATCTGGAGGTGCAAAAATGTTGAGGAAAGGATGACTCAAGAAAAAGTATAAGATATCTTACATGAAGATCTCTTTCACGAAGATAATTTTAAAAATGGGTTTATCAAATGTGCAAAACCTCATGAAAATGACTCCATGTATTTGTGTTAATGTTGCAAATGAAAGTTATGATCTTTTACATTGAAGAGATTTTTGGAAGCAGCATTCTGGACTTTTCAGTAACCTTTTCAAATATTTTCAAAGAAAGAAAAGTATGTAAAACTATGTCAATTTCCTTTTTATTTCAGCCTCATTGTTATTTTATTTAGTTGCATTATCAGTGGAATGAGAGAAAAAGTGCTACATATTTATTGAAAAAAGTTTTTGTTTAAAATGCATGGATGAAAAATAATGCATGGATGTTACACGTATGATGTTTGGTGTTTAGTTGGTGGAAAATCAAAAATTTCACCTTTTCATATTGACATATCTCTGTTCTATCATTATGGGACATTTCAACAGTGCTTATAAGGTGGCTACAGTCTGATACAGACTTTACAACCCAAATTGATGGGATCTCTATTATAAGTTTCTGATATAATATTATTTTAAAAATACTTTTAAGTAGTAGAATCTCAAAAACAACAGAATGATCTCTGTTCATTTCCAAGGCAAACCATTCAATATTACAGTAATCCAAATCTATGCCCCAACCAAACGCCAAAGAAGCTGAAGTTGAACGGTTCTGTGAAGACCTACAAGACCTTCTAGAACTAACGCCCAAAAAAGACATTATAGGGGACTGGAATGCAAAAGTAGGAAGTCAAGAGATACCTGGAATAACAGGCAAATTTAGCCTTGGAATACAAAATGAAGCAGGGCAAAGGCTAACAGAGTTTTGCCAAGAGAATGCACTGGTCATAGCAAACACCCTGTTCCACCAACACAAGAGAAGACTCTACACATGGACATCACCAGATGGTCAATACTGAAATCAGATTGATTATATTCTTTGCAGCCAAAGATGGAGAAGCTCTATACAGTCAGCAAAAACAAGACCGGGAGCTGACTGTGGCTCAGATCATGAACTCCTTATTGCCAAATTCAGACTTAAATTGAAGAAAGTAGGGAAAACTACTAGACCATTCAGGTATGACCTAAATCAAATCTCTTATGATTTATACAGTGGAAGTGAAAAATAGATTGAAGGGATTAGATCTGATAGACAGAGTGCCTGAAGAACTATGGACAGAGGTTTGTAACATTGTGCAGGAGGCTGTGATCAAAACCATGAACAAGAAAAAGAAATGCAAAAAGACAAAATGGTTGTTTGAGGAACCCTTACAAATAGCTAAGAAAAGAAGAGAAGCTAAAGGCAAAGGAGAAAAGGAAAGATATAACCATTTGAATGCAGAGTTCCAAAGAATAGCAAGGAGAGATAAGAAAGCCTTCCTCAGTGATCAATGCAAAGAAATAGAGGAAAACAGTAGAATGGGAAAGACTAGAGATCTCTTCAAGAAAATTAGAGATACCAAGGGAACATTTCATGCAAAGATGGGCACAATAAAGGACAGGAATGGTATGGACCTAACAGAAACAGAAGATATTAAGAATATGTGGCAAGAATACACAGAACTATGAAAAAAGATCTTCATGACCCAAATAACCACAATGGTGTGGTTACTCACCTAGAGCCAGACATCCTGGAAGGCGAAGTCAAATGGGCCTTAGGGAGCATCACTACAAATAAAGCTAGTGGAGGTTGATGGAATTCCAGTGGAGCTATTTCAGATCCTGAAAGATGATGCTGTGAAAGTGCTGCACTCAATATGCCAGCAAATTTGGAAAACTCAGCAGTGGCCACAGGACTGGAAAAGGTTAGTTTTCATTCCAATCCCAAAGAAAGGCAGTGCCAAAGAATGTTCATACTACCACACAATTGCACTCATCTCACAAGCTAGTAAAGTAATGCTCAAAATTCTCCAAGCCAGGCTTCAGCAATATGTGAACCGTGAACTTCCAGATGTTCAAGCTGGCTTTAGAAAGGGCAGAGGAACCAGAGATCAAATTGCCAACATCTGTTGGATCATCAAAAAAGCAAGAGAGTTCCAGAAAAACATCTATTTCTGCCTTATTGACTATGCCAAAGCCTTTGACTGTGTGGATCACAACATCTGAAAGAGATGGAAATACCAGACCGCCTTACCTGCCTCCTGAGAAATCTGTATGCAGGTCAAGAAGCAACAGTTAGAATAGAACATGGAACAGACTGATTCCAAATAGGGAAAGGAGTACGTCAAGGCTGTATATTGTCACCCTGCTTATTTAACTTATATGCATAGTACATAATGTGAAATGCTGGGCTGGATGAAGTGCAAGCTGAAATCAAGGTTGCCGGAAGAAATATTGATAACCTCAGATATGCAGATGACACCACCCTATGGTAGAATCGAAGAACTAAAGAGCCTCTTGATGAAAGAGGAGAGTGAAAAAGCTGACTTAAAACTCAACATTCAAAAAACTGAGATCATGGCATCCAGTCCCATCTCTTCATGTCAAATAGTTGAGCAAACAATTGAAACAGCGACAGACTTTATTTTCTTGGGCTCCAGAATCACTGCAGATGGTGACTGCAGACATGAAATTAAAAGATGCTTGCTCCTTGGAAGAAAGCTATGACCAATCTAGACAGCATTTTAAAAGGCAGAGACATTTCTTTGCCAACAAAGGTCCATCTAGTCAATGCTGTGGTTTTTCCAGTAGTCATGTATGAATGTGAGAATTGAACTATAAAGAAAGCTGAGCACCAAAGAATTGATGTTTTTGAACTGTGGCGTTGGAGAAGACTTTTGAGAGTCCCTTGGACTGCAGAGAGATCCAACCAGTCAGTCCTAAAGGAAATCAGTCCTGAATATTCCTTGGAAGGACTGATGCTGAAGCTCAAGTTCGAATACTTTGGCCACCTGATGTGAAAACCTAACTCATTGGAAAAGACCCTGATGCTGGGAAAGATTGAAGATGGGAGAAGAAGGGGACAAAAGAGGATGAGATAGTTGGGTGGCATCCACCGACTTGGTAGACATGAGTTTGAGCAAGCTCTGGCAGTTGGGGATGGACAGGAAAGCCTGATGTGCTGCAGTCCATGGGGTCGCAAAGAGTCAGACACGACTGAGGGACTGAACTGAAGTAAACCAGTAGAATTGCAAATACGGTTAGAAAACGTAGAGGAATTATTTTAAACATTGTTTGAAGCTACTGATAAAAGTGCTTTCTCCCACCCCCAAAGATCCACACTTTATGTTTTATTATTTCCTCAAAGCACCTTCCCAACATTCAAGCAAAGGGAGGAAGGGAGAGACAGAGAGATGCAGACAGTGATAGACAGAGATGGACATAGAGACAACAGTCAAAGCAGCACAACGGACAGTGCAGGCATCCTCCTACTTTCTTCTGAACGTCCAGGGCAGCTGTTCTGCTGGTCCTTGAAGCTTTAGGCAAAAGCTGTAGACTGATCATGAGTGAGCACACTGCTCAGCAGGTCATCACTGGACTCTTCTTTCTGTCTCATTTGTTCTAAGTACTTAAGAGTCCTCTCTGGAATCACTGTTTTATGTATGCAGAGCTTTGGTATATGCGGAAAACTCTCCGAATCTCTTGGATATATTGAAAAATATTGCAAGTTACTCATTATTGTAAAGGAGACTTGATGAGTAGCCAAGATTTTTAAATGTGTTATTCAGAGCTAATTGTACCCATTCACTGGGTGTACCCATTCACCCAAACAGCAGAGTTTGATAGCTGTTAAGAGATAAAGAGCTAAGCAGATTGTATGGATCTAGAATTTTTCTAGTTGAAAGACATTCTCATTTGGCAGATGTTTTCCAAGATTTTTGGATAACAAAATTGCATATTTAGCTGATATGTTTGGCAATCTAGTGAACTAAATTGGAAGCTCTATATCTCAGGGTTCCAAAACATTGTTTTTGCAGGTAATACTCTTGCTGTTTTACTCTTTCAAACATGTTGCTATATCTGAAAGAGAGCATTATCTCTGAAAAATACTTGAACAAAATAAAATGTAGAGATATAAAATTTTCTCTTGTCTCCAGACTGTTAATTATTATTTTCCTGAGGGGAAGTTTAAAACATTGAAGAAAAACGTTTGGCTGAAAGCTCCATTTGCCCTGCATCAATAATTGAGTTCAATGTGTATTCCAAGGAGAAAATGAATTCTTACAACTTAGTTCTTAATTTACTCTGAAGTGGTTATGAATAATACTGCTGACCATCATTTTGTATTAAGACCAAAGAATTTCCGTTACTAAACAGAATAAGTTCAGTACTATTTTTACCTTTCACAACAACTTATTGTTTCATCTAGGGTTTTCAACCCTGACCCAATTTCAAGCAAGCGTACAAGACTCTATTGTGAACCTGCTAAGTATGTAACATGGTCCTTGTGTTTTCCAGACTGGAATTAGTTTATGAACAGGAAAGGTCACTCACTGCATTACATAGACTCTTCTCTAATTTTAATGTTTATATTGTGTATTAATTTTGGAATTTTAAATGTATTTAAATAATGATCAAATAATATTTGATGTTAACTTTATGTTTTACTTTATCATATGTAGTAAGGTTAATTGTTTTGTGAAACCTGTTTCTGTTGTGTGTGTGCATGTATTGTGACTCACATGTATTTCTTATCATGGGTTTTGGTCAGAAGGGTTCAGGAAGCACTGACCTATAGTGCAAGAGAAAGAGGATTTGATTTGATAAGGCCACAGGGCCCTTAGGGATTCTTTGTGTGTGTGTGTATTCTATAAAACCGTACCAACATATACTTTTTCTGTTACTGCTCTTAAATGATCTGTCTTTGTTTTTCCATCCTTCCTGCAAACAATTACTACCGATCACTGTATCACGTCCCCGACTAGTATTATGTATGCCTACTTTCCTTGTGTCTGTTGCTTCACTTAAACCCAGGTTCTCGCCGCAAACATGGCTCTCTCTCACAGCCCTAGACTTCAGTTTGGGTCTCATGTCACTAGGCTCCTTTGCTCCACATAGACTCTTTTCTAATTTTAATGTTTATATTGTATATTAATTTTGGGATTTTAAATGTCTTTAAATAATGATCAGATAATATTTGATGTTAACTTTACGTTTTACTTTATCATATGTAATAAGGTTAATTGTTTTGTGAAACCTGTTTCAGTTGTGTGTGTGCATGTATTGTGACTCAAATGTATTTCTTATCATGGGTTTTGGTGATAACCCATGGTGATAACTTCTTTGCACACCAAGAAGCAAGGTATTCCACCTGCTGGATTAATTGCTAGTTTTCCTATCTTTGACTCCAGTTTGCTTTGTTCACTCTTGTGCCCAGGTTTAGGAGACAGATGAACAGTCATGTAGGCCAGACCCTCTGTGAATCATGGTTTCAACTTCAATGAATATACCACCATTAATATATTAATTACTGAGCTTGTTGTTGAGCAACTCTTAAAACTTTTATCCTCAAGTAGATGGGCTTTTTCTCTAAATCTTAACATGGTTGTTGTAATTTTTATAGATTGAAGTTATAGAATACGACCTTAACTAATTTGGCTTGGGTTTTGTGCTGTGCTGTGCTCTGCTTAGCCGCTCGGTGGTGTCCAACTCTTTGACTCCATGGGCTATAGCCCGCCAGGCTCCTCTGTCCATGGGGATTCTCTAGGCAAGAGTACCGGAGGGGGTTGTCAGGCCCTTCTCCAGGGGATCTTCCCAACCCAGGGTCAAACCCAGGTCTCCTGCATTGCAGGCAGATTCTTTACCAGCTGAGCTACCAGGGAAGCCTGGTTTGGGTCTTAAGCATGCATAAACCTTATCTTTTTTCCAGTTCCATAAGAACTGTCATCTTTCTCAAACTCCTGACACATCTTTCTTCCATGTGACTTAACTTTCCCCTCCCTCTTCCTTGTATTTATTATATCCTTCATTAATTGTTTGCTATAGTTTTAAACTACATGGTTTTTCTCCCCAACTTTAAAGCATTGCATTTATTTTTATTGGACTATCATTGCCTTACAGTGTTGTATTAATTTCTGCTGTACAGTGCAATGAATCGGCTCTGCGTATACATGTATCCCCTCCCTGTAGGGCCTCCCTCCCACCCCCACCCCATCCGCTCCTTTGAGTCGTCACAGAGCTCTGAGCTGAGCTCCCTGTGCTGTGCAGCAGGCCCCCGCGATCTGTCTTACACATAGTGTGTGTGTCAGGCCTAACCTCCCAGTTCGCTCCGGCCTCCCCTTCCCCTTCTTGTGTCCACGTGTCCGTTTCTCTACCTCTGCATCTCTATTTCTGCCCTGGAAATAGGTTTGTCTATACTGTTTTTACAGATTCCACATATGAAAGCTTTGTATTTAAAATTCCTTCTCTTTTTTGACCTTACTCTTCTCATTGACTTTACAATAAATGTTGTGTTCATACTTGACCCCTTTTCTCCCTAATTTTCTCTCTAAGCTTTAGCTGTTATCTCTGTCTTCACTGCCCTTTTGGCATTTATTTAATGTCCTGTTACCAGATACAAGGACGCTTTCTTAGTCTTTATTCTCCTCACCTTTCTTTTCTTTGTAGGACCTTTTCCTTAAATGATTATCCATGATTCTTATTTTCCTGGTTCTGTTACCACTCTCTACTCTTTTTTCCACTCTTTATCTGATTCTCCCTTTTCTTTTCATATGTGGTCCCTAATAATGATTAATGTCTCAAAGGTTTAGTTTCTAATTCTTTGCCTTTTGAAAACTCTCTGCTTATGTAAGTAACTATATGTCTTACTTTTTTTCTCCAAGATGTCTATTTTAAACTTTCTTTACTTTCCTTAACCCTTTGACTTTTGTCTCACTTTACTCTCAGCAAATAATTGCACATTATTATTTCAAAGAGAAAATAGAATCCATTAGGGGGCACGTTAATAAGCATGCAGACCCCAAACATGTAAATGTACCTGCGTCCTTACCTTTCCTTCCTAATTACCTTCTGTCCCAGTGGAAGAGCTGTCCCTCTTCCTGTCAGATGCTGATTCCTCCGGTTCTGTTTGGAGGTCTGTGCCTTCTCTCCCATTTGGGGTTTGCTCTCTACCTTTATTTCTTCTCTTTCCTACCAACTCCTTCCCACCAATGTTTAAACAAGCATTTTAAGAAAAGTATTTTCTTTCTTAAAAAAACGAAAACAAAAAAACTTCCCTGGACCCCATGTTCCTCTCTAGCCACTACTCTGATGTCCACTTGCCTACCTGGATGAACTCCTTGAAAGGGTTTTCTGCAGGTGCTGTTTCCATTTGTCCTTTCCCATCAGCTTCTCACATCACTGTACTCTTCCTTCAGTCTTTTCCGTGCCACTGAACCTGCTCTTGCCTATGTCCTAAGGACCAGTAGACACTCAAGTCTTTACCTTATTTAACTTTTGACGGCACATCAGCCACTGTTGACCTTTCTTTTCTGTTTGAAAGGTGTCCTTCCTTTGGCTCCCATGATTCCACATAACCCATGTATTTTTCGCTCTTCTGTTATCTATTTCTATAACTTAAATGGCTATCTGTGATAGAAGAGGTCTGACCTGAATGTTCCAGAACTGACCTGTTTTGGATTAGTAATGTTTTTGGAGTTTATAAAGCCTAAGTCTTAACAGAGTATGCGATCTATGAAAGTCATTTTAAAAGCAAAATATATATAGTTATTTAGTAATAAAGGATTTGTGACATGATAAGGTAAGAAACAAATTTATTTTTTAAAACTTAACTGTTGTTCTATTTTATTTCCCACAATGCCTTTTATGAAGTGATTGCTCAGAACAAACAAGTGCTATATGAGTAATTTATATTTATTTTTTAAAATTAGATAAGCCAAAAGAAAACTCAGCCATAGTTCTAATACCCAGAGATAATCACTGTTAACATTTTGGTATATATACTTATTTACCTTTAAATTTTATTTATTTATACATATAAATAATTTTTTTTTTTTTGGCCACAACACATGGCTTGTGGGATCTTAGTTCCCCCACCTGGAATTGAATCCGAGCCCTCTGCCTTGAAAGTGTGGAGTTCAAACTACTGGACTGCCAGGGAATTTTTAATTAACTTATGCTGCTGTTGCTGCTGCTAAGTCTCTTCATTCGTGTCTGACTCTGTGCGACCCCACAGACGGCAGCCCACCAGGCTGCCCTGTCCCCGGGATTCTCCAGGCAAGAACACTGGAGTGGGTTGCCATTTCCTTCTCCAATGCATG
Source organism: Ovis canadensis (assembly GCF_042477335.2). Lineage (NCBI taxonomy): Eukaryota > Metazoa > Chordata > Mammalia > Artiodactyla > Bovidae > Ovis > Ovis canadensis. The sequence continues at coordinate 92,672,836 of NC_091245.1, read as the reverse complement.
AAAGTGAAAAGTGAAAGTGAAGTCACTCAGTTGTGTCTGACTGCTAGCGACCCCATGGACTGCAGCCTACCAGGCTCTTCCGTCCATGGGATTTGCTAGGCAAGAGTACTGGAGTGGGTTGCCATTGCCACAGTGTTTTATAGCATTCTTCTTTTACTATGAACATGTTATGATTTCATAATATTTCCTTATACTAGAGATCTCTTCAAGAAAATTAGAGATATCAAGGGAACATTTCATGCAAAGATAGGCTCAATAAGGGACAGAAATGGTATAGACCTAACAGAAGCAAAAGATATTAAGAAGAGGTGGCAAAAATACACAGGAGAACTGTGCAAAAAAGATCTTCATGACCCAGATAATCACGATGGTGTGATCACTCAACTAGAGCCAGACATCCTAGAACGTGAAGTCACATGGGCCTTAGGAAGCATCACTATGAACAAAGCTAGTGGAGGTGATAGAATTCCAGTTGAGCTATTTCAGATCCTAAAAGATGATGCTGTGAAAATGCTACACTCAATATGCCAGCAAATTTGGAAGACTCAGCAGTGGCCACAGGACTGGAAAAGGTCAGTTTTCATTCCAATCCCAAAGAAAGGCAATGCCAAAGAATGCTCAAACTACTGCATAATTGCACTCATCTCACATGCTAGTAAAGTAATACTCAAAATTCACCAAGCCAGGCTTCAGCAATACGTGAACCGTGAACTTCCAGATGTTCAAACTGGCTTTAGAAAGGGCAGAGGAACCAGAGATCAAATTGCCAACATCTGCTGAATCATTGAAAAGCAAGAGAGTTCCAGAAAAACATCTATTTCTGCTTTATTGACTATGCCAAAGCCTTTGACTGTGCGGATCACAATAAAGTGGAAAATTCTCAAAGAGATGGGAATACCAGACCACCTGACCTGCCTGGAGAAATCTGTATGCATGTCAGAAAGCAACAGTTAGAACTGGACATGGAATAACAGACTGGTTCCAAATAGGGGAAGGAGTACGTCAAGGCTGTATAGTGTCACCCTGCTTATTTAACTTATATCCACTGTACATTGCAAGAAACACTGGGCTGGATGAAGCACCAGCTGGAATCAAGATTGCTGGAAGAAATATCAATAACCTCAGATATGCAGATGACACCACCCTTATGGCAGAAAGTGAAGAAGAACTAAAGAGCCTTTTGATGAAAGTGGAAGAGGAAAGCGGAAAAAGTTGGCTTAAAGTTCAACATTCAGAAAACTAAGATCATGTCATCCAGTACCATCAGTTCAGTTCAGTTCAGTTGCTCAGTCTTGTCCAACTCTTTGCGACCCCATGAACTGCAGCACGCCAGGCCTCCCTGTCCATCACTAACTCCCAGAGTTTACCCAAACCCATGTCCATCGAGTCGGTGATGCCATCCAGCCATCTTATCCTCTGTCGTCCCCTTCTCCTCCTGCCCCCAATCCCTCCCAGCATCAGGGTCTTTTCCAATGAGTCAGTTCTTCACATCAGGTGGCCAAAGTATTGGAGTTTCAACTTCAACATCAGTCCTTCCAGTGAACACTTCAGGACTGATCTCCTTTAGGACAGATTGGTTGGATCTCCTTGCAGGCCAAGGGACTCTCAAGAGTCTTCTCCAACACCACAGTTCAAAAGCATCCATTCTTCGTACTCAGCTTTCTTCACAGTCCAACTCTCACATCCGTACATGACCACTGGAGAAACCATAGCCTTGACTAGATGGACCTTTGTTGGCAAAGTAATTTCTCTGCTTTTTAATATGCTGTCTAGGTTGGTCATAACTTTCCTTCCAAGGAATAAGCGTCTTTTAATTTCATGGCTTCAGTCACCATCTGCAGTGATTTTGGAGCCCAGAAAAATAAAGTCTGACACTGTTTCCACTGTTTCCCCATCTATTTCCCATGAAGTGATGGGACTGGATACCATGTTAAGCTTTAAGCCAACTTTTTCACTCTCCTCTTTCACTTTCATTAAGAGGCTCTTTAGGTCTTCTTCATGGCAAATAGATGGAGAAACAGTGAAACAGTGGCTGACTTTACTTTTGGGGGCTCCAAAATCACTGCAGATGGTGAGTCCAGCCATGAAATTAAAAGACGCTTACTCCTTGGAAGGAAAGTTATGACCAACCTAGACAGTGTATTAAGGTTTTTTCCAGTAGTCAGGTATGGATGTGAGAGTTGGACTGTGAAGAAAGCTGAGCACTGAAGAATTGATGCTTTTGAACTGTGGTGTTGGGGAAGACTCTTGAGAGTCCCTTGGACTGCAAGGAGATCCAGCCAGTCCATCCTAAAGGAGATCAGTCCTGAAGTGTTCATTGGAAGGACTGATGTTGAAGCTGAAACTCCAAAGCTTTGGCTACCTGATGTGAAGAGCTGACTCATTTGAAAAGACCCCAATGCTGGGAAAGATTGACGGCAGGAGAAGAAGGGGACAACAAAGGATGAGATGGTTGGATGGCATCCTGAGTTTGGGTAAATTCCGGGAGTTGGTGATGGACAGGGAGGCCTGGCGTGCTGCAATTCATGGGGTCACAAAGAGTCAAACACGACTGAACGACTGAACTGAACTGAACTGATGTATTTCCCATAATATCTTTAAGTCCCCTACTGGAGATATAATTTGTTTTAAATTGTACAGTATTCTAAATCTCCTCGTGTGTGTGTGTGTGTGTGTGTGTGTGTGTATAAAGGTATATCTAGAATGCAATTTATTTGACCATTCAGATAGGTCCTGTTTTAAAATTAAAAACATTAAGAAATACATAACCCTAGTTTAAAAAAAAAAGGTCAAACATTGAGAAAAGCTATAAAATGAAAAATAAAAAACTTTCTCCCCTACTCCCAAGTTCTTGTCACTGGTCACACTGTTGTTCTTCCATATTCACTTTAATTCAATAAGCAGGATTTATAAAATTCAGTCCTGTAAAACATTGAGTCACGTTATTATAAGGATAATCAAAAACAATATTTTTAAAAATATGGTCTGATTGTATTAAAAGCACCAATGTGAAGATAATGGAACTTCTGTTGACACAATCAGCCATATACAGAAGTGAGAATATCCAGATGATCGTAGAATGATCACTTCCTAACCACCTTCTTCTTCCACTTTGAGGAAGATAAGAGATCTATCCCACCCACCCCCATTTCAGAAAAGGGGACTCTACATGGTAGAGGTCAGCTGTGTAACATCCAAACTCACATTATTGCAAGATATTTGTGTGAGTGGGTATGTATAGATATATGTGTATCCTTTTTTAAATTCTATAGAAAAGGAACGATAATTGAGAAATGTTTTTCCCCACTGTTTTGGGGACATCTTTCCATATCTGCACACAAATCTCTACCTTATTCTTTTAATACTTGTGTAGTCTTGCCTGGAAAATCCCATGGATGGAGGAGCCTGGTGGGCTGCAGTCCATGGGGTCGCTAAGAGTTGGACACGACTGAGCGACTTCAGTTTCACTTTTCACTTTCATGCATTGGAGGAGGAAATGTCAACCCACTCCAGCGTTCTTGCCTGGAGAATCCCAGGGACGGGGGATCCTGGTGGACTGCCGTCTGTGGGGTCGCACAGGGTCGGACACGGCTGAAGCGACTTAGCAGCAGTAGCAGCAGCAGCAGTATTTAGTCAGGATGTCCTATGTAATTGAGCAGTTTGTGTATTACATGTAGACACCCAGGTGAGGGGTTGAAGGTCCACTTGTCAGTACTCTTGACTAGCTGCCCCTTCCCACAAGGGTCCTCTCTTCACCCTGCTCTGGCTCTGACGGCCCACACCATCCCACCCATCAGGCTGGTACCCCCTTGTTCTGCTCCAGCTCTGACGTTTCACAGAGGCGGCCCCTTTGTGGTCATTCCCTTTGAGAGTCCTGACGGCCCGCATTCACCGCCCTCCGGCACAGATGCTTTTCCTGCTCCTCCTGCTCTAGTGCTTTGGGGACCTGCCCCGCCACTGTGGCTCCATAGCATCAGGCAGGGAGGCCTAGCTCACTCTGTTCCACTTAATGACTTTCAGCTAAATTGTTCAGGAAGAGAGGGAAGAGCTGGTGATAATTTTTTATCTTAGTAATAACTTCATTTCTAAATGATATTGTTGGGCCTGAGGGTTAATATATTGCAGAGTTAATACTTTTATGTGTTTTAAGTGGTAATTTGAAGACTAGCGTTTACATTTAATAGCCATGTGAATGCAGTTTTACCCAATGAATGTGTAATTTGGTAATGTGATTTGAAAATCTGAGAAATCTGTCTTCTTGTTTTTTAAAAAGCTTTAGTATAAAGTGGGAATTTGCATTGTACAGTGGATATGAATGTATGCTTTTAGGAGAGCTTGTTATGTTTCAGTTTTAAACCTTGAAAAGTACATCTTTTTATACAACTCTAAAAAGAAAAGCAGGATACAATTATATATATACTATAAATGCATCTATATAAAAATATCTTATGAAATAAAACAGGAAGGAAATACACCAAAATATACCAGCGATTATGCTGGATGTGGTAGGCTTATAGATATTTCCCCCTGTTTTCTATATTTTCAAAATTTCTGAAAAGTAACAGGATTACTTTATGACTTTTAAAATCCCTTTTTGAAAAATTGCTTCTTTTTAGTTTTTAGAAATTTGTTTCAACCTTTGAACACTCTAGGAAGTGAGAATTTTGCTTTTATTTTCTAATGTCTTACTGAGAACTTAACCAAGTTTGAGTTTATGATTTAAAAACTAGGTTATTTTAAGCATTTACAAAGGTGAAAAGTTCTGGGACAGTTATTTCTTACATTTAGATTTTTTAAAGAATAACTAAGTCAAACAGATTAAGATAAAACTTAATTTAGAAGATATACAGATGGTCAACAAGCACATGAAAAGTTGCTTAACATCACTAGTCATAAGGGAAATGCGGGTCAAAACCACAATGAGATACCACCTCATATCTGTTAGAATGGCTGTTATCAAAAAGATAAGCAATAACAAGTGTTGACAAGGATGTAGAAAAAAGGGAACCCTTGTGCACTGTTGGTAATAATGTAAATTGGTGCAAACTCTATGAAAAATAGTGTAGAGGATTCTCAAAAATTAAAAATTAAACCACCATCTGATCTGGCAATTCCACTTCTGGGTATTTTTCTGAAGAAAATGAAAACACTGATTCGAAAAGATATCTTCACTCCCATGTTCATTGCTGCATTGTTTGCAATAATGAAGATATGGAAACAACCAAAGTGTTCATTGATAGATGAATGGATAAATAAGATGTGGTATATACATACACAGTGGAATATTACTTAGTCATTAATTTAAAAAAGAATGAAATTCTGCCATTTGCAACATAGATCTTGAGGCATTGTGCTAAGTGAAGTAAGTCGGACAGAGAAAGAGAAATACTGTGTGATCTCATTGATATGTGGACTCTAACAGACAAATAAGCAAAACCCAAGCTCATAGATACAGAGAACAGATTAGTGGTTAGGAGACGGGATGGTGGGCAAAATGGGTGAAGGGATCAGAGATACTTATAAACTTACAGGTATAAAAAAAAGTGGTGGGAAGGTAATGTACAGCATGAAGACTATAGTTAATAATATTGATTGCATATTTGAAAGTAGCTAAAACTTCTCATAACAAGAAAAGATTTATTAAAATATTGTAACTATGTATGTGGGTGGATGTTAACTACACTTACTGTACTGATCTTTTCACAATGATAGACATAACAAATCACTGTGTTATGCACCTGAAACTAATGTTACATGTGAGTGATACTGCAATAGAAAAAAAAGGTAAACCTCATTTAATTATGCAGATAGTTACTAACATTGCATTAATATAATGAAATTCTGTAGTTTCATGCTCTTAAAATTAATTTTATGTGTGTTTTTCCACATGTGGCATTCTGTAAAACTTCCTATTCTATTGAAACATTTGACTGTGGTATACCTAAACAGTTTTTAAAATTTAGCTCTGAGCCAGTTCTTTTCTTACCCACCCAACTCCCGCCCCCAGCCAGGTTTGGTACTTGTCCCATCCCTGCTACTTCAGGATACATGTTAAAACACTCTGAGTGGTTATCTGGTTTCAGTTCCTTAGCTTGAGGTGGGCAGGAAGTATCTCCCCCTTTTCCCTCAGGAGGCAGAGAAACATACACCACCTGGTTTCTTTAAAGAAGTCCTCTCTATTGTCCCTTGAAATCCTTATAATTAAAGAATTGAAGTTCATCTCATATCATCTTGGCAAGGGTAATGTACTGATGTTAGCAGAGCCAGGTTTTGGCCGCCCTGCTTGTAAGCCTTGCACTTCTCTTTAGAATAGGGAAGTACTTGACTTCTATTGTTTTGATTTTGGCCTTTGAGGCCCCTGCTGAACAGAGAGGACAGGAAGGGTTGAATTTGACATCCTGTTATATTAGCTGATATTGTTATGTCTACAAAAGCAAGTAATACATAGTCGTTAAATGCACAAGCTTTGGAGTAAAGCAGAACTAAGTTTGTATTACCTTCAGTAACCGTTTAATACTTAACCTGTTCAGTCTCAGCGTCTTCATTGACAAAATGGAGGTGATAATGACTGTCAAGAGTTTTGAAAATTAAATATAATAATGAAAATAGGTACTAAGCACAGTTCTTGACAGATACAGTCACTTAATAAATAATTGATTATATGTCAGGCTTCCCTGGTGGCTCAGAGGGTAAAGAATCTGCTACAGTGTGGGAGACCTGGGTTCCATCCCTGAGTTGGAAAGATCCCCTGGAGGAGGGCATGGCAGCCCACTCCAGTGTTCTTGCCTGGAGAATCCCCATGGACAGAGGAGCCTGGTGGGCTACAGTCCATGGGGTCTCAAAGAGTCAGACACAACTAAGTGACTAAGCACAGCATCAATATTTAAAATATTACACTACTATACAAATGTATCTTTTCTGTACCACCTGTATTTTTCCTCTATATTTTCTTTTGTTGTTGTTGTTGTTGTTTTTAATTTATTTTTACTTTATTTTGCTTTACAATACTGTATTGGTTTTGCCATACATTGACATGAATCCGCCACGGGTGTACATGAGTTCCCAATCTTGAACCCCTCTCCCACCTCCCACCCCATAACATTTCTCTGGATCACCTCTATATTTTCTTATTGAAAATATTTAAACAGTGATAATTAGGTTCTACTGCAGATTGAAAATATGTAGGAACTAAATTAGACTGAGAGAACTGCTTTGACCTCAACCATGCAGTTAGGGAACATTAAATACTTGCCTGTTAAATTATAGCCTTATTTATAGGAGAGGAACATTGATGTAGATGATGAGCCATGGCAGTAGATTATTTAAGAAATATATTTTAAACTTAGATTATATGTTTTCGTTTTTCAAATTAACTTTATAAATTTATTTTTCTTGGATAAATTAAGTTGAATATCTTCAAAACACTGGTATTTAGTAAAATGTTATAGATTAGCTGCATTACACTAGTCTTTTATTCAATATAATTGTTATTTTTCAGTTCAAGGATGTGATTTAATCTATTTACTAAGTAGCATATATAACACTGGTTCTGCAACAAGAAAATTAGTTTTTCTGTAAATCCTGATACAGTCTTGGCTAGCCTGGTGTCTCAGTGGTAAAGAACCCGCCTGCCAATACAGGAGATGTGGGTTCGATCCCCGGAGAAGGAAATGGCAACCCACTGCAGTATTCTTGCCTGGGAAATCCCATGGACAGAGAAGTCTGGTGGGCTACAGTCCACGGGGTCACCAAAGAGTCAGACACGACTTAGTGCCTGAACAGCAGCAATAACAACAAAAAAACTATCATAGTATAAGAAGCAGGTTTGGGAAGTTAGTTCTTTTCCAACTTTATTTAAGGTCTCTTTCTCCAGTGGCCCATATAGCCTTTTGGGACCAGCACATTTTTGGATAGGGCCTAGTTTGCAGTCATCATACTGCATTCTCTCTAAACTAGATTACTAACTGGAGCACTAGATTAAGGTCCAGCTGCAGTGGAAGTATCGCTACTGTTGTGATTTCTAACCTCCTTGATATTTAGTTCTCCTAAATCACATTCATCTTTTCTTCTGCCTGTAGTGTTTTACTATATCTCCCCTATTATAGACTTCCTTTATGTTTCACTGTCATTCAGGAAAGCCTGAGACCTATCCAGATGTAAATGACCTCTGTGGGCATGTACACCTTTCAAAAAAATAGTTCTTGGTGACTGTAGTTAACAATGCTGTTTTAAGAGAGTAGATCTTACATGGTCTCACTGAAAAAAAAAAAGAGGTTATGTGAGGTGATGAATATGTTAACCAAACTTATTGTGCTGATCGTTTCACAGTATATATATGTGTATATATACTATGTATGTATCAAGTCATCATGTTGTACATCTTAAACTTATACAGTGTTTTATGTCAGTTATATCTCAATAAACCTGGGGGGGGGTGGGAAACAGTTATTGCTTCTCCTGACTGTTCTTGCTTGATTTTCAAAGGGAAGAGTGTTTATATTGTCTATTCATAGAGTTTGGAGCCACCTGGTTACTTTAGCAGACCCCTAAATATCCTCAGGTTCCTTTGTAAAATGGTAAGCATTAAAGCAGCTAATGCATATATAAGTTGGAATATCTTACTCTATACTCAAGGTCTTCTGGGGGTGTGTAAGATGATATATTAGGATGTGAACAGAGCATTCAAGTTGTTACTTACATTTGTTGTCACCTTAAAAAGTAGTCAGTTAAAAAAGAAAAATGTAATAAGTTAGGCTTTGTCAAATATTTAATATATAGGTTGACACTGCTGCATCCAGTCTTATCAGATTTCATCTAAAGCATTAATCCCGAGGGGGAAATGGTCATTCTCCAACAAAAAGGACTCGACGGTGACATCCTTACTTGTCTTTTACCTATTGTTCACTTTTAGTTATTGCAAATAATAATGGGTTTAGAAATTACATTTTAAATGATAGGGTCACTATAGTCCTAGAACATAAGAAGAACATTGGCATGAAGTGCCAGACATAAAATGTCACACAATTTTCCTTTGCCATAAGAAAGATTCATAAATTGTTGGTTTTCTGTGATAAGTCATAATCAGCAAAAAAAAAAAATGAATATAAACACATTTAATGTCTTCCTTAAGACAAAAGTTAATAATCACTGAGAAATCATTTGTTTCCTAAAGAAACTCATGAAATTTAGAGAGGGAATTTTGATCATTGAGGATATTCCCATTGCTATTTATTGTTGCCCAAGACAAAGTATGTGTGTCATCTGTAAAACTTCCATATCTGCACACTTAGCACGCTTGGAAACAATTTTCTAGTCTGTTTTGAAATCTTTCGAAGTAGTCTCAGTTCAGTTCAGTTCAGTCGCTCAGTTGTGTCCGACTCTTTGCGACCCCATGAATCACAGCACGCCAGACCTCCCTGTCCATCACCAACTCACGGAATTCACTCAGACTCACGTCCATCGAGTCCATGATACCATCCAGCCATCTCATCCTCTTTCATCCCCTTCTCCTCCTGCCCCCAATCCCTCCCAGCATCAGGGTCTTTTCCTATGAGTCAACTCTTCGCATGAGGTGGCCAAAGTATTGGAGTTTCAGCTTTAGCATCATTCCCTCCAAAGAAACCCCAGGGCTGATCTCCTTCAGAATGGACTGGTTGGATCTCCTTGCAGTCCAAGGGACTCTCAAGAGTCTTCTGCAACACTACAGTTCAAAAGCATCAATTCTTCAGTGCTCAGCTTTCTTCACAGTCCAACTCTCACATCCGTACATGACCACAGGAAAAACCATAGCCTTGACTAGACGGACCTTTGTTGGCAAACTAATGTCTCTGCTTTTGAATATGCTATTTAGGTTGGTCATAACTTTTCTTCCAAGGAGTAAGCGTCTTTTAATTTCATGGCTGCAGTCACCATCTGCAGTGATTTTGGAGCCCCCCAAAATAAAGTCTGACACTGTTTCCACTGTTTCCCCATCTATTTCCCATGAAGTGATGCCACCAGATGCCGTGATCTTCAGATTGATTATATTCTTTGCAGCCAAAGATGGAGAAGTTCTATACAGTCAACAAAAACAAGACCAGGAGCTGACTGTGGCTCAGATCATGAACTCCTTATTGCCAAATTCAGACTTAAATTAAAGAAAGTAGGGAAAACCACTAGACCATTCAGGTATGACCTAAATCAAATCCCTTATGATTATACAGTGGAAATGAGAAATAGATTTAAGGGACTAGATCTGATAGAGTGCCTGATGAACTATGGACGGACGTTTATGACATTGTTCAGGAGACAGGGATCAAGACCATCCCCATGGAAAAGAAATGCAAAAAAGCAAAATGGCTGTTTGAGGGGGTCTTACAAATAGCTGTGAAAAGAGAAGAAGCAAAAAGCAAAGGAGAAAAGGAGATATAAGCATCTGAATGCAGAGTTCCAAAGAATAGCAAGAAGAGATAAGAAAGCCTTCCTCAGCGATCAGTGCAAAGAAATAGAGGAAAACAACAGAATGGGAAAGACTAGAGATCTCTTCAAGAAAATTAGAGATACCAAGGGAATATTTCATGCAAAGATGGGCTCGATAAAGGACAGAAAGTAGTCTCGGGATTTTTAATCAGTTTCTTAAAAATTTAAATAGTATAATACTGTCCAATTAGTTTGCAAGTATAGTTGACAAACATTGGATAAGATGGAGGTTACTAATCAGATTCCAATAAAAACCCTCTCTTAATTGGTGAATGAAATTGACTGATGAGTATTTTGATTCTGTCCATGAAGCTCTTCTTTCATTGACTCTATGTATTGTGGGGAGTTAATCCTATTCAATTACTGTTTATGTAATTTATGTTAAATCAGGCTGCCATAACAGAGTACCACAGGCTGAATGGCTTAAACAGCAAAAGTTTATCGTCTCACACTTTTGGAGGCTAGAAGTCTGAGATTAAGGTGTTGGTATGGACAGTTTCTTCTGAGGCCTCTCTCCTTGGCTTTAAATCAGTAAATGACTGCCTTCTCCCTGTGTCTTCACAGAATCTTCTCTCCGTCTGTAACCAGGTTTTCTTTACTTACAAAGACACCAGTCATATTGGATAAAGGCCCACCCTCGTCACTTCATTTTAACTTTACTGCTTTTTTAAAGGCTCTCTTTCCAAATATCCATATTCTGAGGTATTAGGGATTGGGACGTCAGCATGTGAATTTGGACATAATCAGCTCATAATACCCTTAGGACCAGGAATTAAAATAAACTGAAGTTAGAACTAGATCTTTGGATTGCTGTTTCAAGGCAAAATCATCATGTTTAATCACATTGCTTTTACTAATATTTGTAATTAATCATATTTTAGTGAGTGATATGGTTATTTTACCCTCCTTTTACATATTTAATTTTTTAGAAAACTAATAACATGATTTATTAAATACCTCATGCTTTAAAAATTTTTATTTTTATGTTTATAATATGCATGATGTGATTATAGTTGTATGTGGAAAAGATCAGTTTTCATTCCAATCCCAAAGAAAGGCAGCGCCAAAGAATGCTCAAACTACTGCACAATTACACTCATCTCACATGCTAGTAAAGTAATGCTCAAAATTCTCCAAGCCAGGCTTCAGCAACACATGAACCGTGAACTTCCAGATGTTCAAGTTGGTTTTAGAAAAGGCAGAGGAACCAGAGATCAAATTGCCAACATCTGCTGGATCATCGAAAAAGCAAGGGAGTTCTAGAAAAACATCTATTTCTGCTTTATTGACTATGCCAAAGCCTTTGTGTGGATCACAATAAACTGTGGAAAATTCGAAAAGAGATGAGAATACCAGACCACCTGACCTGCCTCTTGAGAAACCTATATGCATGTCAGGAAGCAACAGTTAGAACTGGACATGGAACAACAGACTGGTTCCAAATAGGAAAAGGAGTACATCAAGGCTGTATACTGTCACCCTGCTTATTTAACTTATATGCAGAGTACATCATGAGAAACGCTGGGCTGGAAGAAGCACAAGCTGGAATCAAGATTGCTGGGAGAAATATCAATCACCTCAGATATGCAGATGACACCACCCTTATGGCAGAAAGTGAAGAGGAACTAAAAAAGCCTCTTGATGAAAGTGAAAGAGGAGAGTGAAAAAGTTGGCTTAAAGCTCAGCATTCAGAAACCAAAGATTATGACATCTGGTCCCATCACTTCATGGGAAATAGATGGGGAAACAGTGGAAACAGTGTCAGACTTTATTTTGGGGGGCTCCAAAATCACTGTAGATGGTGGCTGCAGCCATGAAATTAAAAGACACTTACTTCTTGGAAGGAAAGTTATGACCAACCTAGATAGCATATTCAAAAGCAGAGACATTAGTTTGCCAACAAAGGTCCGTCTAGTCAAGGCTATGGTTTTTCCAGTGGTCATGTATGGATGTGAGAGTTGGACTGTGAAGAAAGCTGAGCACCGAAGAACTGATGCTTTTCAACTGTGGTGTTGGAGAAGACTCTCACCCCCCAGAGGATGAGATGGCTGGATGACATCACCGACTCGATGGACATGAGTTTGAGTGAACTCCGGAAGTTGGTGATGGACAGGGAGGCCTGGTGTGCTGTGATTCATGGGGTTGCAAAGAGTCGGACATGACTGAGCAACTGAACTGAAGTGAACTGAACTGAATGTCTATAATTTATAACATAAATCATTCTTTCATGTTAATAGGGGTTTAAAATAGAAATTTAGAGACCCCTGACTTACATATTGCCCCCCTTTAATATGTCTATCACAAAGGTAATATGTTACATGTTATGAATGATAGCAAGGGTTTTGGGGTTCACATTCTACTTTTCCTACTTAGAGTAACATATGCTGTGCTGTGCTTGGTCGCTCATTTATGTCTGACTCTTTTGGGGTCCATGGATGTTAGCCCACTAGGCTTCTCTGTCCGTGGGGATTCTCCAGGGAAGAAAACTAGATTGGGTTGCCATGCCCTCTTCCAGGGGATATTCCCAACCCAGGGATCGAACCCAGGTCTCCCACATTGCGGGCAGATTCTTTACCATCTGAGCTACCAGGGAAAACCAAGAATACTGGAGTGGGTAGCCTATCCCTTCTCCAGGGAATCTTCCTGATCCAGGAATCAAACTGGGGTCTCCTGCATTGCAGGAGGATTCTTTTCCAGCTGAGCTACCAGAGAAGCCCCTATAAGAACATATATGAGCTTAAAAAGTTATCTAACCTTCTAAGCCTCAGTTTCTTCATCTAGAAAATGAAGATACCTTCCTCTAAGTATTATTGTAAGGATTAAATGAGATTATACATGTAGTCCTGGCAAGTAGGAAATGTACAAAAAAATTCTTTATTGTGATGCTTATAATTATTAGAGTAACTTGTTTTGGTATTATTCATTTATCTTTAAGCGCTTCCCTGGTGGCTTAGCAGTAAAGAATCTGCCTGCAAAGCAGGAGCTGCAGGAGACATGGATTTGATCCCTGGGTGGGGAAGAAGCCCTGGAGAGGGCATGGCAACACACTCCAGTGTCTTGCTGGAGAATCCCATGGACAGGGGTGCTGGCAGGCTACAGTCCACAGGGTTGCAAAGAGTCTGACACGACTGAAGCGACTTAGCACGTGTGTACATTTATCTTTAAAGTATACTAAGATGTTTTCGTATTCTATGAAGGGGGCAACTTCAAATCATTAGAGGCCTTTAAAGTAATAGGCATTGCTAATTTTCATAAACTTTTCCTTATTATATATTCTTATAGTCAGGATTTAGTCATTCATTTAACAAGTATTTACCGAGGGGTTACTGTCTGGTACATAGTCTTCTAGGTGCTGGAATATAGTAGTGAAAAAACTTCTGTTCCAATAGAGGAGATAAACAAGTAAACAAATAACAGAATTTCAGTTAAGCGATAAGCTGTATGGAGAAAATATGGTAGAGTGAAGGCATAGAGAAATATGTGAGGAAAGAAGCCTTTGAGATAAGATGGACATGGAATATGAAAACTGAGTAAAAATTGAAAAATGAGAGCAGGAGAAGTGACAGTGAATTGGATTAATGTGATAGCAGTGAAGATGGTAAGTGGTTAGAGTTACAGATATGTTTGAGGGAGGAGCCAATAAGAGTTACCATTTGTCCTAGTAAGTTTGGGCCACTGGATAGCAAAAATTCCGTAGACTGGGTGGCTTGAACAACAGGATTTTAGTTCTCACAACTCGGGAGGCTTGGAATTCCAAGATCAAGATGCCATCCTATCCAGTTCCTGGTGAGGGTCCTCTTCCTGGTTTGCAGATGGCTGTCTTCTCATTGTTGAAACCTCCCAGAGTGGAGAGAGAGATCGTCTTTATTGTGTCTCTTTTTGTAAAGACACTAATCTCATTCATGAGGACTTCAACCTCATAATTACCTCCCAAAGTCCCACCTCCAAATACTGTCATAATGGCACTTAAGGCTTCAACATATGAATTTGAAAAATGAAAGCGCTCAGTTGTGTCCGACTCTTTGCGACCCCATGGACTACTCCAGGCCAGGTTACTGGAGTGGGTAGCCTTTCCCTTCTCCAGGGGATCCTCCCCAACCCAGGGATCGAACCCAGGTCTCCTGCATTGCAGGCAGATTCTTTACCAGCTGAGTCACAAGGGAAGCCCAAGAATACTCGAGTGGGTAGCCCATCCCTTCTCCAGGGATCTTCCCCACCCAGGAATGGAACCGAGGTCTCCTGCATTGCAGGTGGATTCTTTACCAACTGAGCTATCAAGGAAGCCCTGTGAATCTGGGGGAAATATAACATTCATCATTGGGTTAGTTATAGGGATAACCCCTAAGGTCACACAGCTGTGGCAAGTAAAACCTCCGGTAGTACCCAGTAAAATCAGTGAACAGCAAAGAAGAATTATAATCATTTGGAAAGTTTTTGAGTAATGTGGATAACCAACTATATAGCACTATCCCAAAGTTAATATTTTCTGTCTTTGGCTTGTGCCTCAAAATTCTGAATATAATCTACATCAAATCAACTATCACTTTTTATTCTTTCATTTTAGAAAAATCTCAAAAATTCCCATGACAGATGTCTCAACAGAGTTTATAGAATTGTTAAAATTCAGTTTTTTTTGGAAGAATCATATTTCTTGCTTTGTAGTTAGGTGGAATAACTACTGGAGATGTTTATGTTGTCTATTATTAGTAATGTTGGGGTTTTTTACATTTCTTTGCTATTTTGGGAATCATTTTTAGTTACCTATAAGGCTGTTTCCTCTGATAGGAGTGAGATAAAAGGCTGATATCCACCTCCCCCCACCCAAAAAAAAAGAAGGCTAATATCCTGTATGTGCTTGCTTTGAAGATTTGTTTTTCAAGAAACAGCAAAATGGTAAAAGTTTTGAAAGGCAGAAGCCAGTCTGACACTTAATTTTTTTTTCCTTTGTTACTTTATTCCTTTATCATTTGCTTTAAAATATTTTTTGCTAAATTTAATGACAAATTTTAGGCAAGTTTTTTCCCTGTGAGTTTTACTAAAAATTTATCTTC
This sequence comes from Ovis canadensis, assembly GCF_042477335.2. Lineage (NCBI taxonomy): Eukaryota > Metazoa > Chordata > Mammalia > Artiodactyla > Bovidae > Ovis > Ovis canadensis. Next base: position 92,657,327 of record NC_091245.1, on the reverse strand, counting down.
AGGCTTTACAGATTAAATGCTATATTAATATTTAATTAAATATATTTAATAGAAATTTTAAAAAGCAAATTCTTGAGCAGTTCAAATTCCTACCCATCTTCCTGAGCAGATTTTATTATGTTCAGTTTTCTCTGATGCATGTCTTAGCATCCTCTGCTGTAACAAGTACCAGAGTGACTTTCTGAGATTAAAGACATTAGGTCTTTCAAGACAGCATTGCAGGAGCTTCTCTGGTGGTCCAGTAGTTAATAATCTGCCTGCCACCCAGAGAGATGGTGTGGGGAGGGAGGTGGGAGGGGGTTCAGGATTAGGAACACGTGTACACCTGTGGCAGATTCATGTTGATGTATGGCAAAACCAATATGGTATTGTAAAGTAAAATAAAATAAAAGAAGCAAAATAATAATAATAATAATCTACCTGCCAATGCAGGGGACATCGGTTTGATCCTTGGTCTAGGAAGATCCCACATGCCATGAGGCAACACAACTACTGTTGTGTTGTAAGTAAGCCTGTGCACCACAACTACTGAGCCCACATGCTACAAATAAGTAAATCTTAAAAAAAAAAAAAAAAGACAGCATACTAGAAGCATTTGCTCCTCTTGGCTGTTAATGTTATCTCTCTTTTCATTTTCATCCCTGAGTTTCCTTTTTTTCCTAAATATAGCCAGGAAGAATGACTCCAAAATATTGAGACTCCTGAGGTCATGGAGCAGTATAAAGAAGTATTTGTTGTAAGGAGTATTCAATATTGTGAAACAATTACAGAATGCTGTTAAGTGTAATTGGGAGCACACAGAAAGAGGGATTAACACTGGGTAAAGGGCTAAGGAAGATCTCACAGGAAAAGTTTGGAACTGGTCTTAAAAGTACATTGTATGTTCATGAAGTCATTAATAGTAACTATCATTTACTGAGCAGTTACTAAATGCCAGGAACTGTTTTAAACATTTACATTATCTCATATTTAATCCCCACAAGAACTTTACAGAACAAATAAATACTTCTGTCTTTTGGGGCAGAGAGTGCTAAGATATATCAGTTACTTAACCTCTTTGTGCCTTGTTTCTTCATCTGAAAAATGAGAAAAAACAATACTGCTAACCTACTTATGCACTGTCACAAGAATGAAATGGATTAATCCTGGGAAAGTAAGCAGAACTATGCCTGGCCCCTAGTGAGTGCCCACTATGTTATTACCTATAATCAAGAAGAAAGCTGAGCACCCAAGAATTGATGCTTTTGAACTGTGGTGTTGGAGAAGACTCTTGAGAGTCCCTTGGACTGCAGGGAGATCCAACCAGTCCATTCTGAAGGAGATCAGTCCTGGGTGTTCATTGGAAGGACTGATGCTAAAGGTGAAACTCCAGTGATGCGAAGAGTTGACTCATTGGAAAAGACCCTGATGCTGGGAGGGATTGGGGGCAGGAGGAGAAGGGGACGACAGAGGATGAGATGGCTGGATGGCATCACCGACTCGATGGACATGAGTTTGGGTAAACTCCGGGAGTTGGTGATGGACAGGGAGGCCTGGCGTGCTGCGATTCATGGGGTTGCAAAGAGTCAGACAGGACTGAGCGACTGAACTGAACTGAATGGTGAAATGAAGAGAGATGAAGGGAAAAAAAAGAAATGAAGAGACGCATTCAGGAGGTTAGGTTGGTGAGGTTATGTACTGATTCCCATACACATACAGTATTTAAGTAAGTTGTGACAGTAATATCATAGGCTTTATTGCATACTTTGTGCAAGATGCTTTATATTAATGTATTATTTCATTTTATCCTTCCAGTAACTGATGGTAAATCTTATTCCTTTGTTAGAGATTAAGGCTGAATTGGTTAAGAGTACAAGGCCATACCATAGAGTAAATTGTAGAGAGTTTAAATCCAGATGTCTTCCTCCAAAGTCTGCCCTCTTTGTACCATAAACCATGATGCTGCCCATATAAATCAAATATTGTAGTCTCCATATACGTTTGTGACATTTCTGTGGTTTATTTCATTGATTGCTGAGTTAAAAGCTATTTATTCTCTTCACCAGGAATAGCTTTCCTACATTGAGAGAATATGCTTGGCTCTTTCTCCCACCCTTAAAAAAGAGATTTTGAAAAGATTTTTACTAAGGAAGCAAAATATAAAAAGAGCATATTTTCTCTCCAGAATCTTTCTTTGCACTCTTAACCTAATAATAGGAATCAGTAACAACAAATTGAATTACAATACATAGGTCCAGAAACTGGATTTAATTAATAAATCAAAGACTGTTTATTATTAAAATACCTGAATGTGTTTTAGTCTCCTCTAACAGCAGTTGCCTATTATGGTAATTTTGAGTTTTATGTATTTTTACAGAGACATATTTTGTTCTGTGTTGATACGTAAAAGCCTTTGGGTTTCTGAAAAGTTTGAATGCATGAAGTTGATCTAGCAGTAGACTGGTCTTTTTGCACATTGGTGTCCTAATATCCTTTTTCTAAACTTGTGCTTTATTCTGAGGCAGACTTCAATGTCTCTAGAGAAGAAACTTTCCAAAAACATGATAAATACATTTATAAACTATTACAAAAACACACACATCTGAAATAAACATATCTGAAGTGATATTTTTCCTTATTTACATGCAGCATATTCTGATTTCTTCTATTTCGTACTATTCTATTTCATTAAAAACATTTTATGACTTTCTCTTCTAATTAGGTTTAGAAGGACTCAGAAAATATTTGCTCCCATAGTAGCAAGAAAATCTTGAACAAAATAAAAATCGCATATTTTTCTGGGGCTTCCCTGGTGGCTCAATCTGCCTGCAATGTAAGAGACCTGGGTTCGATTGCTGGGTCGGGAAGATCCCCTGGAGAAGGGAATAGCTATCCACTCCAGTATTCTTGCCTGGAGAATTCCATGGACAGAGGAGCCTGGTGGGCTACAGTCCATGGGGTTGTGAAGAGCTGGACATGACTGAGTGGCTAACATAGGTAGAGAAATGCATAATGAAACTTCAGTGAACTGAATTCCAAAATGAATTGTTTATAAGTGAGTGGAAAGCCACAGCAACTTTCATACCTGGGAACAAGCATGTGGTTTGGATATTGGAACCCTGACACAGATGGTGAGGCTTTACAGAGTCAAGGGGAAATCTTAGTTTTCCCTTAGTTAACTGTATGGACTCTTGGAATTGGAATGTGGATTGGAAATTGGAAGAATCCCAAATGTAACAATAAACCAGTTGGCCCAACACTTATCTGCTGTGTCTGCCATCTACAAATTTTTACTTAGAAAGCAGCATCTCAGGTGAGTGTGGGAGGCATAGAGAAATTGTGCGTTGATGCTCTGCCAGAGTTGAGTCCAAAGGTGAACCAAAAATACCTGAAACTATAACCAGGGGGAGAAAAGCAGATAGAAAACACTAACTCAAGATCTGAGAATCTCTACAGACCTCAAGCAAGATAAATATAACTGAAACAATACTTGGGCCACTGAAAAGCAAAGATAAAGAGTAAATCTTAAAAGAAGTTCGGGAAAAATAGCTATATTATGTACAGGGAAACTTAACATAAGAATGGCTGCAAAATTCTCGTTCTGTAGAAACAATGCTGACTGCAAGTCAGAAGAATGATAGCTAAACTAACTAAAGAAAAATACTATCAACCTAGAATTCTGTATCCAGCAAAATTATCCTTCTAAAAAATGAAGGTGAAATAAAGTTATTTTAGATTAATAAAAGGAGGAAATTTGTTCACCACAGAACTGAACTACAAGAAATATTAAAGGAAGTACATGAAGATCAGTGATAAATCAGAACTTATAGATGAGAAGACTGAAGCCCCAAAAGGTAAAGTCACACAGCTAAGGTCACACAGCCAATTAAGTTACAGGGTTAGGACTGTACTCCATTTCTTCTAATTTCAACAAACTCTTTGTTTGGGGAACAGTGTAATATACTGAGTGAGAAAAGCAAATGACTTTGGGATAGCCACAGGCAGGTCTGAATCCTAGCTCCTCCAGCTGTTGAAACCTTGGACTGTTGAGAAAATGGCTCATCTCTATTTTTCAAATGGAGAATATGCAGAGAGCAATTAATATCTCCTTCATATGGTTGAGACGAGCACTATAATTGTTAAAGGACCTTGTACACTGTATGCATAAAATGAATCTTAATCTCTTCACCTCTTTGTAATATGATACCTTTTTGAAAAATCAGTAGAGGTTGTTTTTGGGTGGGGGAGGGAATCATCTTTCTCAGAGATTTTATCTTTAGTTTTATCTCTACTGAAATAAGCCACGCTTCTGACATCAGTAGTGATTCTGTTTTCATTTGGCTGTGTTCCTTCTAGTGTCTGAGTAGCTAGAATCTTTTTGGCATCCATTTTCTTCAGATAGCCGTAGTCATTCTGGCATTACACCTGAAACTGGTATTTAAAAAATAGGCATCTATTCTTAAGCCCCCTCTTTTCTTTGGACAAAGAAATAGCTAAAAGCTTAACGGAAGTTTTGCAGTGAATAGTGTAGTATTATTGGGAGCCAAATGCATTTATGAGAAAGAAATGTCAGATTATTTAAATGTTTAAGAATACAGTTGTATGACAACTCGTTTTAGATTTCCTGACCAGTCTGTTGTTCAGAGAAAAGTCATAGTGATCCTATAGAATTTAGGCTTGAATACAAAGAGTGATTTTTGTTTATAGTTATTAGCATATCTTATTCATCATATAGTCACTGTTTCCAAAAGGTCTAAGATTCATTACACATGGGTCTGCAGTTCAGTACAAATATGGGCCCTTGTTAAGTAGAGAACTTCCTTTGCATCCAAGCAGTAAGCCTTATGTGAAAATTGAATAGAAGATTATTTTAGTGAAAGTTAAATTGTTCCTAAATTGAAATTCATTGTATTTGGGTTTTGTTTACTTTAGTAACAAATTTAACACTGTTTAATTAAAAGATTCTCACTTCGTTATTAAGGATAAAGAAGATCAGTAACACCTGTTTTGAGGGGCATTAACTTCAAAGAGAAGAACTTTTGTTTTTAAATTTGATATTGGCAGTGTTTTCGCCTAAAATATTCAGATTCAAGAGGTTAAATCTTGTTGGCTTTTTTTTTTTTTTTTTTTTTGTCTGGAATGGCATACTATCAGAGAGCTCAGTCTCTCTGGCTTTGACACAGGAAAAACAGGTTGAAATGAACTGAACTGTCAAGTTTTTAACAATAGCTGTGATATAGAAGAAAACCTTGGACTTTGTGACCTGGGCAATTCATTTATCTTCTCTGAGGACTAGTACCCTCACCTACAAAACTGTGTCCAATAATATAATAATCAAGGTTGTTATGAGGAAGAAAGGAGATAGGCTAACTGAAACTGTTTTGTAACTGAACTACTATGCAAATTAATTTTGAATTAAATGACATGTCGTATCTTTTTTGTTTTTTGTTTTTTTAACTTTTTATTTTGTATTGAGGTACAGCCAATTAACAATGCTGTGATAGTTTCAGTGAACAGTGAAGGAACTGTTCACATACATATATGTATCCATTCTCCCCCAAACACCCCTCCCATCCAGGCTGCCGTGTAACATTAAGCAAAGTTCCTGCTGTACAGTAGGTCTTGTTGGTTATCCGTTTTAAATATAGCAGTGTGTACATGTCCATCCCAAACTCCCTAACTCTCCCTTCGCCCCATCCCTCCCACCAGCAACCTTAATTTCGTTCCCTGAGTCTGTGAGTCTCTTTCTGTTTTGTAAGTCAGTTCATCTGTATCATTTCTTTTTAGATTCCACATAGAAGGGATGTCATACATATTTCTGAAGTAAATGACATGTTTTAAATGTTTTTAAAGTCAGGATGATTTTTCTCATTCAAATTAGGAACAAAAATATGTGGGATTTTCAGTGTACTAAATATTTTACCATTCACCTTTTTTTTTTTCACATTTAAAAACTACACTGAGATAAAATTTCAAGCAGTAAAATATACCCATTTTATAACACGTATAAGATCAGTAACTTTAACAGATGTATACAGCTATGTAACTACTATCCCAATCAAGATGTGTAATATTTTCATCACTCCACAAAGTTCCCTTATATGTCTCTGTGGTTAGTTCTTACCCTCCTGGCCCTAAGCAACCACTGATCTGCTTTCTTTCATAACAGATTAGTTTCGCCTGTTCTTGAATTTCATATGAGTGGAATCATACTGTATGGACTGTTTCGTTTATGCATAATGCTTTTGAGAGACATCCAAGTTATTGCTCATATCGTTAGTTCTTTTTAATTGATGAGTAATGTCCTATTGTATGATTATATCACAATTTGTTTGTGTATTCACTTCTTAATGACCTCTTTGGTTGTTTCCAGTTTGGGACTAGCAGGAATAAAGCTGCTATGAATATTCATGTAAAAGTATTAATATTTGTGTGAACATAATATTTTCCTTTCATATGAAATGCCTAAGTGAGATTGTTTTAGAGCCTGGTTTTTGGACTCTTTAATCAGTAGAGAAGTTGATGAGAGGCCAGATAAGAAATTCGGGCAAGGCTTTAATGGTCCTCAAGAGGCAGCACAAGGAAACAAAAACAAGTAGGTTTCCTTGCTTTCTCCCTGAGGTGGGGGGATGGGGTGAGGGAGTGAGCTGGTCCCTTAAATAGGGTGTGAGGGTAGGGGCGGCTTTGGTGGTCTGCCCACCCCTTTGGTGACGCCTTGTGTAGGGATCATGCCCTGTACCTTGCTTTTGTACCTTGGATGTGGCAGTTACATATTTGCTCATTTTGTATCTTGTTCATTATTTAACCCAACTGCTTATGCACACAGTTATTTTTAGTTCCTTATAATTTCTTTGTATTCTGTTGCTCTAGGAGACATTTTTCCAGTCCTAAGGACTGCAGCAGTGTCCCAGGTCCCAGCCCCCAGCCTGTCTGATAATTATCTCATATGGCACTCACTGGGCTTCCCAGGAGGCACAGTGGTAAAGAATCCACCTGCCCATGCACGAGATGCAAGAGACATGGATTCGATCCCTGGGTGGGGAAGATCCCCTGGAGTATGAAATGGCAACCCACTCCAGTATTCTTGACTGGAAAATTCCGTGAATAGAGGAGCCTGGTGAGCTACAGTCCATGGGGTCACAAAGAGTCAGACATGACTGAGTGACTGAGTGTGCACGCACACACAAGGCAATCATGTTATTAGTAATGTTATAAGCAACTGCCAGACTGTTTTCCAAATAGTTGTACCATATTACAGCAGCAGTGTTAGAGTTACATGAGCTCCAGTATTTACTACTGCAGTTACTTTTAATTTCAGTGATTCTAATGGGTATGCAGTGGTATCTTGTGTTATAATTTGCATGTTTTTGATGACTAACGACAGTGTACATTTTTCAGGTGCTTTATTGTACTTACTGGCTACTCCTAAAATCTTTTGTAAAGTGTCTCTTCGTATCTGATGCACATTTTAATTGAGTGAGTTATCATTCATTTGTTATAGTTCTTTATATAGTGAATTTAAATCTTTGCCAGATGTATGTATTGTGTATAACACTTCTCACTGTGGTTTGCCATTTCATTTTTAAAACATCTTTTGAAGAGCAGAAGATATTCATTTTGATTAAGTCCATTTTAGCAAGTTTTTGCCTTTATGGCTAGGACTTTTTGTATTCTAAGAAATCCCTTCCCTTCCTAAAGTTACAGAGATTTTTTTTTTCTGTTTTTTCTTCTAGAAGGTTTATAGGTTTAGCTCTTAGGCTTAGGTTTATGATACAGTAATCCTCCCCTATCTGTGGTTTCAATTTCTGCGATTTCAGTTACACACAGTCAATTGTGGTCCAAAAATACCAAATAGAAAATTCCAGAAATAAACAGTTTATAATTTGAAAACTGCATGCTGTTCTGAGTAGCATGACGAAATCTCCCACCATTTTGCTCTGTCCTTCGGGGAACATGAATAATCCTTTTGTCTAGAGTATCCATGCTATTTCTGCTACCCATCCATTATACGACAAAACAATATATATAGGGTTTGGTATTATCAGCCATTTCAGCATTCACTGGAATGTGATAGGGAGGGGACTCCTGTACATTTCAAGTTAATTTTGGTACATGGTGTGGGTAAGGGTTGAGGTTCATTTTTTCCATATGAATATCCATTTGTCCCAGTGCCACCTACTGAAAAGATTACTCCTTTCCAGTTCTGTGGAAATCAATTGTCTGTATACATGTGGGTCTATTTCTGGGCTCTGTGCTGTTCTATTGATCCATTTATCTCTGCTTTCACTGATACACATAGTCTTGATTTCCACAGCTTTATAACGCCTTGAAATCACTTTGTTATTTTTGAAAATTATTTAAGCTATTCTAGGTCATTTGAATTTCCATATATATTTGAAAATCAACTTGTCAGTTTCTACTACAAAGCCTGCTATGAATTTGATTAGGATTGTGTTGAATCTGCAGCTCAATTTTGAGAGAATCAGACATCATAACAAAATCAAAGCTTTTAGTTCATTAATGTGGTATATCTCTTTTTAAAATTATTCTTTAATTTTTCTCAGCAATATCTTGTACTTTTCAGTGTGTAAGGCTTTTACTCCGAAGTATTTATCTCCTGTTTTACATCCTGCTATAAATGTTATTTTAAATTTTATTTTCCAGCACTCTCAATATCTATGCTGCTGCTGCTAAGTCGCTTTAGTCGTGTCCGACTCTGTGCGACCCCACAGATGGCAGCCCACCAGGCTCTATAAGTACAATTATATCTCAGTATCTATAAGTATAATTAAATCTTAAATACTGACCATGTATCCTGAAAAGCAAAAGCGAAGGCATTCAGTCATGTCTGACTCTTTGCGACCCCATGGACTGTAGCCTACCAGGCTCCTCTGTTCATGGGATTTTTGAGGCAAGAATACTGGAGTGGTTTGCCATTTCCTTCTCCAGGGAATCTTCCCAACCCAGGGATTGAACCTGTGTCCTCCCACATTGTAGGCAGATGCTTTTACTGTCTGAGCCACCAGGGAAGTCAACTGAGACCTTGCTAAATTCTCTCATGAATTCTACTAGCTTATAATAGTGGATTTCTTGGGACTGACTAAATATATCATCATGTTGTTTGCCCCCCAAAATGTTTTACTTCTTTTCCAAACTTTAAAAAAAAAAATTTTCTTGCCTTATGGCATTAATTAAGACTTCTCATACAGGGTTGAATAAAAGTGGGGAAAAAAGACATTGTTGCCTTTTTCCCAATCTTAAGGGAAACGTGTTCAGTCTTTTACCACTTAGTATGATATTACCAGTTGTTTTTTTCATAGATGCCCTTTATCACATTGTAGAAATTTAATTACTCATTTTCTAAAGAGTTCTTTTTTTTTACAGTTATGGATGGGTAAGAATTTTTTCAAATGCTTTTTCTACATCTGTTTGTTTTAATTGAGATATAGTTGGTATATAATATATTAATTTCAAGTGTGAAACTGATTCAAAATTTTTATACATTATACTCCATTTATACTTATTATGGAATATTGCCTATATTCTCTGTACTGTGCAGTATAACCTTGTAGCTTATTTATTGGAGAAGGCAATGGCACCCCACTCCAGTACTCCTGCCTGGAAAATCCCATGGGTGGAGAAGCCTGGTAGGCTGCAGTCCATGGGGTCGCAAAGACTCGGACACTACTGAGCGACTTCACTTTTCACTTTCCTGCATTGGAGAGGGAAATGGCAACCCACTCCAGTGTTCTTGCCTGGAGAATCCCAGGGATGGGGGAGCCTGGTGGGCTGCCGTCTCTGGGGTCACACAGAGTCGGACACGACAGAAGCGACTTAGCAGCAGCAGCTTATTTATTTTATACATAGCACTTTATGCCTCCTGATTACCTCCCTTTATTTTGCCCCTCCTTCTTCCATCTCCTATTGATGTTTTCTATATCTGTGAGTTTGTTTCTGTTTTGTTAGATTCATTCATTTGGTTCAGATTGTAGATTCTACCTGTAAATGATAGCATACAGTATTTGTCTGTTTGACTTATTTCACTAAGCATAATACCCTCCAAGTCCATCTGTGTTGTTACAGATGGCAAATTTTGTTCTTTTTTATGACTGAGTAGTACTCGTGTGTGTGTGTGTGTGTGTGTGTGTGTGTGTACACAAAACATCTTTTTTATCCATTCATCTGTTGATAAACACTTAGGTTGTTTCTGTATCTTCCTATTATAAGTAGTGCCACTATGAACATAAGGGTACATGTATCTTTTTGAATTACAGCTTTACAGAAGTGGGATTGCTGATGCATATGTCTGTTTTTAGTTTTTTTAAGAAACCTCCATACTGTTTTCCATAGTGGCTGCACCAATTTATATTTCTAATAACTGTTTATAACTGCACCCTCTCCAGTGGTTATTATTTGTAGGCTTTTTGATGATGGCCATTTTGACAGTGTGAGTGGTTTTTATTCCCTTTATGTCATAAATGTGATGTCTTTTGCATCATTGTTAAACTGTACTTGGTCACTTTTTTATATTTATGGATTTTTTTTTGGCTCATACTTTAGAATTTTTGCATTTTTTTTCATGAGTCTTATTATTCTTCTCTTGTAAAATCTTTGTCTGGTTTTCTAACAGGGTGATGCTGGCCTCATAAGATGAGTTTAAAAGTGTTTCTCTTTGTTTTATGAGAGAGTTTGTATAAGATTGATATTATTTTTTACATGCTTAATGAAATTCACCAGTGACGCTCTCTAGACCTGGAGTTTTCTTTATGGAAAAGTTTTTAATTAAAATTTTTAAATTAATTTTAAAGTAAGTATAGAGGTCAGAGAAGGCAATGGCAACCCACTCCAGTACTCTTGCCTGGAGAATCCCATGGACAGAGGAGCCTGGTAGGCTGCAGTCCGTGGGGTCGCTAAGAGTGGGACACAACTGAGTGACTTCACTTTCACTTTTCACTTTCATACATTGGAGAGGGAAATGGCAACCCAGGCCGGTGTCCTTGCCTGGAGAATTCAGGGTCGCGCAGAGTCGGACACAACTGAAGCAACTTAGCAGCAGCAGCAAGTAGGAGATGTTCAGAATGCCTGGATCTTCTTACTTCAGTTTTGTCACTTTGTTTCTTTCAAGAAATGTGTCTAAGTTGTCAAATCTACTAGCATAAACTTATTCATAGTAGTCCTTTATGTCCTTTAATGTGGGATCTGCAGTGATGCCCCCTTTTCATTCCTGATATTGCTAATTTGTCCTTTTTTTCTCTTTTTTATTTATTTCATCTACCTAGTGGTTTATCAATTTATTGATCTTTTTAAGTAACTTTTTTGTCTTATTAATACTTTTCCATTATTCATGTGTTGCTGTTTCATCAATACTCACTGTTATTTCTTTTCTTCCATTTGCTTTGGGTTTATTTTTTTCCTTTTTGAGGGAGAACATTAAATCATTTATTGTTCATGTCTTAGGTGAAATGAACACCCAAATTTCACTTCATGGTTTAGAAAAATGTAACTTTGAAAAGAACGGTAGATTTTGTGCTGAATTGGCTGTAAAATAATTTAGACAAATGTTAAGCTAGAGCATTTAATCTGGAGAGAAAATTAAAATATAACTTGAAACTTAATGGGGTAAAATGTGTTCCAACTTAAAACACCAAGAAATAATATCCTCATTCATTGTTTTTAAACTTCTTCCTTTTGTAATATAAGTATTTATTTCCAAGTATTTGGGGATTTTCCTTTTGGTTTATAACTGATTTCTAATTCACTTCCATTGGAGTTTAGAAAACGTTCTCAGAATGAGTCAATCCTTTTAAAATTATTAAATCTTATTTATGGCTCAACATATGGTCTGTTGGTAAATGTTCTATGTGTATTTGAATTATATTGTTGGGAGTAGTATTCTAAAATATCACTTGTAAGTCAAGTTGATTGATAGTAGTATTCAAGTCTTTTATATATTTACTGATTTTCTGTTCTTCTGTCAATTACTACTGATGAACAGTGATGAAATACTTACTAAAATTGTGGATTTGTCTAGTTGTCATTTTTAGCTCTGACATTTTTGGTTCTTGCATTTTGAAATTCTATCAAGTTCATAAACATTTAGGACTGTAATTCTTCTTGATGGATTGACTCTATTATTTGTTTGAAATGTCTCTTTGAATTTGTGCTAATTTTCTTGCCCAGGAGTCTGCTGTTAATATAGACAATCCAGTGTTCTTATGATAGTATTTAGTATTTGTATCTCTACTTTAACTTGATCTATGTCTTTTTATTCAAAGTGCAATTTATAGAAGTATAGAATTAGGTCTTGCTTTTTTATAAAGTTTGATCATCTTTGCCTTTTATTTAGAGCTTAGCTTATTTATACAACATAATTATTGGTATGGTCATATTTAAGTATATCATCTTGGTATTCATTTTTTGTTTGTCCCATGTGATTATTTTGTGGTTGCTGTTTTTCTTGTGTCTCTTCTCACTTCCACATCTTTTTTTGCATTGAGTATTTTTTAGAATTTCATTTAATATTTTTTATTAACGTCTTGGCTATTCCTTGTTTTTCTTCTAGTGGTTGCTCTTTTAGAATTTACACCATACTACTTCAACCTATCCCCTTCAAGTAATATGCCACTTAATACGTAAAGTAAGAAACTTAGTGTTCTACTTCTATTTTTCTTTCCTTCCTTTGTGTTCTTGTCTTACATTTATTTTGACATTATTTTAAATTCCACAGTACCTTATTATATTTACTGTAAATAGTCTTTAGAGATTAATAATGGCAAAAGTGTGTTTTTCTAAATTTATTTATTGATTTTTGGCTGCGCTGGGTCTTCTTTGCTGCACAAGGGCCCTAGAGCACAGACTCATGAGTTGTGAAACCCGGGCTGAGTTGCCCTGAGACATGTGGGATCTTCCCAGACCAGGGATCAAACCTGTGTCCCCTGCCTTGGCAGGCAGATTCTTTACCACTGGGCCACCAGGGAAGTCCCATGTGTTTTTTATTTATCTATGTGTAGCATTTTTTGGTTCTCATCGTTTCTTTGTTTATATGCAGATTTCCATCTGGTATTTTTCTCCAACTTGGATAACTTTCTTTAACGTTTCTTATGGTGTAAGCAGGTCGAGCTTCATGGGCATATGATCAATATAGTTACACAGGTTCCCACACTTAGAAGAGCCCTATGAGATTTTATGCTGTGTAGTAGCCATCTAGAAATTCTGATAAATGTTATCTTTGAATTTGAGTTTTGTAAGTAAAGTCTGATTGGACAATGTAGTGTGCACTAGGGGCTTGGAGTCATAATTCATAAACAGTCTGACTTCCTGCCATCTCCTTAGTATGGATTCTCAGCTGTCCTCTCTCTGACTCCCTGGCATATCTGGCCCTGCCCTGTTGCCCCTTTCTCACCTGTACCATCTGATTACTGCCACTCTCTACTCTCAGCAGACGCTTGGGTGTTTGAGGGTTGAAATTGGATGTATAAATGGCTGTCCCACCCCATACTGACAGTACCGTGGTATATCTGGCGAGCCACCAAGCAGAGGTGTTGGTTTTGCAGGGGCAAGTCTATTGCCCACCAGCATCCAGAAATCAAATGTGTTCTGGCAGAGGTTTAAAGACTCTCAGGGACTGCTTGTCTGTCATGAGTTAAAGAGACAGGCCTGTGAAATGGGAAGACACCTGACTGCACTTGCCCAGACCTTGCCTCAGCTAGAGCGTGGCCTCTTGGTTTGGTGGGTAGCAGGCGGAGGATTCCAGCAGCCATCGGGCAAGGTTAGCCTGTACATGCCCCACGTCACAGGACTGGGCTCCCAGGTTCTTGTGAGGATCTGTACTCGCCTCCCAAGTATCCCTAGGCTTGAGAGCATTCTCTTGGCTAGATCCCATGCCCGAGGGGACCCTCTCATCCTCCTTCCAACCTTCTTGAATCTGGCTACATTTGTCTCTTGTGGCCAGCTGGACAGGCCACAAAATAGAAATTGTTTTACGTTCATTGATTCTGCATTCAAGTCACATGCTCTGATATTTGCATTTAAAATGGTGTTCTATAATATATAGATGAATGGAAAAAGCTTGCAAATGATTTAAATTTAAAATTTTTTTACAAAAAACATTAAGTAATCGATTTAAAACTGAGACAAGTTGAAAGGGAGACTTCTAGGAAAAAGGAAAAAGCTTTGTATATACCTTTAAAGTACTTTGAATAAGGGGCCTCACATTTTCAACTTGTCCTGGGGCCCACAAATTATGTCACTGGCCCTGAGTGCAGATCGGCAGTGACAAATTCACAAGTCTTGAAGGATTTGTCTAGAATTCTAGATTCACAGGTTTTTTTTCCCTTAGCATTTAAAATTTTGTTTCGAGTGTTTTCGGGTGGGGGAGGGGTGAGCTGCCTGCCTTGTGGGATATTAGTTTCCTGACCAGAGATTGTACAAGAGACTCAGGTTTGATCTCTGGGTCAGAAAGATCCCCTGGAGTAGGAAATGGCAACCCATTCCAGTATTCTTGCCTAGAAAATTCCATGGACAGAGGAGCTGGCGTGCTGCAGTCTGTGGGGTTGCAAAAGAGTCAGACACGACTGAGCAGCTGAGCACACAGGACAGGACAGGACCAGGGACTGAACCCAGGCTGCGGCGTGAAATCGTCAAGTCCTAACCACTGGACTTCTATGAGAGTCCCTAGATATTTTCCATTGTTTTCTTTAAAAAAAAAAATTTTTTTTTTTTAAATTATCTGTTTGGCTGCACCAGGTCTTAGTTGCAGCATGCAGGATCTTCAGTCTTCCTTGTGGCATGCCTCATCTAAAGATGAAGTTTGGAGAGATCTAGGACTGGAATGCTGGGCCAGCACTTAGGGATTAGAGTGTCTAATAGTGGAGGTCAAGGCAAGAAACTAGAGGAGTGGGGGAAGGGATATAAATCTTGCAGGCTAGGAGAGCCATGAGGGAGGAAGAGGAGGGTAGCAAAGCAACTCAATTTAATTAGGCCAAAAAGGACCATCAGATGTGAGAAGCCTGTAAGGAAAAAACAGACAACTCTTGGTTTGGTGATTCTTATTTTTTGGATAGGACAGAATCACAGCTTATATATAAGATTAGGCAAGTCACATTCCAAAAAGTTTAATTTGGCAAAAATTAGAGCTTTGCATTGATGTATAAAGATAGATTCTCTGTAATATCAATTAAGGCATCAAGCTAGTTAGAATGCATTAAAATTTTTTGGCTTTGAAATAGTTTGTCAGTTTTAAAAAGCTGCAGTGTCTTAATACATACATTTAGTTGGAGAAGGCGATGGCACCCCACTCCAGTACTCATGCCTGGAAAACCCCATGGATGGAGGAGGCTGGTAGGCTGCAGTCCATGGGGTCGCTAGGAGTTGGACACGACCGAGCAACTTCACTTTCACTTTTTACTTTCATGCATTGGAGAAGGAAATGGCAACCCACTCCAGTGTTCTTGCCTGGAGAATCCCAGGGACAGGGGAGCGTGGTGGGCTGCTGTCTATGGGGTAGCACAGAGTTGGACACAACTGAAGCGACTTAGCAGCAGCAGCAGCAGGAGAAAGTAGTATTTCTCTGCATACTGCCTACCAATTAATATATTAGGAGTTTCATGGTGCTATGCTGCTCTGTTGCCCCTGAAACACCATGAACACACATCATTTATATTTGTATATGAACTCTGTAGGCAACAAATTGCATTTGTTGCCAGTACTTTTTGAGTTAAACACTTTTTTCTTGTAGCCCAACCAGTTTTCATCTTTTTCTTCGCAGTTTGACCCATTCATACTTAAAACACATTAACAAGGGAAGAGTAATGAAAAAGTTAACAAGAAGTATCGAAAACCTCAACTAGTCTCACAGTAAAGAGAAAAAAAATTACTATTTTGTCTGTAGTAAAGAAAACCTGAGTCTCAAGGATACCTTTAAAAAGCCTTAGGACTCCTCTGTAAACACCAGAAAATAGAAAAGGATTTTCAGAGTTTTAATAATGAGCAGTAGAAGCTGATTTGAAGTTCAGAGTCTATGCTTTCATCTTTTGTCAAGAATTCTGCATAACAGCTTTTATATTTAGGTGCTATGTTTTGTTTTTTTTTTTTTCACTCATGTGAGTTTAATTTCTTAAGATTTTTAAAAATCTTTTTCTTTGCATCAGACCCTCATCAAAGTTTACTTGCTAGCAGAGCTGGTTTTTCTGCAAACTTGAAGAAATATTTTAAATAGATAGAAGTCCTGATTAGCAGTTGCTTTGCCTACAATAAATTGTGTATGTGTGTGTCGTGTATGTATCGGTTTGGTCAGGGACACTGACAGAGCTGGGCCAAGACTTTTTCCTGCCTGTTAATCAAGGCCACACAGACAGAGCTCAAGGAAGGATGACCCCTGCTTCAGGAAGTATTGAATCAATTGCTATTTTTAACCAGTATACAGTAGAACTTGAGACTAGGTCCTTACTCAGTTACTAGGAAAAGTTCTCTGCCAAACATTGCATTTGAGGAAACAGTTAATGGGCCTAAATGAGTGAAGCGTCTGCAAGAAAGGAAGGGATGTGACAGTGGCTGTAAGTATTTTTGCTGATATGGGTCAAGGATGTGGTGGCAGAGATGTGGAAAGTTCAGTTAGTGATGAAATAAGTAATTACATTTCAAAGTAACTGGTAGTTGATGGCACCTTGGATTGTCTTTAGCTCTGCGCATATGGAATTCTTCCCTGGTGGTAAAGAAACTGCCTGCTAATGCAGGAGATGTGGGTTTGAATCCTGGGTCAGAAAGATCCCCTGGAGAAGGAAATGGCAATCCACTCCAGTCTTCTTGCCTGAGAAATCCTATGGACAGAGGAGCCTGGCGGGCTACAGTCTATGGGGGTGGCAGAGTTGGACACAACTTAGTAACTAAAAAACAAAACAATATGAAAATCTGGGCTGCTAATAGCAAGGTTGAAATATGGGTATGTGATGAGCTAGTATTATCTCTCAACATAGGACTAGAAAAGGAAATCAGCTATTGGTGTGTTTTCAGACTAATTGACTCTTCCTCTGAAATTATACATAAACTTTTGGTATTTGAGATGTATTTCTGATAGTACTCTGTTGCTCCTGTTTCGTTAAGTGAAAGTTTCATAAATAATTGATTTCTGGGGACTTTCCTGGTGGTCTTGTGGTTAAAAATTCAATCCCTTGCAATGAGGGGATGCAAGTTCAATCCTTGGTCAGGGAACTAAGGTCCCACATACTACAGGGCAGCTAAGCCCTCATGACCCAATATGCAGCCAAATAAATCAATAAATAAATATTAAAGTTTCTTAAAAAAAAAGAATTGATTTATTACAAAATAATGTTGTATACTACTATTATAATCTCTTATAAAACCTCATTCTACTTAATATTAGGAAATATGCAGAACATGAAAGCAGATAGTTTGAGAAATACCATAAATAGTATTTTCTCTGTAATATTATGCCACTATCTTAGGAATGCCTTAATGAAGTTGAATTACTTAATGGATGACAGGTACCTCTTTACATATGAAATATAAGTGAGTTATCTAGGGATAGGTGGGCAGTGTTTTAGTGTAATTTAAATTAGGAAATTATAAAACTGTGTTAACATATTCATCTCATTTTAATAGGATTATTCAAGATAGAGCTGTAGCCATTTTCAACAAGGATCGATGATAAGAATTTTTCTTTTTAAAAAAAGATTTTCAAGTTAAAGATGAAAGGAAAATACTGGAATTTTTTGGATTCTAACTCGTGAGATAATGAATATAGTTTTTCGCAGTGACTTCTGATGGAACCTTAGTAAAATTCATTGTTTGTCATGCACCCAACTGGGAACATGGATGTTGGCTTTTCTCGTTCTGCTGTTCATACACTGTCAAGAAGCCACTGCAAAAACATCAAGCAAAAAATTTCCCAGTGGGAAGGAAGAACTAATGGTATATCTAACCCAGAGAAGTGGCATCCAAAGGACTTTGGAGTGAGATATAATAACTGTGATCAAGAGAGTCTTCTTAAGAAAACGCCTATTGCTGAGGGAAAGAGCAAAAAGCTGGATGTAACCAACACTCAAAATGTTGATCAAGGTATTAATGAAGACGCCAAAAGCCACAATCAAAGTGAGGATGAAAGTGAAAAACGTGAATATGATGATACACGCTTATTTAAAAATGAATCAGAACCCAACTGGGTGTGTTCTCGGGTCAAACAAATTGAAAACTGGAAAGAAGCTTTAGATCCAGAGACTTCATTACCTCCAGGAAATTTCTATACCTCACAAATATTGTGGAAGAAAATAGAAGCACTTTCCCCAGATAAAGTCTTAAATTTGGCTTTGGAGCATTGTGGCTCTTCAGAAAAAGAACTGAATTTCAGAGTTCTGGATAGTTCATGTGGAGTAACGAAGAGCTTAGAAAACATTTACTCTGAGCCTGAGGGACAAGAATGCAGACCTTCTATAAATCCTTTGCCAAAACCTCGTAGGACATTCAGATATTTATCTGAATCTGGCGTTATGCCATATAAAGAAAGAAACTGTGACAGAGAATACTGTGAAAATAATTCTTGTGCAGAATCTTCTTTGGCCTCTTCTCAGGAACCTGAACCAAAGAAATACGGTGGGAAAATCAGAGGGAGATCTAAAAGGTATGTTTTTATTTGAAAGGTAATGATTTTCAGTATTCTCCTTATAGAACCATTGAGCTTTCTCCTTTTCAAACCAATTTCCATTTCCATGTGTGGGTTACACTTCTAATTTGAAATACAGATGTTGATTGACCCAAGGGGAAAATACCTACAAGAGTTTTAGGAGTACAGGTAATATCTAAGACAATCTACTGACACAGCCATAGAAAAACTTCTATTTTTTAATTAAAATTTTTTATTGAAATATTATTGACATGTAACATTATATGAGTTTCAGGTATACAACATAGCAATTTGATATGTATATGTATTGTGAAATGATCACCACAATAAAGCTAGTTAATAACACGATAGTGCATATTTGAAGTTTTCTAAGAGATGTTAAGAGTTCTCATCATAAGGAAAAAAATGTAATTATGTGTGCTGAGATAGTTTAATGATCATGTCAAGTAATATTCATAAAATATATGTACCTGGAAGAGAGTGGATCTACATGTTAGCCACGTTATTTTTTAAAAACTTTTTATTTTGTATTGGAGTGTAGCCGATTAACAATGTTATGTTAGTTTCAGGTGGACAGCAAAGGGACTAAATAAAACATATACATGTACCCCTTCTCCCCCAAACTCCCCTCCCAGCCAGGCTGCTCATTACATTGAGCAGAGTTCCCTGTGCTATACAGTAGGTCCTTCTTGGTTATCCATTTCAATTATAGCAGTGTATACATGTCAACCTCAAACTCCTTAAATATCCATTCCCCTCATCCTCCCCCTGGTAACCATAAGTTCATTCTAAGTCTGTGAGTCTGTTTCTGAAAAACTTCCATTTTCTATCTTTAAAAACATACAGGGAAGCTAGTACGTTCTTCTTTTTCATTTAGGGCATGCTAGCTGTAGGCTCACTTTTTATTAGAGAGTAAATTTAATAAAGTACCCAAAGAAGAACATGAATGTAATTGGCTGTGTGCCTGTTAAGTTGTTGCTTCAGTCGTGTCTGACTCTTTGCAACCCCATGGACTGTAGCCAGCGAGGCTCCTCTGTCCATGGGATTCTTGAAGCAAGAATACTGGAGTGGGTTGCCATGCCTTCCTCCAGGGGATATTCCCAACCCAGGGATTGAACCAAGGTCTCTTGTCTCCTGCATCAGCAGATGGGTTCTTTACCAGTGGCGCCACCTGGGAAGCCCATGCAACTGGCTAAAAACCTTCTGTTTTCTCATATAAGGCTCCAGCCTAATTTATTATTTTTAGGTATATGATAAAAACATCTTTGCAATTTTTCGCACAAGTCCTTTACTTATTAATTTCTGTCATGCCATAGTTTTAAAAGATACAACCTTAAAGTATATCTCCTTTCTTAAGGAAATCCTTTGAGTTTGAGGACATTCAGCACTTTCGAAATCGGAACTCACGGAAGATTCATGAAGAACTTGGAAGACACTCTGGCTCAGCACTTTATTACACACAGTCTGAGGACAATATCTATGAGGATATCATATGTAGGTGTTCACAAACTCTGCAATTCAATTTAATGAGTATGTAGTTGGGGCAGCCCTTAAGTAGAGTGTGGTATTTTCTTTTACAATCAAGCGTGTCTTGCTCTAGATTTTCCTTTTTAATATTGAAACCTTTGTTGTATAAATTCTTTTATTCTCTAATGGATTTTACATCTAATTTAGTGGACTCTTCGGTTCAGAAGTAGACTTTTCCAGTGTGGTACCTTGCAAATTCTTTTAGATTGGTTAGATGCCTGAGTGGTTTGTAAGTGTAAAGTACCACTGATTTTAAGACCTATATCCCTAAAGCAGTGTAGAGTAGAGAGCTGAACCAGTCAGTTTTTTCTTTTCCTTTTACGTGTAGTCACTTTGTTCTCATGTAATTATGTTCCTCTAAACTTCTTCATTTTCCTTTTTTTTTTTTTTTTCAAGATCCTACCAAAGAAAATCCATATGAAGACATTCCAGTGCAGCCTTTGCCCCTGTGGAGATCCCCTTCAGCATGGAAGCTCCCACCCCCTAAAAGTGCTTTCAGAACACCCAAGGTATAACCAGAGAACTGATATAAAAAACATTAGAATCTTATTTATGCTACAAAAAAAGGTTAAAATGGTTTAATTAGGGCCGAAACTGAGAGGCACTGAAATATGGGTTTGTTGTTCTTTGTTTTGAGGGGGCAGCACAAAACTATCTTTAAACTTGGTTTTGGGGAGGGGTTTTGTTTGCTGTTTAACACTTCAGAAAACTCGAATGTAAACACCTCTGGACAAGCCATAAACCTCTCAGTTCACTCTAGTTACCACAGCTCCGTAATAGGTTTGCATCACCTATGGCCTAAATTACCTGTCTGGTCCCTGAGAGCACTCACCACCCCCAAAAGCAAAGGCTGCCTTAAGCTAATGAGGACTCTGAGCTGTTGTTCTCTGTAAATTCAATTACATTGTTGTAGAAGAACTTTGGATTAGAATCCTGAGAAATTTCTCTACAGTGAAAAAGAAAGTATGGTATCCTCACTTCGTGGTGGTGGTAGTTGTGGTTTAGTCACTAAGTTGTGTTTGGCTCTTGTGACCCCATGGACTGTAGCCTGCCAGGCTCCTCTGTCCATGGGATTCTCCAGGCAAGAATACTGGAGTGGGTTGCCATTTCCTTCCCCAGGGGATCTTCCCCACCCAGGAATCGAACCCGGGTCTCCTACATTGCAGACAGAATCCTCATTTGAAATGATTTTAAAGGAAAGATAAATATTTGGGAGAGAATAGCTTTGACTTTGAGAACATAGGCATTACCTAGGTGATCTTACCCTTACCAATACCTCTTCTTTTTTAGCTTCCTCCCAAACCTCATTTCCTTTACCGGAAGACTATGGAACTAAAGAACTCACAAGCTTATATAAGGTCAAAGCTCACAAAAGATACTACATTGCCAGTCACGTTAACAGAATGGAAGCTTTTCCGAGCTGGAGAAGTTGCAAACAGGAAAAGGAAAAATCTTCCAAGGGTAAGAACTCCAGTATTTTCATTCTTTGACTTTTACTTCAGCATTTCCACAAATGAGAATAAATAAACTTTAGACTGAAATGAATAGCAGGATAAAACTGACCTACTGGAATTAGAAGATTTGGAAAGCAGCCTTAAGTTTTAAGTTTTGCTCATGCAAGAAGAATGCATGAATGGCTTTTGCCAAGGTTTTTGTGTGTATGTGTATGGATTTGTGAAATTGATTATAGGTGAGTGAGTGAGTGAAAGGCATTCAGTCATATCCTAGTCTTTGTGACCCCACGGACTGTAGCTGCCAGGCTCGACTGTCAATGGAATTCTCCAGGCAAGAATACTGGAGTGGGTTGCCATTCCTTTCTCCAAGGGATCTGATCAACCCAGGGATCAAACCCTCCTTTCCTGCATTTCAGGCAGACTCTTTACCATATGAGCCACCACGGAAGCCCTTAGAGGGCTTCATTTTGGTAATCTTTGTTGTTATTCAGTCGCTCAGTCATCTCTGACTCTGCGACCCCATGGACTACAGCATGCTGGGCTCCTCTGTCCTCCACTATCTCCTGGAGTTTGCTCGAATTCATGTCCATTAAGTCAGTGATGCTATCTAACCATCTCATCCCCTGTGCCCCCTTCTCCTTTTGCTTTCAATCCTTCCCACCTTTGGGGTCTTTTCCAGTGAGGCAGCTCTTCACATCAGGTGGCCAATGTGTTGGAGCTTCAGCTTCAGGATCAGTCCGTCCAAAGAATATTCAGGACTGATTTCCTTTAGGATTGACTGGTTGGATCTCCTTGCTGTCCAAGGGACTCTGAAGAGTCTTCTCCAGCACCACAGTTTGAAAGCATCAATTCTTTGTTGCTCAGCTTCTTTATGGTCCAACACTCACATCCATACATGACTACTGAAAAAGCCACAGCTTTGACTATATGGATCTTTGTGAGCAAAGTGATGTTTCTGCTTTTTAATACACTGTCTAAGTTTGTCATAGTTTATCCTCTGAGGAGCAAGCGCCTTTGAATTTCATGGCTGCAGTCGCCTTCTGCAGTGATTTTGGAGCCCAAGAAAATAAAATCTGTCACTGCTTCCACTTTTCCCTCTTCTATTTGCTATGAAGTGATGGAACGGGATGCCATGTTCGAAGTTTTTTAAATATTGAGTTTTAAGCCAGCTTTTTCACTCTCTTCTTTCACCCTCATCATGAGGCTTTTTAATTTCTCTTCACTTTCTGCCATTAGAGTGTTATCATCTGCAGATCTGAGGTAGTTGATATTTCGCCCAGCAATCTTGATTCCAGCTTGTGCTTCATGCAGCCCAGTATTTCACATGATGTACTCTGCATGTAGGGCTCCCTAGCAACCCAGCTGGTAAAGAATCCACCTGGAATGCAGGAGACCCCAGTTCGATTCCTGGGTTTGGCAGATCTCCTGGAGAAGGGATAGGCTACCCACTCCAATATTCTTGGGCTTCCTTGGTGGCTCAAATGGTAAAAGAATCCACCTGCAATGCAGGAGACCTGGGTTCAGTCCCTGGGTTGGGCAGATCCCCTGGAGGAGGACATAGAAACCCACTCCAGTATTCTTGCCTGGAGAATCCCCATGGACAGAGGAGCCTGGTGGGCTACAGTCCATAGGGTTGCAAAGATTCAGACACAGCTGAGTGACCAAGCACAGCACACAGCACTCTGCATATAAGTTCAATAAGCAGGGTGACAGTTTATAGCCTTGTCGTACTTTCCCAATTTGAACCAGTTGTTCCATGTGAGGTTCTAACTGTTGCTTCTTGACCTGCATACAGGTTTCTCAGGAGACAGATAAGGTGGTCTGGTATTTCCATCTCTCAGAATTTTCCACAGTTTGTTGTGATCCACACAGTCGAAGGCTTTCGTGTAGTCAATGAAGCAGAAGTATACATTTTTCTAGAACTCCCTTGCTTTCTCCATGATCCAATGAATGTTGACAGTTTGTTCATTCCTCTGTCTCTTCAAAATCCAGCTTATATATCTAGAAGTTCTCAGGTCATGTACTGCTGAAGCCTACGGAGCTTCAAGGATTTTGAGTATAACCTTGCTAGCACGTGAAATGAGTACAATTGTATGGTAGTTTGAACATTCTTGGCACTGCCTTTCTTTGAGATTGGAATGAAAACTGACCTTTTCCAGTTACCATGCTGCTGCTGCTAAGTCACTTCAGTCGTGTCTGACTCTGTGCAACCCCATAGACGGCAGCCTACCAGGCTCCCCCGTCCCTGGGATTCTCCAGGCAAGAACACTGGAGTGGGTTGCCATTTCCTTCTCCAATGCATGAAAGTGAAAAGTGAAAGTGAAGTCGCTTGGTTATGTCCGACCCTCAGCGACCTCATGGACTGCAGCCTGCCAGGCTCCTCCATCCATGGGATTCTCTAGGCAAGAGTACTGGAGTGGGGTGCCATTGCCTTCTCTGTTCTGGTTACCTTAGTTCTCATTAAAATCAGCTGCCCATGTGAAGGAAGCACTCAAATCTCATGTAAAAGAGCCTTCTATTAGGCTGGCTTCAGTGATTCTCACTCATTTGTGTAATAGCCAAAGTTAACTCAGCTTTGTGCCTGAGTTTATAAATTTTCAGTAATGACAAAGTATATGCCAAAATTTCCATTCAGAGGAAGGAAAAAAGAAATTTTACTCTTAGAAATATAAATTTTTGCCAATTATACTGAAAAAATGACTTCTCTCTCAAAGGAGAAAAGGAAGTAAGTGTGTAAGTCATCTCGATGAGAGCCATTGAACCAAAATGAAGAAATTTGGGTTATTTGTAATACATAACATTTTTAAGAGAGACACTTAAGAAATTACATGAAAATATTTAAAAACTCTTTATGTGACTATGTTCTTCTGTAATTCAGAATGTTTTCAGGATTACTATGCTGAAATGAAGAAATGAAATCTTTTAAATAGTATTTCTTCCCTTAACCCCATCTCAATTAGTTATATGTATTCATTTAGCCCATGATTTTTGTATCTGATTTTAACTTTAAACAAAAGTCATAGCTGTTTCTTGGTTTAGTAACTGCTGATTGGTTCCTTGGGAAATACTCTTTCCACAGTTACTTTAATTCTTCTGATCCATTTCCTGCCCTTCCCTCTTTAACATATAAAGTGTTAAAGACACAGAGTTTTTTTTAAAGCATTACACTGATCTCTCTGGGAAAAAAAAATTTTCAGGTATTTATTTTCCTGTGTATGGTGAGGACTACTTAAAAATCAGAGGTTTAAAGAATTGCCAGGATATACATAATATATAGGGCTTCCCAGGTGGCTCAGTGATAAAGAATCTACCTGCCAATGCAGGAGACATGGGTTTGATCCCTGGGTCGGGATGATCCCCTGGAGGAGCAAATGGCAACCCACTCCAGTATTCTTGCCTGGAGAATCCCGTGGACAGAGGAGCCTGATGGGCTATAGTCCATGGGATCACAAAGAGTCAGTAGGGCTTAATGACTAAGCAACAACAACAAAGTATATATAATGTATAACTGAATCACTTTATTATTCACTAGGAACTAACACAACATTGTAAATCAGCTATGGAAGAGAAAGTCGCTTAGTCCTGTCTGACTCTTTGTGACCCCATGGGCTGTACAGTCCATGGAATTCTCCAGGCCAGAATACTGGAGTGGGTATCTGTTCCCTTCTTCAGGGGATCTTCCCAACCCAGGGATCTAACCCAGGTCTCCTGCATTGCAGGTGGATTCTTTACCCCCTGAGCTACCAGGGAAGCCCACAACATTGTAAATCAGCTATACTCCAAAAAAAGAAGAATTGCCAGGCATTCTGCACAGTTCTCTTTGATGAATCATGCTGGCTCAACAGAACAGATCATGTGTTCACAGGAGCTAGATCACAGACACATAGTTCAGTTCAGTCGCTCAGTCGTGTCCGACTCTTTGCAACCCCATGAATCGCAGCACGCCAGGCCTCCCTGTCCATCACCAACTCCCAGAGTTCACTCAGACTCAGGTCCATTGAGTTGGTGATGCCATCCAGCCATCTTATCCTCTATCGTCCCCTTCTCCTCCTGCCCCAATCCCTCCCAGCATCAGGGTCTTTTCCAATGAGGCAACTCTTCGCATGAGGCGGCCAAAGTACCGGAGTTTCAGCTTTAGCATCATTCCTTCCAAAGAAATCCCAGGGTTGATCTCCTTCAGAATGGACTGGTTGGATCTCCCTGCAGTCCAAGGGACTCTCAAGAGTCTTTAACACCACAGTTCAAACGCATCAATTCTTTGGCACTCAGCCTTCTTCACAGTCCAACACTCATATCCGTACATGACCACTGGAAAAACGATAGCCTTGACTAGACAGACCTTTGTTGGCAAAGTAATGTCTCTGCTTTTGAATGTGCTATCTAGGTTGGTCATAACTTTTCTTCCAAGGAGTAAGCGTCTTTTAATTTCATGGTTGCAGTCACCATCTGCAGTGATTTTGGAGCCCCCCAAAATAAGGAATTGTATTAAAATATGGTTCTTGGAATAACATTAGCAAATATTTAGAAATTGTGGATTATGGAGTTTGATGAGACCCGAGGAGATTTGCAGTGCTTTTGATTTCATCCCTCAGTGTTTATGTACTGTGGATCCCTTGAGTACTCAAAGCTTGCTCTCTTTCTGATTATAGGTGAGATGATTCAACTTTTCCTGTTCTAATATTTTCCCAAAGGTTTTTTTTGAGAAGTAAGGAAGACAGAATGGTTTTTGGAATTCTTGATTGTCAGGCAGGAACAAACTGTTAGCATTTCTGTTTGTAAGCCTCAAGCCTCATTGGATTAAACCCCTATAGGATAGTCTATTTGCAATACAAATTTTGGTTTTGGACTATCTTTGGGAACAACATTCCATGAGGAAAGCAGTTTTTGCTTATTTCCTCTTTGATGACTAGAGCTTTCCCTGGAAGGGAAACTGGTTTCATAGTTTGAAAATAACTGATCTAGTCCATATGCCTCTTCCCCACCCTTCCTTTCTTTCTCTGCTGTGGAAATCTGTGTGGGATTGTTTGTTAGAGTAGGTTTCCTAATGTTTTATGTTGTTTGTCTCTAGTGTGTACACAGCAATATGGTTTCCATCATTCTTAGAAGAATATTCTACAGTATTTTCTATAGCTAGAAGGTAATTATAGGCTCCTCTTCCTAGCTCACAATCAGAATTTTAATTTTATTATTTTATCTCATATTTCTGGAATAGATAGTTCCCTTTCCTTTATAACATTTCAGTGTACTTTTGAGTATACTTCTCAAATGTACATGAATATTTTTACTATTTTTGGTCCTTGTGTACCCAAAATGCATGTTTACTCTCAAACATCTTTCCTATAACCCCTAACAATAACTCTATATGTCTGGATCCTCATATTTGTTTATAATGGTAATATTTAAGAATATGGGTAACTTTTCATTTGAATTACAGCTGCAAATATCATTAAAGAAGAATCTTTTAAAAGAATAAACTCATCCAAAAATGTGGGAATAATCTGTGTATTTAAAGCACATGTTTTTCACATGTTATTTTTCTTGCAGTGGACTGACTCACTGCTTATGGATTGCCAGGATTGCTAGAGAGACAAGGACAAAGGAAAAAAGAGCATTTTTCTCAAGCAACTTTGTTGGTTATCATCTTACATTAATATAATGCTCCTAACAGTTGTTAATTCTGGGCACTAAATATGTTAAATCAAGATTAATAGTTAAGAAAAAACTTGGAATTTTAAGAAAAAAGAAAAATATACATAGAAAACCTAATCAGTTTCTCTTTTTAAAAGTAGCTGTTGATCTTTCCTTCTTTTTAGGCTCAGTCTGTATCTGTCTCTTGCTCACTTTTATACTACTTCTCAGAAGCAAAGAAAGAATTGTAATGAATAATGCGTGTTAAATGGAACATGGTTTTTGTATTTAGGCATATTTGAGAATCTCCTACTTTTATGACATGTTTCTAAAATAAGTTGTAATATTAGTGTTCCTGGTAGTAAAAAGAGTATTTCTTTTGACTAAAACTTTGTAAGTGTGATTATCCTCTTTTTGCAAAAGTCCCTGGGAGCAAAAATAACTGCGCCTCACCCTGCCTTTCAAATGAATAAATGTCTCACTTCTTACTCTGGGCATGCAAAACCTTGAGCCCATTGGTGAGGCTTGTTCAGTGCAGAGAGTGCAGTACCCAGATTTCCTGCATGTTGTGACATGGAATGACAAGCAATCTCTCTAGGAGCCTGTGCTGAATTCCTCTAGAAAGGAAATATCCTTTCCCACTTATCTTACCCAGATTAAATGGATTTTGTGTTAGAATAGCATGTCATCTTACTAAAGATAATTTTAGATTCAAAATTGAAAAATGTAAAGGTTTTATTTTTAAAATGGATCTTTCTCTGAATGAGAATCACTAATAAGTTAATATTATCAAGCTGCAAAACTTGTTGGTGTTTGTTTTAACTTGTACTTTTCTGGTCTGTTTTTTAGTTTGTATTAAAAATAGATGACATATTTGAGTCTAAGAGAGGGAAGAAAAGGGTAAAGTTACACCCTTACACTGGAAAAGATGTACCTCCCTCTAAAGGTAAGAATTGTTCCAGCTGTCCATAACTATTAGCATATGTTAGGCAGATCATTATATAATTTAATGGTTAATGTGAATTATAATTTTTGGTTTACTTTCCTGTCTCTCCCACTTAAACATAAAACTTCTTTAGCCTAAGGGATTATTTCTTGTTCTTCCTCAAATCCCTTTTATTTAGTTCTGGTTGTTGATGTTCACTCACTAAGTCATGTCTGACTCTTTACCAAGTAATAGCTACTGGATGAATAAGTAAATAAATTTTAAAATAGTTATAAACTAATGAGAATGATTTTTCATAGACAGATTTCATCCATATTTTATAGTCCTTTTATTTATAGTCTTTTGTCAGTGTAGACTCGTTCAGTGGAGAAATGAAAATCTTAAGTGTATATATACTGAAGGTATGTGGTATTCAACCTATAGTCATCTAATAAGTTCGGTAGTTTTCTCCTTCAGATGCCTAGATAAAACTTAGATTGTCTTGACTGAGAACCTTTCAACATTCATAATGAACTATTAGACTTTTCTTTACAACAAACTTGCTTGTCTGGCACAGAATATGTAGAAGTTAACAATTTTTATATATGAGATTCATAGGTGAGAAACAACAGCCAAATCATACGAGAGAAGAATGTTTCATATTTTTGCAAAGACTTCCAAAGACAGAAATTTCTTAATTTCCATTAAAAATCTATTCCTCATTCTACGAGTGAACTATGTGAAAATAAACTTCTGCGTTCAAAGCTCTTTCTTCTTTGTGATGATTAAAATCATCCTGTCATCACCATTTAAAATGTGAATTTTCATATTTTCAGAAGCAATTATTAAAACATTTTAGTCTTCTATAGAAGAAATACTTCTGGTCATTGTTAATAATAATAGCTACTGCTTAACTGAATGAAGTAATAGTTTCTTTATGTACTTTATCTGGTGTATAAATATGACCACACTGGGAGGTGTGGGACTATCCTAATTTTACAGAGTAAGAAGCTGAGTGAGAAGAGGAAGCATCAATTTGAATCAAGGAACATGACACCACAAAGTCTTATTCTTCTTCATCACCAACAATTACTCAGCTTTTGATTTTTAGCAGTTTGACTATCTCCTCTCTATATGTTTTCATATGTCCAGTAAAGATACAGTCAAATGCTTTTTATTTGTATAATTCAAAAAGAGATACAGAAGATGAAAAGTAATGCCAGATATTCTGCTGGATCCTTTCAGATACATTATGACTGTCTTTTCTAAATAACTGTATGTAGCAAATATTATTATTTTATAGATAAGGAAATAAATTATAAATTGCAAGTTATATGAAATATCAAGACACTGGAACCAGGACAAATTCTTAGAAAAGATTGTCAATTTTCCCAGGTTAACAGCAGTCTGTTGATAAGTATATTCACCAGATATGCTACTCTAAGTACATTATCACTGATCTGTTATTTTATGTGTATGCTTTATGGATTAGGAAGATTTTAGTAAATTTGACTCTAAGAAAAGTTTTTGAAGCGTCAAATCCTTTTCTTCACTGTCTTTATTGAAAAGAACAAAAAATCAACAGCATAAACTGCCAACTTGTAGCATATACACACGAAAGGAGGAGTCCCTACAAGTTTATTTTCTTTTGTGTGGCTCAAAGGAAATGTGCATTTACCCGGTCCCTGGCCAGCCTCTTCCCTGGACAGGAGTTTCTCTCATACTTGAGGACTCCTGGCTCAGTAGTCACAGTTCTCAGGTTTTTGTTTTCCTCCTTAAGCTTTTGTCTGTGTATCAACAATGCCTCGTAGAACCAGATAATTCTGTTTATCTACTCTGCCAGTACATGCTAGGTTTTAGTGAATCTATTCCAACCTAAACATTTCTGAATTCTCAATTCTCAAGTATCACAAAATGATTTACTGCCCTTCTTCAAAAGTACGGTTTTGTGTGTAAAAGTCAGTTATCAAAAAGGGACAACCTAGTACTTTTTGGATCCTTACAGATTCTCAATACTGGCTTATAAACCCCTTAACCTTCATTCCATGTCTTGGAATGCAGGTCATCAAAACCCAGAGGTGAATATGTTAAAGCCATATAAATGATCTTTTGTAAGGTCTTTGCCAGGTAAATTGCCTTTCCTCCCTTCCCATTTTCTCCTTCTTTTCTTTTCTTTTTTTCCCAGACACCTCACAGGCTCCCAAGAGGTGCCTGGTGCCAAGGATATAGATAGGGTTCAGTAGCTCACAGTGTTTATTCTTACTTATTGATTAATAGGATAGAGCCCCAGTATACTTTGTGTCATTGTAGTTTGAAGTTATAAAACCTAGATAGTACACAATATTTAGATAGCTACCTTTTCTGTAACATCTCTTGTGTACTTTTCACGCCTGTCTTATGGACAGACAGCATTTTTTAATCTTCTCTTCTCCCTTATTACAAAACTAAAATGAGCACAGCAAGAAATTGCAGGAATATAGAATAAGATAAAATGAAAAGCCAGTGTTTCCAGAACTTCCTGCTACTACTCCCAGAAAATTTTATGTACATGCAAATGTTTTTTCTCCCCAAATAACTTTATACTATGTCTTGCTTTTTTTTAAAAAAAAGTATAATTAATATACTTTGGAGCTCTTTCAGTATCAACACACAGAGATCCACATATCTGTACTGCATTTCTTTGTTTAAATGTAAAAGAATTTATTTAGCTGTTTCTAACATATTATTTAATCTGTGGATAATTAAGGTTTATAAAGAGATATAGGTTTTTTTCTCTTCAAACAATGCTGTGATATACACTTTTTACTTATATATAATTTTGTATATTGGTTAGAATACATCTATAGAATGAGTTCTTAGCAGTGGACTTAAAGCACACATACTTTAAAGAACACATAAATTAATATTTTTATAACTGCTAACCGAATTGTCTCATAAATAGATTGTAACAGTTTACATTTCTATGAACAACTTTTGAAAATGATATTTTCTTCATCTTAGTTAATTAGAGATTTTTATTTTTTACCAGTATCATGGTCGAAAAGTATATCTTACTTATTGTCTTAATTTACATATCTTTAATTATGAATTTGGACAGTTATGTTTATCAAGATTTATCAGTCTTTTTCTATAAATTGCCTATTCCTACCTTTTATTCATCTTTTGTTGTGCTGTGTTTTTCCGTATTCATTTATGACAGCTATTTGAATATTAAGAAGACGGCCCGGTGTCTACAATGTATACTACAAATATTTTCCCAGGTTGTTCGCCTTTTGAATTTACTGATTTTTGTTAGATTAGAAATTTTACATATTTATACAACCAGACTTACATATATTTTTCATTTACCACTCCTAGTCCTTGTTTTTCCTGATACTTAAAACTTTTTCCCTTTCTTTACATTTTAAAATTTTGCTTTAACTTTTTAAATTTAATTTAGAAATTTTTCATTCACTTGTTTACAATGTTTTATCTTTTGGTTGCTTTGTTGTTGTTGTTTTATAAATTGACAATACACCTAGTATTGTACACAATATTCCCTTCTGAAAGCAAAGCCCCTTAGCCCTAAAACACTTAAAATCCAATTGTGGAAAATAAGAGCAGTTCAAAGCCATCTGAGTACTGTAAGAATTCAGAGTAAAGTTCAGTTCAGTTTGGCCTTCGAGGTGGCTTAGAAGCATCATAAAAGAGGTAGAATGTAATCTTTGGTAATCTCATTTGGTAATCTTTCTTAACTTTCTTAACTTCACATTTTCTTGTTAATCTAAACTCATAGTTTGTTCCATGTTGAGACTTTTGGTTAGCCAGGTTGATGCTTCTACCTGCGATACCTTATTTGGGAATCAAAAGACAAATATGTCTACATTCTATGAATGTAGAAATAGAATCTACTCTAACCAAGACTTCCTGCAGCTAGTTTGAACTGCTGTTAAAGTCTAGATTTAGGGATGCGAGGGGAATTAAGGAGGGAAGTGGGTGTGGGAAGAAGGTGGAATGGAGTAGTTTCTTCTCTGAGCCTTGATACAGCCAAGTGGTTTGGAGAAAGTTTCAGCCTCCTCATTATTCCTTGCTCTTAAGTCCCCAGGTCTTTTCCATTATTCTCTTCCTCGTGTTCCTCCTGCTGTTGTTGGACAATACAAATGGAAATTCTTTCTTTTCAGGTGAACCTGGTGGGTACGAAAGTGATGCCGAGTATCTACCAAAGAGTGAGTGAGTCAGTGGGGCTGCTCCCTTTCTCGTGATGATCCTGGTTATAGGTGGAGTCTCACCTACCTTTGTGATGAAGCATATGTTTTCTACACCAAGTTTCACTTTGTCGGTGATTTCTTCATTATAAGATCCTGTTGAGATTTAGGGAACTAAACAATACACTGTCAGATGTTATGACAGCATTCAAAATCTCCCATAAAAAAAAAAGACTCCCATAATTGAGAATAGATACATGTATATATGTATGGCTGAGTCCCTTTGCTGTTAACTATCATAACATTGTTAATCAGCTATCCCCCAATACGAAATAAAAAGTTTAAAAAATCTCCCATGGTGGTGTGAGGCAAACCTATATAGTTCTTAAGATGGAATGTTCTGAGGGGAGCGGCAGAGCTGCGTGTTCAGACACATATGCAGCCATTTCCCAGCAACCAAAACAGAGCATGTGAGTCATCCTCTGAGACAAAAATATCTGATTTTTTCATAGTCATTCAAGTGTAATTCATTAAGTGTCTTGAGATAGGCAACACTGATCTGTTTCTTATTTGTAGGCATTTATATTCTAAATTACTGTGCCATTTACTTTCTGTTAGAGTACAAACTACGCCATGCATTTTTGGTTGTACTTGTTCAAGTACTCAAAGGCTCTGTATCCTGCATCTAATGGATTTTCACAGCAAATTATTTCGTTTCTGTTTAACTGAGGCATGGGGAAAGTAGGAGACATGAATTATCAAAGCCAAGAACAGGGCAGTTCCAAGTCTGATATTCTGACTTTATGATTAATAATCATGTGCTCCTACCAGTAGCCTCAGTTGCTTCAGGTGTTTGATTCAGTAGCCTGATTTAAGGTGAAACCTAAGTCATCATCAAGTTCAACTTGGATGTGTAAAGATGACTAACTTAGTGCTGTCGCTACTGAGAATCAGCCCCTAAAATTTTCTTGATATGAGCTAAGCCCTTTGGAGTAAGAAGGCTTGCCTAGAGCACTTTTTTAAGTGTTCTTAATATTTTGATCCACATCATAACTTCTTTGGGGCAAAATGCATCACATCTCGAAAGAAAAGCAAAACAATTAGAGGGTGAGTCTTTCAGTCATTGGCTTAGAATGACACATAAGCAAATCTCTGGGATCCTTAGATTCTGCAACTACTGCGTTCCCCCTGGTGGAGACTATCCCAAATTATCCAGAATTTAGAGTGATGAGAATAAAGGATAAATGTTATCCACTTTTGAGTGGGATCACTCACACTGTATAAATAGTATGCTTCTATAAATTCTTTCTTTTGAGAAACAATCTGCTAATGAATATCTTTTCCTCTTGTGTTAAGCACCATTTATTGATATAAGTATATGTCCATCATTCATAATACATGCCAAAGAGAGAAGGGAAAACAATAGTTTGTTTCATGTGAGGATAGTTTTGTTTTAATTTTATAAAAATTGTCTCTTTATGTACTTACCTTCTATAGGGCTCAATTATTTTATCAGATCTTTTCCCCCACCTATGATTTCATGGTCTCAGCAGTGGCATCTGTGGTCTGGCCAGTGCTTTTACTGGTGTCATGCCATGAAAGATGGGATAACACAGAGTATGTGTTGGGACATGCCTAGGTATCAATTGGGACACAGAACATCAGCCCCACTGCAGAGCCCCCAGGTGCCTGTGAGAATCTGCACTTGTCCTCCATGTGTGTCATAGCCCTGACAAGCACGTCTGGGTGCAGACGTTCGTTAGTCAACACTCACTCACAACCACTGAATGAGGGTTAGCCCCGCATGGGTCATGACCTCTGGGTGCTAGAGGGAAGATAGGGCTACAAAGGAAGACAATGCTCCATGATCTCATTGCAGGTCGCCACAAGCGCATAGCACAACTGCAGCAGTCTTCCAAGAGGAATCCGCACTACCAAACTTTAGAGCGGGATCTGATTGAATTACAGGAGCAGCAGCTCTTTGAACTCTTTGTGGTGGTGTCTCTACAGAAGAAGCCGTCAGAAGCAAGCTACGTTCCCCAGGTCATACAACAATTCCCTAGCAAGGTAGGTGCATAGAGACCATGAGACATCCAGGAACGGATGGCCTTCCTGTGTCTCTGTGTATTTATCCCTCTCCTCTTGTTTACTGTTGTCTCCATCAGCTTTTACTAACTCTATACTTCTTGTAGGACATGCATCTGACGATATCTTGTGTCAGGCGTGAGCTGCAACCAAGGGGGAATAAAACTCATTATTCAAGTTGGGTTTTTATTTTTTGCTCTACTGCTTACTAAGTGACCTTTAGCAAGTTACAAAGCCTCAGTTTTCTCCTTCTTAATGAGAGCGAGTGAGTGAGTGAAAGTTGCTCAGTCGTGTGTGACTCTGACCCCACGGATTGTAGCTCCCCAGGCTCCTTTGTCCATGGAATTCTTCAGGCAAGAATACTGAAGTGGGTTGCCGGGCCCTCGCTCCAGGGGATCTTCCCAACCCAGGGACTGAACTCAGGTCTTCTGCATTGTAGGCAGATTCTTTACCCTCTAAGCTACCAGGGAAGCCTCATTTTTAATGAGGGGAATGATAAATGTGGCAGAGTAAGGTAGCAGGTCAGAGCACAGACTGTGAGCCAACTGTCTGCAATTGCCACTTATTAACTCTGTGACTTAGAGTAGTTAAACTGGTCTGCGTCTTGTTTTCTTCATTGGTGAAGGAGGGGTAATCGTAACAGGGTCTACCCCATTTAGTGAGGATTAAATGAGCTCATTATATAATAATTAATATAACACACTAAGAACAGTGTCTAGCATATAGTAGCACAATATAATGTTATCCTGTATTAGTGAGGATTTAATGAGATAATGTATACAACATGCTTAATGCAGTTTCTGGCACATAGTAAGCATGTGATAAATGGTTACTATTATTAACAGTATTATTTCCTTTACTTTGCCTTTTCCACAAAATCATTCATTCATTTCATCAGTATTTCATAAATACCTACTTTTTGCCAAGATTACATGCTGAGAACACAACTAAAATAGATCTGTTTGGTCCCTGCCCTCACAGAGCTTACAAAATAGACCCTAAATGTGGCTCTGAGCTTTGTGACTGTAAAAATAAAGAACATGATCATTACATCAGGGCTTACAAACTGATGGCCTCTGAGCTTATTAAGCCCACAGACATATTTGTCAGGGGGGGCGGGGGTTGCCATAATATAGTAATAAAATAATAATAAAGTTTTTGTTGTTAGTTTTTTGTTTAAAAGTCAAATTTCATATAGAAATCTGTATTTCGGCTTTTTCCTGAGAAACTAGAAAGACTGCCCGCACTCAGCCCACATTCCTAAGTGGCATGAATTGGCTGAAGCTGAGTAAGGAGCAGGACTGACTTCATGGGTCTGTGACCAGTGCAGTCACAAAAGGCATGTCTCTCCTAGAAGAGCCCAGCTCCACAGGAAACTCTCAATTTATATTTGAATTTGTGTTTTGTAAGTGAGGAGTGAGGTCTGATGAGACAATGGGGCGTGTACCAAAGTCTTAAAGCCTGGCTTCATGCATGGTCTCACCTGCTTCCTCCCCAAAATGGGTTCTCTAGGTGTCCTCACTCCTACTTCTTGGTTCCCCAGGTCCTGTCAGGCCTTCCCCCTTTCCAGCCTCACTCATTGGCTGCTGCCACCCTCTGTGGCATGCATGGGGAGGGTCAGGATCAGACAAGCATTAACCCCGCAGTGTCTTAAGCAACGCATGGCTTTGCTTAATGCCTTAATGCAGTGTCTTAATGCCCTGCCCTGGGCATTGCTACTACTATTCATTGGGTGGTCTAGAGGTGCAAGCCTTTTCATCACCCCCAGTCCAAGTGCTGAGCATGTGCCTGTGTGGAGGCTACAGCCCCTTGAGAGTTGCCCAGCTGCTGTGGGTTGGAATGGCGGGCTCATAGGAAGGGAGTTACCCCGGCTCAACTTCCCTACCCCTAGTCAGGACACAGGGTTTGAGTCCTGCACCTGGCCTGAGGGGGAAACCCCGCAGCTGGTGAGTCAGTTGTGCACCAGATTGTGAGCCAGGGTCCCTGAGCACCTGTGAATGTCCCCACTTATCCCCAAGATCCTCGTGCCTGAGGGAGCATGCCTTTGAATACAAAATCAAAAACCCTGTTTTGTTTTAGAAATTAAAAGGTAGGTCATTGATACAAGTTACATGAAGTCAATATGGTAATTAGACTTATCTGCTTATTTTTGTACTAATTTTTAAATGTCTTTTGACTTAACTAAATTTAGACTGTTCTCTAAAGTATAATACCAAACTTGCACAAAAGGGTCTTCCATGCTAGAATTTTACAGGAAGTCGCAAACCCATAATTAGGTAACAAAGATTACATGCTAAGGGAAATGATTATACGTGGGGTGGATTCTAAAAATACTATTTTTTCTAAGTAACGGTCATCTGACTTTTCAAAACATCTTGGATTATTGATCAGAGAATATCTTGAGCTGACTAGGTTTTTGCTATCAGTATATTATAACATAGATTTTCATTTATTTTATAGTCCATGATTCATAAAAATATTCTGACTAGTATGTGAATACTTGAATTAAGATTCTTTCTCTAGATAAGAAACTGTTTTCAATAATTTCTCTCTTAAATCAGATTATAGGATCTCCTCAAGTACTCTCTCTATATAAAAACAGAATTCCTTTTACTTAGAAACTGTTCCTTAGAAAATTTCAGTGATTAACAGTCTTGGCCCTCCTGTTTTTATTAAACTGCACAAAACCACTCTGAGATAATTGCTGCTGCTGCTGCTGCTAAGTTGCTTCAGTTGTGTCCAACTCTGTGAGACCCCATAGACGGCAGCCCACCAGGCTCCCCCATCCCTGGGATTCTCCAGGCAAGAACACTGGAGTGGGTTGCCATTTCCTTCTCCAATGCATGAAAGTGAAAAGTGAAAGTGAAGTCTCTCAGTCGCATCTGACTCTTCAAGACCCCATGGACTACAGCCTACCAGGCTCCTCCGTCCAAGCGATTTTCCAGGCAAGAGTATTGGAGCAGGTTGCTACCTCGACTTATCGGATACCCTTTTCCTGAGAACAGGCTGAGTTTTTTATTTCTACACTCCACTTACATAGAATATTAGTCACTTTCAGTGTTATTTTTTTCAGGGTGATCATGGCTTTAAGCAATCCAGAGACACTGAAGAGAGGCTCAAAGTTATCCCCAAATTTTGTTTTCCTGATTCAAAGGACTGGGTGCCAGCCTCGGAACTCAAGAGGTAAATAGACTACTTTATCTGATTTCTGTTTGTTGAAACTGCAAAAGTAGAATCAGAATGTTCGAGAAACAGATAGAACCAGTAGTGAAGCTATGTGTACTCTGTGGCAGGGAAGGAAGAAAAAGAATTAGGACATTTCCTATGTGGGGCTCCCAAAAGGAAAGCACAGTGTTAACGGGAAAACAAGTTTGAGAGTCTCTTCAATTTGCCAGTTCTGCAGGAAAAAAAGTTCCACTTTACATACAATCAGAAATGCCACCAAGTGGACATAAAAGGAAAAAAATACTGAACTTAAAAACAAAACATGGCAGTGTCTGCATCTTGTATCTCCCTCAAATTGTTAGAAAAAGCTATAGCCCAGATTGTATGTTCCCCTGTCAAACTTGTACAAAAAGGAGGCTGGAGTTTGGAAGGTATAAGTATATTGGAAAGGAATTATAAGAAATTTCTTCCCAGTATCTAGAGGAAATTACTATTTTCAATTAATAAGACATCATCATCTCATATCCTGCTTATAAATAGATGACTGCTTCTTTCAAAACTGGAATTACTGGTCATGTATTTAGGCTGAAAAGCATGATTATGTGAACCATATCACATGCTGATGACCTGCTGGAAGACAGCCTCAGCTGTTGCCTAAGTGGCTGTGCCTTTCCACGCCGCGTTGCCTCCAGACTAAGCTGCTGCCTCTCACAACCAGTTTGGCCTGATCGCCGCTCTCATCTCTGAGCCATCAATCCTGATGCCTTTGTGCTGTCTGTTGCACTGCTGACCACATAGGCAGCTTCTTTCATATCGACCTGGCTGCTCCATGGTTGGCTTTTCCCTCTCCCCGAGTTATGTGTGTTCATTCTAAAATACATGGAAAATACAGAGAAGTAAATACAAAGCAAAAATTAGAAATCACTGGCATTCTGGTTTACTCAGAGATAGTCACTGTAAGTGTTTTGAGATGTTCCCTTCCAGTCTTTAATTCTTGGCCGTATATAGTCATATGTATATAATGTTATTCAGATTTGAATTCCTTTTGATTGTTAATGAATTTATTTCTTGGGCCTCTCTAGGTCTCGTTTTGTAAGTTATCTATGCATTTTATCTTTTGCCTATGTTTCTAATGAGATATCAATTTTCCTATTAATTTTTATGTATTAAGAATATAATCTTTTGCCTATCACTGTTACATATGACCTCTCAAAACTAAGTAGAAGAATTTGGAAGGGAAGAATAGCTTATTAAAATCCTTTTTAGCTTACCTATGTGTTTGGCTAAACTGAGCATTCAACGAAAGGAAAATAGACTTGATTAATAGCTGACCGGATAGATAAGAAAGTGAAAGGAGGTGGTGGCTTCAGCAGCTCATCCCATACCTGTTCTCTCACTCCAGTACAAAGCAAGACATTCTCAAGGGCTGGACCTTTGAGAATTTGAGAATTTTCCCTCAGGAAGAACATGACTTGCAATAAATATAATATCAATGCTTCCTCTTACATCACAAAATTGCTGCTGTTAGACACTAATTTTTAATTGCTTGTTCCAAGGAATGTCATAAGTAGTAGAGTAGTTTGAATCTCAAACTATTGACAATTTTTTTCAGTGAAACCTTCTCCTTTGTCTTAACTGGTGAAGATGGAAGCCGGTGGTTTGGTTACTGTAAGAAGCTCTTGGTAAGTCCCAGACCTGTGCTCTAGGCAGCTTTGGTCAAGAAACAATAGAGTCAGACTAGGAACTTCAGAAGTATAATTTCTAGATGAGTCTGGGGGCTACTCAATGATCTGTGTATTACAAAGAAGCTATGTTAGCTTTAAACAGTAAGAGCAGGGTGGAGGTTAGCCACAGAGTGTTTTGGAATAGAAAGGGTATGGATTTATTTTATTTGTTTGTCTCTAATAGATAATGAAAGCACTGACATTGTAGCTGAAGTCAGTCTGCTTATGTTTGAGGAATGGCGTACAATGAGCTAGTCGAGGGAGCTCTGAGTTACTTTCTTCTTGCTTAGATGCCTTCATTAAGCTGGAATGAATCATACCATCTTTTTTTTTTTTTTTTTGGCATTTTTCCATCTTTCAGTGTTCACTGAGAATGAGACCTTTGGTTCCTGCTCTATACTAAGGAGTATTAAGAGGTATTAATAGTCCAAATTAGTAAAGACTTGTGCTACTTAATTTTTGTTTTGTTGTTCTTGTTGTTGTTTAGCCAGAAGGCAAAGGAAAGCGACTCCCTGAGGTGTACTGCATGGTCAGTCGCCTAGGCTGCTTCAACCTTTTTTCAAAGGTGAGTGGAGAATGGGTGCTATGAAAGATGGTGTCCTTTCTGAGCTCTGAGTACATCTTTGTTTCTGATGACTTCACTAGGCAATGTTAAGTGGCATAGACTTTTAACATTCTACTTTAGAAAGGGCTTTCCATTAGTAGATTCGAACTACAGGTTTGAAGGCTTAAACTTAGGTCTCTAAACCACCTGATGTTGCCCTATAATCCTCATTTCGGTTTGCTAAATCTTGCTGCTTAAAGCGGAACTTTGCCTGAAGTTTATCTTGTCTCATGTCTTTTCCAGGCACCAAACTACAGGATATTATTGTGTTACCTTCTTTGTCCCTTCCTTGGTGATATAAAAAGGGGCTCCTTTCTAAAGTTAAATTGATTCATTTTAGTAACTTTTCTTAGAGCTTTAAAGATACCTCCAAGAGAAAGGAGGCCTTTAATGAACTTTTTTTAAAGGTGGCAGAAGCTTATCTGTCTTAAAATCTGGTGACCGTATTATTTTCAAGTTTGTGCACCCAGTTTTTCAGTTCCTTTAATAGGATTCGTTTATGTTTTTGAACTGAGTCCTTAATTTAAAATATATATATATGTTTTGTGTATGTAGATTCTGGACGAAGTAGAGAAGAGAAGAGAAATGTCTCCAGCTTTGGTTTACCCCTTCATGCGAAGTGTCATGGAAGCTCCTTTCCCAGCTCCTGGACGCACCATCACAGTGAAGAGCTACCTCCCTGGGGCTGGAGATGGGGTAAGTTAGTTAATTTTGAGGAGACTCGCTAGCTGCCAAAAAGCAGTCCTTATACTAGTAGACCTTACATGATAGAAACCGTTCTCCTTTTCATAAATTTCACAGAGTGTGTTTCAGTCCCAGAAGCACTAGAGAGACATCCAGTTCATCAGTGAGATTGTTGATCCTAGACCCCAAGAACCAGAGGTTTCTCTACCATTCATAGACTGAACCACTCATAAGTTGACCTGCATGAGGTCAATTTCAATATGATAAATGTTGTCCGGTGGGATAAAAGATTTCACCAGAAATTTATGGCATGAAACTAAAGTATTAAGTGTTGAGATCAGTGTAGGCTGCTTCACGAACTCTGCAGGAGCCCCTGTCTTGAATTTAATGTGTACAAGAGAGACAGGGTCCGTTAGTATTGTCATTAAGGGTCTCTTCCCACCTCAGCTCCCCTGATTGAAGTGTTTGCATTTCAGTCCATTGAGCTGTGCCGACCACTGGACTCGCGGCTGGA
This sequence comes from Ovis canadensis, assembly GCF_042477335.2. NCBI lineage: Eukaryota > Metazoa > Chordata > Mammalia > Artiodactyla > Bovidae > Ovis > Ovis canadensis. The sequence goes on along the minus strand of NC_091245.1, from coordinate 92,616,217 downwards.
GCATGTTGATTTTGAGTGTCTCTTTAAGTGCCTGAGCGTGTGCCATCTCATTCGAGTCTGTGCCTCTCTCCTTTTGGAGCGGAGGGTAATCTTTGTCGCCAACAGCCTAAGGTGAGAAATAAGTAAGATATGCCACATCGGACTGGGGTTTTACTTGTTCTCAGTGTTTTAGAATTTGGCCATATTAAAAAAAAACCAAAAACATTTAGGTAGGACCTCAATTACTTATGCTGTAGCAACATGGATAATCCAAAAGCTATTTGTGTTCAGCTATACCAGTTTCTTTTGAGGGTTGCAATTAATTTCCCTTCAAAATGTGTTCTGTTGAAACTTGTTAAAAATTGGTATTGCTTCTCTGAGTATACACTAGTTTTTAGCAATATAAATTGTGGGAAACAGCTGGATTGAGATTAAAGATTTTCAGAAAATTAAGTTAAAAACTTAAATAGAATGTTAATGAGTAATCACAGAATTGTTAATCTGCGATCACTGGCACCAGTTTGTAATCCTGTAATGTCATATCTGACATGCCCACCACATGTTGCTGTTTGTGTGACATCAGTTTGCTTTCTCCTCTGGCTAGCACCCTGTCAAAATGTGGTCATGCGGTGGTTGCCACACTGTATCCATTCACCTGGCAGCACACCTACATCCCAGTCCTGCCAGCATCTATGATTGACATTGTGTGCTCACCTACTCCATTCCTTATTGGCATCCTGTCTTGCTCCTTACCACAGCTCCAGGACCTACCCATTGAAGAGGTAATATGGGAGAATTTGTACCTGTGAAAAAGATTGGAGCACTGGCAAATGAAAACAAGTGATTTTTAACAGTGACGGATATGTCATTAATTAATAATAATATGTACTTATTATTGTTGTGCTATCATATTTTGTATCTGCTTATTAAAATGAGAAAAATACTATAGTACACGTGAATCTGAAGTTATATCTTGTTTATAGCATTGAACCATGGGCTAATTCTTGTGTTATTCTGAAGAATAGGTCTTTTTTTAAATTTTTTTAAATCATGCACAAAAACTACTCTGGGTTAATTTTTAAATTCTTTCAAATATCACATACATATAGATAAGTGCCCCAAACAAAATGTGTAGCTCAGTTAATTATCACAAAGTGAATGCTAATGGTAACCAACGTTGGAATAGAATAGAGACATTACAGCCGTGGAAACAAAGTCCTCATCATGCCTTCTTTTTCTTGTTTAAAAAATTTTTTTTAATTATTCTTATTTATTGTTTGGCCACACTGTGTGGCATGTGGGATCTTAGTTCCCTGACCAGGGATCAAACCTCTGCCCCTGCATTGGGAGCTCGGCATCTTAACCACTGGACTGCCAGGGAAGTCCCCCTCATGCTTTCCAATAATCACTGTTCTCTTCCCCACTCCTTGCAAAAGGTAACTATTATCTTGACTATTTTTGATGCTCATTTTCTTGTTTTTATTTATAACTTAATATCCTGGGCATGTATCCCTAGACAGCATAGTTCAGTTTTGCCTGGTTTTAAGCTTGATATAAATGGATTCACACAGCACTATTTTTCTTTTCTTTTTCTTTCTTAGTCTGGCTTCTTTCAAGCAACATTATATCTTTAAGATTCACCCATGTTGATGAGTTTAACAGTAGTTTGATCATTCTGATTGTGTATAGTAATCCATTGTGTGAATGTACTGCAATTTTCTCATCCATTCTACAGTTGATGGACATTTGAGTTGTTTCCAGTTTGGAGTTATTATTAATAATGCTGCTATAAATATTCTTGTTCATGACCCTTGGTACATATGTGCATGCAGTTTTATGGGCAAATATTTGGAAATGGAATTGCTGGGTCATAGAGCAAACATATCTTCAACTTTAGTAAGTAAAATCAAGCTTTTCCAAAGTAGTAGTGCCAAGTTAAACTTCCTCCAGCAGTGTATGAGAGTTCCTGTTGCTCCATATCCTTGTCAGCCCTTGTTGTGATCAGTTCATATCATTTAGCTTATCAGATAGTTGTATTTTATTTTTGTTTTATTGCTATTCCTTGACTATGGTTGAGGGTGAGCATCTTTCTATATGTTTATTAGCCATTTGAATGTCATCTTCTGTAAAATCCATAGGCTATCTTTCTGCTGAATTATTTACTTTCATTGATTTGTAAGAGGCCTTTTTGTACTCTGAATATGAACTCCTTTGTGGTTTGCCTTTTCATTCTCCAAAAAGATTTTTTTTTAATATGGAAATGTTCTTAATTTTAATGTGGCCAGAACTGTCAATCTTTTTTTTTTTAGTGGTTAGTGTTTTTGTGTGTGTGTGTGAACTGCTTAAGTTTTTCTTAATATTAGCTTCATGGAAATAGCCTCCTCTGTTAGTTCCTAGAAGCTTTATTATTATGCCTTTAATTTTTGGCTCTTAAGCCTGGGAATTGATTTTTTATTTTTTTGTATATAATAGGAAGTAGGGGGAATTCCCTGGCAGTCTAGTGATTAGGACTCAGCACTTTCACTGCTGAGGATGTCAGTTCAGTCCCTGGTTGGGAAACCAAGACCTCACAAGCTGCGTGATATGACCAAAAAAGAAGAAAGAAAGGAGGTAGGGATCATTTCATTTTTTTTAAATGTGGATAACCTACTATCCAAGTACCACTTAATGAAAAAACTCTTCTTTATTACACTGATGGGTTAACCTCCCCCCTCCAATTTTATTGAGAAATGATTTACATATAACATTGTATTAGTTTAAATGTACAACATTATGATATGATATGATATGATATATGCATATATTTGAGGGCTTCCTTGGTGACACTAGTGGTAAAGAATCCACCTACCAATGCAGTAGGCTTAAGAGACGTGAGTTTGATCACTGGGTCGTGATGATGCCCTGGAGGAGGAAATGGCAACCCACTCCAGTATTCTTGCCTGGAGAATCCCGTGTGCAGAGGAGCCTGGCAGGCTACAGTCCATAGGGTCACAAATAGTCAGACATGACTGAAAGGACTTCATACACACACATGCATGCATATATTTCAAAATGATTACCACAGTAAGTTTAATTAATATCCATCACCTAACATAGTTAGAAAAAATTTTTTCTTGTGATGACAACTTTTAAGATGGACTCATAGCAAGTTTCAAATATATAATATAGTATTGTTAACTGTAGTCACATGCTGTACATTACATATCCAGCACTTACCTTATAACTGGAAATTCGTGCCTTTTGATCCCCTACACCCATTTTATCTATCTCCCAACCCATCTCTGGCAACCACCAATCTGTTCTCTGTTTCTATGAATTCAGTTGTTTTAGATTCCACATGTAAGTGAGATCATAGGGTATTTGTCTTTCTCTGCTTGACTTATTTCACTTAGCGTCCACATTGTTGCCACTGGCTGGATTTCCTTCTTTTCATAGCTGAATAATATTCCTTTGTATATATGTGCCACCTCTTTATCTAGTTCTCTGTTATGGCCAGGTTGTTTCATTGTTATGGCTGTTGTAAATAATGCTGCAGTGAACACGGGGGTGCAGCTATTCTTCAAAATAGTGATTTTGTTTCCTTTGGATACATGCCCAGAAGTGGCGTTGCTAAATTATGTGCTGGTTCTATTTTTAATTTTTTGAGGAACCTCTTTACTGTTTCCAGAGTGGCAAAACCAATTTACATTTCCATAAAGAGTACGCAGTAGTTTCCTTTTCTCTACATTCTTGCCAGTATCTGTTATCTCTTGTCTTTTGTTAATAATCATTCTAACAGGTGATAATATCACATTGTGGTTTTTTGGTCGGCATTTCTTTGATGTAGAGTACCTTTTCATATGTTTATTAGTCATCTGCATGCCTTCTTTGGAATAACATCTATTCAATTCCTCTATCTGTTTTTTGTTTTTTGGGGTTTTTTTTCCCTCTGCCTGTTTTTAAATTGGATTCTTTGGGGTTTCTTTTTTGCTGTTGAGTTGTATGAGTTCTTCATATGTTTTGGATATCAACCCCTTATCCAGTATATGAATTTCAGGTATTTTTCTCCCACTCTGTAGGCTTTCTTTTTAATTTACTGATGGTTTCCTTTCCTGTGCGGAAGCTTTTTAGTTTGATGTGGTCCCACCTGCTTATTTTTGCTTTTGTTACCTTTGCTTTCGGTGTCAAATCCAAAAAATCATTGCTAAGACCAATGTAAAGATGCTACCCTGCTATGTTTTCTAGGAGTTTCATGATTTCAGGTCTTATGTTTAAGTTATTAATTCATTTTGAGTTGATTTTGTGTATGGTAAAAGATAGGGATCCAATTTTATTTTTTAGCATGCAACTAATTTTCCTATAACCATTTATTGAGGAGATTGTCCTTTCCCTGTTGTATGTTCCTGGCTCCATGGTCATAAGCTAATGGGCTATTTGTGAGGTATATTTTTGAACCCTGTATTCTGTTCCATTAAGCTGTGTGTCTGATTACTGTAGCTTTGTAATATAGTTTGAAATGAGAACATATGATGGCCTCTACCTTTATTCTTCTTTTGTAAGATTGCTTTGGCTATTTGGAGTCTTTTGTGGTTCCACAGAAATTTTAGAATTGTTCTATTTCTGTGAAAATGGCCATTGGAATTTTGATAAGGATTGCACTGACTCTAGATTGCTTTGGGTAGTACAAACTTTTTAACAGTATTGATTCTTCCACTCCATGAGCACAGAATATCTTTCCATTTTTTTGTGTATTGTTCAGTTCCTGTTACCAGTATCTTATAGTTTTCAGCATAGATATCTTTTACCTCCTTGTTTAAATTTATTCCTAGGTATTTTATTCTTTTTGATATAGTTGAAGATGAAGTTGTTTTCTTAATTTATTTTTCAGATACTTTATTGTTAGTGTATAGAAACATTTCTAATTTTGGTATTAACCTATTTTTTACCTTGTTACTATGGAAATTTTAAACATATGTAAAAATGAAAAAAGAGTAAAATTAATTACCCTCCTTGCTGCTGCTGCTGCTAAGTCACTTCAGTCGTGTCTGACTCTGTGTGACCCCATAGACGGCAGCCCACCAGGCTCCCCCGTCCCTGGGATTCTCCAGGCAAAAACACTGGAGTGGGTTGCCATTTCCTTCTCCAGTGCATGACAGAGAAAAGTAAAAGTGAAGTCGCTCAGTCGTGTCCGACCCTCAGCGACCCCATGGACTACAGCCTTCCAGGCTCCTCCGTCCATGGGATTTTCCAGGCAAGAGTACTGGAGTCCGGTGCCATTGCCTTCTCCGAATTGCCCTCCTTAAATACTTACAAAGTTCAGGTTAATTGTACTACCTCTCTCCCATAATATTTTGAAGCATATCCTGATGTCATTTCATAATTCTAAATATTACAATATGACTCTCTAAGCCTAAGATCACTTTAACATAATCACAATACCATTATCACACCTAAAAAATTTAATAACAGTTTTTAAATATCAGAAAAATTCAATATTCAGATCTCTAATTATTTCAAAATTTTTTTATAGCTTGAATTAGGTCCCAAATAAAGTCTATGCACTGTATTTGGTTGGTGTGGTTTTTTTAGTCTCTTTTAATCTCTAGGTGTGCCACCATCATTTTTTTTAACTTGAAATATTTTTTACTAATGTTGATGAGTTAGCTTTTAAATGGGCTAAAATTTAATGCATAACAATATCCAATCACTTTATATACTGGAAACTATTATAATATTTAAGTCAGTTATATTTCAATTAAAAACAGAACCAAAAAACCCTTTAAGTTTAAAACTATTCCCATTGCATGAAAGAATCAAAACATTCTTCCTGATCTAACAGCGCCTAATGTATTTCTCTCTGAATGTCTCTGGTTTAACTTGTCTGGCTCCTTTATTCCATAGGTGCTGATAGTTGATCTCTGCGCAGACAAGTTTTTACAGGAGGTGAGTGACAAAGGAGATGATTACATAATGTTTGGGCATAATTGGCCAGAAAATATGTGAAAGTACTTAGAGAAGGTGACTCAGGCAAGACCTATAGTTCCTGCACACACACTTGACTTGACACTGTGGCCAATCATACAAGATTGACCTGAAAAATTTGTCTTGGGTTCATAGCTGTCTGTCTCAATTTAAGGAAGGAGGAAACAGATTAAATGTCATTCTCAAAAGAGGTAACCCTCCCTTCAAGTCTTATGGGTTGATATATAGGCCTCTAATTTAATTAAATTTAACAAGCATTCAACACCAATTATTTCTAGATATTCTGCTAGTCAGTCAGAAACTAAAGATGAGTAAGACACTCAGCTTGATCCCTCAGGCCTTATAGTTTACAGTGGGAGAGGGAGCAGATATAGCCATAAAGTTTTAGAAATGATATATATTTGAAATTTGCACAAGATACAGTAGGGGCAAAAAGAAATGGTCACTTATTCTGGATAGTGAAGAGGAGAATTAGAAAAGCCTTAGAGCAACCCTCTGTATGTAACCTGTATATAGGTTTGTGAGCACTGAACATAGGGTGAAAAGAATGTTTCCTGAGACTTTCTTTTTTCATAATCAATCAGCTCATCACATTTGAAGCACCATTTATTTGGGAATGATCTTTATAATATATCATAAGACTTGGAGATGAGAACTATTTGGTTTGGAAACTTCCAAAGAGTCTTATAAGACATATTATTTATTTTTCTTAAATTTAATTAAGATGTTCCCTGGAGAAGGAAATGGCAACCCACTCCAGTGTTCTTGCCTGGAGAATCCCAGGGATGGGGGAGCCTGGTGGGCCGCCATCTATGGGGTCGCACAAAGTCGGACACGACTGAAGTGACTTAGCAGCAGCAGCAACAGCTGGTGGCACTGATGGTAAAGAGTCTGCCTGCAGTGCAGGAGACCAGGGTTCAATCCCTGGGTCAGAAAGATCCCCTGGAGAAGGGAATGGCTACCTACTGCAGTACTCTTGCCTGGAGAATCCCATCAACAGAGGAGCCTAGCAGGCTACAGCCCTCAGGGTCATAAAGAGTCGGACACGAATGAGCGACTAACATTTCCACACCATAAACATCATGGATTCTGTTCAGTGTAGGGAAGGAAGCTTCAGACAGATTCCTTTTAGCAGAAATACATACAAAGCCACCTGTGGAACCTGGGGGACTTTAATAGGGCCCTAAGTTTGAGACTTTCTTTCTCAAAGCTCATGAAAATCTCAATTTTCTTCTCTTAAGGTATCTGATGAGGATGAAATTCTACCACCTAAGCTACAAGCTGCCCTGATACAGATTTTGGAAGAACGAAATGAAATATTGGCTCAGGAGCAGAATTTTTCACAAGGTATGAGATAAGTGGCAGAGGATTTATGGTCCAGACAGTAAAAACCAAATGCCCAGCATCCTGCCAAAGCATATACAAAAATAGTCTGAGATTGCCTGTGCCTTCATAAGCTGATAGCTTCCTTGCTTACCCTCGATGTGCCAAGTCCCATTCTTTATCAGGACTTTGGCATTTGCTCAGTTCCATGTATGGAATGCTATTCCCCTAGGCACGTGGCTCCTGCTCTTTGTTCTTGTAGATCCATGCTCAAATGTCACTTTCTTAGTGAGGCTTTTCCTGACTGTCCTGTTTAAAATTGTCCCCATTCCCTTAGCACTTCCTGTCCTCCTTCCTGACCTAATTTTTCTCCAGGGTCTTCATTACCATCTGATGTGCTAGAGTGTAAGTTCTATGAGAACAGTGACTGTCTGTTTGTTTTCTATTTCCAATACTTTGAACAGCATTCACTAAATAGATACTCAGTAAGTATTTGTTGAATGAAAAGATGAATAATATTTATTGGGTGGCTTACTGTATGTCAGGCATTGTTTTAAGCACTTAGCATACATCTTATTTGATCCTGTAATATCTGTATGAAGCAGGTATTATTATTTAATCCCCATTTTACAGATGAGAACTCAAAGGCTATTTGCTGATGGGGATCATTAGAGAAGGAGCAAGTTTAGAGGAGTAACTAAAAGTTCAGTTTTGAATATTAAGTTTGAGATACCTGAAAGTGAAAGTCGCTCAGTTGTGTCCAATTCTGCGACCCCATGGACTATGCAGTCCATGGAATTCTCCAGGCCAGAATACTGGAGTGGGTAGCCTTTCCCTTCTCCTGGGGATCTTCCCAACCCAGGGATCGAACCCAGGTCTCCCGTGTTTCAGGCTGATTCTTTACCAGCTGAGCCACAAGGGAAGCCCAAGAATACTGGAGTGGATGGCCTATCTATTCTTCAGCGGATCATCCTGACCCAGGAATTGAACAAAGCGAACTGGGGTCTCCTGCATTGCAGGCAGATTCTTTACCAACTGAGCTATCAGGGAAGCCCAGAATTTCAGAGAGATTTATATCATTCTTTTAACAGTTTCATCCTCCCAACTCAGGGATCAAACCCAGGTCTCCTGCATTGCAGGCAGATTCTTTACTAGCTGAGCCACAAGGGAAGCCCAAGAATACTGGAGTAGATAGCCTATCCCTTCTCCAGTGGATCTTCCCAACCCAGGAATCAAACTGGGGTCTCTTGCATTGCAGGTAGATTCTTTACCAACTAAGCTATCAGGGAAGCCCCTTGAGCTACCTGTTGGATACCTATCTAATATCTTGCAGACATTCAGCTGGAGATATCAAGTAGGCATTTACATACAAGAATTTGAAATTCAGAAGAAAGATTTAGGCTAGAGACATACATTGCTATTTTAAAGCTGAGGAACCAGATAAGATAACCCAATAGAGTGAGTATAAGCAGAAAATTTAACAATTTAAGGCTTGAGCCCTGGTTGGGAATGATGTGCTTGAATTTACATTTGACAGTTGGGAAGAGAAGAATCCAGCAAAGGAGACTAAAAGGAGCAGCTAGGGAAGTAGGTGGAAAACACAGGAGTATGGATTGCAGAAGCTGAGTGAAGAAAGTATTCCATGAAGGAAAGAGTAAACAGTTATATTTAATGCTGCAAAGAGGCCAATAATATGAAAACTGAGAATTGACCAGTGGATTTGACAATGGGAGGGGTCCTGGAAACCTTGGTAACAGCTGATTCAGTGAAATGGTGGGAAGAAAGTGAGACAGGGGAATGTTCAAGAGAAAACTAGAATGACCTTCATCTTTTTGTAAAATTTTAGTGGAAGTGCAAAAGGCCAAGAATAGCTGAGACACTCCTGAAAAAAAACAAGATTGACGAGCTTGCCCTACAGAACATCAAGATTAACTATAAGTCATAGTAATTGAGATTATTTAGTTTGGGTTCAGAAAGAAGCACATAGAGCAATAAAAATGGGAAGAATAGAGAATGCCCATGCATAAGGAAACTTGATTTGTGTCAGTCAGCACCAGCACTGAATAGCAGTGGGAGAAGAATGAACCAATCAGTAAACAATTCTAGGGCAACTGGTTTTCCACATGAAAAGAAACAGAGATGGATCTGCACTCCACATTATACACAGAATTAATTCGGATAAATTAAAGACTTAAATGTTACAAGTAAAACATTAAAAATGTTTAGAAAATGATAGAAAATATTTTATGTTTGGGGACAGTAATGGATTTCTGAAATGTGGCACAAAGAACACAGACTATAAAGGATAAGATTGATTAATTTGACTATGCTAATTAAAAAAATATTTACCATATATTTATTTGGCTGCATTGGGTCTTTATTTGCAGCATGTGGGATTTTTTTTCTTTTTAGTTGTAGCACATGGAATCTTTTTGTGGCATATGAGATCTTTTTTAGTTGCAGCCTGTTGGGTTCCAGTTATTGGACCTGGGATCAAACTCAGGCCCCTGCATTGGGAGCATGGAGTCTTAACCACTGGACCACCTGACTGTTAAATTTTAAAATTTTCTGTTCATCAAGGGACACCATGGAAAAGGAATAAAAAACAAGATACAAACTAAATGAAGACATTTTCAACAAATATAACTAACAAAGGAATAGTATCTAGAATTTAGTTTTAAAAATTCCTCCAATTTAAAAGTAAAAAGATGATCAACCCAAGAGAAAAATGGGGGAAAGATATGAATAATCATTTCATAGAAGAGGAAACATGAAAGTTCAACAAATATATGAAAAGATACACAACCTCATCAAAATCAGGAAAATATAAATTAAAACCACACTGAGATACCATTTTATATCCACCATATTCGTAAAAACTTTAAAAGTCTGACAATATCAAGTATTGATGAGAATGTTTAAATTAGTTCAATACCTTTGAAAAAACAATTTGGCATCATCTAGTAACGTTAAAGGTATATATATCCTGCTGCTGCTAAGTCGCTGCAGTTGTGTCCAACTCTGTGCAACCCCATAGATGGCAGCCCACGAGGCTCCCCCGTCCCTGGGATTCTCCAGGCAAGAACACTGGAGTAGGTTGCCATTTCCTTCTCCGTATATATCCTTCAACCCAACAATTCCATTTTAAATATATACACAAGAGAGCTCTTGCACATGATAACTAAGAAACAAGTATAGTAATTTTTGTAGTGGTATTGTATGTGATAGCAAAAACTAAAAACAACCTACATTTCCACTGACAAGGGAATATAGCATTAAAAAACAGTTTTAAAACACACACTGAGGACTTCCCAGTGGTTAAGAGTCTGCCTGCCAATGCAGGGACACCGGTTTGATCCCTGGTCCCAGAAGATTCCACAAGCTGGAGCAACTAAACCTGTGCGCCACAACTACTGAAGACTGCACACCCTAGAGCCCGTGCTGCAATAAGAGAAGCCGTGGCGGTGAAAAGCCCACGCACCACGACTAGAGAGTAGCCCCCACTCCTCGCAACTAGCGAATGCCCCTGCGCAGACACGAAAACCCAGCGCAGCCAAAAGAAACAAGATTAAACACACACATACACACTGAATAAAATAATAAGTTTTAGTAGAAGATACTGTTTTATGTAATGTTCAAAGACATACAGAACCTTGTTAGGGTTTGGGGTTATGTTGCTGGGATTGCATGTGTGTAGTAAGACTATGGAAAGTAAATGAAATACCAAAATTCCAAATAACAGTCACCCTCTATTGGAAAGTAGGGGAAGAACGCCACTGAGAGGGCATCACACAGAGAACTTCAGAGATACACATGATGTTCTGTTCTAAGCTGATGGTGGGCATTTGTATGGTCATTTCACTGCTGGGCTTATGAAATATTCATGCATGTAAAATAATGTATAATGTATATACATTAAAAGAGAAACAAAGAATGGGAGATAAGATATTGAAAAACATAATTTTTAAGAAAAAGGGAATTAGGTGTAAGAAAGTGGGTTGTTGTTTAGTCGCTAAGTCGTGTCCTACTCTTTGTGACCCTATGGACTGTAGGCCACCAGGCTTCTCTGTCCGTGGGATTTCCCAGGCAACAATACTGAAGCGGGTTGCCATTTCCTTCTCCAGGAGATTGTCCCAACTGAGGAATTAAACCCAAGTCTCCTGCATTGGCAGGCGATTCTTTACCGCTGAGCCACTAGGGACCCCCTAAGTATAAACAAATCTTCCGAGAAATTGTTTGCTGTAAACTGGAGGAGGGATGGGACAGTAACTGAAAGGGATGAGAGAGTGGGGCAAAGGTGTTGGCCATAAAAGCAGTGATGGATTCTCAGTTGCAGAAAAAAACAGATGAAAAGAAAATCTGGTGAACAAAATATAATGGAAATCTAGATTAGAATAAAAACATAAGGACTTCCATGGTAGTCCCAAGGCTAAGACTCCACGCTCCCAATGCAGGGGTCCCAGGTTCAGCCACTGGTCAGGGAACTACATCGCACATGCCACAACTAAGACCCAGCACAGCCAAATAAATAAATAACTTAAAAAAAAATTTAAAATGTAATGTCAAGAGTGAGGTTTGGGGGAGAAAGGATACACATATATGTATGGCTGAGTCACTTTGCTGTGCACTTGAAACTATCACAACATTGCTAATCGGCTATACTCCAATATAAAATAAAAAACTTAGAAAAATGTAATGTCAGAAGAGACCTTAGAAATTGCCTGTCAGCCACCTCATTGTACAGATACAGAAAGAGAGGCCCTAAGAGGTAAAACAAGTTGCCCACTATTATACAGCTGTTTCATGGTAGAAATCTGATTAAACCTCAGTCCCAGATTCCCAGTCAGCCCATGGGAAAGAGCAGGAGATACATTGTGCTAGATTACAGTGGTTACGACTCACCTGACTTGGGGGTCCTGCAGCTTCTCTCTGGCACTGGGTGAGGTGACCTAAGAATGTCTTTGATTTGAGCTTTATTTTCCTCAGCTGTAAAAGGGAAATGATACGTCTGCCTCTCTGGATTACTACTATATTTGTAAAAGCACTCATTAAATTATTATTTATTATGGAATAATCATAATGCAATATGAAATGAGAAAGTTGAGCAAGAAACTGATTTGGTGGAGAAATATAATGAATTTGGTTTTGACATGCATTGTTTATTTATGTGATTCATAGTCTACCAATTTCCTAAAAGGACCTGAGATAGTGACTTTTTGTTTTTGGCCAAGCCCTGTGGCTTGTAGCATCTTAGTTCCCAGACCAGGGATGAAACCCGTGCCCTGGGCAATGAGAGCACAGAATCCTAACTGCTAGACTGCCAGGAAATGCCCTAGATGGTGACTTTTAGACAAAAGGAATATAAATGCTAAGGGGACAGCCAATTGGTGATCACCTAAAATGTACCCTGAAAGTGTGAAAGGTGAATTTTTGTGAAATATCAGGACTGGAGGTCTGAGGTTGAGAATTATTGACAAAGAAGGTCAGCTGTCTCTCCATGCCAGTTAGCTCTTTAAGGAAAGGAATGTTGAAGAGAAGGGGTCCAAAGACCAATCCCGGGAAGAGGAAGAAGAGTCAAGAGTAAAACAAATGTTTGGTCATAAAGGCAGGAGAGGAATCAGGAAGAGCATCCGATTGTGGGAGACAGAAGCAATGAGGAGGAGGGTAGCACAAGCGCAGCATAGAGTTTTAAGGAGGATTAAAAATTGAAGAGTGGATTAGACTCAGCTGGTTCTCACTGGTGGTCTTTGAAAGAGCAGGTCCAGGGAAATTACAGATATGCGGACCACAGTATGTGTGGGAAGACAGTGAAGGTAAGGTTATAAGCCATTTGCTATTTTTCTGGTCATGAAGAGAGCAAGAAAGCTGAGAATGAGGATTCCTGTATTTATTCTCTGACCTTTAAACTATGATTCCCTAGGTGTCACTTTTATAACCAGAGCCAGTGTCCCTATAAACACAAAACTTAGGGGATTTTTCCCCCTTTATATTTTCTTTCATTTTGCAGAAGATGTGACACTCAACTCTCTGGTGTCTGAAGCATTTGTCAGGTTTTTTGTGGAGCTGGTGGGACATTATTCTTTGAGCATGACTGTCACTGAGCGTGGGGAGCGTGTATTCCAAAGGGAGCCATTTCGTAAATCTCACACCTCCCGAAGCGTACGCCACTTCCTGGATCTCTTCATGGAAACTCAGATGTTTGCAGGATTCATCCAGGACCGAGAGCTTCGGAAAAGTGGGGTGAAAGGTCAGTTTCATCATAAAGGTCTCCCTCTGTATTTAGTGAGCACTTGAAAGATTTGAAAATAATATAAACAAAAAATAAGATAAGGCTACAAGGACTCATGATCAGTTGTTTATTATGGGAAAAATTTTATTTTGTTATATTGTTTTAGCTCTGGAAGTACACTGGTAATGAGCACAGAGTTTTTTTCAGTCTTGAGTGTATGACAGTTTGAGCAGCATGAGTTTTCTTTGTAGGTTTGTTTGAGGTCCGGGCGCTCCAGTATTTGGAAACAATTCCTGAGTCTGAGCCCAGCGGAGTGAATAGAATTTTGCGAAGTCTTGGTAAGTTGCTGTGTTTTCCTATTATTATTAGATAAATATAGTTTAAAAAAACACAAGATAACAAACTTTTGTGTAAGCATGCCTCATCACAAAAGCTTTACCATCACATCAACGATAGAACCTCACATACAGTGGCCAGAAACCATGGCCCTATTTCCACAGTGTTTGGAGGATGACAGGACTCTCAACGGTTAGGATTCTCTGTCAGAGTTGTCCATGGGACTGTTTTCCTCAGATGAAGCTTCCTCATAGTATAAGAATGTTGCATATCATAATTGTTCATCTTTTTCTAGACCACATCCTATGGAGAATCTTATTAAAAACTGCACCTTTTTCCAGAAAAATACCCTTGGAGTATATAAACACATTTTGCAAATACTTTTAGGGTGTTCATGGACCCCCTTGAAGCCCATCCATGCACTCCAGGTTAAAAATAACCTGGTTAAGGGCATCTGAAGCAAAAGAGGATTTTCTGCAAGTCTCTAATTTTATACTTCAAATTATGCCTGGGGCTGTTACTTCATCTTTATACCACAGTGTTAGATTAGATCAGTGGTTTTCAGCTGTGACTATAATATTAGACTCTCTGGGGAACTTAAATGAAAATTCAGGGAATTCCCTGGAGGTCCTGTGGTTAGAACTTGGAGCTTCCACTGCAATTGGCATGATTCAATTCCTTCTCGGGAAACTAAGAGCCCACACTGCAGGCTGCATGGTGTGGCAAAAAAAAAAAATGAATCAAACCCACTCCCACCCCTCACCAGGCTCCAGGAAATCTCTGGAGAACAGGAAAAGCGATTTTAACTGCAGTCAGATTTGAAAAAGGCGGGATTAGATGATGTCTGACTTTCCTTCTATGTCTACAATTAGACATTTGGGGGTTCTGTGTGTGTATGTTTGGTTTGGGTTTTTTGGTGGTTAAACACATCAACTGATAACTTGAGATGGCAGCTTACTCCTGGGCTGTTCTGAATGACTAGGTTTAATCCCTTGCATCAAATAATATATCCTAAATAAAAATGAACTAATGAGAGTTCACTGTTTTTTTCCTTTAGGAAGTAAAATGAAATTTCTGCAGAAGAAATGAAATTTTGACCGCCTCCATCCTGAATAGAACAGAAACTGCCAAAGAAACTATTTTTCCAAGAGTCAGGATGCCCTGAAGTATTCTACAAAATGTTGAAATGTTACAGAGTGGGCCAGGTTCTTGGAGGAAGATTCTCCTGTTGCTGCTGTAGTAACCATTGGAGAATTGTTGGGAGTAGTCTGGAACCTATACTTCCTTTAGTCTGTCTGCCTCCAGATTTTTTCAAGTGGCCTTTTGAGTCTTGGCTCATTCTTTGTGTTTTGAGTTTAGCCTATGAAGACACTTGTCTTTTACAAGAGAAGGACATGGTGTTGCATTTTTAAAAACAGCTCAAAGTTGAGCACAGTGAGAAAAGTGCTGCATTTAAGGTACTAGGGAGGCATGATATAAGTAGAGGACACAAGCTCTTCACACATAATTCTCATCACTGAAATACCATGGCAGCTTTAAACCTATGGGCTGTTTAAGGAATATACTCATCTCTTTTTTTAGGGGCGGGGGGAAGTGTTTAAAGCTAGGGGAATCTCACATGGAAGTCCTATTTATTAACACTGTTGTTGAGTATCTTATAAAAATAGATACCCTACAACATTCCTTCCACATTGTGTGGCACTTGGGTAGCTTGTCCCTCATGTATCAACATTAAACATTGGGAAATTATAGCTAATAGGGGGACTTCCCTGGTGGTTCAGTGCATAAGACTCCACACTTCCACTGCAGGGGACACAGTTTCCATCCCTGGTATGAGAGCTAAGATCCCACATGCTGTGTGACATGGCCAAAAGAGAAAAAATATATAATAGGAAAATTTTGTCTCAAGGGCATGAAAACTACCTTGTTTTTCAGGGTCCATCTTGTGCCATGAATGGTATGTGTGTGTATGTCATCTTTAATTAGGTTTTAAATCAACTGTTTGCATCTCTCATTTTATTGATGAAGAAAGTGGAATTCAGAGAGTTTAAATAACTTTAAACTGAAGCCAGGACCATTCATTTTTTAAAACAAAGCTGGTTATTCCTACAGATGGAAAATTGGGCTCTGTGGGATTATAGCTATTGGAAAAGATTGTTTTGTTTTGTTTTCTGTTTTAAGCTGAAGTGTGCCAGAGCCAGCTTGCAGCTCTGAGGATATAGGACTTCATGCTACAGGTGTCCAGCTGAGACTCTTTTCTTGGTTCTAGAAATGTTGGACTTTTTCTCTAAATTGGACTCAGAATATGGACATTTCCTGGGCACACACCACATAAACACCCCAACTTTTAATATCTAAAGTAGCCGTGATTTGAAAGAGAAATTTGTCAGCCATGGTGTAATTTTAATTGATAAATGTTATAGCAAGTGTCAGTTTGTTTTCTTCAACTCCTGCTGATGGCTTTAACTGCATAAAAAATATTCAAACTTAAAACATCGTAAGTTGTGTTATGATACAACTTACTGACTTGTGCAGTATTGTCATTACAATCCATTCAGGTGTGTGTGGATGGATCTGAAGCAGACAACATGTAAGATGGGTGCTGTATACTACAATTCCTATAGATTTGGGTCCAGAAAATAGAACTGAGCCCGTGTCTTAAAAAAAAAAAAAAAGTTTATTAAGCAGCTTACCCCAGTGGGGCTTTTACCAGACATTTCCCCATTTGGTCTCTTCTGACACTCCCACCCTGAGGGAACAATCAGTAACTGGGAATTGAGTGTTTATCCCTCTGTGAGGAGCCCTTTACTTCAGGGATGGGAGCCTTATTTTTATCCCTATCTGAAGCTGCTTCCTTAAGTCTGTTTTGTTTTGTTTTTGTAAAGAATTACGAATTCTGGACATATTTGTAAGATAATCGCTCAGGATTTGTATAAAATATTGTTCACAGATCTTTTAATGAATAAACACAAAAAAATACCATGGATCTCTTGGAGAATTTGAAATAAAATTGCTTAAGTTGTAAAGATGTTTTACTTCATTTAAATCTATAGCTAACACACTTATCTAAAGGTAGGTAAAGGATAAACGGTCCTAAATTAACCAAGCCTGATAACCGTGGCCAACATTTTCAAGCTCTTGGCGAAGTCCGGGTGTAGATTTGCACACCGGGCACAGTGTATAGTGCTACTACATTTTTTGGTCTTTTGCTGCTTGGTCGAAGGGAACTGGAAGCCAGGGACCAGAGACTGGGCATCAGCAATAGCAGGAATGGTTGGAGGCAGTGAGAAGAGCTCTTCTTTACCGAAAGGTAAAAAGGCAAAATGATTGGATTTTAGACACGCCCAGAAGGCAAAAATCGGCCTTTTTAAAAGATGGGATTAACGTGCAATCACCCATCTCGCCCTGGGGCGGGGAGATCAGGTTCATTTCCTTCTGCAGGCCTAAAGCCTCGCAATTTTAACTGGAGACTAGACCCCACTCCCCGCATTTATTCACTGCAAAGCTCCTCAGGGCGCCGAGAACAAAGAATAGTGGGAATACAGGAAGGAACTGCAAAGGAAAAGAAGTTTAAGGGAAGAAGGTGGAAGGTTACGGGAGTAATGCTGAGGTGGGAACCCAGTATCTTTCTCCCCGCCAAATCCTGCAGCCAGTTCCCTCCAAAAATTTTAAAGGATTCCACTCCCAGATTTTTTTTTGAGTCAGTGATGCTATCCAACATCCTGGTCGAAACCGAAAGCCCCAAATCCTCCGCACTTCGTTGCCGGTCGACAGCAAAAAGATGCAGCAAGCGGGAACAGGAAACAGACGCAACGGGGACTCTGGGAAACCACGAAGTGACGTCATATCCGACCAAAACAAAAAATGGCCGGGCAATTTCTAGCGGGCGTGCCCTCAGAATTAGCAACTGGGCGTGCACCAAAGCAGATGCACAGGTGACGTCATTACGTTAGTGTCGGGCGCAGGTGACGTGATTACGTTAGCGTCGTGCACTGGAGTATCGAAGTGAACCTGGGCCGGCGCAGACTTAGAAAACTCCAGTGAACCTAAGGATGGCGGGCACTGGTTTGGTGGCCGGGGAGGTTGTGGTGGATGCGCTGCCGTATTTTGATCAGGGTTATGAAGCGCCTGGTGTTCGCGAAGCGGTAAGTTCAGGGTTTTGTGTAACTGGCTCAGCGCTCGCTGGCCCATAGTGCCGGAAGAAGCGCCTAACAATCTGCTGCTCCTACCTTGGCCTCTTCTCGTCTTTAGGCTGCGGCGTTGGTGGAGGAGGAAACTCGCAGATACCGACCTACGAAGAACTATCTAAGCTACCTGACGGCCCCGGATTATTCCGCTTTTGAGGTAAGTGTGATGTTTTGAGCCCAGCGCACAGTGAACCCTTTTGGATAGGGAGCCTTTGCCACTTAAAAGTGAATTGTAAATTCCAGCTAAGTGTTCCTGCTTCACTGCCACTTACCCTGTTGTCAGTAATGTCAGTCAGTTGAAAATAGCTACATAGATAAGCCTTCTCCAGAGTTCTGAGACCCACAGGTTCTGAGACTTCCTAGGGCTCCGCAGACTGACCTAACAATGCAAAAATTAGTGTTACGTCTTTTTGCGTAAATTCTCAAAGGGATCCTCTTCCTCTAAGTATAAAACAAGTGATCTAGGCTTTTTTTAAATACACAAAAGCCTAATTACCTAAGCTTCTGAGAGCCACAGGATTTTGGCCTTTGTTTCAAAGCCTAAATACTTAATGTATGTCGTTGCTTGTAGAGACAAATAATATCTAAGTGAACCATGTCAAACCGTTTAGATATTTAGCCTAGAAGTGAAACCAAAATACTGTGGGTGGTAGTTTAGTCGCTAAGTCGTGTCCAGCACTTTGCGATCCCATGGGCTGTATGTAGCCGGCCAGACTCCTCTGTCCATGGGATTCTCCGGGCAAGAATACTGGAGTGGGGTTGTTATTTCTTTCTCCAGGGGAACTTCCCAACCCAGGAATCGAACCTGAGTGTTCTGTATTGCAGGCAGATTCTTTACCAACTGAGCTACAAAGGAAGCCCATCCAAAATACTGTTTTGGGTCTAATTGTTGTTTAGTCGTGTCTGAGACCCCATGGACTGCAGCGCACCAAGGCCTCCCTGTCCTTCACTATCTCCCGGAGCTGGCTCAAACTCGTCGTGTCCATTGAGTTGATGAGGAGAAGTGGGCAGTGGAGGATAAGATGGTTGGATAGCATCACTGACTCCAAAAAATAATGGTTAAGTTTTAAGTAGGAGAGAGATGTTCCTACTGGCACACTTGTTTTCCCATGATTTTTTCTAGATGTTGTTACCCAAATATAAATGTTACCACATTAAGAACTAAGGACAGTAATGAGTCCTTATTAGCTTGATTTCTGAAAGTTTCAGATAATTGCATTCAGTCACAAACTTAAATACTTGAGCCAGTTTTGTGTTTAGCTCTCTTAGATACAACCTGTGCTTCCTATCTTTATAGTTCATATACTGATTATTTCTATGCTTCCTGTCTTTATAATTAGTATACTGATTATCTAGTGCATTTTATAGTGGGAGCTAATAATATATTTCGCTCACTATCTCAGTCCTAAAAAAACTGTGTAAACTATATATGTTTAATATCCCAATTTTTTAGATGGGAAACTGGAGCTTAGGCTACGTAATTTGCCCAAGACCTTAAGCACTCCTCAACCTGCCTTTGAAACTGCTCTTTCATTAGTTCATTTAACAACTAGAGAACAAGAGTTTACATTCTAGAGTGTGGAGACAGATAAATCAGAAAATACCAAATTGTTGATAAAGCTATACAGAGAAATAAAGTAATAATATGATATAGAGTGACTAGGTGACTACTTCAGATAGTTTGATTGAGGAAGGCCTGTCTAAACTGAGATGAGAATGCTTCATGAACAGGGATCTTTTTCATCTTCTTCACCACTGTATTTTCATCATGTAAAACAAAATAGGCATTCAGATATTTATCACTGAATGTATGAAGTGGTTCTAAGCCAGTTTAATGAATGCTTAATGTATGCCATCCATGCCTAGAATTCCTTTTATAACTTAGCCCTGTGAGTGCTGCCTCAGTCCTTGAAGAGAGTTAAGTTAAAATTTCAGATATGTCACTTGTCACGTTGAGTTAGGTAAGGGCTCTGATGTTACACGGCTGAAGACAGCTTGTACTGTATATTTGTAGTTTCTTTCTTCCCTAATTGTTAATTTTTACTCTGTCACTGTGCATAGGGTTCTATCTAGAATGCCTTAGTTTCTACCGGAAACTAAATAACCATATTTTCTTAGAGTAATGTGAAGCTCAGCAGTAGTCCAGAAAAGGCTCTCTCCAACGAAGACATACTTAATGCAAAACTTCTAAACAGTGAATGTGGACTTCTAGAACCCCTTTTTAGCTTACTCTTTAGTCTAAATGAAATAGAATGTTGACTGAAACATTGGACCTAAAGAGGTAGAACTATACCACATTTTTTTGAAAATAGTAAAATTGTTAGAGGCCTCTCAGGTGGCTCTGGTAAGGAATCCGCCTGCCAATGCAAGAGACATGGGTTCCATTGTTGGGTTGGGAAGATCCCCTAGAGGAAGTGGCAACCCACTCCAGTATTCTTGCTTGGAAAATTATATGGACAGAGGAGACTGGAGGGCTATAGTCCATGGAGTCACAAAAAAGTCAGACATGACTTAGTGATTAAACAACAAAAACGGCTTTTCTTTGAGGGCCCCTTTCCATATGAAATGGGTCTGTATCTGTGCATGTTTCACATTCTAGAGAGCACTGACTACAGAGAAGAGTTGGGGGTGGGGGGTGATCCATTATAATAGGCAGTAGTAAAGCATAAATATTTAAGTAGGTTAGATCCGTTACTTGTTTGGTGGTTTTTAATTTGTTTGTTGATATGATTTTGGAAATAATTCTTTCTTCAATTTATATGTCAGACAGACATAATGAGAAATGAATTTGAAAGATTGGCTGCTCGACAACCAATTGAATTGCTCAGTATGAAACGGTAAGTCCTATTCTTGGTTCAGCTGGGCTCAGATCATTCTTTAATTTTAATTTATTAGTAAAACTTTTGTCAGTTCAGTTCAATTGAGTCTCTCAGTCGTGTCCGACTCTTTGCAACCCATTGACTGCAGCACACCAGGCCTCCCTGTCCATCACCAGCTCCTGGAGTTTACTCAAACTCATGTCCATTTTGAGTTGGTGATGCCATCCACCCATCTCATCCTCTTTCATCCCCATCTCCTCCCACCTTCAATCTTTCCCAGCATCAAGGTCGTTTCCAAGAGTCAGTTCTTCACATAAGGTGGCCAAAATATTGGAGTTTCAGCTTCAACATCAGTGCTTCCCATGAATATTCAGGACTGATTTTCTTTAGGATGGACTGGTTGGATCTCCTTGCAGTCCAAGGGACTCACAAGAGTCTTCTCCAACAGCACAATTCAAAAGCATCAATTCTTTGGCACTCAGCTTTCTTTAAAGTCCAACTCTCACATCCATACATGACTACTGGAAAAACCATAGCTTTGACTGGACGGACCTTTGTTGGCAAAGTAATGTCTCTGCTTTTGAATAAGCTGTATAGGTTGGTCATAACTTTTCTTCCAAGGAGTAAGCGTCTTTTAATTTCATGGCTGCAGTCACCATCTGCAGTGATTGTGGAGCCCCAAAAAATAAAGTTAGCAACTGTTTTCACTGTTTCCCCATCTATTTGCCATGAAATGATGGGACCAGATGCCATGATCTTAGTTTTCTGAATGTTGAGCTTTAAGCCAACTTTTTCACTCTCCTCTTTCACTTTCATCAAGAGGCTTTTTAGTTCCCCTTCACTTTCTGCCATAAGGGTGATGTCATCTGCATATCTGAGGTTATTGATATTTCTCCCGGCAGTCTTGATTCCAGCTTGTATTTCTTCCAGTCCAGCATTTCTCAAGATGTACTCTGCATATAAGTTAAATAAGCAGGGTGACAATTGTTACTTTCTCTAAAATGGGGAATTGGGTTGCTTACCATCTGAGGTCCCCTTCAGCTCTAAGATAACTCTGAAGTGATGAGAACCAATATATAATCTGGCAGAGCGGAGAGGGCCACGTGAACAGTGGAGTTATCCTCTCAGCATATGTACAGATTATAAGAGGGATTTGAGCCTATAGAACCAAAGGACCAGATTTCTTCTTGTCTTATGCTCCATTTCCTATCTGGCCTGACATGATAAAAGCAGAAAAACTTCCAAGGCTCCTTAGTTCTCACATTTCTAGCTGCTTCTGCTCTAAAGGTTTTCACAGTAGTAGCTCTTTCATAACAGCATATTTTAAACCCATAAGTAGGTTATAATCCATTAAGCAGTTGATTGTGAAGTTTAGTAAGACATCACAGCACTTTTTTTTAAGGAAGATTAAAAAACAAATCCGAATGCATTGCATGTAAAGTTAAGTACTGTTTTTGTGAAACTTCTGTTCAGTTCTGTGTATTTGTATACTGTGTCACAGTGTAAAATATTTCTTATTGTGGGTTATGATCTGAAGTTCTTAAAATGATACAGTTATGATGTATGTGTAAAGTTTGCTTTAAAAAAAAAAAGAAACAAAGTGGTTTATTACTTCTTAGTCCCAGCTGCATGTCCCTCAATTTTTCATAGGAATGATATGAAGTTTTTACAGTATCTAATAAAAATAACAAAATGGAAATTGAAAGTTAATTTGTAACAACTCAGTAATGAGCTGGGATTTATGAAGAGTATATGTTGCTGGCTACATTGGCAGTATTGAAGGACTGGGTATTATTAAAAATAGAGAAAAGACTGAGTGTGAAATGTAAAAATCATTATATACCTTTGCCATTTTTTTCTCTAGAGGGGTGTAGATATGTGGGTAGGAGGGTGCATAGATGTAGGTGTGTTTTACAAAATGATAGCATAGTTTTTCATATCCTGATTTTTTTCCCTTAATGTATTACAAACATTTTAATATTCCAAGTATTCTTGAGTAACATTTAATAGCCAATATAACAGTCCTTTTTGTGAATGTAGACTGTAGCTTATTGTATCATTTCACAGTGAAGTGAACAGTTTTTTGTTACTGTATATCATAATGCTAAACCTTATTTGTAAATCGATTCTTAGCATAAATGTGCTTCTTATTATTGCAAGGTCTACGTGTTATCTTCAGTCTTCTGGTTGGCTTCAGTCTTCTGTTTTTACAGTGTGGGTAGACCTATGAGGCATTCTGTTGGGAGTAGAGAGAAAGATTTGGAGGAATATATGGTTTTATTTCATTGTTGTTTAATTTCAGATACGAACTTCCAGCCCCTTCCTCTGGTCAGAAAAATGACATCACTGCATGGCAAGAGTGTGTAAACAATTCTATGGCGCAGTTAGAGCATCAGGCAGTTCGAATTGAGAATCTGGAACTAATGTCCCAGCATGGATGCAATGCCTGGAAAGTGTATAATGAGTAAGAACCCTTTTTTTTTTTTTTAACCCATCCCACCTGTTTAAGGAGACCTAAACCTAACACATTTATTGTGTAACATTGCAATAGCAAGTTCTGAGGTCTGATTTACAAAACAGCTTGGTAGTAGACTATAATCCTTAATGTGGGGGGTTGCTTATACAGTCAGCTCTCATTAGTTGCGCTTTCTGCTTTTTAAAGTTGCCTTGAATATTGAATTAGCAAATACTGAACCATTTCAGCATTTGGGAGAAATAACATACATGTGTATATATATACACATCTCATATAGACGATAATCTTACGCACTTTATAACAACTCACCCTGACAGGCTCTGTATTTCCTTTATTTTATAAAAGAGAAGACAAAGTTCAAAAGTGTTAAGTAGCTTGCCAGAGTTGGAAATTACACTCTCTGCTCTGGTTATCTCTGCATGAGACCTGAAACAAGAAGGTGGAGTATCTCCTTGTTCTGCTTTAGCTGGAAATGCGCATGTCCAGCAACTCTGAATTTTTTGCTGCTCTTGAGCACATCCATGAATGATCACAGAACTCTGCATGGATTGATTTGGGGGTTACAAATAAATTTGAGTTAATAGGCAAATTCTCTTGTACAGAATCTGCAGATAATGAGAATTGATTGTAAGTAGAGACTTAACATCAGAAACAAGAGTGCTACTGAACTCCTATTTCTTTTCCACATAATTAGCTTTAGGTTTTGCTGTCTGTAGTATTTAAGGTTCAGTTTCCAATTTGTAAAAGTTAGTGGTTAGATGATCTTCATGGCTTCTTTGAGCCCTAAAATCACACATTTCTATTAACAGTTTAAGGCCATTGAACCTCATGACTGCATAAAACCGTTTGTTAGATGATGAGTCCTGAAACAGTAAAGCAAAAATCACAAAATGGTAAATAGCTTTTCTCAAGTTTTCATAATCATCATCAAACTTCTGTGGGCACATAAGGATCTGTGGGCAAAATCCAGAAGTTAAGAAACTGCAGCACAAACAATTCAGTTTCTGTTGTGAATGTTGCAAGGCAAATAAAGGGACAGTGGAGTCAGGACGATTAAGAAGTGAAAGAGAACAGATCAGTCCAAAACAGCGTGTATTTCATAAGTGGGAAAATGTGATTTTTGTTCTCAAGAAGCTTTCTTTGTCTAGTTGAGGAGGCAGGATATTCTAGGCCAGATAACCAGGCAGTGCATTTTGGCAGTGTGGAGGCGTGTGCTGCATTGTGGTCCGTAAGCTACAGCGATCCACAGAAGGGGACGTTAAGGATTAGGTCCACTGTAAAAGGATGAGATGTGAGGGTGGGGATTATTGAAGTACAGTTGAGTTTTGTGTTAGTTTGAGATGTATGGCATAGTGATCTGGTATTTTTTCAGATTATACTCTATTATAAGATAATGGGTATAATTCCCCACGCCATACAGTATACCCTTGTTGCTTATCTACTTTACATATAATAATTTCTATCTGTTACTTCTCCCTAATCTGTCCCTCCTCCGCTTCCCTCACCTTTGTTAACCACAAGTTTGTTTTCTATATCTAGGAGTCTGTTTCTGTTCTGCATGTATATTTTATTTGTATTATTTTTTGAGATTCCATATATAAGTGGCATCATACAGTATTTGTCTCTGACTTATCTCACTAAGCATAATATTCTCCAGCACCATCCGCATTGCTGCATATGGCAGTATTTCTTTCTTTGACTGAGTGGTGATTCCACTGTTGCTGTGTACATATGTGCCACACCTTAAATTCAGTCATCCGTTGATGGGCACTTGGGCTGCTTCCGTGTTTTGGCTGTTGTCAGTAGTGCTGCTACAAACATTGGGGTGCATGTGTCTTTTCAAATTACAGTTTTCATTTTGTTTTCAGCTATATGCCCAGGGGTGGAATTGCTGTATCATATGGTATTAATAGTTCTATTTTTAGTTTTTTGAGGGACCTTCATACTGTTTTCCATAGTAGCTGTACCAGTTTACATTCCCATCAGCAGTGAAGAAGGTTTTCAGAAAAGGGTGAAATATAGATGTTTAGAGAGTGAAAACATTCTAGGAATGGAGGAAAACAGAGATGTGTGGCAGGGGGGACAGAGATGCCTCAGATTGAACATTGCTTCCATAATTAAAGCTGCAAAGCTTTAGTAATTATTCTTTACTTAAGGTCTAGGCTATTTTTTCTTTCTTTTTTTTTTTTCTTTGAGAAAAGCCAGCATAAAGCACTTTTATTGCAATCATGTGTAGCGCAGGGGGTGGGGGTAGGCTGGGGGAGTGGATGGCAATTTCTCTCACCAAATCACTACACAGGACAGTAAAGAGGTGAGAGGGGGCAAGGAGAAGCCAGGAAACTGTGAGATCAGCAGGGGGAGCTGAGCATCAAAAAACAGGAGATTGTGAAGCTGTGATGACCAGCATCATTTTCTTAAGACAACACTCAAGGATTTGCCATGATGGCTACGCTTTCATGGGTGTTAAGTGTCTGCAAACAGCACCTTCAATTTAACTTTCGATTCAAATTCTTAAAATTTAGGAAGTAGAGCTTGGATAGTTATGCGATTACAAAAATCCTGGCTATCCATTAGAAAAACCACAGGACGGAAGGAAAAAACAAAGGCCAGGCCATGAAGGTTTCAGAGGTCTCTGCTGGCCCAGGGAACAGACATCTGCAATGTCCAACATCTCAGTGAAAACGATCTGCTTTCAAAAGGCAGAGGGTCTACGAGGAGGGTGAGGGTGGGGCAGTGGAGGCGAATGCTCTCCTCCTTCTCACTGCAGCTTTGGGTAGGGCTTTCAATTCAACCTGAGGACATCTCTCAACTTGGAGAATAATTTGGCCCTCAAAAGCGCCTTAAATCTGCTATGGCTTTGCAGCAGCAAAAACATTTAATATATAATAGATAAAACTTTCATCCAAAAAAATAAAGATTCTTGCACCCCGCCCCCCCAACACCAATTCCTAGTCTAAAGTTAACCTGTTACTTGTGCTGTTGATACTTGACTAATACTTAATTGGAAACCTAGATCCAAAGGACTGAAACTCAATTTTCACCCCAAAACAAAAACAAACAGTAATTTGAGGTTTATGGCATATAACTCAGGTCAACACACATACGAGGAGAAAGGGGAAGAGCAAAGCCGGTGACAGAACACATTCCTCTGGGAAGACGCCTCTACAGAGCGCAGTGGAACGTCAGGAGGAGCTCCATACGGACTTGGTGTGTGTGTCTGGAGGCGCCAGATCCTCCTGTGGCACACCCAGGAACGGGGAGCTTGGGGAGGAGGCCACTCCTGCCATTCCAGTTTTAGAAGTTCCACGTCAAAGATGAGTGGCATTTGGTGGGATGATGCCTGGGTGCCCAGTGGCATCATAGGCATAGTCTGGGGAGATAGTCAGCTTGGCTTTCTGACCCACGCTCATCTGGGCAACCGCTTCTTCCCAGCCTCAGATCACCTCCTGCTTGCCCAGCACAAACTTCCAGGGCTTGTTTCTGTCCCAGGAGGAATCGAATTTCTTTGCATCGTCAAGCATCCCTGTGTAGTGTACCACGCCAGTCTGGCCGCGCTTCTGGAAGGTGTGCCCGTCTACGGGAGAGAGGGTCTCCACCTGCACTCCCATGGCTGCGGTAGCAGCAGATGCTGGGGTGGCCGATGGGCTCCGCTACGGGCAGCGTGGACCGAGCAAGGTCCAGGCTATTTAATGTGATATTCAAAGCAAAAGTCTAGTCCTCTCTTTGGTGACTATCATAGAATCTGCAAGGAGATCCAACCAGTCCATTCTGAAGGAGATCAGCCCTGGGATTTCTTAGGAAGGAATGATGCTAAAGCTGAAGCTCCAGTACTTCGGCCACCTCATGCGAAGAGTTGACGCATTGGAAAAGACACTGATGCTGGGAGAGATTGGGGGCAGGAGGAGAAGGGGATGACAGAGGATGAGATGGCTGGATGGCATCACGGACTCGATGGACGTGAGTCTGAGTGAACTCCGGGAGTTGGTGATGGACAGGGAGGCCTGGCATGCTGCGGTTCATGGGGTTGTAGAGTCGGACGCGACTGAACTGAATTGAACTGATAAAATCTGCCTCCGAGCCTTTACTCAGGCCTTACCTCCTCCTGAAATACCTTTTAACTATTCTATCCAAATTCAACTTATTCAAGGCATGACTTTAGTCTGTTTCCTTTTCTTCCCTGATTAAAATTCTGCCTCTGTTACTCTCCCTCTTTTGAGTAACTATACAGATCACTGTGTGCATCACTGTTTTCCATTTAATTGCATAACACTTTCTAGTGTTGGTCTTTTCTTTTGCCCATTATTTTGTCTCCTCCAAACCCAATGGATGTTTCTCCAGAGGAACTATACTATATCTTATCAGAAGTAAATTTTCTTTCTTTTTTGATAGGATTCACAGATGTCCAATATGCTGGGCAGAAAACTTTTCAATTTTAAGTAGGTCTTGGTGCAGAACTACTTTTAAAAAACAGTATTTCATTAATAAGGAGGGAATTCTTTACTTGAAACTGAAGGGAAACCTTCAAGGTCAGCCCCTGATTTTACAGATAAACAGACTTAGCCCTCTTGATATCTAATGGCCCATCCCAGGAAGCATAGCTATTTAGGGCAGAGCTGAGACTAGATGTCAGGTCTTCTGATTCCCATGGTATGGTGTGGTCAGTGTCAGCATTCAGAATACTTGAGGAGGGACCTGTGTGTTTAAGAGGGAAGCTAAAAGAAGGGAGAAAACAACAGATAAGCCGGCCTTCCAGAAAGAGGTGATTCAAAGGAAAGTTCCCTATTAATGGTCGGAGGTCAGGAATACAGTACTAAGCTTTATTGTCTCCAGGGTGGAATAATTGTCAAAGTGGGATGAGCTGAAAGTAAGCCTGGAGAGGCACCACTGTTTGAAGACCAAATTTCTATAGAATTAGAGTTAGTTTCTGAAAATCAATTGGTAGAGATAGGAGAATTAACTCAGAAGCAAAGCAGGAAATTTGAGCCACAAAAGCCAGGAAATAATACTGAATCTAGAGCAAGAGCTTAGCAGAGCCAGTATGGTTGAAATGGACTCTACTGCCTTAAGAGAAATTGACAGGGTATGTGAGTTATATCTTAGTAAAGCTGTAGTTGAGGAAAAGAGAGAGATTGAACTCTACCCTTGAGTCATTTCTCTAATGATAATTGCAGGGAACTCTGTCTAACTCAACGTCTCCCCTCTGCTGGTTAGAGCTGATTTGGACTGGAATCTGAATCTGCAGCCTTCCACAACAGTTCTTTTCTTCTCTCTAGTTAGCAGTAGACAGGAGGAGAGAGGGACACACTGAATGTAGGTGAAGAAACAGAGATAAAAGGAGGTACACGCATGAATGATGAAACAAGTATACTCATCAGATACTCCCTCATCTTCTCCATGTAAAGAAAATAACAGTTTAAGACTTGACATAAGTACACGAAATCAGAATTATCAGTAAACAACTTGGGTTCAAGAGTTTTGTAAGACCTGAATTCACCTCTGAGGCTTAATCATGTGTGTTACCTTGACCAAGTTACTTAATCTGAGTATAGTGTCCTAACCTGTGAAATGGGGATAATGATGTCTACCTCAAAGAACTCTTGTGAGAATTGTTAGTATTGTAGAGTGTCTAACGTGATGTTTGGCACAGGGAGCTCAAAAAATACTGGCTTATTTTTAGCAGAACAACTTGGCCTTGTGTCGACTAGACAGTATACTTTTAGTTAGCACTATTTGATTTTAATGTACATTAATCTGATTTTCTTTTTTAGAAATCTAGTTCATATGATTGAGCACGCACAGAAGGAGCTTCAGAAGTTAAGGTAAATTGTTTTTATTTCTATTTTAGAATGAAGTTTAGGTGAATCCTTAGTAAATACAATAAGAAGGAAAAGGAACCACTGGACTGTGGTCATATAAGAGTAAATAATTGATGATCCACTCTGTCCACTGTTAAGTGTTGGGTTTGCCCTACCTGAGTTGAAAAGAAATAGACCTGAGATCTGAAAACATCTCTCTGGGGTCATTTGCAGTTTGCAAGTTTGCAATTATTGAAATGATACTTTTAGAAGGAAAAGTAGTAAAATAATATGTATAATATGATTTATATTAAATTAAAAACACACACACACCCTAATCTCTGTGTGCATATATACATACAGGAAAGTATCTGAAAGAATACTCACCAAAAACTGAGCAAAAGTTATCAGAAGGAAAAGCAGGAAGGAGGGACTATCCATTCTTAAGCAATTAAAGATATATTAATTACAGACTTTTCTGTTGATTTTAGTCTTACGTTAGAATGTAGGTGGGTTGTATAAACTCTTTTTTTTTTAACAGGAAACATATTCAAGACTTAAACTGGCAACGAAAGAACATGCAACTCACAGCTGGATCTAAATTAAGAGAAATGGAGTCAACGTGAGTATCTGTAATTCCATCACCTTTTAAATTGTTTGGCACATGTTAAGATCAAGATTCAACAATATGATTAAAACAGTATTCAAATAGAGTGCCACAAGTATCAAAGAAATGCTTTTCCGGAATCCCACTCTTCACTGCTTCTGCCTGTTTCTGAAGTATGGGCTTGAAAGAATGTTAGAGTTACAAACACAAAACTGAACCACTGCTAATTTATTCTGATTTTAGAGCCTCCTGTTTTCCATCCACTACTTCTGTTCTGAATAGAATTCTGCCTTTTAAAAGGAAAAAAAGTCTATTTTTAAACTCTTAAAGGAGGGGAATTCCTTACTTTCTTGATCATTTGTGTGTGTCTCAGGAGTTTTTCCCCTTTGTTTATATATTTTGTTTTCTTAAAAGATGTTGTTCTTCATATACGCAAATAAATTTGTACAAATCTCTGAATATAGTCATTTTTTTAATCATGTCTTGTCTTTTTTGACTTGCTGTTTCCCTGATCTCCCTGCCTCCATCACCCACACCACTGTCCTTATTCTACCTTCCCCTCATCCTCTGAGTACCCCATGTTATCAGTCTATTATTGCATCTTTCCACACTGTGCTTCAAACTGATATAATCTGCATGTACGTGTGTGTTTGTTTCATTTGTCCTGGAGATTTTTTTCTGGTGGAAGGGGAAGGTTCTTTGAATCTGTGGAATTGTATCTTAGCAGCTGTAGAAATTTCTTCATCATTTTTAACTGTTGCCTTTGCCCTATTTTCTATCCTTTTCTAACCCAATTAAATACTAACTTCAATCACTCTTTCGTATCTCTTCAGCTCTTTCTGATTTGTTCTTTTTTACACTTTTTATTTTGAGATAATTGTAGGTTCACATGCAATTTAAGAAGTAGTGCAGAGGTCCTATATACATACCCTTTACTCACTTTCCTCCCTAATTGTGCCTCAGCTTTTGAAAATGTAAAGCTAAAAGTGAAGGTTAGTATTATGGTTAAAAATACATATACTGGTTAAAAATGTGTGTACTATAAATGTGTATAGTTATGTGTATACTATAAACATCTTGTAAGAGAAATTTCGCTTTAGGTAATTTTCCCCTGTGTTTTCTTTTCTAGCTGGGTATCCCTGGTCAGTAAGAATTATGAGATTGAAAGGACTATTGTACAATTAGAAAATGAGCTCTTTCAAATGAAGCAGCAACACGGAGAGGCAAACAAAGAAAACATACGGCAAGACTTCTGAAATAGACTGGCTCGGTGGGTAGAGAGGAAGGTACGCTGGGCTTTCACAGAAGATCAGGCATCTTAACTATGAGGAACATCAGCATCTTTTGGAAACCATCAGTGGTTATATGTTTAGAAACCATAAAATGTGGTAGTTGTATTCTATTTGTACATTTTAGCAAAACAAAAAACTTAAACATGATGGTGGTTTGTTTTGTTTTGTGTTTTTGCTATTAAAAAAAAGAACTTTGGATTTCAAGATGAGTATGGCTTTAGAATAATATTTTGTTCTTAAAATTAATTTTGAGTCACTGTGACCATATTTTGTACCCAAGAGATCCTTACTGAAAGTTTTCAACATGTACAAGAAGTTGGAAATTTTGGTTTATTAATATAAGTATTTCAAATAAAGAGGTAGTTCTAAACAAATTTTTAATTACCAAACAAGACTAAAGAAATAGAGTGGCTCTATATATGTTACCTGTGATCATCATCACTGTAAGCAGCAGTTACATAAAGCTTAGTATGTGCTGAGCACTGTCTAAGCACTTTAGGTAGATGAACTAAACTTACATGAGTTAAAAAAAATGGATCCTAACAAAAGCCTATGGAATTACATATTCTTCTCGTATACAAACTGACAGGTTCTGATGAAGTAATTTGCTGAAGTTTTTTTAGCCAGAAAGTGTCATCAAGGTTTTGAATCAGTAGTTAGCACCATGGGAGTGTTCTTATCCCTCTACTTATAAATATTTAAATTATAGAAGATTCCTAACCAATTCAGAAAAAATAATGGCAACATATCAAAGGATACATAATCTTCCTGTACAGAGACCTTTTACAAATCACTGAGATGAACTCCCACCAGAAAAAAGTTAAATAATGTTTAGCATTAAAACCTAGAACTTGTCAAACCTATTACATTAATAGTGCTTTTTGTTGTTCAGTCACTAAGTCATGTCCAACTCTTTGTGACCCCATAGACTAGCACACCAGGCTTCCCTGTCCTTTACCATCTCCTGGAATTTTCTCAAACTCATGTTCATTGAGTCGGTGATCCCATCCAACTGTCTCATCTGCTGCTGCCCTCTTCTGACCTCAGTCTTCCCCAACATCAGGGTCTTTTCCAGTGAGTCACCTCTTTGCATCAGGTGGCCCAAGTATTGGGAGCTTCAGCATCAGTCCTTCCAATGAATACTCAGGATTGATTTCCTTTAGGATTGACTGGTTTGATCTTGCTGTCCAAGGGACTCAAGAATCTCCAGCACCACAATTCAAAAGCATCAATTCTTTAGGACTCAGCCTTCTTTATGGTTCAACTCTTGCATCTATACATGACTACTGGAAAAATGATAGCTTTGACTCTACGGACGGTATAGTGCTTTTTTGGGGTGGAGTATAATTGACAATATTAAGGGTCAGTGGTTTTAAAGCTACAAAAAAGTCCATAATTTGTATATGACTTTTTTTAAATCAAAATTTTTATGTCGATGCACTCATTCTTTTTCTCTATATATAATAATATGGAGTTTCATTTATGATCTATCAAATATTCAGTATTATTAGGTAGAGTTCATACCATCAGCTTTCAGTTCAGTTCAGTTGCTCAGTCGTGTACGACTCTTTACAACCCCATGAATTGCAGCATGCCAGGACTCCCTGTCCATCACCAACTCCCAGAGTTCACCCAAACCCATGTCCATCGAGTCGGTGATGCCATCCAACCATCTCATCCTCTGTCATCCCCTTCTCCTCCCACCCCCAATCCCTCCCAGCATCAAAGTCTTCCAACGAGTCAACTCTTCGCATGAGGTGGCCAAAGTACTGGAGTTTCAGCTTTAGCATCATTCCCTCCACTGAACACTCAGGACTGATCTTCAGAATGGACTGGTTGGATCTCCTTGCAGTCCAAGGGATTCTCAAGAGTCTTCTCCAACACCACAGTTCAAAAGCATCCTTTCTTCGGCGCTCAGCTTTCTTCACAGTCCAACTCTCACATCCATACATGACCAATGGAAAAACCATAGCCTTGACTAGACGGACCTTTGTTGGCAAAGTAATGTCTCTGCTTTTCAATATGCTACCTGGGTAGTCATAACTTTTCTTCCAAGGAGTAAGCGTCTTTTAATTTCATCGTTGCAATCACCATCTGCAGTGATTTTGGAGCCCAAAAGAATAGTCTAACACTCTTCCCACTGTTTCCCCATCTATTTCCCATGAAGTGATGGGATCAGATGCACCATCAGCTTTACTCATCTTTTATATAGCAGTATTTATATAATGTATTGAATATTTTCATATGTTGCTCTTAAAAATGACTGGAAAATGAATATATGAAATTTGTTGAAACTGGCAAGTCTTTAGCTTCAGTCAGAAGCCCATTGACCTTGAGCTGTTGACTGCTTAATTAGAGAAGGACAATAGAGAAATGTATGAAGTACTTAGAAAACATGTCCAAAAAAAGGTACAGTGGTGAAGTTTACAAATCTTTAAAGATTTAGAATCAGCATCTAAAAATGCATCACAATAGCCCAAACCCTAGGGAAAGTTCAGTAGCATGTTAAGACTGTTGAAGATAAAGCTCGCTATGTATGTCTTTATGATGGGGAGGGGAATTAATTACACTTTAATTTCAACAATTTTTTAAAGTTTTATGATGTGTTGAACATGACTCGGTCAAACATGACTGAGCACCATGGGTTGACAGTATACTTTTCAAAGTTAGCCACATTCAAAGGGAAAAGTCCTTGTATGATTTAGGATTTTGCTATGTTCTAGTTTTCTGGAAACAGCATCCTTCTCCCACCCTCTCCATTTCTACTTCTAACTTTTCTGAATTTATTTAGGAAAATTCCTAAGTAATATATAAAAGGAAGTGGTTTTCTATCATATGGGCAAATATCTGAAAGGTTCTACACAATATTTTTAACTGCTTTAAGATCTATGAATAGTTTCAGGGGTTCCATGAACTACTTCGCATCCTGTTTTATATGTGTGTATGCATTTTTTTAACAGAGTATAATTTACATCAGATTCCCAAAGGGGTTCACATGCAAGAAAGGTCCCTCCCCTGGTAGACATGACTATTGTATCATATCAAGTTCCATTCTCCTCCGTTCTTTCTCTCCCTTCTCCCCAGATTCAACCTCAGCTGAACTGCGTAATTTTTAATAAGAAGGCCATCATCTCCAGGTGTCTTCTGCACTGCCATGACTGAGTGGTTGGATGGGAAGCACGTGATTTTTGGCAAGGTGAAAAGAGAGTAAGGGACTTCACCAGTGGTCCAGTGGCTGACTCTGCAGTCCCAGTTCAGGAGGGAAAACCATAGCTTTGACTATACGGACCTTTGTTAATAAAGTGATGTCTCTGCTTTTTAATATGCTGTCTAGGTTTCTCATAGCTTTTCTTCCAAGGAACAAGTGTCTTAATTCCATGGCTGCAGTCACCATCTGCACTGATTTTGGAGCCTGAGAAAATAAAATCTGTCACTATTTACATTGTTTCCCCATCTATTTGCCATGAAGTGCTGGGACCAGATGCCATGATCTTAGTTTTTTGAATGCTGAGATTTAAGCCAGCTTTTTTACTCTCCTCTTTCACTTTCATCAAGAGGCTTTTTAGTTCCTCTTCGCTTTCTGCAATAAAGGTAGTATCATCTATATATCTGAGGTTATTGATATTTCTGCCAACAATCTTGATCCCAGCTTGTGCTTCAGCCAGCCTGGCATTTCACATGATGTACTCCGCATATAAGTTAAATAAACAGGGTGACAATATACAGCCTTGACATATACCTTCCCTAATTTGGGACCGGTCCATTGTTCCATGTCCAGTTCTAACTGTTGCTTCTTGACCTGAATACAGATTCCTCAGGAGGCAAGTAAGGTGGTCTGGTATTCCCCTCTCTTGAAGACTTTTCCAGTTTGTTGTGATCCACATGGTCAAAGGCTTTAGTGTAGTCAATGAAGCAGAAGTAAATTTTTTTTTTTTTCAATTCTCTTGCTCTTTCTATGATCCAGTGGATGTTGGCAATTTGATCTCTGGTTCCTCTGCCTTTTCTAAATCCAGCTTGAACATCTGGAAATTCTCAGTTCATGTACTGTTTTTGTTGTTGTTGTTTTTTTTCCCTCACCTCCACTCTCCTCCCACTGGTTAACGTACTGTTGAAGCCTGGCTTGGAGAATTTTCAGCATTACTTTGCTAGCATGTGAGATGAGTGTAGTTGTGTGGTAGTTTAAACATTCTTTGGCATTGCCTTTCTTTGGGATTGGAATGAAAACTGAAAGGGGTAAACTCAGTTTCCTCTCTCAGTGACTTACTGTTGGAGGGATAACTTGTCTCTCTGGTATGTATTATCTTCTCCTATAAAGAAGTTTTAGCTGGGCCCACAGCTGCTCAATTAAAAACTGATTTTCCAACTTCCATCTAATCATTCATGTGTGCCATGTGGCTGGGCTGTGTTCAGTGAGATAGGAACTGAGTGATGTTTACCGCTTGCAAGCCGTGCTCTTTTTAAAATGTGTAGCTGATTTGCAGTCCCACGTTAGTTTCAGGTGTACAGCACAGTGACTCAGTTGTGTGTATAACTGAATATATCTATTCTTTTTCAAATTCTTTTCCCTTGTAAGTTACTACAAAATACTGAGTATAGCTCCCTGTGCTATCCAGCAGGTCCTTGTTGGTACAAGTCTTGCTCTTAATTTTTTACCAACCAGGAATCTGACACCTGAATAGTGATGACATATCTAATATCATACCATAAATTACTGTTGAGCTACATTAGAAGAAATGGTCGTACACAGACAAGGAAAAAGGAGAATTCTGTGCTTATATGATGGGAATGATTTACTTAGTACTTGTTTTACTTAAATGATTAAATAGTCTGTGTACAGTAGCAGGACATTTTCATTTTGATAAGGCTTGGCTACAACATAGCAATTCATATTTATTAAAATAGGATTTTACTGCACAGTAATTGACATTATTATCAACAGCAATGTTTTGAGTTACCTTTGGTTATACTTTGGCTTTCCCAAAGTTGATTTTGCACCCCATCAGTTAAAAATTGATTACAAGAGAATGTCAAACCAATTGAGAATAGAAAGAAGTGTGCTAGAAATATTAATTTATATGAAATTTGCTACAGATAAAAATGCCTTTAAAATGGGCATCATCATTTATTACAACCAAGTTTTGTTCATGTGAGTGTCTAATCTCACTCTGCAGAGCTAGCAATGAAATGGATGGTACTGCAAATGTACTATTATATCTCAGTAAGTGAAAAGAAATGCTTTAAACAGAATAGGAGAAGGAAGGGTGTTCATACCCCTAATATGAGATTTTCTCTCTCTAGATCTTAAAATTTTTTGTTCAAGTGATTTGGATATGGAGTTTAAGATTACACAATTCAGGACAGTAAAAAGCTCAGCTTCACAGATTTAATGCTACCCGTATCAAGTTACCCATGACATATTTCACGGAAGTAGAATAATCCAAAAATTTACATGGAACCATAAAAGACTCAGAATTGTCAGAGCAATCCTGGAGGGGGAAAAAAAAAAAAAACCAGGAGGGAAAACTCTCCCAGACTTCAGACAATACAACAATACTACAAAGTTGTAGTAGTCAAAACAGTGTGGTGTTGGTACAAAAACAGACATATGGATCATTGGAACAGAATAGACAGCCCAGAAACACACCTATGATCAATTAATCTTCAACAAAGGAGGCAAGAATATCAAATGGGAAAAAAGACAGTCTCTTCAGCAAGTGGTGCTGGGAAAGTTGGACAGCTGCATGCATGTAAATCAGCGAAGTTACAACACACCCTCACGCTATGCAAAAAAATAAACTGGCTTAAAGACTTAAACATAAGACATGACACCATAAATCACCTAGAAGAGAGCACAGGTAAAGCATCATCTGACATAAATCCGTACCGATGTTCTCTTAGCTCAGTCTCCCAGGGCGATGGAAATAAAAACAAAATTAAACAAATGGGGCATAATCACACTTACAAGCTTTTGCACAGCAAAGGATACCATTAAAGAAAATGAAAAGACAACCTACAAAATGGGAGAAAATATTTGCAAATGATGCAACTGACGAAGGCTTCATCTCTGAAATATAAAACAGCCCATACAATTGAACAACATTAAAAAAAAACAATCAAAAAATGGGCAGAAGATCTTAACAAATATTTCTCAAAAGAAGACATGCAGATGGCCAACAGGCACATGAAAAGATGCTCAGCATCACTAATTATTAGAGAAATGCAAATCAAAACTACGACGCAGTACCATCTCACATTGGTCAGAATGGCCATCATTAAAAAGTCTACAAATAACTAATGCTGGAAAGAGTGTGGAGGAAGGGGAACCCTCTTACACCGCTGGTGGGAATGTAAGTTGATACAGACACTATGGAAGACAGTATGGAGGGTCATCAAAAGGAGGGTCACCAATAATAATAAGCAGCTACTGAGCCCACGCAGTCTGGAGCCCGAACTCGGAAGTGAAGGCTAACTAAGA
The DNA here is from genome assembly GCF_042477335.2 of Ovis canadensis. NCBI lineage: Eukaryota > Metazoa > Chordata > Mammalia > Artiodactyla > Bovidae > Ovis > Ovis canadensis. Next base: position 92,578,738 of record NC_091245.1, on the reverse strand, counting down.
CTTGATGCAGAGAAATAAATAGGTATTTTTTAAAAAGAAGAACCAAATAATGTCATTTGCAGCAACATGGATACATCTAGAGATCATTATTCTAAGTGAAGCAAGTCAGAAAGAGAAAAATACCGTATGATATCACTTATACATGGAATCTAGAATATGGCACAAATGAACCTATGTACAAGACAGAAACAGACTCAGGGACATAGAGAGCAGGCTTTTGATTGTCAGAAGAGAGGAGGGTAGGGGGTGGGATGCACTGAGAGTCTGGGGTTGGCAGACGCAAACTGTTACATTTAGAATGCATAAATAACAAGATCCTAATATATAACACGGGGAGCTATATTCAATACACTGGGATAAACCATAATGGAAAAGAGTATTAAAAAGAATGTATCAATATGTATGTGTAGAACTAGGTCACTTTGCTGTATAGCAGAGATTGACACAACATTGTAAATCAACTGTACCTTAGGGGGAAAGTCTCACCTTCATTTCCCTTCAGTCTTCCGTTTATCCTCCATACTATGCAAACAAACTCTTTCAAAGGAAAGATGTTTGTACAGCTTAAGAAGTAACTTTCTTAAATTGAATTCAGTTAATGGCCATACATGTTAGGCTTTTGCTATAGCTGTAATTAAATCTTGGGTTTCCCAGGTGGTGCGGTGGTAAAGAATCTGCCTACCGGTGCAGGAGACACCAGAGACATGGGTTGGATCCCTGGGTCAGGAAGATCCCCCGGAGGAGGGCATGGCAGCCCACTCTAGTATTCTTGTGTGTGCCCAGTCATCTCTGACTCTTTGCGACCCCATGGGCTGTAGCCCGCCAGGCTCCTCTGGCCATGGAGTTTACCAGGCAGGGATACTGGGGCAGATTGCCATGCCCTCCTCCAGGGGCTCTTCCTGACCCAGGGATCCAACCCACATCTCTGGTGTCTCCTGCACTGGCAGGCGTGTTCTTTACCACTAACACCATGAGGGCACACATACATAATTAAATCTTAACCACTCACTAAAATTGGCCCTAAGAACATCTCTCTAGCCACGCTTAAATATTCTTTGCCTTATTTTACATCTTGTACTTTTCACAAAGTTTGAAGGTCTTTCCTTCAATCCGCATTCTGTTATGCTCTCTTAATTTGAGAAACTGCTTATTTCTTGCAGTATTTTTGTCTGACCATAGAGGGCACAAGGTCATAAAAAGTTAAGTATTTATGCAGGAATGCATAATACCTGTCTGCTCTCCTTTTTATGACTTGAGAAAACGGAGATAATTAACTTACTCTGATGTTTCACATATTGAAGGATCCTTCTGTTTTTTTCAGAGGTTAAATTTAATTTCAAGACTTCACTTTCGATGTTAAAACTATGAAGTGTGTCCTTAACAGAAACTTCTCCAAAGACATGCAGCTGGCCAGTAGGCACATGAAAAGATGCTCATCAAAAAAAAAAAAAAGAAAGAAAGAAAGAAAGAAAAGATGCTCATCACTAATTGCTATTGATGATAGCCATATGTCAATTGCAGAGCCAGCATTTTCAATAGATGTTTCCCTTTACTGAATTTGTATATATTATAAAGAGTACAGGGTAAATCTATTTACTTCAGGGTTAAAAACTATAAAGACAACTCCTGGATTATCCACTTGTTCTGCTAAACAGTCAAATGCATACTTTGTAGATCTGCAAAGAAGCAGAGTTCTACTTTATATAGAATAGAATTACTCTGTCACCTTTAATCTCAATTTCTAATGAGAAATAAACAATAGTGGATACTGATATACTCACTTATTACAGTTATTTTGTGTTATTTTGTTCTATATAGAAAGTTAGTGATTTAAAAAATGCAATGATAGTATTCCAAAAGCACAGGAGAAACAGATCTGGAAATTAGAAATCATAGTAACATAAAGCAATGAAAATTGTAGCTAACTAAACAAAATTTCATCATGGTAATACAAATTCCCAGTATTCTTCCAAGTTCACTGAATGTAATCAGCTATAAAAAGGGATTTTAAAGAGGAACAAGATATCTCCATACATGAGTCTTCCTGTGGCATAAGATGGTACGGTATACTAAAATGAGCACATTTTTAAATGTTAATACCAACTAATCAATTGTAATTGGTATAATTACTGCTTTGCTATTTTCTCCTAGTATTCATTATTGCTGAATACATAATTACAGCGCAGGATATAATTTATTCTTTGGCAATATGTCAATTGCAGACCCAGCATTTTCAATAGATGTTTCCCTTTACTGAATTTGTATGTATTACAAAGAGTGCAATGTAAGCCTATTTACTTCACGGTTAAAAATTTGATAATTTTAGTGAGCAATGAATGTTACTTGTTTCTAAACTACATCTATTAATATTGTTTAGAAAAAGACATTTTGAAAAACAAGGCATCATACGGACAAAAAAGTGTCTGTAGCCCACCAGCATTATAGATGGCCAATCTCTCCATCCTCTGTCCATTGCACTTCTTTCCTTCAAAAGCTGCCAGGCCAAGAATTCCCTGGCGGCCCAGTGATTAGGACTCTTGAATTTTCACTGCCATGGGCCTGGGTTCAATCCCTTGTCAGGGAACTAAGGTCCCACAAGCTATGCAGAGTGGCCAAAAGAACCAAAAGCTGCCAGACCAGTCATTGTCTTAGCAAGACATGTTTCACAGGTGCTCTGATGCTGTGGACACATTGAGGCAACCTTTCTAACAATGCTAACCACTTTACCACCAACTTTAGAATGACAATGTTTTGTTGCCCATTTTTATAACAAGTTTTAAATTTCTGAACTTTTTTCTTGATGTTTTTAAATTGAAGGAGAGTAATGTGTTTAGCTGAGAGCCATCTGGCAGTATAATTGTTGGCGATTTTTTTTAAGTGGTGCTAAGTGCAAAATACATAAAAGTAAGATATTTTGGACAACTGCAAAAAAAAAAAGAAATCAAATGGTGTTGCAATTTCTTTGTGACCTGAAATAGCACTCTGTAAAACCTTCAGCTATGGACTACCTCTGCAGAGCATCTGTGACTTGCAAGAATATTACTGTACAAGGTACCCAACAATGTTCTCCATTAGCCAAGCGTATGTTCTGCCAAGCCATGGTTACAACAAACTCAGTATTTCCTTTTGATTGGTGTTTATTATTTATGCTTAGCTGTTTGTAGCTCTACTGTCTTCCCAAACTGAACTGATGTACATTACCAAAAAAGGTATGTGATCATAGATATTACAGGTTTTATAAAAGGTAGTTCTTGGTGTTCTAGACTATAGATGTCAACATTATTGAGGAAAACTGCTCAAATCAAAATCTGGGTTCAAAAACTTTCTTCAGTTCCATTGTTAAATAGTGTAGATGAAAAGTTGAGTGAAAATATAATTCTCTTGGGTGTTGCAATGTGGTTCACCAGGAAAAGAGTCCAAGATGGAGGTTAGCATGCAAGAAGTTCATTAGGGAGTGTTCCTGGGATCCACACCTGTGAGAGAGTGAAAGAAGGAGTGGGCAGGAAAAGAAGTTGAACTGTTGCAATGAAGACTTCGGTCAATCCCTACTGGGAGCTCTCCATCTGGGATGACACTTTTGGAGTTTTCTGAACTGGAATGGTTTGGTTGGGCCATTGTAAATGCAATCAACTAGTTATTGAATGAGGGCTGCTCCCTGTGAGGTAACATTACACTGGACAAGGTGACTGTCTTCAGCCCAAGGCAAGATCCAAAGAAGGACTTAGCTGAGAGTTACTAGTTGTCTACTCTCACAAAAGCTGGAATGCTTCAGACCTAGAGGAGGGTGATGAGGGTAGCATCCACCACGCTGAAGCTGACAGCAGTAAAAATTCTGTGCAAAAATCACCCTAAGAATCTACAGCAGCTCTCTGCTCACTCCAGGTCAATCTAAACCCCTCCTCTGGTTTACAAGAACCACCATAATTTGACCTTACACTACCTAGTAAAACCCTACTTCCCGTGAATTCCCAACTGTGATTTTTATTTTATTTAATTTTTAATTTTTATTTTTACTTTATTTTACTTTACAATACTGTATTGGTTTTGCCATACATTGACATGAATCCACCATGGGTGTACATGCGTTCCAAAACATGAACCCCCCTCCCACCTCCCTCCCATAACATCTCTCTGGGTCATCCCCGTACACCAGCCCCAACATGATGTATCCTGCATTGGACATAGACTGGCGATTCGTTTCTTACATGATAGTATACATGTTTCAATGCCATTCTCCCAAATCGTCCCACCCTCTCCCTCTCCGAGTCCAAAAGTCCGCTCTACACATCTGTGTCTCTTTTGCTGTCTCGTATACAGGGTCATCATTGCCATCTTTCTAAATTCCATATATATGTGTTAGTATTCTGTATTGGTGTTTTTCTTTCTGGCTTACTTCACTCTATAATCGGCTCCAGTTTCATCCATCTCATTAGAACTGATTCAAATGTATTCTTTTTAACGGCTGAGTAATACTCCATTGTGTATATGTACCACAGCTTTCTTATCCATTCATCTGCTGATGGACATCTAGGTTGTTTCCATGTCCTGGGTATTATAAACAGTGCTGCAATGAACATTGGGGTACATGTGTCTCTTTCAATTCTGGTTTCCTCAGTATGTATGCCCAGCAGTGGGATTGCTGGGTCATAAGGCAGTTCTATTTGCAATTTTTTAAGGAATCTCCACACTGTTCTCCATAGTGGCTGTAGTAGTTTGCATTCCCACCAACAGTGTAGGAGGGTTCCCTTTTCTCCACACCCTCTCCAGCATTTATTGCTTGTAGACTTTTGGATCGCAGCCATTCTGACTGGTGTGAAGTGGTACCTCATTGTGGTCTTGATTTGCATTTCTCTAATAATGAGTGATGTTGAGCATCTTTTCATGTGTTTGTTAGCCATCTGTATGTCTTCTTTGGAGAAATGTCTATTTAGTTCTTTGGCCCATTTTTTGATTGGGTTGTTTATTTTTCTGGAATTGAGCTGCATAAGTTGCTTGTATATTTTTGAGCTTAATTGTTTGTCAGTTGCTTCATTTGCTATTATTTTCTCCCATTCAGAAGGCTGTCTTTTCACCTTGCTTATATTTTCCTCTGTTGTGCAGAAGCTTTTAATTTTAATTAGATCCCATTTGTTTATTTTTGTTTTTATTTCCAGAATTCTGGGGGGTGGATCATAGAGGATCCTGCTGTGATTTATGTCGGAGAATGTTTTGCCTATGTTCTCCTCTAGGAGTTTTATAGTTTCTGGTTTTACGTTTAGATCTTTAATCCATTTTGAGTTTATTTTTGTGTGCGGTGTTAGAAAGTGACTAGTTTCATTCTTTTACAAGTGGTTGACCAGTTTTCCCAGCACCACTTGTTAAAGAGATTGTCTTTACTCCATTGTATATTCTTGCCTCCTTTGTCAAAGATAAGGTGTCCATATGTGTGTGGATTTATCTCTGGGCTTTCTATTTTGTTCCATTGATCTATATGTCTGTCTTTGTGCCAGTACCGTACTGTCTTGATGACTGTGGCTTTGTAGTAGGGCCTGAAGTCAGGCAAGTTGATTCCTCTAGTTCCATTCTTCTTTCTCAAGATTGCTTTGGCAATTCGAGGTTTTTTGTATTTCCATACAAATCTTGAAATTATTTGTTCTAGTTCTGTGAAAAATATGGCTGGTAGCTTGATAGGGATTGCATTGAATTTGTTCAACTGTGATTTTTAAATTCAGTCAAGTAAATGGGCTCACATCTTTATTTCTGTGCACACTTTTCTTCTTCTCTATCTGAATCCCAATTCCACTCTCTCTCCTTTAAACTTTTATACACACATTATTGTACTCTCATCTCTGAGTTTGCATCCCTTGGGCTTTGCCACAAAATTCACTCCTTAATTATAAATGTCATTTCCAATGTTTTTCATCTACCATATTAGTGGGTGTATGATAGACATTGAATGGATTCAGAGGTTTAGAGACAAAAGGGATTTCAGAGACCATTTAGTCCAACTTAATTTTACAGATGACTTAACAGGCTCAGAAAGATTAATCTTCCTCTGAACTCCCACATTACTTTGTTTGTAACTCTTTTATGGTATTTATTGCTTTCTTTTTTTTTTTTTAATTATCTTCCTACCTGTTTTACCAGTCTTTATCTCTGTTTTTAGAGACTACTTCTCTTCTTCTGCTTATTGCTTACATTCTGGTATTCCCTAAAGCTCTCTTTTGTTGTTTTATGTGGGATTACTATTCCCATAGGCTTCAACTACTTCCAATAAGCTGATGACTCAATAATCTGGATCAGGGGTCAATAAGCCTGACTCCCCAGCAGTTTTTCATTTGTTTGTTTTGGCCAAGAAGCTTGGTTTGCAGGATCTTGGTTCCCCAATAAGGGACTGAACCCAGACCCCAGCAGTGAATGTGCTGAGTCCTAACCACTGGACCACTGGGGAATTCCCTCTCCACTGTAACCTTGAGGCAATTCCACCTGGATGTTTTGCAAGAGAGGTGTTAATCACTCTGTACCCCTTATATTGAACTGGCTACCCAATCCTATTCATTTACTTTGGACATGTTGCACTAATCCTGGTTTCTTTGTATTCACTGCCACTTGTCATGAATTCAGGTCCTCCTTGCCTCTAAATGATAGGAAGAGCTTCTTCCCTATTTTCCTTATAACCATTTTTTCCTACTGCTGCTGCTGCTGCTGCTGCTAAGTCGCTTCAGTCGTGTCCAACTCTGTGCGACCCCATAGACGGCAGCCCACCAGGCTCCCCCATCCCTGGGATTCTCTGGGCAAGAACTCTACCACTCACCCTCAAAGCTGCTACCAAAGTAATCGTCCTTCCAAAGTTAGCCTAATAAGTCATTCCTTTCTTTAAAATTCTTAATTGGCTCTTTGTTACCTATAATTAAAACCTGAACTTTTTATAGTGGCATACAAAACTTTTCAGAGAGAGGCAGATAGTGAGCCTAGTGCTTAAGTCAAGCTTCCAGGAGTAAATTTTGATGCGCACCTATAGCTCTGTGACTTCAGGCAAGTTTCTTTATTCTTTGTGTCTGTTTCCCATGTGAAAAATATATACAACAATCGAACCTGTCTGACAGGGCTGTTGTAAGGAATATGTGAATTAATAGACATAGAGTGCATAGAATGCCTGGAACAGTGCGTGGCACGTGTTAAGCTCTGCTACAGATTCTAAAATTAAGACAAGTTATCTTTTATGTCTCATTTACCAATACATTATCTGAATGCAATTCTTAAGCCATAGTGAAATTTTCATCATTCTCCAAACTTATCATGACGTGCCCTTTCATTATTTCATCTCTTTTCATATGCTTTTTCCTCTCCTTAGAATACTTTCTCCACTTGCTGCTGATGAGTTCATGCTTATCTTTCAAGGAGCAGGTAAGGGTCTTAGTCTCCTTGCAGTCTTCCCTAATATCCTTCACCGTGTAGCAGTTATGTTCTTTTGTACCTGCTTTCTAAGTTATAGACACGCTTTTATATTTCCTTGCCACATTTTATGTTAGAACTGCTTGTTTCTTTGTCAGTGCTGCTAGGCATCAGGATGTGGCTCCTAGAGGCCATGTTTTTATTTTTTTGGCCACACTGCTCGGCAAATGTGATCTTAGTCGCCTGATTAGGTATCGAACTTGTGCCCTCTGTGGTGGAAGCATGGAGTCTTAACCACTGGACTATCAGGAAAGTTCTCCTAGCATTTCTCATAGGGCAGGTCTACTGATAACAAACCCCCTCAGTAATTTTGGTTTGGTTTAAAATCTGGTAATGTTTTCACTTCTCCCTCACATCTGAAGGACAGTTTTCCCATGGATTCTTGGTTTAGTTTTTTTTTTTCTTTTGGCACTTTAAATATATTGGCCTGTTGCCTTTTGGTCTCCAAAGTTTCTGATGAGAAATCTGCTAAAAATCTTACTGAGGGAAGTTTGGAACCAATCACTTCTCTTTTGCTGTTTTCAACATTTGTCCTTTGCCTTTATCTTTTAACAGTTTGATTATAATGTACTTTGGTGTGGGTCTCTTGGAGCTCATTATATTATGCTTGGATTCATTAAGCTTTTTGGATGTTTATACTTGCGTTTTTCAATTTGAGAAGTTTGGGGCCATTATTTCTTCAAATAATTTCTCTCTTTTCTCTCTTGGATTCCTACAATGTTTGTATTAGTGTATTCGATGTTGTCACCTAGGTTCTTTAGATTCTGTTTAGATTTTCTGTTCTGATTTTCTTCTTTTTCTTTCTACTCGTTAGACATGATAATTTCTGTTATCCTATCTTCAAATTCATTGATTCTTTCCTCCACCTGGTCTGCTATTAAATTCCTCTAGTTACTGTTCATTTTTTTCCCTCATATTTTAAATTGTTTATTTACTTATTTATTTTGGCTGTGCTGGATATTTGTTGCTATGTGGGCTTTCCCTCTAGTTGCAAAGAACAGGGGCCACCCCAGTTGTGGTGCGTGGGCTTCTCATCGCAGAGGCCTCTCTCTTTGCAGAGGCCTCTCTCATCGCAGAGGCCTCTCCCATCGCTCTCACCGCAGAGGCCTCTCTCACCGCAGTGGCCTCTCTCACCGCAGAGGCCTCTCCCATCGCTCTCACCGCAGTGGCCTCTCTCACCGCAGAGGCCTCTCTCACCGCAGAGGCCTCTCTCACCGCAGAGGCCTCTCTCACCGCAGAGGCCTCTCTCACCGCAGTGGCCTCTCCCATCGCTCTCACCGCAGAGGCCTCTCTCACCGCAGAGGCCTCTCTCACCGCAGTGGCCTCTCTCACCGCAGAGGCCTCTCTCACCGCAGTGGCCTCTCCCATCGCTCTCACCGCAGAGGCCTCTCTCACCGCAGAGGCCTCTCTCACCGCAGTGGCCTCTCTCACCGCAGAGGCCTCTCTCACCGCAGAGGCCTCTCCCATCGCTCTCACCGCAGAGGCCTCTCTCACCGCAGAGGCCTCTCTCTTTGCAGAGGCCTCTCTCACCGCAGAGGCCTCTCCCATCGCTCTCACCGCAGTGGCCTCTCTCATCGCAGAGGCCTCTCTCACCGCAGTGGCCTCTCTCACCGCAGTGGCCTCTCTCACCGCAGAGGCCTCTCTCACCGCAGAGGCCTCTCCCATCGCTCTCACCGCAGAGGCCTCTCTCATCGCAGAGGCCTCTCTCACCGCAGAGGCCTCTCCCATCGCTCTCACCGCAGAGGCCTCTCCCATCTCTCTCACCGCAGAGGCCTCTCTCACCGCAGAGGCCTCTCCCATCGCTCTCACCGCAGAGGCCTCTCTCACCGCAGAGGCCTCTCTCACCGCAGAGGCCTCTCTCATCGCAGTGGCCTCTCTCACCGCAGAGGCCTCTCTCACCGCAGAGGCCTCTCTCACCGCAGAGGCCTCTCTCACCGCAGAGGCCTCTCTCACTGCAGAGGCCTCTCCCATCGCTCTCACCGCAGAGGCCTCTCTCACCGCAGAGGCCTCTCTCACCGCAGAGGCCTCTCCCATCGCTCTCACCGCAGAGGCCTCTCTCACCGCAGAGGCCTCTCTCACCGCAGAGGCCTCTCCCATCGCTCTCACCGCAGAGGCCTCTCCCATCGCTCTCACCGCAGTGGCCTCTCTCACCGCAGTGGCCTCTCTCACCGCAGAGGCCTCTCTCACCGCAGTGGCCTCTCTCACCGCAGAGGCCTCTCTCACCGCAGTGGCCTCTCTCACCGCAGAGGCCTCTCTCACCGCAGAGGCCTCTCTCATTGCAGTGGCCTCTTCTCTCATTGGAGAGCACAGGCTCTAGGGCTCACGAGCTCCAGCAGCTATGGCTCCTAGCTCTAGAGCATAGGCTGAAGAGCCGTGGCACACAGGCTTAGCTGCTCCTCAGTGTGTGGGATCTTCTCAGACCCCACACGGGAGACACGGGATCAAACCCGTGTCTCCTGCACTGGCAGGCAGACTCTTTACCACAAGCCACTGGGAAAGCCCCCCCTGTTTCATTTAATTTATTGTAACTTTTGGCTTTGGAATTTCTTTTTGGTTTAATTTTATGTTTTGTATCTCCTTGAATATCTTTCAGACAGTTATTTTAAACTCTTTGACTAATAGATCTGCCATTTTGTCTTTCTTAGGGACACTTTCTATTGGTTTATTTCTTTCCTTTCAGTGACTGTACTTTCTTGTTTCTTTGTATGCTTTGTGACTTTTTGTTGAAAACTGAACTTTTGAATCTAGTAATATCGTAATTCTAAAAATCAGATTCTCTACCTTCTGCAGGGCTTGCTGTTTTGAACTTTTGTTTTTATTTTTTATTATTATAGATCTTTCTGTGCTGATTGGGCTTCCCTGGTGGCTCAGAGGGTAAAATGTCTGTCTACAATGCGGGAGACCCGGGCTCGATCCCTGGGTCGGGAGGATCCCCTGGAGAAGGAAATGGCAATCCACTCCAGTACTCTTGTCTGGAAAATCCCATGGACTGAGAAGTCTGGTAGGCTACAGTCCATGGGGTCACAAAGAATCGGACATGACTGAGCAACTTCACTTTCACTGTGCTGATAAAGACAGGGCTAACTATGATGAAGAAATCATCAAGAGGTAAATACAACCCACCAGATTTTTTTTAAAAGCACATTAAATGACGCTCAGCATGGCGAATTATTAGAGACATGCAAATCAAAAGTACAATGAGGCATCACCTCGTACCACTCAAAATGACCATTATCAAAAAGCTCCACCTGAAGCCTATTACTTATGGGCGCTTAAGATCCCCAAGGACTTCTGGGCTGTAAATGATACCTGCTCTCAAAGAATTTCCCTGGCAAGTTGTTGAAAACAGTGGTTTTCAAAACACGCAGATTTTCAAAAGACAACAACAGGTAAATTCTACTTTCACTCACTGTTGAAAATTTTAAAATGCCCGTGAAAACTTGCTCAACATCGTGAATTCTCAGAGACATCCAAATCAAAACTACAATGAGAGATCACCTTACACCAGTGTGAAAGGCCATCATCAAAAAGTCAACAAAAAGCAAATGTTGGTGAAGGAGAAAAGGGAACACTTTTATGTTGCTGCTGGGATGTAAATGGTAACAGCCATTGTAAAGAACAGTAAAGAAGTACCTGTAAGAGTGAAGTAAGTCAGAAAGAAAAACACCAATATGGTGTCAGTTCAGTTGAGTTCAGTCGCTCCCTGTCCATCACCAGCACCTGGAGTTCACCCAAATCATGTCCATTGAGTCAGTGATGCCATCCAGCCATCTCATCATCTGTCGTCCCCTTCTCCTCCTGCCCCTAAATGCTCCCAGCAACAGGGTGTTTTCCAATGAGTCAACTCTTCACATGAGGTGGCCAAAGTATTGGAGTTTCAGCTTCAACATCAGTCCTTCCAATGAACACCCAGGACCGATCTCCTTTAGGATTGACTGGTTGGATCTCCCTGCAGTCCAAGGGACTCTCAAGAGTCTTCTCTAACACCACAGTTCAAAAGAATCAATTGTTTGGCACTCAGCTTTCTTCACAGTCCAACTCTTACATCCATACATGACCACTGGAAAAACCATAGCCTTGACTAGACGGACCTTAGTCGGCAAAGTAATGTCTCTGCTTTTTAATATGCTGTCTAGGTTGGTCATAACTTTTCTTCCAAGGAGTAAGCGTCTTTTAATTTCATGGCTGCAGTCACCATCTACAGTGATTTTGGAGCCCCCCAAAATAGTCTGACACTGTTTCCACTGTTTCCCCATCTAGTTCCCATGAAGTGATGGGACCGGATGCCATGATCTTCGTTTTCTGAATGTTGAGCTTTAAGCCAACCTTTTCACTCTCCTCTTTCACTTTCATCAAGAGGCTCTTTAGTTCCTCTTCACTTTCTGCCATAAGGGTGGTATCATCTGCATATCTGAGGTGACTGATATTTCTCCTGGCAATCTTGATTCCAGCTTGTGCTTCTTCCAGCCCAGTGTTTCTCATGATGTACTCTGCATAGAAGTTAAATAAGCAGGGTGACAGTATACAGCCTTGACATACTCCTTATCCTATTTGGAACCAGTCTGTTGTTCTATGTCCAGTTCTAACTGTTGCTTCCTGACCTGCATATAGGTTTCTCAAGAGGCAGGTCAGGTGGTCTGGTATTCCCATCTCTTTCAGAATTTTCCACAGTTTATTGTGATCCATACAGTCAAGGGCTTTGGCACAGTCAATAAAGCAGAAATAGATGTTTTTCTGGACTAACGCATATATATGGAATTTAGAAAGATGGTAACAATGACCCTATATGCGAGACAGCAAAAGAAACACAGATGTATAGAACAGTCTTTTGGACTCTGGGAGAAAGTGAAGGTGGGATGATTTGAGAGAATAGCATTGAAACATGTATATTACCATATGTGAAACAGATCGCCAGTCCAGGTTCAATGCATGAGACGGGGTGCTCAGGGCTGGTGCACTGGGATGACCCTGAGGGATGGGATGGGGAGGGAGGTGGGAGGGGGGGTCAGGATGGGGGACACATGTACACCCATGGCGGATTCATGTCAATGCATGGCAAAAACCACAATATTGTAAAGTAATTAGCCTCCAGTTAAAATAAATTAATTCAGTCCAGTCACTCAGTCATGTCCACCTGCAATGTAAAGTAAAAACTTAATTAATTAAAAAATAATAAAGCTACAAAAAAATAAGTAAGTAAAATGCCCTCCCCCCAAAAAAAGAAAGAAGTGCTTGTAAAATGTAAAAATTCAGCTACCTGGTGATCCAGCAGGCCCCTTCTGAGAGTATATTGTGAGAAAACCAGATTTTGAAAAGACACATGCACCCACATGTATACTGCAGCGCAATTTATCTCTTCTGAGCCTGTACCTTCCCCTCGGCATGACTTTATAAATTCTTTTGTATGTGGAATAATCTAGTCCTTAAATGTCCTAGTCTGACTTCCAAAAGGGAAACAATAGAAAAGTAAAAAGTAAGAAAAAAAGAGTATCAGTCCTTTAAATACCTTGGAAGTCATTTCAGACAGAGCTGGAGAGGCTTTTAACAATGTGGGGCTGAATGTAGCAATGGCTGCCCAAGGCTGCTCTTACTTGATGAAAAGCAGCAATCATCAGTCAGAACACAGATCTCCCCACAGTTAGAGCACAAGATCCTGTTACCTGCCTTGTTCCCACAAGCTGCACCCAAGTTCCTTCTGAAGCACGTGCGCAGCTGCCTGCTGTGGGACTGGGATATATGGACAGGTGGCTGCTGCTGAGCTAGGAGCCCAGCTTGACCAGAATTAGCCACAATTTACTGTCCAAGCCTTCCCCCTGGAAGTTGCAAGCCTTTCTATGGATGTCAGAATTCCAAAATAGCTACACCAGCCAGATTTTGCCAGTGCAGCTATTGTCCAGGTAGGGAGACAGATTTCTGGTGCTTTGTACTTCACCTTTTCCCCCAAATCCTCCTTCTAATGCATCACTTTTTATTCTATTAAATTGGTCAATATAAAAATAATTGATAACAGTCACTGTTGTAGATGATTTGGGGGGAAAGGAACTTTCATAATGCTGAAAGTAAGGTTGGAGCAAAAAGTACTATTGATTGCTTTAGCTTTTTAAGAAGGAAATTGATAATAGCTATAAAATTTTTTCGAATGCATATAGTATTTGATCCAAGAATGAGTTCTACAGATTTACTTGCAAAAAGACCCAAAATATGTAGAACAGTATTCACAGGAGCATTGTTTGTAGTAGAGAAAAACTGGCAATATCCTAAGTGTGTGTTAATGGAGAACTGGTTAAGTAATTTATACAGCCTTCATACAATGAAATACATTGCAATTATTAAGAATAATGAACACACAAAACTGGATGTTTTTTTGTTTGTTTGTTTTTGGCCATACCACACAGTTTCTGGGATCTTAGTTCCTCAATTAGGGACTGAACCTGGGCCCTTGGCAGTGAAAGCACAGAGTCTAAGCAACTGGATTGCTAGGGAATTCTCAAAACTTGACACTTTTGAAGAATCATATCTCTCTATCTATGGTGCTCCTCCTTAGTCAAGTCTGACTCTTTGCAACCCCATGGACTGTAGCTCTCCAGGCTCTTCTGTCCATGGGATTTTTCAGACAAGAATACTGGAGTGGGTTGCCATGCCCTCCTCCAGGGGATCTTCCCAACCCAGGGACTGAACCCAGGTCTCCTGTGTCTTCTGCATTGCAGGTGGACTCTTTACCCACTGAGCCACTGGGGACACCCTTTTGAAGAATACGGTTATTTCATACACAGTCCCACAATTGGGACAATCATCTCACAATTTTCTGACGTTTTCTTATAATTATTGAGGTTCTGCATTATTTGGAAGGATACTACAAAGTGATGTACCTTTCTTAATGTATCTGAAGATACAACATGATGTTTCGATATCTTACTGGTAATGTTAACCTTGATCACTTCATATCTGCCAGGACTGTCCACTGTAAAGTATTTGTTTTATAAAAGGATAAAAACCTTCAGGGATTAACAAAAAATGTCCAGGGATTACTTATGAATATATTGAGTAATGTGAACATAAAATTATAACTTTGGTGTACTGTAATTTGTATTATGTGGCTTCAATGAGCTGGTTCTTTCAGGTCTAGACACTAACACTATAAAAATATGGATCTTTGAACAGTTTTAAAGGGGTGTAATGATTCTTTTGTCATTGTGATGGGTTGTATTTTCTAAATTCTTACAGAGTTTTTCAAAATTGTATATTATTTATCCAAACACTTTAAATAATGAAATTATATTTTAAAAAAAAACATGTTCAGGATAAAATACAAGAAAAGACACTAGAGCTGCCTCCCCTCCTTTAAAAAAAGAAGAAGAAAAGACTTTGAAGAATATTTAGGCAAAACCTCAGACTTGTGCTTGGGGATTTCAGCTGATATACTAGGCATCCTGTTGTGTGTATTTTTTAGTTTTCCTTTGGAGGAGGATTGAAATTTCTTTTTCTTCTTGGAGAGTTAGTCATCAAATGAGGCTGTCAATGAGAACTGTGTGTATTCACACGTTTTGGGAGCCAAAACTGTGGGGCCTATGTATGCCAAAACTGTCTATGTCAAAACTCATCAAATAGTACACTTTAAATACGCGTGTTTATTGGATGTGAATTATGCCTTTTTTTTTTTTTTTCTGGGTTGCTACCTATCAAAGGTCTAGAAAAATAGAGTTAACAGGGGCAGGATTACTTTTGACCAGGGTCAGTTTAGTCACTTGGTCGTGTCCGACTCTTTGCGACCCCGTGGACTGCAGCACACCAGGCCTCCCTGTCCATCACCAAATCTCAGAGCCTACTCAAACATGTTCATCATGTCGGTGTTGCCATCCAACCATCTCATCCTCTGTTGTCCCCTTCTCCTCCTGCCTTCAATCTTTCCCAGCATCAGGGTCTTTTCCAATGGCTCAGGTGGCCATAGTATTGGAGTTTCAGCTTCAACATCAGTCCTTCCAATGAATCTTCAGGACTGATTTCCTTTAGAATGGACTGGTTTGATCTCTTGTAGTCCAAGGGGCTCTCAAGAGTCTTCTCCAACACCATAGTTCAAAAACATCTATTCTTCAGCACTCAGCTTTCTTTATAGTTCAACTCTCACATCCATACATGACTACGGGAAAAACCATAGCTTTGACTAGACAGACCTTTGTTGGCAAAGTAATGTCTCTGCTTTTTAAAAAGCTGTCTAGGTTGGTCCTAGCTTTTCTTCCAAGGAGTAAGTGTCTTTTAATTTCATGGCTGCAGTCACCATCTACCGTGACTTTTGAGCCCCCCAAAATAAAGTTTCTCACTGTTTCCATCATTTCCCCATCTATTTGCCATCGAGTGATGGGACCAGATTCCATGATCTTAGTTTTCTGAATGTTGAGTTTTAAGTTTGACCAGGGTAATAATAGTATTTAAAGAAATAAGCAATGAAGGCCTTTCCTTGGCCTCTGTTATTATTCTTTGCAATGTCATTTTAGGGACTATCAGAAGTACTGCTAGAACCAATGATCAATAAATAAATTCTAGTAAAAAGTGAATTTATCCAAATTTCAAGGAAGAATTGTTTGGTGAGCCACATGATGGCGCTTCCCAGGTGGCGCTAGCGGTAAAGAATCTGCCTGCCCATGCAGGTAGACATAAGAGATGCGGGTTCGATCCCCGGGTTGGGAAGACACCCTGGAAGAGGACACAGCAACCCACTCCAGTATTCTTGCCTGGAGGACCCATGGACAGAGGAGCCTTGTGGGCTACTGTCCATAGGGTCGCAAAGCGTCGGACTAGACTGAAGTGACTTAGCATGCACACACGCACGTAGAATGTTAAAACCATTTAAAAGGAAAGAAAAACAAATTGGCATAGACTTCCCCAAACAGCAAAACTGAATGCCAGAAAACGCAAGAATAATAACTACAATATAATAAGCAAAGAAAAGCAAAGATTATTTTTCATTCAGCCAAACTGTTCTTTACACATAAAGGTTACTGATGAACAGCTTTAAGTCAGCAAGAACCCAAAGGATATTGATTATACAAACCTTTTTTTTTTTTTAAATTTTATTAAGTATAGTTGATGTACAGGGTTGTGTTTAATATCTGTGGAATAGCAAAAAGACCCAGTTATATATTTTTCATATTCTTTTCTATTATGGTTTATCACAGGATATTGAATGGTTTCCTGTGCCATACAATAGGACCTTGTTTATTCATCCTATATATAATAGTTTGCATCTGCTAATCCCAAACTCCCAGCCCATTTCTCACTTTCCCTTGCAACCTCAAGTCTTTTCGTTATGAGTCTGTTTCTTAGATAGGTTCATTTGTGTTGTTTTTTAGATTCCACACATAAGCAATATTATATGGTATTTGTCTTCCTCCTGATTTACTTCGCTTAGTATGATAATATCTAGGCCCATCTATGTTGTTGTTGTTTAGTCATGAGATTGTATCCGACTCTTTTGAGACCCTATGGACTGTAGCCTGCCAGGCTTCTCTGTCTATGGGATTTCCCAGGCAGGAATACTGGAGTGGGTTGCCATTTTCTTCTCCAGGGGATCTTCCTGACCTGTGGATCTGACCCATGCCTCCTGAATTGGCAGGCAAGTCCTTTACCACTGAATAATCAGAGAAGCCTCTGTCTGTGTTGTTGCTGCTGCTGCTACTGCTGCTAAGTTGCTTAAGTTGTGTCCGACTCTGTGTGACCCCATAGACGGCGGCCCACCAGGCTCCCTTATCCCTGGGATTCTCCAGGCAAGAACACTGGAGTGGGTTGCCATTTCCTTCTCCACAAACCTTTCTTAAGGAAAGTGCTCAAGCACTAACAGCAGAGAACATAGGCAAACTTTAGCTGAAGGAGAATCATTTAGCTGTCAGTGAGAATCATTTCAGATATAAAACAAATAAACAAACATAAAGGTACAGATAAGAAAAATAAACTTATGAGTGAGGGTGATGCAATGTGATATGCTCTGACAATGTAAGAGAACTAGAACCATCACAAAATGCAAGGCGACAATTTGGAAGTAGAATAAGTTTTGAAAAATGTCATCTGTAATAGCTCAGAGTCAAAAAGGTATCATTTAAGGGTGACAAACCAAGGAGGACTGGGATATGCTGTGCTGTACTTTGCTGCTCAGTCGTGTCTGACTCTCTGCGACCCCATGGACTGGGCCCCCCAGGCTCCTCTGTCCATGGGAATTCTCCAGGCAAGAACTGGAGTGGGTTGCCATGCCCCACTCCAGGGAATCTTCCCGACCCAGGGATCGAATTCAGGTCTCCTGCATTGCAGGTGGATTCTTTACATCTGAGCCACCAGGGAAGCCTAGGAATAGGATAAACATATTTAATGTCACACACGTAAGCTGAGTCAGGTAATGTTACTAACTGAAACTGGATGAAAAGAATGAGGTGAGAGAGCAGGAAAAACACCCAGGCTCACGTTGTGCATGGCAGGGAAGTAATAAATATTGCTTACAGAGGGGGAACAGATAGCATATAAAGGTGTAATGATAAAGATAGTGAAAATCACTCAGTTGTGTCTGACTCTTTGTGACCGCATAGGCTGTGCAGTCCCTGGGATTCTCCAGGCCAGAATACTGGAGTGGGTAGCCTATCCCTTCTCCAGGGGATCGTACCAACCCAGGAATTGAACTGGGGTCTCCTGCACTGCAGGCAGATTCTTTACCAACTGAGCTATCAGGGAAGCCCATGATAAAGATAACTTTGAGAAAAATAAATAAGGAGTATTTTAAACAGCAGAACTACAGTAAGCAAAAATGCAGAGAAGACAAAAAAAAAGGAATTAAACTGCTGATTATAAATATAGCACACACAGAAAAATACATGAAATATACAGAATAACCAATTATTATAAAGTACACACTCCTTAAACACTACCCATGTCAGGAAATGCGACATTACTAGGATTCCTTACTGATGTAATCTCTCTCCACTATGCTGACTTTTATGGTAACTGCTTGTTTTTTCACAGGAATACCTCATTTTATTGTGCTTCACTTTATTGCGCTTTGCCGATATTGCGTTGTTGTTTTTTTAATTATTTTTAAACAAATTGAAGGTTTGTGACAACCTTGTGTCAAACAAGTCTACCAGCCTCATTTTTTTCCTTCTCTTTTTATTTATTTTAAAATTTTTCTTCCAGCTTTATCGAGATATAATTGACGCATAGCTCTGTATAAGTTTAAGGTGTGACAGCATAATGATTTGACTTACATACATCATAGAATGATTAATACAGTGAGTTTGGTCTACATTCATCATCTCATATAGAAACAGAATTACATAAAGAGAAAAAATGTTTTTTTCCTTGTGATGAAAACTTAAGATTTTTTCTCTTAACAGCTTTTATGTATAACATACAGCAGGTGTTAACTCATCCTGTTGTACATTCCATCCCTAGGTCTTATTTATCTTCTAACTGGAAGTTTGTGTTTTTTTGACTGCCTTCATCCAATTCTCCCTCCCCTGAACTCTGGTAACCACAAATCTGATCTCTTTTTTTTGAGTTTGTTTTTGAAGTACAGTTGACCTACAACACTACTATAGCTCCTGTTTCACAACAAAGTAATCTGATATTTCTGTATGTTTCAAAAATGCTCACCAGTTACAGTATGTCAGCATACAAAGATATTAGTTGATTATTGCCTATATTGTCCCCACCTTAAATATTATACCCATAACTCATTTATTTTTTAACTGGAGTTTGTATCTTTTAATCTCCCTCTCTTTACGAACTTAATTCTCCCCTCTCCTCCTCCCCTTCCCCTCTGGGAACCGCTTGTTTGTTTTCTGCATCATTCTATGTTTCCGTTTTGCTGTGTTTGTTCAGTTTTCTTAGATTTCACATGTAGGTGGTCTTAAGGTAGTTATCTTTGCCTGATTTATTTCCCTTAGCATAATGCTTTCTACCCATGTTGTAAATGTGTCAATCCCATTTTCCCAACATTTGTCCACTTTGGGTCTCTGTGTCACACTTTGGTAATTCTCACAATATTTCAAACTTTCACACTCTTATTATCTTTGTTATGGTTATCTGTGATCAGTGACCTTATCATTCGTGGAAGGCACAGATGATGGTTAGCCTTTTTTAGCAATACAGTATTTTTAAATTAAGGTATGTACATTGGTTTAGACAAATGTTATTACACACTTAGTAGACTTTTATATGCCCTAGAAAACCAAAAGAGTTCATATGACTTGTTTTATGGTGATATTTACTTTACTGTGGTGGTCTGGACCCAAACCTACAATATCTATGAGGCACACCTACACATATATTTTACACATATAAAATCTATATGAAATTTTACAGTTTATGCATACATTCCTTATTTTTCCTGACTTGGGACTTTATGTAAATAGAATCATACTATACCCTTTTATATCTTGCCCTTTTATTTAAAAATGTGTTTCAAGATTTATCCATTGTGTTACATGTACTTTTAATTTGCGCATTTTCTTGGATGTATAGTATTCTATTGTCTGAAAATAACAATTTACTAACGATGCTTCTACTCTTAGATATTTGCATTATTTACAATGGATATGTTGTGGTACCTCACTTAGATTTTTATTTGTATTTCATTGATTCCTAAAAATATTAAGTATTTCTTCACATGTTTGTTCAATGTCCTCACTTGTAAATTGTCTGTTCAGGGTTTTTTGCCGATATTTTTCCAGTGGGTTGCCTTTGTTTTCTTGCTGATTTTTGCAATACATTTGTATATTACAGTTTGGTTATGAACCTGTTGTGGATTATATGTGTCGTAATTATATATGTCCTGTCTTTCTACTCTTTTTATTGTTTTTAGATGAGCAAAAATTCTTATATTTCATGGAGACCAATTTATAATTTGTTTCATCTGTAATTTATATTTTTAAAAATTACATTAAGACATCTTTCTCTGTCCTGAGGTCATTATATTCTTCTATGTCATATACTAAAATTTTACAGTTTTGTTTTTCATGATAGACCTGTAACGGTTCTGGGGTTGATTTTTGTGAATGATATTAGTTATTTTAAAAGGTGAGAAAAAGGATCTGGGCTGAAAATAAGAAAATATTTTGAAAGTCTACACACAAAGCAATTAGACCCACCAGGCCCCTTCTCCACCTGGATGTAGCTACAACAACTTCTCCAGACAGATGGCAAGGGAAAGGCTTCAGAATTAGGTACACCAAACACGCTAGAAGGCAGAGGTGTGCCTTGGAGCTAAAAATGGAGGGAATAAGTGAAAGTTTGGTCTCTTTTCCAGCTCTGGCCCCTGAACTCAGACAACCAGGCATATGTTCTCTGGGAGATTGGAGAGTTCTTCTTCAAAGAAATTGAATGGCCTCAGGAAAAATACCTACAGATTAAAAACAATTCTGGACACTCAATACATAGGATCCTCCTAATCACCTTACACGGTGACCCACCGTGTAACAAATTGCTCCAGAATTTAGTAGCTTAAAACAACAAAATTTATTACCTCACCATTTCCAGGTCAAGAATCAGAGCATAGCTTAACAGAGTACCTCTGGCTCAAGGTCTCTTGTGGGATTGCAGTCAAACTGTCAACTGAAGTGAGATCCATTTCCAAGCACATATATGTAGTTGCTGGACTCTCATCAGTGAGCTTCTCCTTGGAGGTGTCTCAGGACATGACTGCTGTCTTCTCCCTGGGCAAGCAATACAAGAAAAAGCACCCAAAATGGAAGCCTCAACCTATATATAAACTAGTCTCAGAACGGACATCCCATCACTTCTGGGATATTTTCTTTGCTAGAAATGAGACAGTAAATCCAATCCACACTCAAAAAGAGAGGATTACACAAAGGCATTGCATGTTTAGGGGTCTCCAAGACCACCTTCAGGTTTGGTAAATTGCTGGGACTGACAAAATTCACTGAAAGCTATTACAATCATGGTTACGAGTTATTACAGCAAAAAGAGAGAGATCAAAATCACCCAAGGGAAGAGGCCTACAAAGCGGTGTCCAGGAGACACTGCAATTTTAAGTGCAGAGAATCCAGTCTTCCTTTCCCTGTGGAGTTATACAGATACTGCTTACTTCTTACAGCAACAGTGTGTGACAGTACACCTGTAACACTACCAACTGAAGAATCTGTGTTGGGGCTTAATCGTGTGAACCTGATGGCCTGTTTGGCTAACCCTAATCTCTAGCCCCTCTGGAGGCTGAGCTGATACTGCATGGTCGAGAGCCACCACTAGAAATCACACTGTTAGCATAGACGATCTGGCATGGCCATAGGACCCAGATAAACAAGATACTCTTATCAGGCAGAGAATTTCAAGGGCTCAGAGATGACTTCCCAGGAACTGAGAGCAAAGACCAACCTCTCTTTGAAAAAATAATCCTGTTGCAGGGAAAAGCCAATTCTGACTCTGTGTTAGAACTGTTTCTCTGACTTGATTTTGGTTGCTTTTGTTATTATAATTGTACATAAAGACCTGCCTCAGAGAATCATGCCCCTCTGCTTGACAGTGAAACTAAAGTGCTTATGTTCAGAACCCTGTCCCCCTGTAGATGGTAGGAAGGAAGAAATAACACATTCTTTGCCTGTGGCTTGCTATTCTAGGAGATATTTGCAAGATTAATGGCCTTTTTACTGTATTTCTCTATCTCCTCCCATTTCTGTTTTATAAAAGAATCTGGCATGCAGACCCTATAAGATGGTTATTTGAAGACATTAGTCTGTCATCTTCTCAGTCAGCTGGCTGTCTGAATAAAGTCATATTCCTTGCCTCAACACCTCATCGCTTGGATTTATTGGCCTATCATGAAGCATGCAGAGCAAGCTTGGATGCAGCAACAATCATTCACTGCAAAGGCAGGACCATTGGGAGGGAGCTGAGGATCACCAGGAGACGTCTTAAAGCCTGCCTACTAAGAGAAAGGACATGCTTCCCTGGAGGCTCAGTAGTAAACAACCCACCTGCCAATGCAGGAGATATGGCTTTGATCCCTGGGTTGGGAAGATCCCCTGGAGAAGGAACTGGAAGGAAATGGTATTTTTGCCTGCGAAATCCCATTAGCAGAGAAGCCTCGTGGGCTACAGTCCATGGAGACCCGAAAGAGTTGAGCATGACTTAGTGAATAAACAACAACCACCACACTCACCATTTACAGAACTTCAGCCATCTGTGTTCCTGATCATTTTTTAAGTACCTCATTTTCAAATGTGATTGGATTACCGTACATTTAAGGAAAGCCTACAATATAAGAGACAGACCTAAACAGACCATGAAGAAGGAAGGAACTTTGAAGAAACAGAGACAATTTAGGGAGTTAAACTAAATTAAACTGTAAAACCAACCAACTATCCAACAAAACAAACCAAATCCTGTAATATTACTAGAGAGATAAAATATTGCATCGGATGCCCCAAAAGGCCTCTTTTTACCACTGCCAAATCAAACCTCAGAAACAGAGTTTAGGATGAAGTAGAAAAGAATACCTTTATTGCTTTACCAGGCAAAGGGGGATGAGCAGACTCCAAAACTGTTCAAACCAGGATTTGGTGAGGAATTTTATAGTAACACTTCAAGGGTGGGGTTGCTGACAAGTTTACTGTATGTACAGGGCTTACACTTCTGTAATCTGATCACAGGTAATCTCGTGATGAGTTTATTTCATTCCCTTAACCCAACCTCAGGTGGTCTTCTCTGGTATGAAGAATGCAGATATCTTCCACTTGTTGCTTTAAATTCTATAAAGAGCTCAAGGATATTGTTATATCCCTGGAGGCAGAACCAGTACTCTGCCCCAAGGCTTTACTATTGTTTCTTGACTGCTCCTCTCTTATCTCATATCTCCTCCCTTCTCTGAATAGCAACTGTTCAAATCTGCCCTTTGGAACTAAAGAAAGGTCATGCAGGCTGGAGCCTGTTCTCTACAAAGGTTGAGGACATGGAAAGGCTTCTGTGCCCAGGAGACCCAGAGTCCTGCTTGGTTTCACATCCACAAGACGAAACAGTATAATGTGGAAAAGATAGCACAGAAGACGTCTGTGGGTTAAAACATGGTAGATGATCTAAAATTTAAAAAAAGAGTATTGTTGTTCAGTCTCTCAGTAATGTCCAACTCTTTGAGACCCCCATGGACTGCTGCACCCCAGGCTTCCCTTTCCTTCACCATCTTCCAGAGGTTGCTCAAACTCATGTCCATTGATTTGGTGATGCCATCTAACCATCTAATCATTTGTCATCCCCTTCTCCTCGTGCCCACAATCTTTCCCAGAATCAGGGTCTTTTCTATGAGTCAGCTCTTCACATCAGGTGGCCAAAGTATTGGAGTTTCAGCTTCAGCATCAGTCCTTCCAGTGAATATTCATGATTGATTTCCTTTGGATGGACTGCTTTGATCTTGCAGTCCAAGGGACTCTCAGGAGTTTTCTCCAGCACCGCAGTTCAAAAGCATCAATTCTTCGGCACTCAGCCTTTTATATGGTCCAACTCTCACATCCATACAGGACTACTGGGAAAACCAAAGCTTTGACCAAATGGACCTCTGTTGGCAAAGTAATGTCGCTACTTTTTAATACACTGTCTAGGTTTAACATGGCTTTTCTTCCAAGGAGCAAGCGTCTTTTAATTTCATGGTTGCAGTCACTATCTGCAGTGATTCTGGAGCTCAAGAAAATAAAATCTGTCACTGTTTCCATTGTTTCACCATCTATTTGCCATGAAGTGATGGGACCAGATGCCATGATTTTCGTTTTCTGAATGTTGAGCTTTAAGCCAACTTTTTCACTCTCCTCTTTCACTTTCATCAAGAGGCTCTTTAGTTCTTCTTCACTTTCTGCCATAAGGGTGGTGTCATCTGCATATCTGAGGTTATTGATATTTCTCTCAGCAATGTTGATTCCAGCTTGTTCTTCATTCAGCCCAGCATTTCGCATGATATACAGTGCATAGAAGTTAAATAAGCAGGGTGACAATATACAGCCTTGACATACTCCTTTCCCAATTTTGAATCAGTCTGTAGTTCCATATCCAGTTCTAACTGTTCCTTCTTGACCTGTATACAGGTTTCCTAGCAGACAGGTAAGATGGTCTGGTATTCTCACTTCTTGAAGAATTTTCCACAGTTTGCTGTGATCCACACAGTCAAAGGCTTTAGCATAGTCAATGAAGTAGAAGTAGATATTTTTCTGGAATTCTCTTGACTTTTCTATAATACAATGGATGTTGGCAATTTGAGCTCTGATTTCTCTGCCTTTCTAAATCAAGCGTGTACATCTGGAAGCTCTTGGTTCACATACTGCTGAAGCCTTGCTTCATGGATTTTGAGCATTATCTTCCTAGCATGTGAAATGAGTGCAGTAGTTTAAATATTCTTTGGCATTGCCTTTCTTTGGGATTAGAATGAAAACTGACCTTTTCCAGTCCTGGGGCCACTGCTGAGTTTTCCAAATTTGCTGGCATATTGAGTGCAGCAATTTCACAGCACCATCTTTTAGGATTTGAAATAGCTCAGCTAGAATTCCATCACCTTTGCTAGCTTTGTTTGTAGTGATGCTTCTTAAGGACCACTTGACTTCACATCCCAGGATGTCTGGATCTAGATGACTGATCACATCATTGTTGTTATCTTCATTAAGATCTTTTTTGTACAGTTCTTCTGTATATTCTTGCCATTTCTTCTTAATATCTTTGGCTTCTGTTACGTCCATACTATTTTTGTCCTTTATTGCTCCCATCTTTGCATAAAACCTTCCCTTGGTATCTGTAATTTTCTTGAAGAGATCTCTAGTCTTTCCCATTCTATTGTTTTCCTCTATTTCTTTGCATTGCACACTTAGGAAGGCTTTCTCATCCCTCCTTGCTATTCTCTGGAACTCTGCATTCAGATGCTTGTATCTTTCCTTTTCTCCTTTTTCTTCTGCAGCTCTTTTCTCAGCTATTTGTAAGGCCTCCTCTGACAACCATTTTGCCTTTTTGCATTTCTTTTTCTTGAGGATAGTCTTGATCACTGCCTCCTGCATAGTTCTTCAGGTCCATAGTTCTTCAGGTACTCTGTCTATCAGATCTAATCCCTTGAATCTTTTTGTCACTTCCACTGTATAATTGTAAGGGATTTGATTTAGGTCATACCTGAATGGTCCAGTGGTTTTCCCTACTTTCTTTAAGTCTGAATTTGTCAATAAGGAGTTCATGATCTGAGCCACAGTCAGCTCCTAGTCTTGTTTTTGCTGACTGTATGGAGTTTCTCCATCTGTGGCTGCAAAGAATATAATCAGTCTGAATTCAATGTTGACCATCTATCTGGTGATGTCCACGTGTACAGTCATCGCTTGCATTGTTGGAAGAGGGTGTTTGCTATGACCAGTGCATTCTCTTGGCAAAACTCTGTTAGCCTTTGCCCTGCCTCATTTTGTACTCCAAGGCCAAACTTGCCTGATACTCCACGTATCTCTTGACTTCCCTCTTTTTCACTCTAGTGCCTTATGATGAAAAGGACATCTTTTTTTGGTGTTAGTCCTTGAAGTTTTTTTAGATCATCATAGAATTGTTTGACTTCAGCTTTTTTGGCATTAGTGGTTGGGGCATAGACTTGGTTTACTGTGGTATTGAATGGTTTGCTTTGGAAGCCAGCTGAGATCATTCTGTCATTTATGAGATTGCACCCAAGTACAGCATTTCAGACTTTTTTGTTGACTATGATGGCTACTCCATTTCTTCTAAGGGATTCTTGCTCACAGTAAAAACAGACTATAATTATGGAATATTGAGAATGGAGAAAGTGTGTGTTTTGGTGGGTGTTGAAGGGGATGGGATATAAGTTAGGTAAGACCTCACTGTCCAAAAAGTCGAAGTGTTAGCTGCTCAGCTGTGTCTGCCTCTTTGCAACCCCATGGACCATAGCCCTGCAGGTTCCTCTGTCCATGGAATTCTCTAGGCAAAATACTGGAGTGGGTAGCTAGTCTCTTCTCCAAGGGTTCTTCCTGAACCAGGGACTGAACCTGGGTCTCTTGCAATACAGGCAGATTCTTTACTGTCTGAGCCACCAGGGAAGCCTCAGCAGTAAATCAGGAATGCATTTGAGTTTTGTAGAGTCAGAGGAACCCATGATGTGAGCAGTGATTTTTAAGAAAAATAATGCAAGCTTACATGTTTGAAGTTAAGAATGGGGCCTTTAAAAGATCTATTGAACTGAGGTAATCAAACTCAAACTGTATTAGTATAACAAAAAAATTCCCTCTATGGTCAATGGAAAGCATCTAAAATTGGAAAATTAAGAAATAATAGTTTAGGGAATCCCCAGATGGTCCAGTGCTTAGGACTCTATGCTTTCACCGCTAATGGCCTGGATTGAAATCCTGGTTGGGGAACTAAGGTCTTAGAAGCTGTGCAGTGCAGCCAAAGAACTAAAAAAGAAGAAACAAGAGTTTTAAACTTTTTTTTAGAAATACAAAATAAATACCAGAAGAAAAATCGGAAAGAGTTGAATGCTCGGGATTGTGGAAACTGCAGTAGTGTAATTTGGCAAGGAATTACTATTTTTAATGATAAAATTCAGAGCACTGTGTAGCTTTTTGTCCCATTCAAGACCCCTCTCCTGTTTAATTAATTTATTCATTCATTCCCTTTAAGTTCCATCACCCGGCCCCAACTCCCCTTTTCTCACATTCTAATGTGTTTAATGGCATCTTTTGACTGATATGGTGAAATAGATAGGCTGTTGGCACTTACTCTTAGGATTAACCCTGGAGAAGCTATGGGTTTTCAGGGAATAACAGCACACCATAAGAACCCCCTGAGCAGATAAAAGGTTGTTTTGAACTTTTAATAGCTGTGTATGTTGGGGCTGAGCAAGGGAACGTGGTGTGAGCCACCAGTTTTGTAGCGCCTATGGCTCTACATCCTAAGACTTCTCCCTTTCTATCTACTTATATTTCTTTAGGTTGACAAAGACTATGGCCTGGCTTTCCAACTTTTTCCAATAAGCAGTTTCAAAAAGACTGGCCAACATACTCGGGGAAATACGTACTCACAGGTTAAAATAAAAAGAATAGAACTGACCCAAAAGGAAGAAAAAGTGAGGAAGGAAAACACATCTATCAAAAGAAGCAGAGGAATTAAAACAGATGCTAAATAATCTAAATAAATATTTTGAAAAGTGCATCTTTGTACTTATTCTTATAAAATGTAGCATGAGTAACAAAGATGGAAAATCATGTATGTTCATACGTCTGATTTCATTTTATTATTGTGGTAAAAAAATTTACTGTCTTCACTATTTAAAAGTACATAGTGTCATTCAGTTTCTTAGAATTGCTTACTTAAAAATGTGTTTTTCAGAACCATCCATGTTGCTAATTATATATCTAGCCTATTGCTACCAAGTTCTACATGAATCTTCATGGTGAGTACCCCCTCTCCCAGCCAGGGACATCCAGACAGCCTCTAGTTATTCATGATTACAAATAACACTGGAGTGAATATCTTTGTTTATTTCCTTGCATAGTCCCATGGGATAATTTTATATATATATACACACCCAGGAGGGAAGCTGCTGGAGGATGGATATCCTTAGTTTGACTAATTTGAACAAACATGCTCTCCACAAGTGTGCACCATGATACATTCTCCACCAGCAGGGCATGAAGTTCCTAGTTAATACGATAACTAAAAAGACATACCTATTTGTTTCAGATTAAATGTCTGACTATCAATGAATCTGAGCATTTCTTCATATACTAGGTAGCCTTCCAAGTTTCCTTTTCTCTGAATTATCTGTTCATATCCTTTGTTCATTCTTCTGTTGGAGTTACTGATGTTGTTCCCTGTTGCTTTACCAGAGTTTACTTATATTCTAGAAGTTTACCCTTATTGAATTTAAATTGCAAATATCTCATTCAGTCATTTGTTAAATTTGTCCGTGGTGGGTTTCTTCGAACAGAAATGTTTACCTTAAAAAATACTTATTTGGAAGGATTGGGTTGGCCAAGAAGTTTGTTCAGATTTTCCCATAAGATCTTATAGAAAACCCTGAATGAACATTGTAGCCTACCCAATAATATTGAACTTACAGAAAAATATATTTCAAGTATATAGCAAAAATAGTTCAGAAAACTTTCATTTGAGCCTATAATGCACAACTCTCCTGAGAAGATTGGCATGTGATTCCTACAAACAGGATGTTCTCCAATGTAATTACATTACAATAATCAAAATCAGGAAATTAATGCTATGTAAACCCTAGGCCCCATTCAAATTTAACCAGTTGTCCCAAAAATATACTTTATAAAAAAATAATCCAACCCAAGAGCATACATTGCTAATAGACAGGAATTTCCTCAACCTAATAAAGGAGATTTATAAAGTCTGAGATCTAGCATCATACTCAATGGTAACAGACTGAAAGCTTTTCCCTCTAAGGTCAGGAACAATTTAAGGATACTTGTCACTTCTATTCAAACTTGTACTGGAAGTTCCAGCCAAATGAATTAGGCAAGAAGAAGAAATAAAAGACTTCCTTAATCGGAAAGGCAGAAGTAAAACTATTCCTATTTGCAGATGACTTGATCTTACACATAGAAAATCCTAAAGTATCCACGGGAAAATTTTACAGCTAATAAATGATTTCAGTAAAGTTGCAGGATACAAGATCAATACACAAAAATCTGTTGTATTTCTATATATTAGAAATAAACAATCTGAAAAGAAAATTAAGAAAACAATTTCATTTATAATATCATCCAAAAGAATAAAATTCCTAGGAATAAATTTAACTAAAGAGGTGAAAGGCTTATACTGTCAAAACTAGAGAACACTGCCCAAAATAATCTCCTCTGCTGTCCCTTTCCTCTTCCCTGCTTTGTTTTCCATATGGCTCTTAGAACAATCATGCATTACATATTTTAAGTATTTTGGGGTCTGGCTCCTTCAGGTTAGCATATAAATTCTACAAGAGTGAGGGTTTCTGTCTTTTGCATTTATTACTAGAACAGTGCCTAGTACAGAATAAGCAGAAGATATAAACTGTCACAAGTTGCTTAAATTTGTAATGTTCTATGATTTCATAAAGATCACATGTTCTTGTATTACTTGTCAATAAATATTAATTTTAGGAAAAGAAATGCATGGCTGTGTAGTGAGGGCTTGAGGAACTGATATCTTAAGAAAATATATTGATTGCTTTACAGTGAGTTAAAAGAGAACTGCTGGTTCTCTTTTGATATGGACCTAACTAGGGAACTGCTGAACAGCATGGAAAGTGAACTCGAAGCTGGGGTAAGATGAATCTGCATAGAACCAGATCAGGAAGGAACTGTGTCATTGGTAACCATGGACCTGTGGTATTCATTGCCTTCTTCAGTAGAAACTATAATTTAATTAAGGATTCTTGGAATTAATGGCAGCTATTCTGAGCAACTGACAAAACGTGGTCCACTGGAGAAGGGAATGGCAAGCCACTTCAGTAATCTTGCCTTGAGAACCCCATCAACAGTATGAAAAGGCAAAAAGATAGGACCTGAAAGATGAACTCCCCAGGATGGTAGGTGCCCAATATGCTACTGGAGATCAGTAGAGAACTAACTCCAGAAAGAATGAAGAGATGGTCCAAAGCAAAAACAACAACCAGTTGTGGATATGACTGGTGATGGAAGTAGTCTGATGCTGTAAAGAGCAATATTGCATAGGAACCTGGAATGTTAGGTCCATGAATCAAGGCAAATTGGAAGTGGTCAAATAGGAGATGGCAAGAGTGAACATCAACATTTTAGGAATCACTGAACTAAAATGGACTAGAATGGGTGAATTTAACTCAGATGACCATCATATCTACTACTGTGGGCAAGAATCCCTTAGAAGAAATGGAGTAGCCATCATAGCCAACAAAAGATCCAGAAATGTAGTACTTGGATGCAGTCTCAAAAACGACAGAATGATCTCTGTTTGTTTCCAAGGCAAACCATTCAATATCAGAGTAATCCAAGTCTATGCCCAACCTGTATTGCTGAAGAGGCTGAAGTCTTATATGAAGACTTACAAGAACTTCTAGAACTAACACCCAAAAAAGATGTCCTTTTCATTATAGGGGACTGGAATGCAAAAGTAGGAATTTAAGAAATACCTGGAGTATCAGGCAAATTTGGCCTTGGAGTATAGAATGAAGCAAGGCAAAGGCTAACAGAGTTTTGCGAAGAGAACAGACTGGACTCTTCCAGCAACACAAGAGAAGACTCTACACATGGACATCACCAGATGGTCAATACCAAAATCAGATTGATTATATTCTTTGCAGCCGAAGATGGAAAAGCTCTCTACAGTCAGCAAAAACAAGACCAGAGCTGACTGTGGCTCAGATCATGAACTCCTTATTGCCAAATTCAGACTTAAATCGAAGAAAATAGGGAAAACCACTGGACCATTCAGGTATGACCTAAATCAAATCCCTTACAACTATACAGTGGAAGTGACAAATAGATTCAAAGGATTAGATCTGATAGACAGAGTGCCTGAAGAACTATGGACGGAAATTTGGATCATTGTACAGGAGGCAGCGATCAAGACCATCTCCAAGAAAAAGAAATGCAAAAAGGCAAAGTGCTTGTTTGAGGAGGCCTTACAAACAGGTATGAAAAGAAGAGAAGTGAAAGGCAAAGGAGAAAAGAAAAGATATACCCATTTGAATGCAAAGTTCCAAAGAATAGCAAGGAGAGATAAGAAAGCCTTCCTCAGTGATCAATGCAAAGAAATAGAGGAAAACAATAGAATGGGAAAAACCAGAGATATCTTCAAGAAGATTAGAGATACCAAGGGAACTTTTCATGTAAAGATGGACTCGATAAAGGACAGAAATGGTATGGACCTAACAGAAGCTGAAGATATTAAGAAGAGATGGCAAGAATACACAAGAAAACTGAACATAAAAGATATCTTGTATAGTTCTCTTCACAACCCAGATAATCATGATGGTGTGATGACTCACCTAGAGCCAGACATCCTGGAATGCGAAATCAAGTGGGCCTTAGGACGCATCACTACAAACAAAGCTAGTGGAGGTGATGGAATTCCAGTGGAGCTATTTCAAATCCTAAAAGAAGATGTTGTGAAAGTGCTGCACTCAATATGCCAACAAATTTGAAAAACTCAGCAGTGGTCACAGGACTGGAAAATGTCAGTTTAAGGCAATGTCAAAGAATGCTCAAAGCACCGCACAATTGCACTCATCTCACACGCTAGCAAAGTAATGCTCAAAATTCTCCAAGCCAGGCTTCAACAGTACGTGAACCATGATCTTCCAGATGTTCAAGCTGGATTTAGAAAAGGTAGAGGAACCAGAGATCAAATTGGCAACGTCTGTTGGATCTTCAAAAAAGCAAGAGTTCCAGAAAAACATCTACTTTGGCTTTATTGACTATGCCAAAGCCTTTGACTCTGTGGATCACAACAAACTGTGGAAAATTCTTCAAAAGATAAGAATACCAGACCACCTGACCTACCTCCTGAGAAATCTGTATGCAGGTCAAGAAGCAACAGTTAGAAATGGACATGGAACAACAGACTGGTTCCAAATAGGAAAAGGAGTACATCAAGGCTGTATATTGTCACCCTGCTTATTTAACTTATATGCAGAGTGCATCATGAGAAATGCTGGACTGGATGAAGCACAAGCTGGAATCAAGATAGCTGGGAGATATATCAATAGCCTCAGATATGCAGATGACACCACCCTTAATGCAGAAAGTGAAGAGGAACTGAAGAGCCTCTTGATGGAAGTGAAAGAGGAGAGTGAAAAAGTTGGCTTAAAGCTCAATATTCGGAAGACGAAGATCATGGCATCTGGTCCCATCACTTCATGGCAAATAGATGGGGAAACAGTGGAAACAGTGACAGACTTTATTTTTGTGGCTGCAAAATCATGTAGATGGTGACTGCAGCCATGAAATTAAAAGACACTTACTCCTTAGAAGAAAAGTATGAGCAACCTAGACAGCTTATTAAAAAGCAAAGACATTAATTTACCTACAAAGTTCCATCTCATCAAAGCTATGGTTTTTCCAGTAGTCATGTATGGATGTGAGAGTTGGACTATAAAGAAAGCTGAGCGCTGAAGAATTGATGCTTTTGACTGTGGCACTGGAGAAAACTCTTGAGGGTCCCTTGGACAGCAAGGAAATCCAACCAGTCCATTCAAAGGAAATCAACCCTGAATATTCATTGGAAGGACTGAAGCTGAAGCTGAAACCCCGATACTTTGGCCACCTGATTCGAAGAACTAACTTGTTAGAAAACACTCTGATGCTGGGAAAGATTGAAGGTAGGAGGAGAAGGGGATGACAGGGGATGAGTTGGTTGGATGGCATTACAGACTCAACGGACATGAGTTTGAGTAGACTTCGCAAGTAGGTGACTGACAGGGAGGCCTGGCGTGCTGCAGTCCATAGGGTCGCAAAGAGTCGGGCACAACTAAGCAACTGAACTGAACTGATTCTAAGCAACTATTTAAGGATATAAAAATAATACATAAAATATATTCATAATACTGAAACATTAGAAATGACCTAGAACCTTTTAAGAGGAGTGGTCAAGAAGGAGGGCAAACTTTTTATTAAAGTCCTAGAATTCTGCATCATAGAGTATGAAAGAAATGACACATTGGCCTGGGAGAGTTGGAAAAAAGGCATTCACAGGGATCCATTTTCCCACTTTGACAACAAAAACCACATTTATACGGCTTCCATGTAATAGTTAACTCAGCTTTTTTTAAAATTTCAAATCTATAGAAAAGTTGAGAGAATAACACACGAACATTTTTCACTTAGATTCACCAGTTGCTAATATTTTGCCACACTTGCCTTATTTAAAAAATTTAATCTGTTTATTATTTTTCAAACTCTTTATTACTTCATTTATTATTGCTAAACCTTTTGAAAGTAATTTGTAGATATTATGTTACTTTATTCCTAAGTAAATGGGGTTAAGAATCCTTTTCCTTGGAATAAGAACATTTTCCTATCACCACATTGCTTTTATCACATTTAGAAAAATGAACAATAGTGTCTAATCATCTCATATTAGGTTAATATTTAAATATTCACAATTGTCGGTAATCTTTTTTACAGCTGCTCTTTTTTTTCAAAGCTCACAATTTGCATCTGGTGTTATGTCTCTTCACTTTTGAAAATTTTTAGAACGGTTCTCCTGGCCTTTTAAAAATATTTAATTATACTGTTTGAAGAGTCTGGGGCAGTTTTCTTGTAGAATGTTCCACACTCAGGATTTATTTCTTGTATAACATTAGAAGATACATAATGTCAGTTTGCTCAACTATTGTGATGTTAAGTGTGATCTCTGGTGAATGCACTGAATTTTGTTCCACCAAAATTCATAAGTTATGACTTCCCTGGCGGCCCAGTGCTGAAGAATCTACCTCCCAGTGCAGGGGACATGGGTTTGATCCCTGGTGCAGGAAGATTCCACATTCCAAGGGACAAGTAAGCTGGTGTGCGGCAACTATTGAACCCGTGTGATGCAACTACTGAAGCCCCAACAGCTAGAACCCGTGCTTTGCGACAAGAGAAGCCTGTGGACCACGACTGGAGAGTACACCTGCTCCCTGCAACTAGACAAAGCCCACGCGCAGCAACCAAGACCCAGCACAGCCAAAAATAACAAAGAAATAAAACTTACTTAAAACACATAAATTAAAGCCCTAACCCCTAAACTGATGGTATTTGAAGATGAAGCCTTTGGGAGGTAGTTAGACTGAGATAAGTTCATGAATGTGAAATCCTTATTAGTGTCATTAAAAAATGGAACATCAAAAGTTAGGCACAGTCTGTCTCTCCCTGTTATGTGAGGATATAGCAAGCAGGTGACCATGCGTAAGTCAGGAGAAGAGATCTGACCAGGAACCAAACTGGCCAGAACCTTCATTTTGACTTCCCAGCCTGCAGAACGGTGAAGATAAATTTCTGTTGTTCAAGCTACCCAATCTATGGTATTTTGTTATAGCAGCTCCAGCAGACTAATACCCTTGTTAGAGGTGGTGGCCGGTCCCTCCACATAACACGTGTGTCTCCTTGTAATCATTAAGTAAACTGAGGGGTGATATTTTGAGACTGTGTGAATATCTTATTCCCCATTAACCTTTCATAATAATTTAAATATGAATTAATAATAGTTCTTGCCTGAATCAAATTTTAATTTGAGGTTGCAAAATGGTGATTTTCCCAATTCTATTATTCCTTTTCTATGTATTAGCAGGCATTTTTTTATAAAGCAGGGTTACCCTTTCCCCCTTTATCTAGCCTCTTTAACTCTTTTACTTTTTGTGTCTTTCAAAGCAGTCTCTGTCACAGGAACTTGATTGTCAGTATTTATCTGGGAGATGATACTGGAGAAACAGAGAAAATGGGGAAAGTTAGGTTAAGGAGAAAAGTTAGCAAACAGTGTATCAATGAACAGTTCTGCTGTGGATAACTGGGGTTCTGTCCCACGGAGAAACCACATGGAATGCTTCAGAATTGTCTCACTAACCCCAACACACGTGACTTAAGACCTGTCCTGGAGGTATTAATGATCCCACCTTCCTCATCCCTCAGAAGCCATGTACTTTAAGTGGTCCCTGAGAAAGATCTCAAGAAGAGGATAAAGAGAACAGGCAAGAAGATGGGAATCATCAAGGTGATGTGAATTGTGGCTAGAAAAAAAATGGAAGTGGGCTGTGAGGGAAAGGCAGAACAGGAAATCAGCAGCATCTGCTTCTCTCCCTCTTGCTCTCATATCAGTGTGAACTTGTGGAATTAAAAAAACTCAGTATATGCAAAAAAAAAAAAGACAAAAAAAAAAGAAAAAAAAAACTCAGTGTATTATAACCCTTTCCCATCATTATGCTGTTTGACTCCCATATTGCCTCAAATCTGGACAATGGGAGACCCTTCACATTGGTTCCTTTGTCCTTTTGTTCCCAGTAGTCTTTGAACAGTTCCTTGCTTTCTGGCACAAACACTGCAGACTTACCTTGTGCTTTCTCTACCCCAGACCTGAATTCAGCCATTTCTTTAAGGAGTTCTGGTTCTTCATAGTGGAGAATAATACATAGAAACTGTTCTGAGTTGTCATTGCTTCTAGGCCTTTTCAATGGCAAAGCTAGAAAAAGAACTTAAAACAGGGGCTTCCCTGGTGGCTCAATGGTAAAGAATCTGCCTGCCAATGCAGAGGACAACAGGTTCAATCCCTGGTCCAGGAAGATCCCACATGCCGCGGAGCAACTAAACGTGTTCGCCGTAACTATTGAGCCTCTACTCTGGAGCCTGGGCACCACAGCAAGAGAGGCCATCGAAACGAGAAGCCTGTGCACTCCAACTAGAGACTAAGTAGCCCGCGCTCACTGAGCTAGAGAAAAGCCTGCGAAGCAAGGGAGACCTCGTCCAGCTAAAAATAAATAAATAAATAAAATTACAAAAAATAAACAAAACAAAACAAAACCCATCAGTTTACATAGACCCCTCCAATTTAATCAAACATCACAAGGTCTTTCCTCACTTTCCCCCATTCCATATTTTATTTTCTTTCTCTTACAGAGAAAACTCTGGGGTTTCAGTCTCAGTTATTTTCTCTTCCCTATGTCACGCACAAGAGTTTCAGAATTACAACACCAATATCACTACCAACAACAAATCTTCTAAGTGAAATTTTAAGATTTAATTGTAGTTCTATTTGTCTTCAAATCATATCCCACTAAATGTATACAGTGAGAAATGTGTACTCAAAATTATTTGAATTATTTTTCTCTCTGAGGTTATATCATTGGTATACAATTAAGTTTTTCTTTTTCAAAATTTACTGAACTATAGATGATTTACAGAGAAGGCAATGGCACCCCACTCCACTACTCTTGCCTGGAAAATCCCATGGACGGAGGGGAGCCTGGTGGGCTGCAGTCCACGGGGTTGCTAAGAGTTGGACACAACTGAGTGACTTCACTTTCACTTTTCACTTTCATGCACTGGAGAAGGCAACGGCAACCCACTCCAGTGTTCTTGCCTGGAGAATCCCAGGGACGGGGGAGCCTGGTGGGCTGCCGTCTATGGGGTCGCACAGAGTCAGACACGACTGAAGTGACTTAGCAGCAGCAGCAGCATAGATGATTTACAATGTTGTGTTTAATTTCTGCTGTACAGCAAAATAACTCATTCATACATACATATATGTATATATTCTTTTCCATTATGGTTGATCACAGGATATTGAATATAGTTCCCTGTGTTATACTGTGGGACTTCATTGTTTATCCATCCTGTATATAGTAATAGTTTGCTTCTGCTAATCCCAAACTTCCAGTCCTTCCAGGGGTGGGAGAGGGAAGGACTAGAAGTTTGTTTTTCTTTCTATTAAAAGTTGAGGTTTTCTTTTAAAGTTCACGCAATGGAATAATATGTGGCCATTAAAAAGAACAAAGAAGATCTCTATGTACTAACAAGGAGAGAAATTGTAAGCCACAAAATAATATATATGGTGTGCTAAGTTTTGTATAATAAAAAAGGAGAAATATGAATAAGTACATATTCCCCCTCCCCAAGAAAACAAAACCAACACACATACATAGCAGGAAGAAAACAGTCCCTTAGCAATCCTGCTTCTGCTTTCTTACTAATGGATGCTGTACATCAAATATTTTATACATTCCAAACAGGAAGAAGAAAAAGAAAAGAAAGCAGCAGCAGACTTCCACTTAAATTTCATTAGCCTGAATTGAGTTGCATCCCCACACTCAGCAACAACAGGGCCTGCGAGCACAAGCCTCTACAGTTAGATTTTAAGGAAAGCAAAAAACAGTTCAAAATGAAGGCTGAATGAGCCAACCTATTGTATCTGCCACTCTTTCCCTTTTAGATTTTAAAATATGTAAAAGCAAAATTGAGGATGGTTATTAGTTAAATCTATTAAACTATAATTTGTTTGTCTAGTAAATAGTAGATTATAATCTGTCTTCACTGATCAAGCCTACAAAACTGCATACCCTTCAAGCTTCACGTAGCTTAGACAATGAATTATGACTCACTTCACCGCCTGCTACAGATAGCGTCTCTGGCGTGATATGTGCTCAGGTTGTTTTTCAGGAACTCTGAGTCAGCTTTTGTCCAGTTCTAGCCGGTTGAGACCATAGACCCATTAACTGAGCCTGCTCATGTGCTTCACAGGTGACCTTTTGAGTCAGAGGGCTAAAAATTCCAGCCTTGGATCACGCCAAAACCGATATTTTCTGAACACACATCTTATGAAGGAGCATGAAGCCCAGCTGCACCTGTGCAGAGCAACAGTTACTTTGCTTCCTTTTTTCTTACCTCCAATCACCTTCCCCTCCACTTCTGACCATCCTATGCCCTCTACCCATAAATATTTGAAACCCCTCACTTTCGAAAGTGTTGGATTTGAGATTTGTTCCCATGCCTCCTTTCTTGACTGTCAAGTGAAACCCTATCTCTGCTGCAGACCTCAGCATCTACCTGACAAATGAACCTGGTTCAGTAACAGAAGAATAAGGATCTAAATAACTAGCAACAGCATTTTTTCAAAATTGTAAAGGTAGTTATACTAAAAACCAGCCTATTTGTGAAGCAGAAGCCAGGTGAGAAGCAAATGTAGTGGACTATATTACAAAATAAGATGGATATCTATTAAAATTTATTGGGCCATGTGTCTCTGTATCTTTCACAAATCAATCAATATCTATTTCTCTAGTTGAGGTAGCTGTCTATCTGATTTGTGTTTCAATTTACATCCAACAATATCTGTAGTAAATTAGACCTGTTTCCCCCCCGCCCCTCAAACATGGCAAAATCGTATGGTGTATAAATAGGATTTTCTGGGGACAATCACAGCATAATTACTAAGAGCATCCCCTTTCATCATCAAGTATTTTGGTTTAGATGATAAATTATGTAGTTTATACACGAAGAACAAGGGCATATGAACTGATCCAAGAGGAGCTGTTAGTAATGACCTGAAAAGGGTCAGTATAGAGTCTACCTTCTAGAAATGATTAAATCATACATATATTTCATGTGAAGCCCAGTACAATTTCCCTCATGTTAGTACAAAAGACCTTCATTTCCTTATAGCCACAGACAAAGTCAAAATTTTTAGACTGAGAAATCCCAGTTCTTCCTGCTACCAAACCAAGTTCCTTTGCCTGACACACAGCAAACCAAACACTTCAGTTGGAAATAAGGAAATTATCAGGTAATTGTTCTACACAGGTGAACGTGAACTACAGGCTTCTTTATGGAACAAAGGTTCAGAAAATGTTGGCATTAGCCATGTTCTAAGGGTGGAGTTTGGGGCCTTCTGTCATCAAAACGTCATCAGTTGGACACTTATGCTTGTCCAGTTGGAGGATCTGTGGTCTCAGCCAGTATTAACCAGCTCAAAATGGACAACAGCTGACTCCAAGTTCCTGAAAAACAAACTTGGGCAAACATTATAAGACTCAGGACATTGTTTAGGCTACATGATGCTTGGAGGATATGCAAGTTTTTGTAACAACAAAGTGTGCTTGATCAGTGAGAGCAGGTTACAGTTTATTACTTATTTAGCAAGTTATCTTTTAATGGAACTGATGATTACTCTTGGTTTCACCCTCTTTTCGTTTCTTCTTATTCAATTTTGATACTTTCTTTTGTTCTTATCAAAAACGGCCGACAGGATTTCCAGCAAATTAGGCATAGTTGGGGGTAAGACTTGGTAGTGGATGGCAGTGAATGAGTTTCCAATAATATAGACATTAAACAGAAGGGAAATTTTAGGACTCTCATAAACTTGGAAGGCATTGCACCAATCTCTTTTACTGAATTGAACTAAACTCCAAGACATAGACTAATCTATTGTACTCATGAATTGTATATATTATCTAACAATGCTACAACAAACATTCTCATATCTTTGGTTGCTTGTCCAATTACTTCCTTAGAAATCCCTCTTCTACTGATTTTCTAAAATTAAACAAATATACATATTATTTATTTATACTTAATAACAATTTGTGCAGCCATGAAATTAAAAGATGCTTACTCCTTGGAAGAAAAGTTATGACCAACCTAGATAGCATATTGAAAAACAGAGACATTACTTTACCAACAAAGGTCCATCTAGTCAAGGCTATGGTTTTTCCAATGGTCATGTATGGATGTGAGAGTTGGACTGTGAAGAAAGATGAGCACCGAAGAATTGATGCTTTTGAACTGTGGTGTTGGAGAAGACTCTTGAGAGTCCCTTGGACTGCAAGGAGATCCAACCAGTCCATTCTGAAGGAGATCAGCCCTGGGATTTCTTTGGAAGGAATGATGCTAAAGCTAAAACTCCAGTACTTTGGCCACCTCATGAGAAGAGTTGACTCATTGGAAAAGACTCTAATGCTGGGAGGGATTGGGGGCAGGAGGAAGAGGGGACGACAGAGGATGAGATGGCTGGATGGCATCACCAACTCGATGGACGTGAGTTTGAGTGAACTCTGGGAGATGGTGATGGACAGGGAGGCCTGGCGTGCTTCGATTCATTGGGTCACAAAGAGTCAGACACAACTGAGTGACTGAACTGAACTAATAACAACTTGTACCTCTTGACTTTATACATGGGAATACATGTATTTTTTTCATATCTACAACACTGAATAATATCTTCTTGAACTATCTGATCTGTGACAAATAATGTCACTTTTTATTTGTACAGTTGTTTTCTTTTTTTTTGATTACCAGTGCATCTTGAACATTTTTCATGTACTTAATATGCATTTATTTTTGTTTTTAAATAATCGGTTACTCATGCTTTTTGTCTATTCTACCTTGAATGCTTATTCCTTCTTCATTTTTTTCTTGAGGGGGGAGTCTCAGTAGCTTTTTAAAAAAATTTTTAGACTTCTTTTTTTCTGTGCATACTCTTTTTCTTTATGGTTTATCACAGGATATTGAATATAGTTCCCCGTGATATACCATAGTGTTAAAGGAAGGGGGAGCCCTGCCAGGGCCCAAGAGTGGGCTCTTGTCTAACACTCAGAAATTGAACTGTCCAAGCAGACACATGTGCTGACAAAACAATGGACTTTGTAGTGTAGGGGATTCTGAGTGGAGAGCAGCAGGGTAGAGGAAACCAGGAGAAGAGCTCTGCCACATGGCTCACAGACTTGGGATTTATAATGGTGGAGTTCGTTTCTGGGTTGTCTCTGGCCAATCAGTCTGACTCAGGGTCCTTCCTGGTGGTGTCTGCATCACTCAGCCTAGATGGAATCAGCGAGAAGGATTCTGGGAGGTTGATAGGACATACGGACTAGCGTCTCGTCTCTCCTTTAGGCCTTTCCTGAATTCCTCTGGTTGGTAGTAGCTTGTTTGCTCTGCTTTCCTTACCAGTACCTTCTGTTGTAGAGATAACTCATGCAGGTGGTTTCTATCTTGCCTGGCCAGGACAGGTGGTTTCAGTCAGTGTTTCCTTAACAATAGGACCTTCCGTCTTGATTTTCAAGAGTTCTTTCTATATTAGTGTAAATAGTATGATCTGCTCCACAGACTCAGGATACAAGTGTGGTCAGTTACATGCATACGTTTCCTCTGTTGTTGTTAAGGTCTCCCACATGCTCTACTGGGGCCTCCCTGGTGACTCAGCAGTAAAGAATCCGCCATCAGTTGAGGAGCCACAGGAGACACGGGTTCAGTCTCTGGGTTGAGAAGATCTAATGAAGAAGGGAATGGCTACTCGCTCCAGTATTCCTGCCTGGGAAATCCCATGGACAGAGAAGCCCAGCAGGCTACAGTACCTGTGTTGGGGCCAGTGTGAGAGAAGCAAGAGAGACTCCATCTTGAAGCCTGTCATCCATCTTAAAGACAAGGTGTGAACTGCGCATCAACTCTGCCCAAGAGTGAGGAAACTGTTGCTAATGAAAACCAGGTAACGGAGATTGTAGTTGAGGTCAGGCTGCACCTGTCAGATCAACCATGGAGACATCCCCCCTTGATGTATAATCATTGTTCCTCCCACTTTAACCTTAGTTGTTTGTCCTCCTAGCACCTATTTGTTGTAAACCTCAGTCATGTACAACAAAGCAGTTGGTAACATGTAACCAGTCACATAGCTGCTGCTGCTGCTGCTAAGTCGCTTCAGTCGTGTCCGACTCTGTGCGACCCCATAGACGGCAGCCCATCGGGCTCCGCCATCCCTGGGATTCTCCAGACAAGAACACTGGAGTGGGTTGCCATTTCCTTCTCCAATGCATGAAAGTGAAAAGTGAAAGTGAAAATGAAGTCACTCAGTCGTGTCCTACTCTTTGCGACCCCATGGACTAGAGCCTACCAGGCTCCTCTGTCCATGGGATTTTCCAGGCAAAAGTGCTGGAGTGGTTTGCCATATTGCTTTCTCCGAGAAAAACATCTATTTCTGCTTTATTGACCATACCAAAGCCTTTGACTGTGTGGATCACAACAAACTGGAAAATTCTGAAATCAGACCACCTAACCTGCCTCCTGAGAAATCTGTATGGAGGTCAAGAAGCAACAGTTAGAACTGGACATGGAACAACAGACAAGTTCCAAATCAAGAAAGATGTACTTAAAGGCTGTATATTGTCGCCCTGTTTATTTAACTTCTATGCAGAGTATATCATGAGAAATGCTAGACTGGATGAAGCACAAGCTGAAATCAAGATTGCCGGGACAAATATCAATAACTTCAGATATGCAGATGACACCACCCTTATGGCAGAAAGTGAAGAACTAAAGAGCTTCTTGATAAAAATGAAAGAGGAGAATAAAAAAGTTGGCTTAAAGCTTAACATTCAGAAAACTAAGATCATGGCACCTGGTTCCATCACTTTATGGCAAATAGATGGGGAAACAGCGGAAACTTTGACAGACTTTATTTTGGGGGGCTCCAAAATCACTGCAGGTGGGATTGAAGCCATGAAATTAAAAGATGCTTGCTCCTTGGAAGAAAAGCTATGCCCAAGCTAGACAGCTTATTAAAAAGCAGAGACATTAGTTTGCCAACAAAGGTCTGCGTGTCAAAGCTATGGTTGTCCCAGTGGTCATGTATGGATGCGAGATTTGAACTATAAAGAAAGCTGAGTGCTAAAGAACTGATGCCTTGACTGTGGTGTTGGAGAAGACTCTTGATAGTCCCTTGGACAGCAAGGAGATCCAACCAGTCCATCCAAAGGAAATCAGTCCTGAATATTCATTGGAAGGACTGATGCTGAGTCTGAAACTCCAATACTTTGGCCACCTGATTCGAAGAACTGACTCATTGGAAAAGACCGTGATGCTGGGAAAGACTGAAGGCGGGAGGAGAAGGGGACAACAGAGGATGAGATTGTTGGGTGGCATCACCGACTCAATGGACATGAGTTTGAGTAAACTCCGTGAGTTGGTGATGGACAGCGAGGCTGGGCATGCTGTGGTCCATAGTGTCGCAAAGAGTCAGACACGACTGAGCGACTGAACTGAATGCAGGTATTTATATAAAAAGTTTACCTTTTTTTTTTTTTAGGAATAACATTTTCCTTAATTGAGGGCTCAGATCAGTTCATCCATTAAATATTCACCCATTAAAATTATTTTTACCTTCTGGGAACATGCGAAAACAGGCCAGATTTGGTCCTGACCTTTGATATCTTACCTCTGTACATTAAAGAGCTGCCTCAGAACACCCCACCTACCAACCAAGGCCATTTCAGGATCTCAGTTCTTCCCTGCTTCTTCCGTGACATTAGCCATTAATCTACTTAACAATTCTATTTCAATCCCAAGTGAACTTCCTGGACCATTCTTTTCAGTGATAATTTGTATGTTTACATAATAAAAGACAGTCGTTGAGTGTTTTTAAGGCCAAATAAAATATGAAAGTAATTTAAAATAGGTAGGTTGCACTTTCTGTTTGAAGACAGCATATTTACAACTAAGGCAAGTTATTCGTAACCAACTTCCTGTAGTAAATCCACGCATTCCTATGATAAATATAACGCAAAATAACAAAAAAGTTAAAAATCGCTGGTAATTAGTTTTAGAATGCAGACAGAATTTTTGGTACATCAGCCTTGCTTTCCTATTTCCATTGTCTTTTCCTCGTTATTAACTTATGACTATCAAAAGTAA
This sequence comes from Ovis canadensis, assembly GCF_042477335.2. Lineage (NCBI taxonomy): Eukaryota > Metazoa > Chordata > Mammalia > Artiodactyla > Bovidae > Ovis > Ovis canadensis. The sequence goes on along the minus strand of NC_091245.1, from coordinate 92,535,176 downwards.
AGGACAGAAATCGTATGGACCTAACAGAAGCAGAAGATATTAGGAAGAGGTTGCAAGAATACACAGAAGAATTGTACAAAAAAGATCTTTACGACCCAGATAATCATGATGATGTTGTCACTCACCTAGAGCCAGACATCCTGGAATGTGAAGTCAAGTGGGCCTTAGAAAGCATCACTATGGACAAAGCTAGTGGAGGTGACGGAATTCCAGTTGAACTATTTCAAATCCTGAAAGATGATGCTGTGAAAGTGCTGCACTCAATATGCCAGCAAGTTTGGAAAACTCAGCAGTAGCCACAGGACTGGAAAAGGTCAGTTTTCATTCCGATTCCTAAGAAAGGCAATGCCAAAGAATGCTCAAACTACTGCACAATTGCACTCATGTCACACGCTAGTAAAGAAATGCTCAAAATTCTCCAAGCCAGGCTTCAGCAATACATGAACTGTGAACTTCCAGATGTTCAAGCTGGTTTTAGAAAAGGCAGAGGAACCAGAGATCAAATTGCCAACATCCGCTGGATCATTCAAAAAGCAAGAGAGTTCCAGAAAGACATCTATTTCTGCTTTATTGACTATGCCAAAGCCTTTGACTGTGTGGAGCACAATAAACTGTGGAAAATTCTGAAAGAGGTGGGAATACCAGACCATCAGACCTGCCTCTTGAGAAACCTATATGCAGGTCAGGAGGCAACAGTTACAACTGGATATGGAACAACAGATTGGTTCCAAAGAGGAAAAGGAGTACGCCAAGGCTGTATATTGTCACCCTGCTTATTTCTCTTTTATGCAGAGTACATCATGAGAAACACTGGGCTGGAAGAAGCACAAGCTGGAATCAAGATTGCCAGGAGAAATATCAATAACCTCAGATATGCAGATGACACCACTCTTATGGCAGAAAGTGAAGAGGAATTAAAGAGCCTCTTGATCAAAGTGAAAGAGTAGAGTGAAAAAGTTGGTTTAAAGCTCACATTCAGAAAACGAAGATGATGGCATCTGGTCCTATCACTTCATGGGAACTAGATGGGAAAACAGTTGAAACAGTGTCAGACGTTATTTTTCTGGGCTCCAAGATCAGTGCAGATGGTGATTGCAGCCATGAAATTAAAAGACGCTTACTCCTTGGAAGGAAAGTTATGATGATTCCAAATAGCATATTAAAAAGCAAAGACATTACTTTGCCAACAAGGTCTGTCTAGTCGAGGCTATGCTTTTTCCAGTAGTCATGTATGGATGTGAGAGTTGGACTGTGAACAAAGCTGAGCGCTGAAGAATTGATGCTTTTGAACTGTGGTGTTGGAGAAGACTCTTGAGAGTCCCTTGGACTGCAAGGAGATCCAACCAGTCTATCCTAATGGAGATCAGTCCTGGGTGTTCATTGGAAGGACTGATGCTGAAGCTGAAACTCCAGTACTTTGGCCACCTCATGTGAAGAGTTGACTCATTGGAAAAGACTCTGATGCTGGGAGGGATTGGGGGCAGGAGGAGAAGGGGATTACAGAGGATGAGATGGCTGGATGGCATCACCAACTCGATGGACGTGAGTTTGGGTAAACTCCGGGAGTTGGTGATAGACAGGGAGCCCTGGAGTGCTGAGATTCATGGGGTCCCAAAGAGTCGGACAGGACTGAGGGACTGAACTGAACTTAATTTATCTTTCCTAAGGATACATTGTTTGTAGGATGGTGACTCATAACACAATAAGGTCCCAAGTAGTTAGAAAAAGCCAACCTTTATCAAATAAAGCCCCGTATATATAAAAATAATACTTGAAGTCTTTATTATAGTTACACAGTATTGACTATATGCAAAAGTGCTCCAAGACTATAATCCAGGAGACCTGTGCTTAAATCCTGAAGTGAAAACTAACCCAGGATTCATTTTTCTCAATGTATCATAGATGACTGCTCCATTTATATTTTACCTTTAAATTTTTTAGAGAAATAATCTTAAGTTTGTTGAAGAGTTCACAATGCAAAAATGTTTTTTCCCTGGATCATTGAGAGCAAACAAAGATACCTCTCCATTCTGAAACATTTTCATGTATTTCCTACAAACAAGGATATTTTCATAAGTAGCCCTAAGACAACTGTCAAGAGCTGGAAATTAATATTCATGTATCACTACTACCTCAGACCCATTCAAGTTTTACTGATCAGTAAACTTCCTAATAAAGTTCCTGAAATGTCTTTTGTATCAAAACAAATTTATCATTTTAACCATTTAAAAAGATTTACATTTAGCCATTTTAAATATATACAGTGGCATGAGTACATTCACAGTGTCATGCAGCCGTTGCCAACATCAATCTCTAGAACTCCTTCATGTGTCCAAAATGAAGCTCCTTACACATGAAGCCAGACCCTGACCTGCCTCTTGAGAAACCTGTATGCAGGTCAGGAAGCAACAGTTAGAACTGGACATGGAACAACAGACTAGTTCCAAATAGGAAAAGGAGTACGTCAAGGCTGTATATTGTCACCCTGCTTATTTAACTTCTATGCAGAGTACATCATGAGAAACGCTGGGCTGGATGAAGCAAAAGCTGGAATCAAGATTGCCAGGAGAAATATCAATAACCTCAGATATGCAGATGATACCACCCTTATGGCAGAAAGTGAAGAGGAACTAAAAAGCCTCTTGATGAGAGTGAAAGAGAAGAGTGAAAAAGTTGACTTAAAGCTCAACATTCAGAAAACGAAGATCATGGCATCTGGTCCCATCACTTCATGGGAACTAGATGGGGAAACAGTGGAAACAGTGTCAGACTTTATTTTGGGGGGCTCCAAAATCACTGCAGATGGTGACTGCAGCCATGAAATTAAAAGACGCTTACTCCTTGGAAGAAAAGTTATGACCAACCTAGATAACATATTGAAAAGCAGAGACATTACTTTGCCAACAAAGGTCCGTCTAGTCAAGGCTATGGTTTTTCCAGTGGTCATATATGGATGTGAGAGTTGGACTATAAAGAAGGCTGAGCACCGAAGAATTGATGCTTTTGAACTGTGGTGTTGGAGAAGCCTCTTGAGAGTCCCTTGGACTGCAAGGAGATCCAACCAGTTCATTCTGAAGGCGATCAGCCCTGGGCTTTCTTTGGAGGGAATGATGCTAAAGCTGAAACTCCAGTACTTTGGCCACCTCATGCGAAGAGTTGACTCATTGAAAAAGACTCTGATGCTGGGAGGTATTAGGGGCAGGAGGACAAGGGGACGACAGAGGATGAGATGGTTGGATGGCATCACTGACTCAATGAACATGAGTCTGAGTGAACTCTGGGAGATGGTGATGGACAGGGAGGCCTGGCGTGCTGGGATTCATGGGGTCGCAAAGAGTCGGACACGACTGAGCGACTGAACTGGACTGAACTGAACCCATGAAGCAATAACTTCCCATGTTTTTCCTTCCCACATCATGACAACCACCATTCTTTCTGTCTCTATGAAAGAATCATAGAGTATTTGTCTTTTTCTGTCTGGTTTTTTTCCACTTAGTATCATGTCTTCAAGGTCCATCTATGTTTTTGCATGTGTCAGTTTCCTTTCTTCTAAAGGCTAAATAATATTCCCTGATGGGTGTAACATTTTATTTATAATTCATTCATCAGTGGAGTTCTTTCCACCTTTTAGGTATTGTGAATAATGCTGCTATGAAAATTAGTGCACAAATATCTATTAGAGTTCCTGCTTTCAATTCTTTTGGATATATACCCAGAAGTGGTACTGCTGGATCACATGGTAATTCAAAATACAAGTTTTTGAGGAACTGCCATATTGTTTTCCAGAGCAGTTGCATCATTTTAGATTCTCATCAGCAATTTACAAAGGTTCCAGTTTCTCTACGTAATAGCCAACACTTGTTCTTTTCTTTTCCTTTCTCTTGATAATAGATATCCTAATGTCAGGGCCTTCTCTGGTCGCTGAAAAGGTGAGGAGTCTGCTGGCAGTGTGGGAGACCGAGGTTAAATCCCTGGGTCTGGAAGATCCCCTTGAGAAGGACATGGCAACCTGTATGTGAAGTGACATCTCATTGCAGTTTTGATTTGCGTTTTGTCACGTCTAAGTCTCCAAGAGACTGGAATGGTTTTTCAGTCTCTTCTTGATGTTCATGGCCTTGATGCTTTTTCTTTTGTTCCTCCAAATGGACAGTGGCTCAGGCAGAAATTTAATTATCACTCCCATAAATTCCAAAAACGATCTTCAAAATGAGTAGATAGTGATTCAAAATCCCGGGTTTCTTCCATCTCGCAGCTTACCATCTCCGTAATGTGGTTCCAAATGACTGTGAACCTTTTGAAGACTAGAGACATACTCTTTTGTAGACTTTCTCTCAGTTTGGGTTTATCTGATGTTTCCTCAAGACTGGAGGCAGGTTATTCATTTTTAGCAGGAATGTGAAATAATTGTGTTCTGTTTTCTCATGCCTTCCTAATACAGTTTTGATTTGTCTCATTATCAGTGGCTTACATTCAATTCCTGATTAAACACTACTCTCCTCTGCTAAAAAGTTATTCCTTTTTTCTTTGTAAAGAAGAAATACTTTGTGAGTAAGTTTTTGGACTTTGGAATTATATAAAAGAAAAATTATGCAAATATGTAACCTTGGAGGCTATGTTAATAACATTTCCTCAACAAACTTACAAAAAAAAAACTTTTGATCCATTTACTTATTTTCATCAGTTTGGAGTCATGGTTTCCTATTTTATTGTTGCTACGAAGCCTCTCAGGAGACAGGTCTAAGGAATATATGTTTTACGTACACACATATATTAACATACACATGAATATATATAAAGGGCAGCAGAATGTGTCACCCCAAAATGCGCTACTAAGGCCTAAGGATTATTTTGAACAAAGTATTTTTAAAAAACAATAGGCGCAGGAAGGATTCTGACTTCCCCATTTCTACCTGAAAGCAGATGAAATCCCCATGTGAAAGATGTCTTCTTTACACAAAGAGGAAGGAAACATTTTCATCACCAGAGATGGGGAGTTGAGGCTGAGAGAATTTTATACAAACAGATCTTGCTAAAATAACTCTCATCTGGGATTCCATGGCCATCCAGTGGTTAGGACTCTGTTTTCCAATGCAGGGGACACAGGTCAGTCCCTGGTAAGGGAACATAAATTCCACATGCCATGTGCTACGGCCAGAAAAACAAACGAAAAACTAAAGATACCTTTAGTCTCCCTCATATTTTGTAGTTACTTTTTCATAATTGTCTCTCTTTGTTCTACCTAATATATAAGCCCTTTCATTGCTATGGGTCTTCATTTCTTTGTTAGGGCGCCCATGTCATGTAAAACTTACATTAGATTAATCTGTATGCTTTTCTCCTCTTAATCTGTTTTACATCAACTTAAATCTCAGGCTCAGTCAGAGATCTTAAGAGGGTGAAGTTAAATTTTTTTATTTCCTTGTAGATACATGGGCTTCCTTGATAGCTCAGTTGGTAAAGAATCCACCTGCAATGCAGGAGACCCTGGTTTGATCCCTGGGTCGGGAAGATGCCCTGGAGAAGGGATAGGCTACCTACTCCAGTATTCTGGCCTGGAGAATTCCATGGACTGCATAATCCACGGGGTCGCAAAGAGTAGGACATGACTGAGTGACTTTCACTTTCACTTACAGATACCTACATATGCATTTAAGTCTGCATTTATTTCTGCAAGTGTATTTATTATTCTCTATCCATTGACACCCACTGGGACACATAGATACCACAATTCCAACCCAACGCGGCAGAGTTCAGTCTAATTTTCTCTTTCCATATTTGTAGCCGAGAAGAATGCCCTTTACCCCACCAAGGCTCTGACACATTATGACAGGCTCCTTTCCTGCACCGATGCCCTCCTTAACCCTCCTAGGCTACCCCATGTTGGGCTAACCCCTACCCATGCAAGGTGGTTTTCCCATTAGATGTCTTCCTTACCCCGCTCGGACTCAGAGTTCAATACCCTACACTGGGCCTTCTTTCTACACAGATGCCTTCCTCATCCATCTTGAGCTCTGATACCAGAGACAGGCCATCCCTCTGTGCCAGCCACCCTCCTCACACTGTGTGGGCTCTGAGTCCATGCTAGCTGCCCCCACTCTGGCTTTGACTGCCTGTGGCTGGTAATTCCCTGCATGGACACCCTTGTCATGCTGTTTGTTCTTTAAACTCCTGATTTCCACCCCCAACTCCACCATGTAGAAGCCTTTCTCTCCATCCTGCAGAGGCTGACCCCTCTCCCCATGGGGAAACCCTGCTCAGTCTTGACTCTGCTCTGGAGCACAGCTATTCTCTGTCTCAGGCACAGAACTGCATTTTTGATCCCACTTACTGGCAAGGAGATCCAACCAGTCCATTCTGAAGGAGATCAGCCCTGGATTTTGTTTGGAAGGAATGATGCTAAAGCTGAAACTCCAGTACTTTGGCCACCTCATGTGAAGAGTTGACTCATTGAAAAAGACTCTGATGCTGGGAGGGATTGGGGGCAGGAGGAGAAGAGGATGACAGAGGATGAGATGGCTGGATGGCATCATGGACTCGATGGACGTGAGTCTGAGTGAACTCCGGGAGTTGGTGATGGACAGGGAGGCCTGGAGTGCTGCGATTCATGGGGTTGCAAAGAGTTGGACACGACTGAGCAACTGAACTGAAATGAACTGAACTGAATGGCTTCCGGGCACAATTGCTAGGGAAGGGAAAGGGGAAGGCTAAGAAGAGCCCAGTGACTGTTTTTAATAGTTATCAGTTGTAACACACAATGCTGACTGCCTTCTCAATAACCATTCTTGCCGTCATCTTTTATTACTTACAGCCAAAAGAATTCTAACTGCCCGGCTAAACTTACTGATGTCCCTCTCTCAGCACGCAGCTTTGCTTCTTCTTCAGAGGATATATAGGCTTTTCCTACTCTTCTATCCACACCCCTCAAGGGACAAAATTACCTACATCTCCACAGTTCTCTATCTTCTTTCCCATAATTTCCAGGCAATGATATTCTTTCTCTTGCATGTGTGCATGCTTGCTAAGTTGCTTTAGTCTTGTCCAGCTCTTTATGACCCACTGTAGCCCGCCAGGCTCCTCTGTCCATGGGATTTTCCAGGTAAGAATACTGGAGTGGGTTGCTGTGCTGTCCTCCAGGGAATCTTCCGAACCCAAGGATCGAACTTGCATCTCTTATGTTTGCTGCTAAGCTGTGTTCTATATCCTATTTTCTCCCAGATTCTTTTAACGAGTCAGCTTCGTTAAAAGTTTTCATTCTTCCCTTTATTTGCAAATTCTGAATTATTATTAGTTCTTTCCTTTAAGCAGAAACATGGTCAAGTCTCTCTTATAAACAAAGGTAAATCTTCCTCTATCAGAAAACATTTACTATATACAATTTTTTGGATCCAATGTAATTCTAAGAATCACTTATTAATTTATCAAATATGTGTACCTATGAGTACATATGAGTACATTCTGTACATATGAGTACCTATGTGCCAGGCACGATGAATGAAATAAGCAGAAACAGTTATCATCCCTTCTTTCATGGAGCTTAATGAGAGAGACAAGTATCAATCAGATAATCACACAAATGAATGCATTATTGCAAATTGAGACCTTAATGATAAAACAAAAACTTATGTACTTAAATTCAGTGGAACCCATTCTAAACTCTTTCCATGCATTAATTTATGCTACATACATACATACATGCTACACATGTGCCGTCATATCGAACTATTTGCAATCCTTTGGGCCCACCAGGTTCCTCTGTCCATGACATTTCCCAGGCAAGAATACTAGAGTGGGTTATCATTTCCTCCTCCAGGAGATCTTCTTGACCCAGGGATCAAACCCACATCGTCTGTGTCTCTTGAATTGCAGGCAGCTTCTTTACCTCCTGAGCCATCAGAGAAACCCAATATGTACTAATATATATACATGAAAGTTGCTCAGTCATGTCTGACTCTTTGAGACCCCATGGACTATAGCCTGCCTGGCTCCTCTGTCTCTGTCCATGGGGATTCTCCAGGCAAGAATACTGGAGTAGCTTGCCATGCCCTCCTCCAGGGAATCTTTCCAACCCAGGGATAGAACCCAGGTATCCTGCATTGCAGGCAGATTCTTTACCACCTGAGCCACCATGGAAGCTCAAGAATACTGGAGTGGGTAGCCTATCCCTTCTCTAGGGGATCTTCCTAACCCAGGAATCAAACTGGGGTCTCCTGCATTGAAGGTGGATTCTTTACCAGCTGACTTACCAGGGAAGCATATATATATAATTTTATTATACCCATCACTATTAAACACATTTGCAGACAATGAAACTGAGTCAGAGAGAGGTTAAGTAACTTGTCCAATGTTGCACAGCCAATAAGTGATAGAGCTGGAATTCAAACCTGGATAATCTGGCCCTTGCTTTGAACCATTATGCTATACTGGTTCTCACAAGTAGCTATGAAGGAAAGAAAGAGAGATCAATGGGAATATCCAGCAAAGAAAACTGATCTAGACAGGAGCTCTCTGAGAAAGCAATACATTCACAAAACAATAATTTCACCTAGAGAGCAGAATGTGCAAAGGCCCTGAGGTGAGAGGGGGCACAGAACAATGAAGAAATTGAAAGATCAGTGTAGCTAGAATGTAGAAAGCAAGGAGGAAGTGGGGTATTATCTAGTTAGTGAAGTAGTCCAGGCCATATTAGACATATGAAACAGGGCCTCTTTGACCTTAAGGATTTTGTTTTTAATCCTAAGAGCAAGAGAAAGTCATGAAGATAAGGATTGGGGGAAAAAGGATCAGTTTCCTTTGAAAAGACTAACTGCAGTTTAAATATTTATTTATTTGGCTATACTGGGTCTTAGTTGTGACATGTGAACTCTTCAGTTGCAGCATGTGGAATCTAGTTCCCCAGCAGGGATCAAACCTGGGCCACTTCACTGGGAGCTTAGAGTCTTAGCCTCTAAGCCACTGGACCAGCCGGGGAGTCCCTAACTGCAGTTTAGACAGTGGATTACAGGGGAGTCACAGTGCATGCAGAGATGAGGACTGTGGTATCATAAGGGTGGCAGGTTGATTTAGGGTGGTAACAATGGAAATGGAGAACAGTGGAGGGATTTGGGGAAATACTGAGTCAAATTGACAGGACTGGGTAACAGACTGAATATGAATGGTTAGAGCTGTGTTTTAAGGACGACCCTCTTCTCTATCTAATCTGTCAATATCCTCTAAATATCTTCCTTTCTAGTGCAAAACACCATTTATTGAGCTAGGCAATGTGGAAGAAGAAAAGGAGGTTTGGAGAAAAGAGGATTGAGTCTTGGACAGGCTGACTTTGAGGTGCCTTTGAGACGTTCTTATGGAGATATTAATTGATCTGGGCTATGGTTTTAGAAAAGGCAGAGGAACCAGAGATCAAATTGCCGACATTCACTGTATCATCAAAAAAGCAAGAGTTCCAGAAAAACAACTATTTCTGCTTTATTGACTATGCCAAAGCCTTTGACTGTGTGGATCACAATAAACTGTGGAAAATTCTGGAAGAGATGGGAATACCAGACCACCTGACCTGCCTCTTGACAAACCTATATGCAGGTCAGGAAGCACATTAGAACTGGACATGGAACAACAGACTGGTTCCAAATAGGAAAAGGAGTACATCAAGGCTGTATATTGTCACCCTGCTTATTTAACTTCTATGCAGAGTACATCATGAGAAACGCTGGGCTGGATGAAGCACAAGCTTGAATCAAGATTGCAGGGAGAAATATCAATAACCTCAGATATGCAGATGATACCACCCTTATGGCAGAAAGTGAGAAAGAAATAAAGAGCCTCTCAATGAAAGTGAAAGAGAGTGAAAAAGTTGGCTTAAAGCTCAACATTCAGAAAACGAAGATCATGGCATCTGGTCCCATCACTTCATGGGAACTAGATGGGGAAACAGTGGAAACAGTGTCAGACTTTATTTTTGGGAGCTCCAAAATCACTGCAGATGGTGATTGCAGCCATGAAATTACAAGATGCTTACTCCTTGGAAGAAAAGTTATGACCAACCTAGATAGCATATTCAAAAGCAGAGACATTACTACCAACAAAGGTCCGTCTAGTCAAGGCTATGGTTTTTCTAGTGGTCATGTATGGATGCGAGAGTTGGACTGTGAAGAAAGCTGAGCACCGAAGAATTGATGCTTTTGAACTGTGGTGTTGGAAAAGACTCTTGAGAGTCCCTTGGATTGCAAGGAGATCCAACCAGTCCATTCTGAAGGAGATCAGCCCTGGGTGTTCACTGAAGGACTCATGCTGAAGCTGAAACTCCAGTACTTTGGCCACCTCATGGGAGGAGTTGACTCATTGGAAAACACCCTGATGCTGGGAGGGATTAGAGGCAGGAGGAGGAGGGGACGACCGAGAGTGAGATGGCCGGATGGCATCACCAACTCAATGGACATGAATTTGAGTGAACTCTGGGAGTTGGTGATAGACAGGGAGGCCTGGCGCGCTGCAGTTCATGGGGTCGCAAAGAGTTGGACACGACTGAGCGACTGAACTGAACTGAACTGGAGTCATATACTTGGGAGTTATCATTGTATGTATGGCAAATGAAGGTGTAGCATGATAAGTTTGCTCAGGGGAACAAAAACTGATTGAGAAGGGGGTCTAGAGCATATTTCAGAAAACCCAACATTGAGTAAGTCTGAGTGCAGCAAAGGGCTAACTTAGTAGGCCTGTATTACTCAAACCCTGCACATTCAAAAGAAGGGCTTGTTTTTAGAACTAGTCCTTGACTGACTCCTGGGAGATAACCTCTGAGCCTTTGGAATACTCTGCCTATCAAGAGTCCTTGGTATACCTGAGGCCTTGGGCCACACTGTATTACTTTGGCTGAATCAGTGTGATTTATGCTGAATGCCTGTTTTAGCATGTTTGAGGCCTTGGGCTATGATGTATCAGTTTGACCTCTGCTGGTTGGAATTCAAACGGCTGAGGTCAGTTATGTGGGTGATCCCATACCTTATGGGACAAACTCTCCCCCACATTAAAAACCCTGTATACCAAGGCTTGGGTGAACTTGCCTGTTTGGTAACATTTCACAAAGGTGTGACAAATCATTGCTGGGAGAATGAGTGCATGCAGCTTCACTGGGAGGAGATACCTGGAGTTTGTGCCTGTTTTCTTGTGGAGTTTTCTCCATTCATCTTTTACCTTTGCTGATTTTAATTTGTTCATTTCACTGTAATATACCATAACCATGAGTATACCAGCTCTTTCGAGTCCTGTGAGTTCTTCTAGTCTGTTCTTAGGGACCCCAACACAGTTTGTAAAAGAAAAACAGAGTAGAAGAGGTAGGAAGAGTGTGGTGTCATGAAAACCACGGGAGAAAGTGATTCCAGAAGTGAGAATGGTCGAAGATATGAAATCCCACTGAGAAGACAAATAAGGTTAGGAATGAAATACATCTACTGGATTTAAAAAAACATGGAGGTCCTTGATGACCTTAGCAAGAGCTGTTGGAAATGGAAGCCATGTCAGAGGAGACTGAGGAGTAAGTGGGATGTGAGGAAACAGAACTTTAGAAACAAATTTGAAAAACAGATTGCACATTAATTTATCTTTATTTGTAGTGGCAAAAATATCAAGCACAATCAAGTTATTTAATAACCTAATAACTTTTATTTACATATTAAATTTTTTCACAATGGCTATACTTGTTGAATCAGCAATTCTATCTTTAGGAATATTCAGAAAAAATAACTATAGACATGCAAAGTATTATTCATCATAATGCTTATCACAGTATTATTTATAATAGCAAAAATGGAAAATAATCTTATTGTATGACAACAGAGAGCTAATACGCTACGGTACACTCACATTATGAAGTCTGTTTATCTAAATTGGAATGCATCTTACCTGTTGCAAGAAATAATGTGTGTGAAATCACTTTACAAATTGTGTTGGGATTAACCATGTGCCTTGGAAGGCTTTAGAAATATAAAAAAGCCAAAGGGCTAGCAATTAGAATTCTGTCATTTGTCCCATTTCTTGGTACTCTGCGCATGAGGGCTAAGTCGCTTGTTGTATCAGAGTTTTTGCAACCATATGGACTACAGCCAACCTCTGTCCTTGGAATTCTCCAGGTAAGAATACTGGAGTGGGATGCTATGCTGTTCTCCAGGGGATCTTCCAAACCCAGGGATCAAACTTACATCTCTTATGTCTCCTGCATTGGCAGGCAGGTACTTTACCACTAGCACCACCTGGGAAGACTTTTCTTGGTACTAGCGGTTTTCAAACTCAGAAAACAGCGCGCCAGGAAATCAAAGTGCACTTTGCCCAACATCATGAAATGCTGAGAAATGAATTTTATTTTTTCTAAGATTTTGTTTTTAATTATCTTAAACCTTATAACGACATAAGTTACAAATTTGTGCTGATGGCATACCTCCTGTACTTTAATCCTTCTAATGAGTTTGCAAAAATATTATTACAAATCACAAGGTATAGGACTTTTAGTTTCATGTGTTTTTGAATAGTCATTTAAAGACAACCCTGAATTATAATTCAGTCTAAGACTGAAAGGATTTACAAGCAAAGTTTAACTTGCTCATATCCTGTCACATCAACTTTTAAAAGCATCTGCTATTATAGGTCATCAATAAAATGTGAAAAGTGTTAAATATTCTTTGATATCTTACATAAACCACACTAAAATGCCTTTCATTAAGTAAAAGGCAACATTTTATTTTCTTTTTGATTGCACTGCATGGCTTGTGGGATCTTATTAACAGTTCCCTGACCAGGGATTGAATCCGGGCTCTCAGCAGTGAGGCTGCAGAATCCTAGTCACTGGATCACCAGAGAATTCCCAAAGGCAAAATTTTAGATACAGCGAATTTTGGATTGGCATAGTTAAGACCAAAATGATAAAGAGGACATTGCTACCTTATGTCCAGCCCTTTACAGTCTAATGAATAAAAACTGAAATGCAGGTGAATCTTGCTCAATTCTATGAGACAATAAAAGGATTTCCCAGTATTTAAATATAGATTTTATGTTCATATAATCAGTTCTATAAATCTAAATTAAAACCAGTCTCCTATAGGTTTTGAAATGGCATTCAGCGTTTCTTTGAAAAGCTGGACATCATCAGTCAAACCTTTAGAAGAGGGAACAGTGATAGTACTTGTTGAATTGGAATTATTATCAAAATTCAAAAAGCTGAATATATTAATTTAACCACAGCCAATGTTTTTTAATTCAGGACTGTCCAACAGAAATATTTTATCAGCCATTCATGATCTGAATTCTGGTATATGCGATCAATTTAAACATTACACATAAAAGAAGTTGAGATTTCTGTTTTGAAGAAATAAGGCAGTGGGCCAACTACTACTCATTAGCAGCTCTGAGATAAGCTATCAAGTCTGCCCTTTCTGATTTCGTAACTAGCAAAGATTATTTTTGTTCCAGGGATGTACTTCTTGGGATCTTCCAATACCCTTCTCCCAGGTGATGCCTTTGTTCTTATTGGTATCACTGTAAGAGAATCCAGGGGCCAGACCTGTCTTCCATCCAGACCATTCCTGTACTTCCTTTGCTTTTCCACGGTGGAGCACTGGGCATATTTCTGGACAAAAATCGCCCTTAACATCACCCATTAAAATTTTGGTCTTTTGACACGTGCATTAGGAAGGTCCTTATTATGAAACTGAACTTTCTGATAAGTCCAAAGACATGCTAAACCAAGGTACATGTGCTTATGCCTGTGTTCAGAGAAGTGAACTTTAAATCACAAAATGTCACCTTTATATCCCCTAGTCTCACCCACTCATGATTGTAAGCATGGTGCTTTGACAGAAATGCCCCAAATCTTAACTGCAGTTCAGCATTCCTCTGCTGGTCTTTGTGCATTGCTTCCAAGCCTGCTGACAACAAGGCTCCTCTGTCCAAGAGTGGCAGAACTGGCCACTGCAAACCATCATGGTACTCTTGGGCTACTCTGCCTCACTGCTGTCAACCTCTTGTACCCAGCTCATGAATTATGCTCTCCCCATGGCTCACTCCCAGTGCTCTTTCTCTTTTCTGGATAGCTGGAAAGTTCTTTCCTCTTCTGGTTACCAGCAACATCGCAGTTTCCTCCACAGCCAGAGCTACTAGGCTCTGATTGATATCTCTCTTCATTTCAGAACTGTGTTTTTCTTACAATGTTCCTGCAAGGCAGTTGGCGTAAAAGATAGCCAACGTCAGGGAAATGGTGGGATCCTTATACCCACTGCTCCGTTCAGTCCACAGTACAGTTTCTTTTGAGATTTTTCTCTCCGGTACCTTTGTTTCTACCTCCAGTTGTGTTCCCTTCATGACCCTTTGGGTCTACTTTTACATTCATTTCATGTTTACCATGTGCCAGGTACTGTTGTTCATTGTTCAGTCACTAAATTGTGTCCCAACTCTTTGCTACCCTATAAACTGCAGCACGCCAGGCTTCCTGTCCTCCACTATCTCTTGGAGTTTGCTCAAACTGTCCATTGAGCCGGTGATGTCAGCTAACCATCTTATCTTCTGTCACCCATTTTTCCTCCTGCCCTCAATCTTGGAGCTTCAGTGGCAGTCCTTGCACTGAATATTCAGGACTGATTTCCTTTAGGATTGACTGGTTTGATCTCCTTGCAGTTCAAGGGACTGTTAAAGAGTCTTCTCCAGTACCACAGTTTGAAAGCATCAGTTCTTCAGCACTCAGCCCTCTTTATGATCTGACTCTCATTTAGATATGTATATATGTATTTGTGTACGTATACACACTTTTTTTTAATGCAGTGACTTAAGCCAATAAAAATATAAGTGATACAGGACTGTATCTCTTCCTAGTAATGTTATATACATCTATGTCTATACAAACCAAAAAAAACCCCCACTATCAGTCATCTCATTATGAGACATTCCCAATTAACATTTTACTTTTCATGTTTAATATTATCTAATGAAGTGGAACACTTTTGATTATATAATTTTTAAATGGATGATGCTTGTTAAACCACCTGTTTACCTTTCCACTGGGTAGTTTTAAAATTAATGACAACTGAAAAATGTTAGTAATGCAAAATGTCAGAAATGGCAGTCTCTGCAACTATTTACACTCTTGATGAAAATTTTTAGGATCATCTTAAATTGTTTGAGGTGAGAAAGCAGTTTTTCAAAGTTCTTTTCCAAAACACAAAAGTTTAGCAAGTTGAAGGCCATCTCTGTATGTGACCGGCTCCTTCAATTCTTTAATCTCCTCTTCAACTTCTCTTTGCCTCTGTCAAGTCACTCCAGTCACACAGACTGTAACAAGCCAAGAATATGTCTACCTCAGGCCCTTTGTACTTACTGCTTTTTCTGATTAGAACACTCTTCTGCAAGAGAACCAAAGCTTGATCAACAGAGGACTTCCCCAATCACTTCTAATCTGAATTCTTTTTTCCCCCTTCATAGCTTTTGTCATTCCCTGCATATATTTACATCACTCTTCCCCCAGACTGCAAACTCCTTGAAAGTCAAGGGTCTCCTTTGTTCCCTGCTGCAATCCTAGCATCTATAAAACATTACCTGTCACGTAGTAAGAGGTCACTGTTTTGAACGAATAAATGAAAAATGTTTCGAGGTGGCTTATTGTAAGGACTTATACCAGCTCAAGAATATTTCTTGGGAACACTGTCTGAAGAGGAAAGTACTTCACGATCTGAACATTAAAACAGCCATAGTACTTGTTTCCCAAATAAAGACAAACCTTCCTGAAAGCTGCTATTAACTACACTTGTTAGGGTATTTGCGACTCAACTCACGCCCGGACACTAAGTGGGACTCTGAAGACATAATATTGGTCAGAGCGTGACTTCTCAAACTGACGCCCATCAGTCAGTCAAAGCGCTTTCAACATTCATCAGCTCTCCCCCACTTCCTGATGCAGATCTGGGGTGTGGTCCTGGCACATCTCCGCTCTGAAAAAGCCTCTCAGTCGATTGGTTTTCTGATGCGTAGCAACGGCAGAGAAACAATCACCTTAAGAAGCTAAAAATAGCGGTTAAAGAGTTTTTTTTTTTCTTCACTAAGTTTTTTCAGCCTATTTCTGGTAAGCCGCCAGTTAAAAACAAAAATCCTCCCTTTACTGCTCCCGAGAGATACAATCATCCAAAGGAACGCGGCTAATTAAAGCACAGAGACCCAGGAAGCCTGGGAGTCTAACCCCGCGCGGAGGGAGGTTTCCGCGGAGATGCGCCCGCCCTGGGACCCGCACCACCCGAGTCGCTCGCTCTACAGGAAAGAGCCCCGGCCTTCCACCCTTTCCCACTCTTCCCCGTATAGTGGCCGCGTCCGAGTTCTTCCACTCGCGACTAAAGGTAGTTTAGCCTCAACAGTCTCAGGCTTTAAAAGCTCACTGCGAACGGAACTGCAGCGGGACGGAATCTTACGTGCGGGCCCTAGAGGTCGGGAGGGGCAACCTGGACGGCTGCGCGCCCGCGCCCGGAGTTCCCGCCTCCCTCCGGAGGACGTCCGTGCGTACGTGCGCGCGCCGCGCCCGCCTTCCAGCAACCGCGCGACGCCAGGCTGGGGGTGCCGCGTGCGCGCGCGCTCTCGTTCGTTCGTTCTCTAGCCTGCTCGTTCTCGGCGGCCGCTCTCGCTGCGGCTGCGGCTGGGGCTGGGGGCGGCGGCGGCGGCGGGCGGCGCGGGGCGGTCCGGCGGGTTCAAAGAGGAAAACATGGCGGAAAACAAAGGCGGCGGCGAGGCTGAGAGCGGCGGCGGGGGCAGCAGTAGCGCGCCGGTAACTGCCGGAGCCGCCGGGCTCGCGGCGCAGGAGGCGGAGCCGCCTCTCGCGGCGGTGCTGGTGGAGGAGGAGGAGGAGGAAGGCGGCAGGGCCGGCGCGGAGAGCGGCGCGGCCGGGCCCGACGACGGGGGGGTGGCCGCGGCCTCCTCGGGCTCGGCCCCGGCTGCCTCAGCCCCTGCAGCCTCAATGGGCCCTGGAGTTCCCGGGGGGGCAGTATCGACGCCAGCCCCAGCTCCGGCCTCGGCTCCTGCTCCGGGTCCCTCGGCGGGGCCGCCTCCAGGACCGCCAGCCTCGCTCCTGGACACCTGCGCCGTGTGTCAGCAGAGCCTGCAGAGCCGGCGTGAGGCGGAGCCCAAGCTGTTGCCCTGTCTTCACTCCTTCTGCCTGCGATGCCTGCCTGAGCCCGAGCGCCAACTCAACGTGCCCATCCCGGGGGGCAGCAACGGCGACATCCAGCAAGGTGAGCGGGAGGCCCGGCCCGAGGTCTGGGCCGAAGGGGGTTTGCTGTGCCGAGGAGGATCTGGGGTCCTCTGAGAGTACTCGGGTTCGGGGCTGCTCGGACCGGCGTGATCCTGAAGAGTCTCAGAGGTGAAAGACACGGCTCCTGGGACAGTTTTCAGAGAAGCTGAACCTCCAGAGAGACGGGGAGGGTGAAGGGAGGGGAGAGAGAGAGGCTGGGGGAGGGGACGCCGGCTGCAGGGGAGGTTCGTGGTGTGCAGATACGGGCCGGGAAGGCGTGGACTCTGGCCGAGCGTAGGTTCGGGAGCTGATGGAACGGATTGTGAGCGAAGAAGGGGTCTGGGAATCCGCCTGTGAGAAGCGTTTTTAAGGGAGGGCCCAGCCCCGAGAGGTGTTGAGGAGAGAGTAGGTAAGAGATAAGGGCAGTGAGGATGAATTGCCTTGGGGGGAGACTTGTTCTAAGCTAGGGGAAAGAAGGACTGGGAAGGTTAAAGGACTGGGAAGGTTAAAGGGCATTGGCGAATTTGGGGCTAAGAAAAGGCGTCTGGTATAAAGTAACTTTAGGATGACATTGAGAAGAAGGAACTCTGGAAACAAAATCGCTGTGAGGGGCCTGTATGGCCAGGGAAAAAAACCTTAGGTTTAGGGGTAAAGGAGAACTGAGCTTTGAAGGGAATTAGGTGTTAGGGAGAGTTGGGATGAATTTATATTCTTTGACATTAATGGACCCTTAGTGTTTCGGATACCGTGCTACGATTGGATAAAATACGCAGTGAGGAGCCGGTTCACTGCCCAGCATAGGGGAAACAGACGTATGAGATACAGCAGTGGACGGTGGATACAGTGGTTGTGGCACAGTCAAGAGAAGGTCAGGAAAACTTTACTGAAAAGCAGTCCTTGAGTAGGTTTCTTGAAGGGTGAGTAGGTCACTGAGTTGTAGAGTTTTCAGAACACAGGGCACCTTATACATTCCTGGGACGGGATCAGGTCATCACTGGAAATTAAGTTGGTTTGATGGGCTGAGTAGGTAAGAAGTCACAATCCCTTACCTGAAGCTCTTGGGACCAGGTGTGTTTTAGAGGTCAGAATATTTTGAAAAATTTTTCTTTTTCCTCTGAGGTCTTCAATACTCCAGCGGGGTCTGGGTTAACAATTCATTATTAAGTATTAATGTTTCTGTAGTGAGGCATATGAATATCACTAATGGGATAGAGAAATAATCCCCTACAATTCAGGGTGGGTTTTGTTGCAGACTCATGAAAAAAACTAAAATTTCAAAGCTTTTGAAGTTTGGGGCTGAAGGTAAGGGATTGTGGCCCTGTGCTAAAGGGTTTTGGATTCGTCCTGTAGACTGTATCCTGGTACATTGTAGATAGACTAAAGGGAGTCCCTCACAGACTTTTTAAAAAATATCTATCTATCCTGCAAGGGTCTTCCTTGAAGCATGCGGGGTCTTTAGTTGTGGCATGTCGGATCTAGTTCCCTGACCAGAGATTGAACCTGGGCCTCCTGCATTGAGAGTGCCATGTCTTAGCCACTGGACCACCAGGGAAGTCACCTCACAGACGTTTGTATTAGGGTAAAAGGATGACATTTGTGATCTATAAAGATTGCTTGGGGGCACATCGAAAGGTAAGGGAAGAAAAAACCTGAGGCAGGACTAGTTAGGAAAATTCTGGCAGTAATCTAAGAGAGAAATTAGCCGGTAAAGAACTGTTAGGTGTTGAAGAAGGAAATGTTTTGTTATGGGGGAAAGGTATGGACTTCTGGAGAAAACGTTTTTCTTGGATGCCTACTTGGTCACTTCTTGCTTGTGAGTTGGACAGATTAATTTTACAAGGACAAAAATTATCTACCTGATAAAGTTATTGATAGAATAAAGTGACTTAACAAAGTGACTAGTACATGGTGCTAGTACATGTAACAAAGTGACTAGTACATGGTAGTTATTAGTGAAATGGCAGCTAGTTTATCATTGATGGTAACTGATTGTAAGTAGCGCTGAGAATGGAGATGAGGCGCCAGTTGAGATTGGTGTGAGAGAGACACAGGTGTCTAGGCCAAGTTCCAGGTTTCTTGTTTGGTGGGTGGCAGTGCTATTAATGCAAAATCAGATAATTCAGGCACAGAAACAGGTTGTGTGTGTGTGTGTTGTGTTTTGGAGGGAGGATGTAATGATTTCAGTTTTGGATTTGAAGTATTATTGAGACCTGCAGGTAAGAATGTTAAGTTAAAAGTGAGGGTTTAATTGATGGAGAGGATACTAAATGATAATGGGTATAGGGAGGGTGGATAATGGGTGTGTAACTAACTGCTGAGGGCCTCATGAGTAGGAACCTGGATTAGGTGAGAGATTTAGAGGGGATACAAGATGAGAATTGTGTTTGATTGATGGGGCTGAGGGACTGAGCTTATGAAGTTAGTTCTGTTTCATTTATGCAGGACAGAGAATAATTGTGTGTAAATGTCCTCTTCACTTTGTCATCCTTTGTTTTGGAACTAGGAGAAATAAGTAGACGAGACTAAATACTGTCAGTCTTAAGGTAGTGTTGCTTTCTAACCAGTATCTAGAACAGATTAAGTCTGGAAGCTACCATATTTTTAGGCAGCAGAGTCTAGAAAATAACTTAGTATTACCTCCTGTGTGTATCTTTTACTTTGCCTTTAAAAAAAAAATCAAACTTGCTGTCTGGAAGGAACACTGGATTGGAGTTGGGAGCATAGTTTCTGCCCTTTGTTTTCTGGTTCCCTCAGTTTATCATGTTTCTGTCCTTCAGTTTCTTTATCTCTAAAATGTAGCTTATAGTTCTTCACTTATATCTCATTAAAGCAAATTAAGTAAAGAAAGTGAAAATACTTTCTGTGAAATGCTTTGCAACTGTAAGGTATTATTGAACAGCTTGTGATTCTTTCTCTGGTCTGAATAGGCATGGTTGGTAGTTTGATTTACTGTCTTAAGTTGTTCCGAAGCAATGACATTACCTTCCCTTCTAATGGCCTTGTTTTCCTCCTTTTCTAACACACCAAAGTTATTCAAACCCTTTAGCTGTTCCTTTTAGATCCATCATTCTCCAAGTGTGGTTTCTGGACTAGCAGCATCGACATTACCTGCACTCTTGTTAGGAACGGGCCCCATTCAAGACCGTCTAACCAGAAATCATTTTCAGTAAGTCCAGCAGGTGATTCTGATGCACACTGAATTTGAGAACCACTGTTCTTAAGTGAAGGGCTACTCACTTCAAATGTTGCCTGTGCAGAAAGACCTCCTGACTTTTATTTTTTTTAAGGCTTTATTTTTAAAGAGCAGTTTTAGGTTTACAGCAATATTAAGTGAGATACAGAAAGATAAGGAAATTTCCCATATAACTCTACCCTCCCAGACCTAAATAGTATCTCCCATTATCAACATCCCTCACCACAGCGGTACGTTTTTGAGAGTTGATCGCCCTACATCATAATCACCCAGAGTCCACAGTTTATGTTAGGGTTTCACTCTTGTTGTACATTCTGAGGGTTTGAACAAATGTAGTATAATAACATGGCTTTGTCATAATATCATACAAAGTATTTTCATTGTCCTGAAAACTCTGTGTCTGGTTGCTCTTTAAAGTACTGTTAATTGGCTATCCCATATCTGATGGGGGTTTTGGAACCAGTCCCTTGAGATTGCTAAGGGACATTTGTAGTCTTCAGGTCGCTCTTTGATATATTACCTTTATTTCTTCATTGCACAGATAAAATCCAAAATGTTTTCTTGTTTTTGTTTACTTGTTTGTTCCTTGTTTCCCACTGGAATGTTGTAGAGTGAATGTTCAATAAGTAGATGTTGGATGAATAAGAATCATATGGAGAGCTTTTTAAAATACCATTTTGGGAGTTTAAGAGATTGTTTCAGTTTAATTGGGGATGACCCTGGGAATTTGAATTTTTAATAAGTATCTTATTCTGATTCTGGAATCTTTCACACTTTGAGAGGCATGGATTTAAATATTTTGAGGAGAAGAACTGATTTATGTGCTTTTGGAGTATTTGGAAAATCAAAATAGATAAGTTAGTTAATATTTGTTGAATCTTAATAGTGAGCTTTTTAAAGTGCTTTTGTGTTTATTTTTTTTAGGTTTGTTTCAGGTTGAGTCAAATAGGTGTCAATAGTGGGTATGTCAATAGTGGGAGAAATATCAATAACCTAAGATATGCAGATGACACCACCCTTACCGCTGAAAGTGAAGCGGAACTAAAAAGCCTCTTGATGAAAGTGAAAGAGGAGAGTGAAAAAGTTGGCTTAAAGCTCAACATTCAGAAAACGAAGATCATGGCATCTGGTCCCATCACTTCATGGGAAATAGATGGGGAAACAGTGTCAGGCTTTATTTTTGGGGGCTCCAAAATCACTGCAGATGGTGATTGCAGCCATGAAATTAAAAGACGCTCACTCCTTGGAAGGAAAGTTATGACCAACCTAGATAGCGTATTGAAAAGCAGATACATTACTTTGCCAATAAAGGTCCGTCTAGTCAAGGCTGTGGTTTTTCCAGTGGTCATGTATGGATGTGAGAGTTGGACTATGAACAAAGCTGAGCACCGAAGAACTGATGCTTTTGAGCTGTGGTGTTGGAGAAGACTCTTGAGAGTCCCTCGGACTGTAAGGAGATCCAACCAGTCCATTCTAAAGGAGATCAGTCCTGGGTGTTCATTGGAAGGACTGATGCTGAAGTGGAAACTCCAATACTTTGGCCACCTCATGCGAAGAATTGACTCATTGGGAAAGACCCTGATGCTGGGAGGTATTGGGGGCAGGAGGAGGAGGGGACGACAGAGGATGAGAAGGCTGGGTGGCATCACCGACTCAATGGACATGAGTTTGAGTGAACTCTGGGAGTTGGTGATGGACAGGGAGGCCTGGCGTGCTGTGATTCATGGGGTCGCAAAGAGTTGGACACGACTGAGTGACTGAACTGAACTAAGTTGGTATGTGCAAATCTAATAATGTATCAATAAAAGTACAGATATGTATTGGTGCATCTGAATAGTCTCTCAGATGAACTCTTGAAGGAGTTGAGACTTTTGTAGTAGGGCATAGACAGCATGGTGATATGGATGAAGATCTGATTTGGGAGTAAATTGCATTAGGTGCTGTTACTAATTTACTGTGTAGCTTTGGGCGGGTCAGCTAGACAGCCTCTCCAGGTCTGCAATTTGAAGTTGAGTTCTTATCCAGTAAAATTCTGATTCTGTTATTGTTTTTAATGCTAAGTTTTCACATCTACATAAGTTTAATATACTTACCTTTTGTGGGGAATAATGGGAGAATCAACATGGGGAAATGATTCTGTCTACGAATCTTCAACTTTTTGTGAAAAGTCTGAGATGGCAACATCCATGTTGTAAGTGAGAGAGAATACCTCTGGATATAGTGTGAAGAGCTCGTCCTCAAAATGGTTTTATCACTGAGCATGGGCTTCCCAGGTGGTTCTAGTGGTAAAGAACCCTCCTGCCAATGCAGGAGACATAAGAGACATGGATTTGATCCCTGGGTCGGTAACATCCACTGGAGGAGGAAATGGCAACCCACTCCAGTATTCGTTCTTGCCTGGAGAATCCCATGGACGCAGGAGCTTGGCGGGCTATAGTCCATAGGGTCGCAGAGTCGGACACCACTGGAGTGACTTAGCACAGCACATGGTGAACCACTAGGGGAGTCTTCCGTTACAGTTCTTGGATTTTCTTTCCCCAGCAGTATGTGTAATAAATGGCAGTTGGCTAGTTCTGGGCGTGGCTTATCTGGGAAACTTTTTTTAGGCCCTACTTGAGTTTTTGAATGATAATATAGTCATCAGCAATCAGTTATTAAAGTTGTATCAAACAAAAGCACTTTAACAACTTCTAGCATTGTGGTTGGTTAAATGTACGTAATTCAGGAATCAATGCAGTCAGAAGGCCTGCATTTATTTTTGAGCTCTATTATTTACTACCTGAATGACTGTGGGTTTGTTACTTAGCGTCTGTAAATTGAGAAGAATAATAATACCTGTTTTACAGTGTTATTGTGAGGCTTAAATGGATTAATACACTGTAAATTGCTTCATATAGTGCCCAGCCCCCAATAAATTGTACTGCTCTTATTTCTGTTGACTTCCAGTTGTCCCCTATTGCTTTTGTGATTACTTCTGTCTCACGATAAGGAGAAAGAAGAGGCAGGAAGGCAAATTGTTGGTGTTTTTCTGACATTTGATGAAATAGAGCATGCCTGACAGTTACTTGCATTTCAGATCTCTCATTCCAGCTGCCTAAAACTTGGGTAAATTCATATTCTAAATCCAGAGTCTTTACGATGTCTAATATCTCTACACCAAGAGTTTTAGTTAGGAAAGTCTAGTTGCTTTTCATTTCCTTATATACACTCCTGATAACAGACAATACATGAGAATAGTAACTTAAAGTAGTTTCTCAAAGTTGGTCTGTGAAACTGAGTTGGGGGAGTGACAGTGGGGAGAGGATTGTCTCTGATACACTTTTAGGTGTTGGCAAAGTTGAAACTGTTTTCCTTATAACACTGATTCATTATTTGCCTTATTCACTGTTCTGATGTTTGTATTAATAATAGGAAATCAGTGATGGATAACATTGCTTGGCATGTTAGCAGGAATTAAGATAGTACCTCCAGACCCTTCTTAAAAGTTATTCTATCTCTACCATTACATACTTAGAGTAAAACTGCCGCCACCAGCAAAGAAAATCACATTAGTTTTATGTCCTTGAAGCAGTAAAAATTACTTTTAAAATCTTGATCCTTAATATTGTGTGTGATAAAATGTGATAATGCAAAGTGTTTCTGCAGACTGAAGTGCGGTAAGACAAGTACTCATGCAGTTGTTTGAATTCCAAGCTGGATTAGCTGCTTTTTTTCTTGGAAAATAATTTTTACTTGAAAGAATGATTAACAAACTGTGGTGTGGAAATTTGGCAGCCATTTTCTTAAAAATGAATGAACTGAGCTGGGTCACTTTAAGGAAAACAACTGTTGCTTTATGTTGCCAGTGATAAAAATTGAGCTTTTAAATGAAAATTAGGATTTTGGGAAACTTGTATCTTATCAATATTTAAAGGCTTTTCTGATAAGGCTGGTAGTGATACTAACTTTTTGGGGGGGGCGGGTACTGCACAGTGAAATGTCAACATTTGGAAGATCTACATAGTGAGCCAGTATTTCCAAATGACCAATGCATGACATTACAGAATCATACATAGAAAAAAGGTTCAAAGTGCAAAATAGACCAATAGATTTTAACGTAAGGGAGCAGTAAAAGTTCATCACTGGTAAATTTCACATTGCAACTGATGTTTAAGAAGTGAAACTGTGATTTTCGAATATATTAAAGAATAGTATCCGCAGATTGTCTGAAAACACTATTAAAATATTCTTCCCTTTTCTTAAAATGGTTGTATGAGGCCAAATTTTCCTTATATTCTTCAAACAAAACAACCTTTCACAACAGGTTAAATGCAAAAACTATATTCAGACATCTATTAAACTGGATATTCAAGAGATTAAAAAAATATGAATTAGTGTCACTCTTTACTAAAACTTTTTGTTTTGTTTTGGAAATTGTTTCTGATAAATATTTTACTTCAGCATTCTGTATGTTTATTTTTAAATGAATTAATAAAATATTTTAATGAAACATTATTATTAACAGTTATTTATTGTTAGTCAGCTGTACCCTGACACAAAATGATTTTGGTGTTAAAAATAAATAAAAATTTTAACTGGAAATAGAACTGCCATATGACCCAGTGTATGCCACTGCTGGGCATACACACCGAGAAAACCAGAATGGAAAGAGACACGTGTACCCCAGTGTTTATTGCACCACTGTTTACAATAGCTAGGACAGGGAAGCAAGCTAGATGTCCATTGGCAGATGAATAGATAAGAAAGTTGTAGGACATGTACACAATGCAGTATTAGCTGTTAAAAAGAACAAATTTGAGTCTGTTCTAATGAGGTAGATGAAACTGGAGCCTGTTATACAAAGTGAAGTAAGTCAGAAAAACAACAGTACAGTAGATTAATGCATATATATGGAATTTAGAAAGATGATAACGACTGCCCTATTTGCAAGACAGCAAAAAAGACACAGATACAAAGAACAGACTTTTGGACTCTTGGAGAAGGTGAGGGTGGGATGATTTGAGAGAATAGCATTGAAACATGTATATTACCATATGTGAAACAGAGGACCAGTCCAAGTCTGATGTATGAAACAGGGCACTCAAAGCCAGTGTACTGGGAAAATCCAGAGGGATGGGATGGGGGGGAGGAAGGTGGGAGGGGGGTTTGGAGCGGGGGAACATGTGCAGCTGTGGCTGATTCATGTCAGCGTATGGCAGAAGCCGCCACAATATTGTAAAGTAATTAGCCACCAATTTAAATAAATTTTAAAAAATGATTATATTAAATAAGATATTTAAAAGTCCCCAGTTTTTCTTTCTAATACAGTACATATTGATGGATAAAACCCATCTAAACATTTTTAGTTTCTCAATGATTGAGTGTGAGAGGGATTCTGAGAACAAAAAGTTTGAGACTTGCTTCTTTAAAGGGGCTATAACAAAGTGATAATGTAGAGTCATTAGAAAGAGTGTCAGACTGTGGAATAGTGGAAGATGGCAGATTCATATGTTTATAGTCCTTCATTTTGGGGTACCCATCACAGTTCATAAAGAGGTTGTCCCCAAAGGAATATAAAGAGGAAAAGAGTGCTTAATAACTTACTCACAGAGTTGGACCTTTTGTAAATAGCTTGCTGTGGATCTATTAATTTTGTTTTTTCCTGTTTATGACTGGTCGACTGAGTTCTATCATTTTATTTTTCAGAGGACAAGTTCTGAGGTTGGGCTCATGGTGTTGGATGCATTAATTTTGTCTCCTCTGTGGTTGCAGATTATATCACCTTCTTTCCTAACCTGCTTCTAGAATGGACATCAGTCCCAAGGTGGAGTGGGAAAAAACAAGGATGAATGAACATAAATGCACCATTTTCAGAAAAATATTTAAAATCTATATCTTAATGATGTGTAAATATCATGAATTATGTGGTACTAGGGAAAACTACTTTTTGAATGCTTGTTACGTGAAGTTTGTTATTGCTTCTGTGAATAACATGTCCGTATGTCTTCTATTTCTCTTTAGTTTGCTAACATTTTAGAAAAATTTTTGATTCGTAAGAATTCTTGGTAAGTTCTATATACTGATACTTTGTTGGTTATGTAAATTGAAGGTTTATGGCTTGGTGTGATAGCCAACCTCTTAAGATGGCCCTGGTGTTCTCTTTAGTATTTATACCCTTCTTTAGTCTTTGCTCACAGTGCTTGTTTGGGTGACCAATAGAATATAGCAGAATTAACAGTGACTTATGAGGCCTCATTAAAGGTATTCAGCTTTTTCCTTATCCTTTGGATTTCTAGTTCTCGGTGAAAACAAGCTGTCACTGTAACAGTTCTGAAAAGAACTGGGGTCTACTAGCATCCAGGACCAACTTCCCAGCCATGTAAATAAGCCACTTTGGAGGTGGATCTTCCAACGTGATCAGGCTTTTAGATAACTGCAGTCCCGGCTGACATCTGACTG
Organism: Ovis canadensis; assembly: GCF_042477335.2. Classification (NCBI taxonomy): domain Eukaryota; kingdom Metazoa; phylum Chordata; class Mammalia; order Artiodactyla; family Bovidae; genus Ovis; species Ovis canadensis. The sequence continues at coordinate 92,508,300 of NC_091245.1, read as the reverse complement.
CAGTCTCATTAGAGCATAGAGAGAACCACTTGCCATATCACTCCCAGATTCCTGACTCAAAGAAACTGAAAGATAATGGAGTGGTTTTACTCCACTAAGTTTTGGGATAATTTGTTACACAACAATAAACTAGTATACTAGACTTTTTCTTTTTAGAAAGCTGTGGAGAAGGAAACAACCCACTCCGGTATTCTTGCCTGGAGAATTCCATGGACAGAGAAGCCTGGCGAGCTACAGTCCATGGGGTCACAAAGAGTCGAACTCGATTGAGCGACCAACACTTACAAAGCTGTCTTTTGATAGATGAGAGGTTTTTTAAAAATCAGTTTCCCCCCTTTTTCTACCTTTAGTGCTTTTCATAAAGCTACAGTAAACCTTCAGTTCAGTTCAGTCGCTCAGTTGTGTCCGACTCTGCGACCCCATGAATCACAGCACACCAGGCCTCCCTGTCCATCACCAACTCCCGGAGTTCACTCAGACTCACATCCATCGAGTCCGTGATGCCATCCAGCCATCTCATCCTCTGTCGTCCCCTTCTCTTCCTGCCCCCAATCCCTCCCAGCATCAGAGTCTTTTCCAATGAGTCAACTCTTTGCATGAGGTGGCCAAAGTACTGGAGTTTCGGCTTTAGCATCATTCCTTCCAAAGAAATCCCAGGGCTGATCTCCTTCAGAATGGACTGGTTGGATCTCCTTGCAGTCCAAGGGACTCTCAAGAGTCTTCTCCAACACCACAGTTCAAAAGCATCAATTCTTTGGTGCTCAGCCTTCTTCACAGTCCAACTCTCACATCCATACATGACCGCAGGAAAAACCGTAGCCTTGACTAGACGGACCTTAGTCGGCAAAGTAATGTCTCTGCTTTTGAATATGCCATCTAGGTTGGTCATAACTTTCCTTCCAAGGAGTAAGCGTCTTTTAATTTCATGGCTGCAGTCACCATCTGCACTGATTTGGGAGCCCCCCAAAATAAAGTCTGACACTGTTTCCGCTGTTTCCCCATCTATTTCTCATGAAGTGATGGGACCAGATGCCATCATCTTCGTTTCCTGAATGTTGAGCTTTCAGCCAACTTTTTCACTCTCCACTTTCACTTTCATCAAGAGGCTTTTTAGTTCCTCTTCACTTTCTGCCATAAAGGTGGTGTCATCTGCATATCTGAGGTTATTGATATTTCTCCTGGCAATCTTGATTCCAGCTTGTGTTTCTTCCAGTCCAGCGTATCTCAGGATGTACTCAGCATAGAAGTTAAATAAGCAGGGTGACAATGTACAGCCTTGACGTACTCCTTTTCCTATTTGGAACCAGTCTGTTGTTCCATATCCAGTTCTAATTGCTTCCTGACCTGCATACGATTTCTCAAGAGGCAGGTCAGGTGGTCTGGACATCTCTTTCAGAATTTTCCACAGTTTATTGTGATCCACACAGTCAAAGGCTTTGGCATAGTCAATAAAGCAGAAATAGATGTTTTTCTGGAACTATCTTGCTTTTTCCATGATCCAGTGGATGTTGGCAATTTGATCTCTGGTTCCTTTGTCTTTTCTAAAACCAGCTTGAACATCAGGAAGTTCACCGTTCATGTATTGCTGAAGCCTGGCTTGAAGAATTTTTAGCATTACTTTACTAGCATGAGAGATGAGTGCAATTGTGCGGTAGTTTGAGCATTCTTTGGCATTGCCTTTTATATACCTTGTTCATCTTAAAGATTATCTTGACTGATCTAGACTTTCAGCTCTTATATTAGAATCATCTTGTGAAAATTCCTTTTAAAAACTTGTCTGTATTTATGTTGGAATTGCTTTGAATATATAGATTAATTTGGGAGAAAAATGCTATCTTTACAGTATGGTGTCTGCCTGTTCAGAAATATTGTATGCTTTTCTATTTGCTTAAATCTTTTGGTTTTGAATATTAACATAGTTTTTTCCCCTAGAAAAGTCTTAAACATCCTTTATGAGTTGTTCTTATACACTTACTTTGGTTTTACTATAAATGTTTCCCTTGAATTATATTTAATTGTGTTTGCTTTGTTTTTCATTTTGCTTTTTAAATATCTGAAGTGTACTGATTTCATGTTTATATTGAAATAATTCCATCCTCAAATTCCATTATCTGAAGTTCCTGAAGTCCTGTTCTACTATTACTTGCTTCTGCCTGTTCGAGATTATGGTAGATGGTGTTTTCCAGTGTTTCATAGCTTTGGATTTTGAGCGTATATATACTAGGGCTTTAATTACGAATCCTGCCAGACCTGGTTTTTGGGAGCAAGTCTCCAAACAGTAAAAAAGAGCCTCTGCTTCTGTCTGGTGCCACCATTGAAAAGTTACTGAAGTAAGTTTTTAGTTTGGTGTTTCTTAGAACCTGCAAATGTTGATTTAGAGTTTTTATAGGCTGAGTTGTATTTGGAACTTCTCAGAAGAAAACTTATTCCCTCACTCTGCAATCAGAGAGTGGCAGTTTTTTCCCTATGCTATTGGTCTGATTTAAAGTTTTACTATCTTGATTATTTGCTTAGGTAGTCTTCTGAGGATGTAATGATTCTAGCCTCCCTTGTGAAGAGAGTCTTGGTTCTAATTACATAGGCTTCCCTATTCTTTGTTTACTCCCTTGTTTGTACATCCCAAGAAAGAATAAGAATAAAACTTCTGAGCCTTTGCATTTTTGAAGTACTCTTTATTTTATTCTATTTCTGTGATAGCTTTGATATAGAATTCTAGGTTAAATTTTTTTTCTCAGAACTTTAAGTTGTCTCTTCCGGTGTTTTCAAGTAGACAGTGTTGCTGATGTTAGTTTGATTTTGCTCCTTTGTATGACCCCAATTAGATTTTTTTTGTTTTATTTATTTCCTCTTGGAACTTTTCAGTATTTCTTCATCTTTTTCTGAAATACAGTGATGTGTCTCTTTTTTTCCTTTCATTGTTCACTGTGCTTTCTCTGTTTTGTGCTATTCATTTATAGTGAAAATAGGTTTAAACGTTTTTGTTAAGGACCCTCTCCATGCATTTCCCCTTAAAGCTCCCCTCCCCTCACTTTTTTGGGAGTTATTATTATTTGAATGTTTGCATTACTGGGTTCATGCTGTCTTCTACCTTTTCTCTTAGGCTTTCCTTCTCCCCCCCCCCTTTTTTTTTTTTTGCCACACTCCATAGGTTGTGAAATCTTAGTTTTCCAACCAGGACTTGAACCCAGGCTCTGCACAGTGAAAGCATTGAGTCTTAACCACTGGTTACTCAGTTGACATTTTGGAAGCTCTCCTTGACTTTATTTTTAATCTTCTTTTTTCTTTTTTATATTGATCTCTTTTTGTCTCAGAGGGGCTTCCTCATACAGTGAATAATCCTTGGTTCTCTTCCTACTGGGTTGGCCAAAAAGTTCCATTAGTTTTTTAAAGTAAAAATGTAAGACACATTTTCATTTTTACCAAGAACTTCATTGAGCAGCATATTTCCTGTTTTGTTCTACTACATTCTATTTTTCAGGCAATTTCATAATTCCATCTTCCCAAAACTTTTATCTTTCTGAGCAGAGTACTGTTCCAGGTACCTTTTACAGTCTTCCAGGGAATTGAAATTTTTTCCATTAAGAGAATTTTGTAAAGACCAAAATAAGTGGACATCTGAAGATGCAGTGTCTGGTAAATACAGCAGATGAATCAGAACTTCCCAGTCAAGCTGTAACAGTTTTTGCCGGGTCATCAAAGAAGCATGTGGTCTTGCATTATTCTGATGAAAGAGTATGTGTTAACTAATTATGGATGGACACTTTTTGTTATGTGCTGCCTTCAGTTGGTCTAAATAGGAGCAGTACCAGTTGGAATTAATTTGGTTTTTCAGAAGGAGTTTATCATAGAGAGAACTTTTCCAATCCCACCATATACACATCATTACCTTCTTTGGATGAAGAGCAGCTTTGGTGTGGTTGGTGGTAGCTCATTTCATTTGTCCCACAGTCTCTTCCATTGCACATTGTACAGTATCCACTTTTCATCACCTATCACAATTGGTTTTAAAAATGGAACATTTTTATTACCTTTGAGCAGACAATTGCATGTGGACATACAGTCAAGAAGGTTTTTTTTCACTTAATTTATGTGGAATCCTAGCGTCAAAACAATTTAACATAACCAAGCTGGTGCAGATGATTTTTCAGTGCTTGATTTGGCTATTTTGAGTATGTTGGTTAACTCCTGTGTGGTATAATGTTGATTATCAATTAATGTCTTGATTTAATCTCTGTCAACTTCAGCTGGTCTACCTGACCATGGAGCATGGTCCAGCGAGAAATCTCCAGCACAGAACTTTATAAACTGCTTTTGACACATTTGATTCTCATAGTACCTTCTCCATACACTGCACAAATCTTTTCTTACACTTCAGTTGTGTTTTTACTTTTCTTGAAATAGTAAAGCATAATATGCTGAAAATGTTGCTTTTATCTTCCGTTTTCAGTATTAAAATGGCTACGCAAAAATTCACCATTTTAATAAGCTTTTTTTAAATGCAGACTGATAAGACAGCTGTCACGACACAATCTGACAAAATTATTTTGAATGAAGTTAAAGACAACTAAGCATGCTCCCAGAACCATCTTACAGAAAAAAACCAAACGAACTTTTTGGGCCACTCAGTATTTGAGTGAGGCAATAAAATTCTGATCGGAAGTTCAGTGCTTATTAATTGATTGTTCGATCTTACTGTAGATAAGGGATTGACAAAATACACCTATGGACCACATCTAGACTGCTGGCTGGCATTTAACGACTTGGGACTTTTTACATTTTTAAATCATTGAACAAAAATCAAAAGAATGTTTTGTGACATGAAAATGTTATGTTTTGTAAGTTAAACTTTTGGAGTACAGTTATGCCCATTTGTTAATGTATATGACTGCTTTCTTGCTACAGTGGCAAAATGAGTAGTTGTGGCAGGTTGCTTGTGGCATCCATTACTTTGTGCTGCTGTTTGGTGTACTACAAATTGCAGTGATGCAGTTATAACTTGATAGGCACATGTGGAACTGTAGCATGATATTTGCAAAACTTTCAGTTATCCATGCATACCTGTCTTTTCAAATAGGAAAAAAGTGGATTTTAAATGTCACACTTTTAAGGGACATGTGGGAAGGGACTTTTAAGGGAATGTGGGTTATTTTGTTTTGAATTAGATGGCAAGGTATTTATTATGCATTTTTACTATAGCTCTGCTAAAAGAGTACAACATATATGGATAATACCAAACTTAAGTACTGGACACGATATTCCCAATTCACAGGAAAGCAATGGGCAGGGAAATTAGAAACTTTAGAATGAAATATTTCATCATGGCAGAATTTCTTAAAATAACAAAACCAAAACTTGTAAACTTTCAAATATGGTTCAGAAGTAGACATTAATCATGGCTAAAATTCACAGCTTTCCCTGTTAATGTTGGTTGGGGGGTGATAATCTCCCTTCTCATGTGTATGAGTTAACTGATTTTGGCTCTTAATGCTTTTGATTGTAATCCAGGCTGTCTTAATATTGATCCAGTTTTCTCTTTCTCTGTTTTCTAGCCCCTGTTTTTTCATATGGTTTGAAGGTAGGATATCTGAATTAGTAACAGCAGGATAGAATTAGATATGGGTAGGTTTATTTGAATCTGACTAAACTTCATGTACCTTATCTGTAAAATAACATCAACTTCAGGTTAAATTTTTTCTTGTTGTTTGCTTATAAGAAATCTCTCAAGTAATATACTCAAATTTTTTTTTTTAAATAAAGAAACAAACCCACTGAGGCAGAAAGGTAAAATTTTACCTAACTGTGGCGAGAAGGAAATGGCAACCCACTCCAGTGTTCTTGCCTGGAGAATCCCAGGAACAGGGGTGTCTGGTGGGCTGCCGTCTATGGGGTCGCACAGAGTTGGACACGACTGAAATGACTTAGCAGTGGCTCTCCCATATGGAGGTTAATAGACCAGCCTCATATAGGTGCCTTTAGAGGCCAGGCAGGTAACAAGTGTAAGACTTACGGAGTATCAAAGCTTGCCTTGCCTAAAAGCAGTAAAATTTAGACTTAAAAAATATTCCTTCCTGGCCAGATAATACCTGATTATCAGTTTTCTACCTTTGCCCTTATTCAGAATCTGATTAGTCACTTTTATTTGAGTTGGACATATTAACAATTTATAATTAGTTTGATGTCATAGTTTTAAAAGCTTAACCACTTATGTAAACTTATTCTTTTAGAGTGTCTCAGAAAGTGATAGTGTAATTCTTTAATAAGAATTAAGCATTATTAGAATGATTAGTATTATTTTTACTATTTAGTTAGATAAGAAAATGCAAGAAAAATGTCAAAATATGAATTGTCTAGTCAAATTGGTAAATTGAAATGCAAGTTCAGTTGATTAGCAAGTTCACAGAAGTCTGACTGGTGGTATAGATGCCTTCAAAGCTTCACTAATTCTGTACCAAGCCATGTTGTAATATACATCTGAAATTTACCTACCTGTTTTTCCTACTTCTGAAAACACTCAAGATTTTGCACGTTAAAAAGGGAGTTAGATGAATGGGTTCTCAGCTGATGTGTCATAGCAGCATATTACTCTCGAGCAATTCACAGATCTACTGCCAAATTCTAAACAGCATGAAATTAATTTTTATTACAGTGGCACATTTGATGTCTGTTTGATTTACTGTTGAGTCCAGTGGGTCATTTAATGTGACATGATGAAACTTGGGAAAAAGGCAATCTCATGTTGAAAAGTTGTTTGAAAACTTTGTCTTTTCAGTAGAGAGCATTGTCAAGTAGTAATCAGTTTTGCTTATAGAGTAGTTTTGTGATGATATGTAGTTTTTAAGTAAATGTTCTATTGAAATATATATAGAGGTGTAAAAATCTAAAGCATATAGTTCAGTCAATATGCATAAAGTAAACACACTTGTAAATTAAACAACCAGAATGAGAAAGTACATTATTACCCTATAGGCCTGTACTCTTTGAGTCTCCTTCCAGTTATTATATACTACCTGTGAACCTAACTTCTGACAACATAGGTTAATGTGCCTGTTTTAAATTTTTATGTTTAAAAACATAAAAACAAATGTTTTTTATAATGTGCTGGGACTTCGTTGCTGGAGGGGCTGTTTTCTACTTGGAGTGCAAGGGCTTCTCTTGTTACAGAGCGTGGACTGCAGGGCTTCAGCAGCTACGGCACATGAGCTCAGCAGTTGCAGCTCCTGGTTTCCAGAGTACAGGTTCAGCAGTTGTGGAGCACAGGCCTAGTTGCCCCTCAGCCTGTGGGATCCTCCTGCACCAGGGATCGAACTTGTCTTTCCTGCATTGGCAGACAGATTCTTTACCACTGAGTCACCAGGGAAACCCCCAAATTTTATTGAAACAGAACCATACAATATGTACTGGTTTGTGACTGACTGCTTTTGTCCCACATTATGAGGTAATTCACGTTGCTTTTGATTGTAGTTTGTTCATTGTCGCCACAGCATTCATTTTATGAATGTACTAAAATTTATCCATTCAAATATTGGTGGCCATTTGAGTTTTTTATAGTATGTTTTACTATTATGAATATTTTGTTTAACATGTCTCTTGGGGAACATATGCACACATTCTGTTGTTTACATCCTTATTTTAGAGTGGACTTGCCGAGTTATAAGTTGCGCGTGAGTTCAGCTTTGCTAGATAGTGCCAAGTAGTTTTCTTAAATGGTTGTATCAAGTTATACTTCTGCCAATAGTGTTTGAGATTTTTAATTGCTTTGTATTCTTACTAATACTTGATATTACCTGTCTTTGACATTTTAGTCGGTAACCATATCTTGCGGTTTCACATCTATGGATTCAACCAACTACAGATAGAAAATACTCGGAAAAAAATTTTCAGAGTTATAAAGAGCAGAGCCACCCTGGCAACTATTTACATAGCATTTACGTTGCGTTAGGTATTATATGTAATCTAAAGATGATTTTAAAGTATATAGAAGAAAAAAAGGGTATAGAAGGTTGTGTGTAAGTTGTATATAAATATTATTTCATTTTATGTAAGGATTTTATTTATCTACAAGGGTCGTGGAACCATTCTCCCATGAATTCTGGGCCATGACTGTTTATGTGCATCCTTATGCCTGTACCAAATTGTCTTGCTTATTATAGTTTTGTAGTAAGATTTAAAGTTGGTAGTAAGTCTCCATCTTTGTTCTTTTTTGAGTTTATTTTAGTTATTCTATTATAGGTCCCTTGATTTTCTATATGTGTTTTAGCATTGGCCTGTTGTCTACAAAAAAGCCAGCTGGGAACTTGATAGAAATTATGTTGAATTTGTAAGCCAGTTCTGAGGAGTATTGCCATCTTAACAACATGATTCATGAACTTAGGACATCTTTACATTTATAGGCATACCTTGCTTTGTTGTGCTTTGCAGCTGCTGTGTTTTTTACAAATGCAAGTTTTGTGGTAACTGCATCAAGCAAATCAGTGCCATTTTTCCAACAGCATTTGCTCTCTACATGTATCTGTCACATTTCGGTAACTCTTGCAATATTTCAAACCCTCCACCAGCAAAAAGATTACATCTTGTTGAAGGCTCAGATGATGATTAGCATTTTTTAATTGTAGTTTTAAATTAAAGTATGTGTATATATATATATATATTTTTCTACACAATGCTGTTGCACACTTGCCAGACTACAGTATAGTATAAGTGTAACTTACATGTACTGGGAAACCAAAAAATCTGTCTCACTTACTTTATTGTGAAACTCAATTTATTGTGATGGTCTGGAACCAAACCCACAGTATCTCCAAGGTATGCCTGTATTTAGGAATTCTCTAATTTCTTTCAACAGTATTTTACAGGTTTCGGAATATAGGTTTACATGTTAAGAAATTTATTTCTAACTAGTTTGCCCTTGACCATTGTCGTGGTTGGGATGCCAACCTTCTGAGCAGGCAAAGCAAAAATCTGTGTATAATTTACAGTCATTTCTGTAAGTCCAGTTCTTTTGAAGTGGAATATAAACTTGACTTCGTTAAAATGATCCAGTCAAGTCACTAAACAAACAACTGGCAGTCCTGGGGGTTGGGGTGATAAGCATTACAAAAGAAGGCAGAAATGGAAAAATGAAAGGACAAAGATTATGTGATATATAAAGAAAAGAAAAAGCAAAATAGCAGGCATAAGTCCAACTATATCAACAGTAACATTAAGTGTAAATAGAATAAACAAGCCAACCAAAAGACAGCAATTGTTAGGCTGGATTAAAAATAAAACCAAAAAATAAGACCCAACTACATACTGTCAACAAAAGATATAATTTATATTCAAATACACAAATAGATTCAAAGAGTCAGACAGGACTGAGCAATGGAACAACAATGGAAGGTAAGAAAAGATATCATACAAACAGCAACAGCAAGATAATGGCTATACCTATGATTCTGCATCCATAGATAAAACCAGCCATGAATTGTGTGATACTGTAGTATTAAAAAGTGAAGTTGCTCAGTTGTGTCCTAGTCTTTGTGATCCTATGGATTGTAGGCTGCCAGGCTCCTCTATCCGTGGGATTTTCCGGTAAGAATACTGGAGTGGGTTGCCATTTCCTTCTCCAGGGGATCTTCCCAACCCAGGGATTGAACCTGGGTCTCCCGCACTTCAGGTAGACTCTCTACTGTCTGAGCCACCAGGGAAGCCCACTGTAGTATTTACTATTGGAAATACTACCAGTGTGTAGGCATACGTGTGCTGTTCAAACCCATGCTGTTCAGGGTCAACTGTATTGTGTTCTTTCTAATACTATTATAAATGAAAATATCTTAATTTCATTTTTTTGAGTTGTCTGTTTCTTCATATTCATTGCTTACTGCATAAAAATGAAATTGAGTTTTATACATTAGTCTTTCATTCTTCAATATATTCTGGGGACTAGGAAGTACTTTAATTAGTATAGCCATTATCTTGCTGTTGCTGTTTATATGATATCTTTTCTTACCTTCCATTGTTGTTCCATTGCTCAGTCCTGTCTGACTCTTTGAATCTATTTGTGTATTTGAATATAAATTATATCTTTTGTTGACGGTATGTAGTTGGGTCTTATTTTTTGGTTTTATTTTTAATCCAGCCTAACAATTGCTGTCTTTTGGTTGGCTTGTTTATTCTATTTACACTTAATGTTACTGTTGATATAGTTGGACTTATGCCTGCTATTTTGCTTTTTCTTTTCTTTATATATCACATAATCTTTGTCCTTTCATTTTTCCATTTCTGCCTTCTTTTGTAATGCTTATCACCCCAACCCCCAGGACTGCCAGTTGTTTGTTTAGTGACTTGACTGGATCATTTTAACGAAGTCAAGTTTATATTCCACTTCAAAAGAACTGGACTTACTCAGGGAACATTTCATGGAAGGATGGGCACAATAAAGGACAGAAACGGTAAGGACCTAACAGAAGCAAAAGAGTTTAAGAAGAGGTGGCAAGAAAACACAGAACTATACAAAAAAGGTCTTAGTGACTTGGATAACCAAGATGGTGTGGTCTTTCACCTAGAGCTAGACATCCTGGAGTGTGAAATCCAGTGGGTCATAGGAAGCATTACTATGAACAAAACTAGTAGAGGTGACCAAGGCTAGTGGAGGTGACAGAATTCCAGTTGAGCTATTTAAAATTGTACAAGGTGATGCTGTTAAAGTGCTGCAGTCAATGGGTCAGCAAATTTGGAAAACTCAGCAGTGGCTACAGGACTGGAAAAGGTCAGTTTTCATTCCAATCCCAAAGAAGAGCAATGCCAAAGAAAGTTTAAACTATTGTACAATTGCACTCATTTCACAAAGCAAGGTTATGCCAAAAATCCTTCAAGTGAGGCTTCAGCAGTATGTCAGCTGAGAACATTCAGATGTACAAGTTGGGTTTTGAAGAGGGAGGAACCAGAGATCAAATTGCCAACATTTGTTGGATCATGGAGAAAGCAAGGGAATTCCAGAAAAACATCTACTTCTGCTTCATTAACTCTGCTAAAGCCTTTGACTGTGTGGATCACAACAAACTGGATAATTCTTAAAAGAGATGAGAATACCAGACCACCTGACCTGTCTCCTGAGAAACCTGTATGCAGGTCAAGAAGCAACAGTTAGAACCAGATGTGAAACAACTGACTGGTTGTAAATTGGGAAAGGAGTACGTCAAGGCTGTATATTGTTAACCTACCTATTTAACTTTTATACATGGTACATCATGCAAAATACTGGGCTGGATGAAAGATAAATGGAAATTAAGATTGCCAGGAGAAATATCAACAACCTCACATGTGCAGATGATATCACTCTAATGGCAAAAAGTGAAGAGGAACTATTGAGCCTCTTGATGAGAGTGAAGGAGGAGAGTGAAAAAGCTGACTTGAAACTCATTGGTGCTGCTGCTGCTGCTAAGTCGCTTCAGTCGTGTCCAACTCTGTGCGACCCCAGAGATGGCAACCCACCAGGCTCCCCTGTCCCTGGGATTCTCCAGGCAAGAACACTGGAGTGGGTTGCCATTTTCTTCTCCAACGTGTGAAAGTGAAAAGTGAAAGTGAAGTCTCTCAGTCGTGTCCGACTCCTAGCGACCTCATGGACTGCAGGCTACCAGGCTCCTCTGTCCATAGGATTTGCCACGCAAGAGTACTGGAGTGGGTTGCCATTGCCTTCTCTGTGAAACTCGTTAGAAAAACTAAGACCATGGCATCTGGTCCCGTCACTTCATGGCAAATAGATGGGGAAAAAGTGGAAACAGTAACAGATTTTATTTTCATGGGCTCCAAAATCACTGTGGACAGTGACTGCAGCCATGAAATTAAAGACACTTGCTCCTTGGAAGGAAAGCTAGGACAAACCTACACAGCATGTTAAAAAGCAGAAACATCACTTTGCTGACAAAGATCTGTATAGTAAAAGCTGTATGGTTTTTTCATTAGTCATGTATATTTGTGATAGTTGGGCCACAAAGAAGAATGAGTGCCAAAGAATTGATGCTTTTGAATTGTGATGCTGGAGAAGACTCTTGAGAGTCCCTTGGACTGCTATGAGATCAAACTAGTCAATCCTAAAGGAAATCAGCTCTGAGACTATTCTTTGGAAGACTGTTGCTGAAGCTCTAATTCTACAGCCACCTGAAGAGCTAACTCGTTGGAAAAGACCCTGATGCTGGGAAGCATTGAGGGCAAGGGGAGAAGGGGTGACAGAGGATGGTTAGATCGCGTCTCCAACTCAGTGGGCAAGAATGTGAACAAACCCTGGATAGAAGACAGAAGAGTCTGGCATGCTGCAGTCCATGAGGTTGCAGAGTTGGATACAACTTAGTGACTGAACAATATGAAGCCTCTGATATTTCTTTAACAGAGGGCTTAATCTTGGACATATGTAGTCATCCTGGCATATCATGATTTTAGGTGGGTTCTGTTTATATTTTTGATCTGTTATGATATCTGCCTCTTTTGATATCATACCAGGCTGTGCCTTGGGATATAACTTTTTCCACAGTCTTTTGTAATGAAATTCAGACCCTGTTCCAAGATAGTTTTTGAGATTGTCTTTGAGGTTTGTCATGATCCCAGGTGGGTTCCTTTTTAGGTTCCTTGTATCTCTGATAAAAGTTGACTTATAGTTTAGCTCATTGTTTTCACGAAGGTATCAACTTCCTCTTGTTTACCATCAAAATTTCTGTTTCAGGAAGTGCTCTTCGTTTTGAACTTTTGCATATTCTGTTCCAAGTAAAGTCAGTTGTTTTGGGAAATACTTCAGAGCTTTCTGTTCTTACAGGCTACCTCTTCCCTTGGGTACATTATCTGAGCCACTGCTCTGGAGCTGTCAGTCAGTTCAGTTGCTCAGTCATTTCCTACTCTTTTCAACCCCATGGACTGCAGCACGCCAGGCCTCCCTGTCCATCACCAACTCCCAGAGTTTACCCAAACTCGTGTCCGTTGAGTCGGTGATGCCATCCAACCATCTCATCCTCTGTCGTCCCCTTCTCCTGCCTTCAGTCTTTTCCAGCATCAGGGTCTTTTCCGGTGAATTGGCTCTTTGTATCAGGTGGCCAAAGTATTGGAGTTTCAGCTTCAGAATCAGTCCTTCCAATGACTGTTCAGGACTGATTTCCTTTAGGATTAACTGTTTTGATCTCCTTGCAGTCCAAGGGACTCTCAAGAGTCTTCTCCAACACCACAGTTCAAAAGCATCAATTCTTCGGTGCTCAGCTTTCTTTCTGGTCCAACTCTCGCATCCATATGGAAAAACAATAGCTTAGATTAGACGGACCTTTGTCAGCAAAGTAATGTCTCTGCCTTTTAATATGCTGTCTAGGTTGATCATAGCTTTCTTCCAAGGAGCAAGCGTCTTTTAATTTCATGGCTGCAGTCACCATCTCCAGTGATTTTTGGAGCCCAAGAAAATAAAGTCTGTTATTATTTCCATTGTTTCCCCATCTATTTGCTTTGAAGTGATGGGACTGGATGCCTTGATCTTCGTGTTTTGAATGTTGAGTTTTAAGCCAGCTTTTTCACACTCGTTTTTCACTTTCAAGAGGCTCTTCAGTTCCTCTTTGCTTTCTGCCATAAGGGTGGTGTCATTTGCATATCTGAGGTTATGGATATTTCTCCCAGCAATCTTGATTCCAGCTTGTGCTTCATGCACCCCAGCATTTCACATGATGTACTCCACATGTAAGTTAAATAAGTAGGGTGACAATAAGCAGGATGTCTGGATCTAGATGAGTGATCACACCATCGTGGTTATCTGGGTCGTTAAGATCTTTTTGGTATAGTTCTTCTGTGTATTCTTGCCACCTCTTAATATCTTCTGATTCTATTAGGTCCATACTGTTTCTGTCTTTTATTGTGCCTGTCTTCACATGAAATGTTCCCTTGATATCTCTAATTTTCTTGAGTTCTCTAGTCTTTCCCATTCTGTTGTTTTCCTCTGTTTTTTTTTTGCATTGATCATTAGGAAGGCTTTCTTATCTCTCCTTGCTATTCTTTGGAACTCTGCATTCAGATAGGTATATCTTTCCTTTTCTCCTCTGCCTTTCGCTTCTCTTCTTTTCTCAGCTTATTTGTAAGGCCTTCTCAGACAACCATTTTGCCTTTTTGCATTTCTTTTTCGTGGGGATGGTCTTGATCACTGCCTCCTGTACAGTGTTACAATCCTCCATCCATAGCTCTTCAGGCACTCTGTCTATCAGATCTAATCCCTTGAATCTGTTTGTCACTTCCACTGTATAATCATAAGGGTTTTGATTTAGGTCATACCTGAATGGTCTAGTTGTTTTCCCCACTTTCTTCAATTTAAGTCTGAATTTGGCTATAAGGAGTTCATGATCTGAGCCACAGTCAGCTCCTGGTTCCATCTTCGGCTGCAAAGCATATAATCAGTTTCAATTCAGTGTTGACCATCTGGTGATGTCCATGTGTAGAGTGTCTCTTGTGTTGTTGGGAGAGCTGTAGGTGGGGCTAATGGCTCACTCACATGCAATGACTTCCCTGTTGTATGAGCAGGATACTAGATGGAGTACAGTTGTCTTATTGCTTTCCTCCTCTTAGGCATGCAACCTGTGCGTTACAAGCAGATGATCAAGTTGGCCCCAGAATTTTTGTCCTGCTGTGTCTAGGACAGAGTTGTGTCTTATATTTTGGGGCTGTGTGGAGGAAGGGAATTTCTGACCTCTTGGTTGTGCTGCCTTGAATTTAGCATCTGCAGTCCGGAGCTGTGTAGGATGAGAAATGCTGATGGCCTACCCCTTGACTTGGAGCCTGTGGGAAAGGTCTTTTTGGTCCTATCTACCTGGAGCTGGGGGAGGTGGAGAGTGGGTTGTAGCTTCAGTGCCACAGACTTGCTGTTTTTTCCACCAAACAGCAAGTTTAACTTTCCTTAAATGTTTGTTTGTTTCTTCTTGTTTTTAAAAACTGTATGGTCTGAGGACAATTGCCAGAAATTTCAAGTGGTTATTAAAAAAAAAATGCCCCAGTTATGGTTATTTCCCCATGAAGGCATCTGCAGAGTCCCTTCCACTACATTTTCAAAAATTGTTCCTGTTCTGTTTTTTAAGAAAATCAGTATCTTCATGGAAAATCAGTATCTTCATGAAAAGAAGGATATCTTCTTTTCCTGTCTTTTTGCCTTAAACAAAAGGGTACTTAACGTCTTTTGTTTGAAGTGGGTTTCTTTTAGAGAATGTATTGTTGGAGCATGTTTTAATTTTATCCATTCTGCCAACTTTTGTCTTTTAACATGTGGATTTAGACCACTTATATTTTAAGGCAGTTATTAATATGCTAGGTATTAAATCTCTTACTGCTTGATTCCTCTGTTTCTGTTTTCTTGCCTTCATGTATGTTATGTAAATATTTTTTAAAATTCCATCTTTTCTTAATACTCACTTTGATTTATTGTCTGGCAGCACTGGGTCTTAGTTGTGCCATGGAGCATCGTTAGTGGCAGCATGTGCGATCTGGTTCCCACACCAGGGTTGAGCCTGGGCCTCTTGCGTTGGGAGAGTGAGTCTTAGCCGCTGGACTATCAGGAAGTTCTAAGATTCCCTCTTTATAGTGTTCTTATATAGTTTTATATAGTGCTTGATAGTTTCTTAGTGATTGTTTTAGATCTTGTATTATTCATTTTTAACTTACAGTCTATACCTGATTTATTATTTGGAGTTGAGTGTGGAAACTTATGTTCAGATCCTTTCACCCGCTCCTGTTGTAAACTAGGGTCATCTTTAGATATTTCCCTTACATTACACACAGCACCTTATGAGATGTTGTTATAATTTTTACATCAGCCGTCACGTGAGATTTCAGGTGCCCATGAGGAAACGCATTGTTTACCCTCATTCTTAGCCATTACAGTGTTCTTTTCTGAAGAGTGAAGTTCATTCTATTAACACATCTTCCCTGTTTAGCAAACTTCCTTTAATCATACATTTAAGGGTAGGTTTGCCAGTGACAAATTTTTGTTTGCTTTGTGAGAATATCTTTTTGATTGGCTTTCATGCCTGAAGGATATTTCTTTTTGAGTACACGCCTTGTTGATTTTTTCCCTTTTCTTCTTTGAACAACTTTGTTCCACTTCCTTATGTCCCGCATTGAGAAATCCACTGCTGTTGGAATTGATGTTCCTTGTAACGCAGTTACGTTGGCTCCTTTCAAGGTTTTCCTGTGTCTGTAAGCTTTCAGAACTCAATGATGGGTCTTGGTGTGTTTTCCTTTGGATTTATTCTGTAAGTCCTTTAGATTTATCCCTCTAATTCCATTCTTGAGGGTTTTGAATATGAATGATTATATCTTGGCCAGTTCAGGAGATTTTCAGTCATTATTTGTTGGAATACTTTCTGAGTTCCACTGCTCCTCCTAGGGTGGTAGTGGTATGAATGTTAGCCATTTTCTTATTGTCCTACAGATTGTTGGACTGGTAAATAGTTTTTCATCTATTCTGGGTAAATTATATTGATTTGGTCTGAAGTTCAATGATTCTGTTCTTTGTCATTTTCACTTTATTATTGAGGTAATTTATCAAGTTTTTAAAGTTATTTTAGTTTATTTATTAAGGCTGTTGTATAGGCTTCCCAGATAGCTGTGTGGTAAAGAATCCACCTGCCAGTGCAGGAGATGCAAGAAATTGGGGTTCAATCCGTGGGGTCAGAAAGAAAATGGCAACCCACTCCATGTTCTTGCCTGGAAAATTCCCTGGACAGAGGAACCTGGTGGGCCACAGTCTGTGAGGTCACAGAGAGTCAGACACGACTGTGCACCCGCGTATGTGTGTTAATCCCTTTAAGTTGTTTGTCACGTCGCTCTAGGATCGGATTCTCTTGAACATATGTCAGCTGTTTTTCCTCATTTAAATTAGAATGATCCTAGTTGTTAGTTTGACTGATTTTTGAGTGTTTTGTGATATTGTGGGTATTATATTCTGATACTCAGGGTCATATTTAATCCTTTTTAGCAAGCAGTTTTCCTGTGGAACGACATGATAGCTAAATGTGTTTTGGCTTCTCCTTGGGCCCTTAATGAAAACTGACCTTTTCCAGTCCTGGGGCCACTGCTGAGTTTTCCAGATTTGCTGGCATATTGAGTGCAGCACTTTCACAGCATCATCTTTCAGGATTTGAAATAGCTCAACTGGAATTCCGTCACCTCCACTAGCTTTGTTTGTAGTGATGCTTTCTAAGGCCCACTTGACTTCACATTCCAGGATGTCTGGCTCTAGATGAGTGATCACACCATCGTGATTATCTGGGTCATGAAGATCTTTTTTATACAGTTCTTCTGTGTATTCTTGCCACCTCTTCTTAATATCTTCTGCTTCTGTTAGGTGCATACCATTTCTGTCCTTTATTGAGCCCATCTTTGCATGAAATATGCAGATGACACCACCCTTATGGCACAAAGTGAAGAGGAACTAAAAAGCCTCTTGATGAAAGTGAAAGAGGAGAGTGAAAAAGTTGACTTAAAGCTCAACATTCAGAAAACGAAGATCATGGCATCTGGTCCCTTCACTTCATGGGAAATAGATGGGGAAACAGTGGAAAGAGCATCAGACTTTATTTTTTTGGGCTCCAAAATCACTGCAGATGGTGACGGCAGCCATGAAATTAAAAGACGGTTACTCCTTGGAAGAAAAGTTATGACCAACCTAGATAGCATAATCAAAAGCAGAGACATTACTTTGCTGACTAAGGTCCGACTAGTCAAGGCTATGGTTTTTTCAGTGGTCATGTATGGATGTGAGAGTTGAACTGTAAAGAAGGCTGAGCACCAAAGAATTGATGCTTTTGAACTGTGGTGTTGGAGAAGACTCTTGAGAGTCCCTTGGACTGCAAGGAGATCCAACCAGTCCATTCTGAAGGAGATCAGCCCTGGGATTTCTTTGGAAGGAATGATGCTAAAGCTGAAGCTCCAGTACTTTGGCCCCCTCATGCAAAGAGTTGACTCATTGGAAAAGACTGATGCTGGGAGGGATTGGGGGCAGGAGGAGAAGGGGATGACAGAGGATGAGATGGCTGGATGGCATCACTGACTCGATGGACATGAGTCTGAGTGAACTCTGGGAGCTGGTGATAGACAGGGAGGCCTGGCATGCTGTGATTCATGGGGTCGCAAAGAGTTAGACACGACTGAGTGACTGAACTGAACTGGGCCCTAATGTCACCATTTCAGCAGAAGTGGAGTGCTGACTCTTAACTGCCTTGTTGCAAATGCTACTGCTGCTGCTGCTAAGTCGCTTCAGTCGTGTCCGAATCTGTGCGACCCCATAGACAGCAGCCCACCAGGCTCCTCCATCCCTGGGATTCTCCAGGCAAGAATATTGGAGTGGGTTGCCATTTCCTTCTTCAATGCATGAAAGTGAAAAGTGAAAGTGAAGTAGCCCAGTCGTGTCTGACTCTTCGAGACCCCATGGACTACAGCCCACCAGGCTCCTCTGTCCATGGGATGTTCCAGGCAAGTGTACTGGAGTGGGTTGCTACCTCCTTCTCCATGTTGCAAATGAATGAGCTGAAATTTCAGTTATCACTTGCTCTTTCCTTACAAAAGTGGAATATACTAACTCATAAATTTGTTGTCGACTCATTGGAAAAGATCCTGATGCTGGGAAAGATTGAGGGCAGGAGGAGAAGGGGGCAACAGAGGGTTAGATGGTTGGATGACATCACCAACTCAATGGACATAAGTTTGAGCAAACTCTGGGAGATAGTGAAGGACAGGGAATCCTGCCATGCTACAGTCCATATGGTCACAGAGTCAGACACGACTTAGCAACTGGACAACAACAACGTGTACTGGTGGCTCGGTGGTAAAGAATCTGCCTACAGGCGTTTCGGTTCCTGGGTTGGGATGATGCCCTGGAGAAAGAAATGGCAACCCATTCTAGTATTCTTGCCTGGGAAAAGCAAGAGTCAGGCTGGACTTAGCAACTAAACAACAATGCTCAATTCCGCTGAGCATCACTGACAAAGGGAAGAGAAAGCTTAGGGCTGACTCCCTCCACCTTTTTTGCTGTAGGGTAAGGGTGGAATCTCCGCTTCCCCTGAACTTCAGCATACCGGAGACTGGAAGTGGAGTGATGACTTGCCTCACTTTCCACCATGTTATTCTGTCTTGTTGTTATCTAGTGGGGGTACAAGTTCAGTTCCCTGTTACTACCCTCCGACACGGAGGGCAAGATTTACTTTTAGTAGTTTAGGTAAGAAAGACTATTGGCTTCAATTAAAATGTCCTTTATTTAAGATCACAGCAGTGGAGATACTGAGGATTTTTTCCTTTTGTTTTTTCAGCTTTGTTGAGATATCCTTGTGAAGTTGCTCAGTTATGTCTGACTTTTTGCGATTCCATGGACTGTAGCCTGCCAGGCTCCTCTGTCATGGAATTCTCCGAGCCAGAATACTGAAGTGGGTAGCCGTTCCCGGGTCTCCTGCATTGCAGGTGGCTTCTTTACCATCTGAGGCACCAGGGACGCCCTGTGAAGTATAGTTGACAAAATTGTAAGGTATTTGAGATGTACATCCTAATGATTTGGTACATAGTGTGAAAGGACTCCTCCATGTCTATTCAGTTAACCCATCCATCACCTTGTGTTTTTATATATATGGGTGAGAATATTTAAGTTCTAGTCCCTAAGGAAATTTCAACTGTGTAATGCAGTGTTATCAACTGTGGTCACCATGTTGCACATTAGATTTTTCAGTCATTATTCATCTTAGCGCAGAGAATTTGTATCCTTTTATCAGCTTCTCTCTATTCTTCTATTCTCCCCCGCCCCCTGCCAACCCCTGGCAACCACCTCTACTGTTTCTTTGAGTTTTGACTTTTCAGGTTTTTTCCCAGCTTCCACATGTAAGTGGCACCGTGCAGTATTTGTGTTTGTCTGGCTTATTTCCTTTAGGTCCATCTGCGCTGTCACAAAAGGCAGGGCTTCCTCCTTCCTCGTGGCTGAATACCGTCCCATTTTTGGTCTGTCTGGCTGCCTGTATGCATGTGTGCTATGCATACCTGCGCATCTTCTTTAAGCATGCATCTGTGGACGGACACTTAGGTGGTTCCCCTGTCTGGTTATTGTGAGTAATGCTGCCATGAACACGGGAGTGCTGGTATCTCTTTGACATCTTGTTTGCTTTTCTCTTTTTGGAGATATACCCAGAAGTGGAATTGCTGGGTCATATGGCAGTTCTCATTTGTTTTAGAAACCTTTGTACTGTTGTTCATAATGGCTATACCAGTTTACAGTCCCACCATCAGTACACAACTATTTGCTTTTCTCCACATCCTCACTACTTGTTATCTTTTTTTTGTTGTTTTTCCAACCAGGAACAGGTCATGATAGAAAAAAATCAGAATAAGAGAATCAGAATAAGAATTAGAATATTCTATATTGAGAACAGCTGAGAAAGCATTTTTGACTATTACAGTTATTTAACAAAAAAGTTAAGGAAATGTACCCGACCCAATTTTTCTCGTAAAATGTGGAAAGGGGATGCATGGAAGCAGTTGGTTTCTTTGGTGAGCACAGCCATTGTTCGTACTCGTTCCAACATGAGCATGATGAAACTGGTAAACTGGTATAGCTTCTAACATGATGGTGCTGTTTCCTTGTATTAAGGAAATACTGTTAAGGAAATGTGTTAACCCCCATTCCAGTGTTGTCCTGTTGCCACTAGTTGCCATCTCCACACATTCATCTACCACAACACTCATAAACGGATCAAATCCCCACAATATTCCTTGGACATATCTGCCATCATTTAATTTCAATAACTTCTTGTCCAGAAATATCTTCAACTCAGGAGAGTGAGCTTTGCTCATGATGTCTCCTCAGCTGATATGTCTTTTTGATGAAAGCCTTTCTTTACAGATTTGAGATGATATCTGACTGTGGTTTTGGTTTCTGTTTCCTGATGGATAGTGATGTTGAGCACCTTTGCAGGTACCTGTTGGCCAGTTGTATTTCTTCTTTGCAAAAATGTCTATTCCATTTCTTTGTCCATTTTTAAATTGGATTATTTATATTTTATTGAGTTACTCGAGGTCTTTATGTATTTTGATTATTAGCTTCTTACCAGATAATGACTTGCAAATATTTTCTTCCATTTTGTAGATTGCCTTTTCATTTTGTTGATATTTTCCTTTACTGTGCAAAAGTGTTTTAGTTTTGATGTTTCCCATTTGTTTATTTTTGTTTTGTTACTTTTGCTCATGGCATCAAACTAAAAAAAAACTGTTGTCAAGACTGATGTCAAAGCACGTATCCCCTTTGTATCCTTCTAGGAGTCTATAGTCTCTGGTCTTTGATTTTTGTGAATGGTGTAAGACAGGGGTTCAGTTTCATTCTTTCTTTCCACATTGCATGTGGCAGTCCAGTTTTCCCAATACTTTTTGTTAAGTGGATATAGTGAGGATTTCTTTAGGTCCTGACGTTTGACACTTTATAAGTGTGAAATGATAGAATCATGGTTCATTGAATTCTTGCTTCAATTCCTGTTCTATGGAAGGCAGTATTAGGATGATTTCTGCTCTCAGGATAGCATGCGGTGGTTTGGAAGACCTAAATAAGCACTTAACTTCAATTGAAGGGATGATCAATATAATTTATTATTTAGCTATCTGTATATTTGTATTTATTTTTTTGGTCATGCCATGCACCTTGTGGGATTTTAGTTCCTCGATGAGGCATTGAACTTGTGGCTCTTGGCAGGAGAGCCGGGAGTCCTAAACCTGGATGTGCAGGGAATTTCCAATATGATTTATTTTTTGCAAATTAGAAAATTTACAGGCCAGAGGGTCTTGGTCAAGGTTATTTAGCTCTGTTTTCCCACTATTTCATGTTTAATAGTTATTTTGAAAAAGTAGAACATGGACATGGTTAAAATTTTGAACAAGATAAATGATTAAAACTTATTGAAACCCAGAAATCACTAACATATAAAATGCTAGTTATATAATTTTTACCAGAAAATGTAAAACAACTAAGAAGCTATTAAGAGTAGAAGAAGTCTTATTTGGTAGGACATTACCTCAGAATAAAACATCATATTATCATTATGCAGTCTCACTCAAGTACAGTTTTAACACAGCTGCCTCTTTAATATTTCTTCTTGAATGACCCAGATGCATCTCAAACTTATCATGTCTAAAATTGAACGTGTCTCAAAAATTTCAAAATGTCCTCTTTGTAAGCTCTTATTCTTTTTATTCCTAAGCAAGAAACTTGGGAATGATCCTTGTCTCTCTATTCCCCAATATAATTTTCTTAGACTATTTCGTCTGTGATGTCTTTGTCGTCTTATGTCTTTGGTAATATTGGCCTCTTACTTTTGAGAGTCCCTTGGACTGCAAGGAGATCCAACCAGTCCATTCTGAAGGAGATCAGCCCTGGGATTTCTTTGGAAGGAATGATGCTAAAGCTGAAACTCCAGTACTTCGGCCACCTCATGCGAAGAGTTGACTCATTGGAAAAGACCCTGATGCTGGGAGGGATTGGGGGCAGGAGGAGAAGGGGATGACAGAGGATGAGATGGCTGGATGGCATCACGGACTCGATGGACGTGAGTGTGAGTGAACTCTGGGAGTTGGTGATGGACAGGGAGGCCTGGCGTGCTTCGATTCATGGGGTCGCAAAGAGTTGGACACGACTGAGCGACTGAACTGAACTGAACCGAAAATGAGTTGTTAATTGTTCTCTTTCCCTTGGTTTTTAATTTTTTAAAGACATTATTTTTAATGTTTTGGCTGCATTGGGTCTTCCTTGCCCGTGGGGCTTCTCTAGTTGTGGCGGGCAGCGTCTGTTCTTCGTCGTGGCGCGTGGGCTTCTCACTGCAGCGGCTTCTCTTGCTGCAGAGCATGGCTCTAGGTGCTCGGGCTTTGGTAGTTTCTGCCCCTGGGGTCAGTAGTTGTGGCCCCTGGGCCCAGTTGCTCCGAGGCATGTGGAATTCTCCCGATAAACTCTGATCCAGTCACTGTCATCAGGCAAGTTCTTCCTCCTCTGCTTTTTAAAGAGTTTGTGTAAGGTTTGTATTATTTTTTTCCTTGAGAGAATTTATCATTGAAAAAACCCAGCAGGCCGGGACTTTCTTTTGTAGAAGATTTTAGTTACAAATTTAGTTTCTTTACTTCATATTATTGTGTTCAGTTTCTCTGTTTCCTTGAGCCAGTATTTGGTAGTTTGTATTTTCTAGGAACTTTCTAGTAGTTTGTATTTTCTAGGAATTTGACTTATTTGTTTGTTTATGGCTGCACCACTTGGCTTGTGAAAACTTAGTTTCCCAACCAGGGATCAAATCTGTGCCCCCTGCAGTGGGAGCATGGAGTCTTAACTACTGGACGGCTGAGGAAGTTCCTTTGACTCATTTAAATTGTCTGTCTTGTTGGTATAAAAACTTTTATAAGTCCCTTTGCTGTTCACCTGAAATTATCACGACATTGTTAATCAGCTGTACCCCCAATACGAAATAAAAAGTTTAGAAAAAAATGAATATTTTAAATTAAGATCTTTGTTATCAGGAAAAAAGCCTTTCATAATATTCCCTTAATTCTTTTGATTTCTGTAGGGTTTGTTGTTAAGTCCTCTGTTTCTTATATTATTGATTTTCATATTCTTTGTTTTCTTTTTTAACCTCTAAATCAATCTCAGTGTATGTTTCCGCACACCCGTAGCCCTATCCCTTCCCTTCCCCCTTCCTCTCCTTACCTGCACCTTATTTCCCATCCTGCTAATTATCAATTTTGTTGATCTTTTCAAAGAATCATCTTTGAGTTTTATCCCCCTTCCCTCCATTGATACCTACTCTGATCTTTATTTTATTCTATTTAATTTGGGTTTGATTTGCAGAATCTGAATTACATGATCAGATTATTGGTTAAAATTTTTGTTGTTGTTTTCTAGTATATTTTTATTTTTTTAAATTATTTTTTGTTGTTGTTCTAGTATATTTTTAAAGCTATAAATTTCTAAGCCTGTGCTGTCAGATGTGTTAGGTAACTTCCATATGTGGCTGTTAATGCTAAAGTTAAATAGTAGATTGAGTTCCTCAGTCATCCTAGTCACATTTCAAGTGTTCACTAATCTCATGTGCCTAATGGCTACCCCATTTGACTTTGCAGATATAGAGCATTTTATGGCAGAATTTCTTTTGGACTCTTAGGTATTGCTTTAACTGTATCCAGTGAATTTGTATATATTAATTTTAACATATTCAGTTCAAGGTATTTTCTGTTTGTCCTCATGGTTTCTTCTTTTACCCGTTGGTTAATTAGAATTTGGTTTTTAAACTTTCTGAAATTTGGGCCTTTCAGATTTATTTCTGTTGTTACCTTCTTATTTAATTGTGGTAGGAGAACATACCATGAATGATCTAAACCCTTTTAAATTATTGAGATTTGTTTGATTAACTAGCACTGCTGCTGCTGTTTACTCACTAAGTCGTGTCCCCAGGGACTGTAGCCCGCCAGACCGCCTCTGTCCATGGGATTTCCCAGGCAAGAATACTGAAGCGGGTTGCCATCTCCTTCTCCAGGGGATCTTCCTGACCCAGGAATCAAACCAGCATCTCCTGCTTGGTGGGCAGATCCTTTACCACTGAGCCACCTGGGAAGCCCATTAATTAGCAAAGTGGAAGTGAAGTCGCTCAGTCATCTCTGACTCTTTGTGGCCCCATGGACTGTAGCCCACCAGGCTCCTCCGCCCGTGGGATTCTCCAGGCAAGAGTACTGGAGTGGGTTGCCATTTCCTTCTCCAGGAGGTCTTCCCAACCCAGGGATGGAACCCGGGTCTCCCGCATTGCAGGCTTTACCATCTGAGCCACCAGGGAAGACTCATTAATTAGCAAAGGGGTTGGCAAACTACTTCTTTAAAGGCCAGGTAATACTATTTTAGGCTCTGTACATGGCACAAGGTCTGTGACATGGCTTATTTCCTCTTCCTCGCATTCACTGTAAATTATGTATTTTATCTTTGTCCCTGGTTCTGGACAGAAGTTGTAAGACTGAGAGATAGGGATGATAAGTGCATCTTTTCATTATTGATAAGAGATCCCTTTTAACCACACCTGGGTTCGATCCCTGGGTTGGGAAGAGCCACTGGAGAAGGGTGTGGCAACCCACTCCAGTATTTTTGCCTGGAGAATTCCATGGACAGAGAAGCCTGGCAGGCTACAGTCCATGGGGTTGCAAAGAGTTGAACACAGCTGAGCAACTGAACTGAACTGATCTTTGTATGGAATGTTCTGTGTAGACCACTTAGATTAAGTTGGTGACTATGTTGTTTAAGGCTTTTATATTTCATTAAGACTATTTTTACTAATTTCTGCCAAATGAGTATTGAAATCTCCATCTGCAATTGTTTAATTATCCCTTTCTCCTTTCATTCTTTCATGTTAGTTTTGCTTCATGTATTTTCTTAGGTACATACGCATTTATAATTGTTAGCTATTTTTGATATATTGGTTCTTTAGCATATAAGATGTTTACCTTTATGTCTAGTAAGTAATCTAAGAGTCTTTTCCCTCCACCTTTCATGATTATTTTCATGTTATATCTTTTTCCTTTTTTTTCCACTTTCAGTCGGTTGTGTCTTTATATCTAGAAATGTTTCTTTTAGTTGGATTTTGTCTTTTATCCAGGTTGACAATCTCTGCCTTTTCATTGGACTACTTTGTCCATTTTTTCCCCATCACTTCATGGCAAATTGATGGGGAAAAGTGAAAACAGTGACAGATTTTACTTTCTTGGGCTCTAAAATCACTGCGGATGGTGACTGCAGTCATGAAACTAAGAGATGCTTGCTCCTTGGAAGGAAAGCTATGACAAATCTAGACAGCATATTAAAAAGCAGAGATCAGATTGCTGACAAAGGTCCATCTAGTCAAAGCTATGGTTTTTCCAGCAGTCATATATGGATATGAGAGTTGGACCATAAAGAATGCTGAGCATCGACGCTTTCAAACTGTGGTGTAAGAGAAGAGTCTTGAAAGTCCTTTGGACAGGAAGGAGATCAAAGCAGTCAATCCTAAAGGAAATCAGTCCTGAATATTTATTGGAAGGATTGATGCTGAAGCTGAAACTGTTAATACTTTGGCCACCTGATGCAAAGAGTCGACTCATTTGAAAAGACCTTGATGTTGGGAAAGATAGACGGCGGGAGAAGGGGACAACAGAGGGTGAGATAGTTGGATGGCATCACCGACTCAATGGACATAAGTTTGAGCAAGCTCTGGGAGATGGTGAAGGACAGGGAAGTCTGGGGTGCTGCAGTCCACGGGGTCTCAAAGGGTCGGACACGACTTAGGGACTGAACAACAGCAGCAGTTGTGTGGTTGGATTTAGGATGTTTGTTTTCTCTTTGTCACGTCAGGTTTTGGTTCCTTTCGTTTACTAAGCCTTTGTGTCCAGTATTTTTAATGTTCTTTAAATTTTCTCTCTTTTTGTTTTTACTTTGTTTTTGCCTTAGTTTTTCCTCTAGCAACTATATGTCTAATTTAATACAAGCCATTTCAAGATAATATTGTATTAATTTTGTTAAAATCTAGCAACTTTGCTATAGATACATTCCTCTCCTTTGTAGCTGGGGCTTCCCTGATGGCTCAGATGGTAAAGAATAAGCCTGCAGTGTGGAAGACTTGGGTTGGGGAAATCCCCTGGAGAAAGGAATACCTGCTCCAATATTCTGGCCTGGACAATTCCATGGACAGAGGAGCCTGGCATTCTACAGTCCATGCAGTTGCAAAGAATTGGACACGACTGAGTGACTTTCACTTCTCACTTCTCCTTTATAACTATTTTTTTATTCTGTTTATATGTTTAAAAAACTTTATTCTGATTATCACTTTAAACAATCTTATGTTTTTTTAAAAGAAGTTAAGAGGAAAACAGTCTTTTTTATGTCTTCCATGTTTACCCGTTCTAATGCTTCTCTTTTCCATCCTGTGGATTCAGGGTATTGTCTGATTGCAGTTTTTTTCAGCCTGAATGAACTTCATTTAGTATTTCTTTTGTGGTACAAATATGCTCATGACATTCTATTAATTTTTGTTTATCTGGGGATTGCCTTACTTTGCTTTCAGATTGAAGAATATTTTTTGCTTTATAAAGAATTCTTGGTTCTACAGTCTTTCAGTTACTTTAAATATGTCACTTCATTGCTTTCTGGCCTCCATTGTTTCTGATGAAAAGTCAGATGTTAATGTTGTTGTTCCCCTGTGGGTGAAGAATTGTTTTTCTGTTGCTGTTTTCAGGATTTTCTTTGAAAAATCTTTGCCTTGCAGTAGTTTGAATATGATAAATCAAGGTTCGATTCTGTTTTATTATAGTTGAATTTTTCCAGCTTTTTGACTCTTCAGATTAATGTATTTTATTGAGTTTGGGACATTTTTGGATATTATTTTCTCAAAACATTTTTCCTACTCCTTACTCTTCATCTTCTGAGACTTCCACTGCATTCATTTTGAGATATTGATGTCTCCCTGGCTGTTCCTCCTCCTCCCCCTGTTGTTTGGATCTTTCTTCCTTTTAAGGATTGAATACTTAGATTTATCTACAGGTCCACTAAGTCTGCTATTGAGCCTAGATGTCTGATTAAATTTTTATTTTGGATGTTCTACTTTTCATCTTACGGGTTGTTATTATAATTCCTAATTCTCTCTTCAGACTTCCTATATGTTGAGTACTGCCATCATATTTTACTTTATTCTTAGGAGTATTTTATAATAGCTGCTTTGAAATTTGTTTATTAACTTCAGTGTTTGGACTCAGTTGATTGATTCCCCCCTACCCCAGGTTAAGTCACACTTCTCTGTTTCTTTTTGATTTCCTATCTTATAGCAACTCTGAATTCTGGTTTATTTTTCTGCGGGTTGTTGCTATTTTGTAGTAACTTGCTTAAAGTATAAAATTTGTACAGCTCACACTCATTGATATCTCTTTTCAGTTATTTTTATTTTTACTGCTTAGCCTGGCTTTCTAGGGTTCGCTTCTATTAGTATGTCTGCATAGCTTGGTCAGCCAGTGCTTTACGGTGGAAGTTTCGATCAAATATCTTGAGTTTATCAGCCTCACACCATTAGTGATCCATCTTTGTTTAGTTTAGGAAACACACTAAAAGTTGCAGCCAGTTTTCAGTCTCATTTGGCCTTTTATTTTTGCTGGGCTTTCTTGAGTATCCCTTTTAGTTAGCCAGGTGTGTGTAGAGAGTTTTATCTTAATTCTGTGACTCTCATTTTAAGTGTCTTATGTTTTCCCAGTGGCCTCCTACCTGCAAACTTCAGTGCGTACAAGGTGTTCTTTCCGAACTAGAATACCTACTTTTAGCTGGCAAATCTGTTCACATTTGCTCTCCTGACCTAATTGATCCTGCTTCATATGGTACCAAAGCTGCTTTTTTGTTTTTTAAGTTGAAGTATAGTTGATTTACAGTGTTAGATTAGTTTCAGGCATACAACAGAGTGAGCCAATATTTTTATATATTATACTCCATTTAAAGTTATTATTTGAAGAAAAACAAGGAACAAAATAAAAAACACAAAAAATTATTATATAAGATTGGCTATATTCTCTGTGCTGAAACCCTATCCTTGTAGCTTATTTATCTTATGCTTATGAGTCTGTGCCTCGTAATCACCTACCTTTTTCTTGTGCCTTCTCTTTCCCTCTGCCTGTTGATGTCTCTGTATTTGTATTGGTTTCTGTTGTGTTATATTCATTCATTTGTTTTAGTTTTTAGATTCTGCATGTAGATTTAAGATACAGTATTTGTCTTTCTCTGTTTGACTTATTTCATTAAGCATAATACCCTCCAGGTCTATCCGTGTTGTTTTAAATGGCAGAATTTCACTCTTTTTTTTTTAGTGGCTGAATAATATTATCTATGTATATATATACTTCTTTATCCATCTGTTCATGGTCGCTTAGGTTGCTTCCATATCCTGGCCATTGTAAATAATGCTGCTATGAACATTGGGGTGCATATATCTTTTTGAGTTAGCGTTTTCACTTTCTTTGATTTTATTCCCATATGGTAGTTCTATTTTTAGTTGTTTTTTTTCTTAAGGAACCTCCATATTGTTCTCCAAAGTGGCTGCAGCAGTTTACATTCTTTTTTAATTAAAATTTTTGTTTGTTGTATTTTTGGCTGCACTGGGTCTTCGTTGCTGTGTGTGGGCTTTCTCTCGTGATGGGCAGGGGCTACTTTCTGGTTGCAGTGGCTTCTCGTTGCAGTGGCTTCTCTTATTACGGGGCATGGACGCTAGGCACTCGGGCTTCAGCAGTTGCAGCCTAGAGGCACATTTGCAGCTCCTGGGTTCTAGAGTGCAGGCTCAGCAGTTACAGCACACGGGCTTAGCTGTGGTATCTTCCTGGACCAGGGATAAGTGGTGTCTCCTGCATTGCTCACCGAGGAAGCCCAGCGTTTGTTTACTTTTGGTTTTGTTTCCTTTACCTTAGGAGATAGATGCAGAAATATTGCTACCATTATGTCAAGAGTATTCTGTCTGCGTTTTGTTTTAGGAGTTTTATGGTTTCTGGTCTTAATCCATCTTGAGTTTAGTTTTGTGTGTGGTATGAGAACAGAGCTGCTGTTTTTCATGCTCACCCTCACTCTAGTAAAACTAGGATGGTGCATACTAGAATTTTCGACTGCGAGTAGGGATTGTAGGATCATGCTCAGGCAAGAAGGCCAGTGCCTTCCACTGTTTTTACCATAGCAGATTTTTGTAGAATAAGCATTTCTCATTTTGTCTGATAATGATTGTTTCCCAGTGCTTTGAAATGGATGGGTTCTATGGTTTGTGACAATTTTGTTGAGTTTTATATCTGCACTTTGAGGGGAGGGTTCACTTTTCATTCTTCCATTAGTGGAAGTTAGCTAGTTGTTGATTTTTTTGGCTGTGTGTAATTACATTTTCTCAAAAAATTAAAAAGTTAATATATTTTTTAAAGTAATATCTCAAATATTTTCCTAGGTCTGAAGTTCTAGGAACTTCCTAGGTCTTGTACCATTGTACTAGTTAGTTGTGGCTATTTAAATTTTAGTTAACTAAAATTCTCTGACTATCCATTGGTTCAGACTCCCTGCTTCCACTGCAGGGGTCACAGGTTTGACCCCTGGTCAGGGAACTAAGATCCCACATGCTGTGTAGCAGGGGCCAAATAATAAACCTCCCTCAAAAAATTTCTTGAAGCACTTTTTTTTTTTTCCCATTCAAAAGTGCACTGAAAAGTTTCATTATACTTTTGTCTTTGTTATGGTCTCTATTTATTTTAAATTTATTACTTAGCTGTTTTTGTTTCTAGGTTTTTGTTCTTTTTTTGTATTTTCCTTTGGTCATAGTTAATGGTATTCTATTTTGATTACATTAAACATTCATTTTATATTTATGCACTAATTCTACATCGGTAATTTCTGCTGTTTGTTTTCTCCCGTGTAGTTTGTCATTTCATTTGGTTTGTTAATTCATGTGTCTGTTTTTGCTTTTACTGCTTTAACGATGGCATTCTATTAACAACTTCCGGCTTTAAAAAAGAATGATGTATTTTGGCTGCACTGTGTCTTAGTTGTAGCATGCAGAATATTTCAGTTGTGGCATGTAGCATCCAGTTCCCTGGTCAGGGATAGAACCTGGCATTGGGAACATGGAATCTCAGCCACTGGACCACAAGGGAAGTCCCGTGGATTTATAGTTTCTGATGAAAAGTCTGCTGTCATTGTTCTCTCTGTTCCTTTGCGTGTAATGTGTTCATACCTGCCTCTCCCACTGCTGTTAAGGTTTGCTCTCTATTATTAGTTTCAAGCAGTTGATTTTATGATGTGCTTTAGTATGGTTTTATTTAGAGCTGTAATCCTCAGAGATTATTGAGATTCTTGAATTTTGGATTATTTTTGTTCAAATTGGAGAAAATTTGGCCATTTTCTCTTAAAATGTTTTTCTGATTTTTAAAAATATCCTTTCTGAAATACCAATTACACATGTATTTAGCCATTTGATAATGTCTCACATTTAGTGAGCCTGTGTATTTTATTCCCCCACTCATTCATTCATCTTCATGCTTCAGTTTGTCTACTTTCAGTTTTACCAGGTTTTTCTTTTATCATTTGAAGCAGTCTTGTTAGGTGCACGGTTCGGTTCAGTTCAGTCGCTCAGTCGTGTCCAACTCTGTGACCCCATGAATCGCAGCATGCCAGGCCTCCCTGTCCATCACCAACTCCCAGAGTTCACCCAAACTCATGTCCATCAAGTCGGTGATGCCAGCCAGCCATCTCACCCTCTGTCATCCCCTTCTCCTCCTGCCCCCAATCCCTCCCAGCATCAGGTCTTTTCCAGTGAGTCAACTGTTCGCATGAGGTGGCCAAAGTACTGGAGTTTCAGCTTCAGCATCATTCCTTCCAAAGAACACCCAGGACTGATCTCCTTTAGGATGGACTCGTTGGATCTCCTTGCAGTCCAAGGGACTCTCAAGAGTCTTCTCCAAGAAGACTGTAGGGCTGTAGGTTCATACATTTTAGTTTCAGACCTTGGTTTCCTCTCCCCTCCACTTACATTGTCCTATGACTTGAGAACATTATCTAATTTCTCTGAACCTCAGTTTCCTCACTTTTGAAATTGATATAGTAATTGATCCTACTTTACAGAGCTGTTACAATGACTGACTGAAGTAATACATATAAATTTCTCAGTAAATACTGTTGCGAGCGAAATGACACAAAGACAAAACATGAGACACACAAGAGACAGACAATACACACTCCGGCCGGAGGAACAGAACTGCGCAAAACTAATTGCTGTTTATTATTATAGAAGCCCCCTAGGCAGAATTCCAGACTGCGTGAATAAGCCTTTTCAGTACAGCGCAGGTGCATACATGTTATCGTACAGCAAAGGGGAGTGAAATCCCTGTCTACTGCAGAGTCTGTCCAAAGCCCTCTTTTCCTTCTTATCACAAGAAGGGAATGCTCCCTCATTTGCAAGGGACCATTAAACTCAAGGCTGTGTCCAGACTCTTTGGCAGAACGCCTTGTTTGTAAGGACGTCCAGCCCGAGCAGAGAGGCCTGTTTGCAGGCACATCTCTGCTACCCTATTAACCCTTCATCTCCCCCTTTTTTATTTGCTTTTATAAATTGTAGCATGGTCTGGATCTTCTCTGCTTCACGCTTTAGTTGTTTCCCTTTCCGCCACCGCCGGAAGACTAGAAAAGCAACACAACATAAAAGTAATAGAAACACAGTGTTCCCAAAGGTTGTCCCAATTAGTGAGGATACATGCCCTAATGGATTTAAGTTATTCATTCCCTCTTGAAGACTTTTCAGCAAATCAGACCCTGTAATGTCAGGTAAAGTCCTGCTAAAAGTAGACAAAATTTGTTGTTCCAGGTCCATAATCTCCGTAGTGAGATTTTGATGCCCAGTCAAGGATCGTTTTACTTTATCCCATCCTTCACTCATGTTAAATGGTACAGGTGTTATACAAAACTGAGAAGAATTCCAATCACATTTCAACACGCTTCGTGTAGATAAAACAGCCAATTGATCTCCAAGCCAGGAAACGGTGTGTTGAAGATTGAGCACGTCAGTAGCAAGTTGTGCATCCAGATCTTGCTGTTGTTGCCATAACAAATGAGAGTCTTTATGCCAGTCCCGAACAAAATCAGCTGTTTGAATTCCTTGGTGTAACGCAAGGCCTGCTATCGCCGCTGTTGCAGTTACTGATGCGACTGCTAGAATCGAAGCAATTACCACACCAAGCATACGTTGAGATCGGTGTAGCAAAGTCTGTACAGCGGTTACTAGATGAGAAACAGCAAAAGAATCTGACCATGGCCGAGTCAGATTTATAGGTAACCATACTTCTGTCTGAGCCTTAACAATTACTAACAAGAAATTGGAGTTATAGGCTTGTCTTTCAAATTCTTCCCACCAAGACTGATTTACACATTGAGTTAGATTACAATAATCACATGACACAGACCCCACAGTATCATTCCAGGTCCAATTCCCAAATAACAATGCAAAAGGATATTTTACACATGCCATTGTGGAATAAGGTTTATTAACATGTAAATCAACATGGAAAGGAACTGAAGAGTCACCACTATCCAAAGTATAGTTTCCTGACCAGACAGTGAGATTACCAGAAACTGCCCAGAGTTTCCAAATATCCCCTTGAATGTGCGGATATCTTTGCAATTGTAATTGAGGAGGGACAAGTGCAAATTGCTGCCATTTAACTGTTCCATTACCTTTACCCATCAAAGTGCTATTTGCACGATGCCACCTAAGAGATTTATTTGACCATTTTTCCAAGAATTGCCCATGATCTGGACTCCAATCTACAATGATGGCCCCAGAATAATTCATGACCTTAAAGGGTCGATGACCTCGGCAATGTTCCCACTCCAAAGATTCTAGAGAAGGAGCAAAAAAGTTAACAGGACATAGCGACATGTGTTTTCCATTATGAATGTCTGTCGGTTCTATCGTGTTAAATCCCCTGGTGGAAACAAGCACAGTAAAAGTAGCAAAATGGTAATTATTATACTTTACCCCCCATGTATTATAGGAATGATGAGGATGTTCCTTGGTGGACAGACAAAAGGGATGTCCTCCTATACACAAAGGAATACCTTCCACTGCAATGGTCAAATTACTAATATTATATTGTTGTTTATGATGAGGTAGTTGTTCTATTCCCCCGCAAGCTGGTGGGGGAAAGAAGGCAGTCTCATTAGCACATACCTGCACTTTTGGTTCCCCCCCAGGAACTTACTACTGCTCTTACTACTGGGGGGATTAGGTATATATGCCCAGTATGTATGATTACTTGCCAATACACTGATTACCTGACTTGTCACCACCACCATCATGGCAAGCAAAAGATTGGTAGGATTCAGAGGTGGCCCCCGCCTACATTAATGTCTTCTCTGCTTCCTGGGTCAACCTCTTCATTTGACCCCACGTAGGAGGTGTTGCTTCCCTTGTACGGAAAGTAAAGCCTCTCTGCATAGTAAGCTCTTCGAATTTTTGAACAAAGGGATCAGCCATTGTTGATTTTGATCAATCTTGCTGGGGTCCAAAACCTGTAATTATTAACAGAAATGAAAGCATACCCTCGTCCCAAATATATTAGTGATGCTGGGATCCAACCTTTCTCTTTATCTTTATACCAAATAGACGTATTCAAAATCTTCTTATCCTCTTCTTTCCCTTGAAAATGCAACTCTGCTGCTGATAGATTTCCCTTTCTCCAAACATTCAAAAAATTTAGGGTAAGTAAGGTTTTATTCAGAATGTCTTTAGGTTTCATAAATCTCTCTTGTTACCCCTTTTTATTTTTTCAAGATAATCACGCAAGGTACGATTAGCTCTTTCAATGATAGCTTGCCCTTGACTGTTAGAAGGAATACCAAAAGTATGAGTTATATGGTATTGAGATAAAAAGTGAGCTAATTTTGCGGATTGGTAAGCAGGTGCATTATCAGTTTTCAATTCAATTGGTAATCCCATAACTGCAAAACAAGATAACAAATGAGCAATAACAGCGTCAGCCTTTTCAGAATGTAATGCAGTGGCCCACTGAAAATGTGTGCTAGTATCTATAGTATGATGCACACATTTTTGTTGTCCGAAGGAAGAAATGTAAATTACATCCATTTGCCATATCTGATTTGCTTGTTGTCCTCTCATGTTGACACCTGGTGGGGTAAATGGCAAAGCAAAGGGTACACATATGGAACAAGAACGAACAATATTTTGAGCTTGTTTTCGAGTAATAGCATGAGATTTTTGTAACCCTTTGGAGTTGGTATGCTCTAAGAGATGTTCTTGTTTTGCTGCTTCTATAGGATAAAGTAAGGCATCAGTTGTAGCATTTCTGAATGATAAGGGTCCAGGAAGGGCAGAATGTGTACGGATGTGAGTAAAGAAAATTAACTCTGAATGCTGCAAGAGCAATTGTTGTACTTGGTAAAACAATTTATCAATAGCTGTTTTAAGGGTCAATGGAAGGGAGACATGGGGAAGCTGAGGCAAGAGAGAACAGCATATCGAGAATCTGAAACAGTGTTAATAGGAAGTTGGGGAAAATCTTGCAAAACTAAATAGATAGCCCACAATTCAGTGGGCTGTACAGAAGACAATGAGTGGGGGAGAACCTTGGAACTTTCCAGGGTCCAATGTCCAGCAGTGTTTTTATTTGCATCCGTAAAAATAGTGGGTCCCTTAACTGGAACATCTGAAATTGGGGAATGAGATATCATAGCATTAGTCCAGAGAAAATCAATCAATTTAGATGATGGATAATGATTAGAAAACAAACCAGGATATGAGGCAAGAGAAATTTGCCAGTTTTCATTAAATTGGAAACATCGAGATATTTGAGCAGTTGTTAACTGAGTAACAGTCTGGTGTGGTTCACATCCTGATAGTTTTAAAATACGATGGCGACCTTTTTGTATAAGGAAGGCTAATTTATCCATATATGTAGTCAATTTTTTGGAAAAACTGTTAGGTAAGAAAACCCATTCTATTAATCCTTTTTCTTGAGCAATTACACCAGATGGAGTATAAGGGGTATGAAATATTATAAACGAAATAGGTTGAGACGCATGTAAGTAAGTCAAAAAGCTGTCATTTAGTCGTTGCTCAACAAATTGAAGTTCCTGTAAAGCCAATGGGGTTAAGTTCTGGGGGCTATCCAGAGCTGTATCTCCTTCTAAATTAGAAAACAAATGTCGTAATTGATAAGTAGGAATCCCAAGTACTGGGCGTAGCCAATTGATATCTCCCAATAACTTTTGAAAATCATTTAAGGTTTTGAGGTGGTCTCTTCTGATTTGCAACTTTTGGGGCCTTATTCTATGTTGTTCCAATATTGTCCCTAAATATGAAATAGGAAAGTCCTTTTGAATTTTTTCTGGGGCTATTTGCAAATTGTATAGTCTTAAAGCCTCCTGTACTTTTAAAAAGAATTCATCACGTTCAGCAATACTAGGAGCTGCTAATAGGAGATCATCCATATAATGATATAGAATATAATTGGGGTATTCTTGACGGAGGGATTGTAAAGAGCGAGCTACGAATTCTTGGCATAAGGTAGGACTATTTATTATTCCTTGTGGTAAGACTGTCCATTGATAATGCTTAACAGGCTGAGCATGATTAAGAACAGGAACTGTGAAAGCAAATTTATCTCTATCTTGCAATTGTAGGGGGATGGTAAAAAACAGTCTTTAAGATCTAGCACCATTAAGGACCAATTCTGAGGAATAAGAGCTGGAGAGGGGAGTCCCAATTGTAATGCTCCCATAGGTTCAATATATTTATTAACTTCTTGTAAATCGGTTAATATTCTCCATTTTTCATATTTCTTTTTTATAACAAAAACAGGAGAATTCCAGGGGAGGGTAGAGGGCTCTATATGACCACATTGGAGTTGTTCTTGTACTAATTGTTCTAACGCCTCGAGCTTCATTTCTGGTAATGGCCACTGCTCAACCCATTTTGGAGTATTAGTTAACCATTTTAATGGAAGTGCTCGAGGAATTTGAGCAGTGGCTACTGGTTTTCTGATGGAATGGTTACAGAAGCCCCCAAAGGAGAGAGAAGATCTCTTCCCCATATATTAATAGGTATATTTACAATATAAAAGGTAACAAACTCTGATCTTCCATTATGGAATTGACGTTGCAAGGGATGGGTACTCTTCCAGACATCTGCAATGGAGCCCAATCCTGTCAGCATTAGAGGGCTTTTTTCTTTTTCCCAACCTTGGGGCCATTGTTGAGAAGAAATGACTGAAACATCCGCTCCTGTGTCTACTAGTCCCTCAAAGTTGTCTCCTTGTATAATCAAGGAGAGAACAGGGCAAGAATCTTTGATAAGCATTTCCCAAAATATATGTCGCCCAGTACTTCCAAATCCTCCTGTTCGTTCATTAGGAAGAGCCAAAAAGGGGTGATAAGGTAGGAGAAGTATTTGAGCAATACGTTCCCCAGCTAACAATGAAAGCGTGGTAGAAGTAGAGACCATAATTAAAATTTCCCCAACATAGTCAGAGTCTGTTACCCCAGGAATTATGGTTAAATCTCTCAAAGCTGCGCTGCTATGGCCTAATATCAAGCCAAAAGTGCCCTTAGGCAGTGGTCCAAATGCATTTGTTTTTAATTTATAAATGCCTCCCCCTGGTGACAAAAGAACATTATCAGCTAGTGGCAAATCAGCAGCAGCGCTCCCTGAAGTAGCAGACCGTAAGACGGAAATCATCATCTGAGGTCCTTTTAACGGGGCATCGACTCCTAATGGTTGTTGGGAGGGAATAGGGTTGGGGCAGATGGGATGGGGAAGAGGGCAAGGAGGAGAAGTCCTCGGTATTGTTCCTGGGCCCCAAGGACTCAGGCCCACAGAATAGTTTCCTGGTATCGGGTTGCCCATTTTGTCTGTTTTAGATCTGCATTCGTTAGTCCAATGAAACCCCTTCCCGAACCAACGGCAAAGTCCAGGAGGAGTCTTATTCATCCCAGCAAGAGATCTGTCTTTAGGAATTGCACCTTGATCAGCTTTTAATTTCCGACACTCTCTTTTCATATGACCAGGTTTTCCACAATGGAAGCAGTTACCTCCCTTTTGTGGTCTCATAGCTTTGCCCAAGGCTGTAGCAAAGACATTAGCCTGATGCTCAGCTCCTCCTCCTCCTGAGCAGGCTCTGATATATTCAGCTATAGATGCACCCTGTCCCTTTAAAGGTCCCAGTATACGCTTGCATTCAGGATTTGCATTTTCAAATGCTAAAGTTTGTAATAATATCTCTGAAATCTCATCCCTCCCTACAGCCCATTCCACAGCTACCCTCAGTCTTGCTAGAAAATCAGTATATGGCTCATTGGGGCCTTGCATTGTTTTAACAAAGGAGGGCCGGGCGTGGCCAGTAGGCACCATACGGCGCCATGCTCGTAAAAAGACCTGGCGGACTTGTTGTAAGTCCTGATCAGAGTACTGAGCCTGTTCTCTTAAAGCCCAATAAGGGCCCTCTCCCATTAGCTTGTCCTCGAGAGGACCAGGGGGATTCTGTCCCTCATTAATCCAAGCCTGCTTTCTAGCTTCTTCTCACCTGCTATGAAGTTGCAACCATTGAGAACCCTCCAACACAGCTTGGGCAATAGATTCCCAATCTAATGGAATGATCAATTTGCCTTTTCCCAATGATTCCAGCATAGCCAAAACAAAGGGAGATTGAGGACCGCACTGCGCTACTGCAGCTTTAAAATCTTAAAAAAAATTTATATTCCAAAGGAGTGTATTGAACATTTATCACATTGTCATTTTGCTGTCTCTGGATTGGAAACAATTGTGGAGGATCGATAAACCCACCAGGGGGAGCAGCCAAGTCATCATCATGAAGCACAGACAAAGGAAAGGAGAACCGACAATGTTCCCTTCCCACATCAGGCCGATGTACCGCAGTGGGGAAAAGAGAAGCACAAGGAGGAGCAGAGGGTGTAGATTTTTTCTCCTCCTTATGGGATTTCCACCATTCCCAGAATAGATGGGTCATTTCTTTAATCTCTTTGCCCTCCTCTGACGAAACTGAAGAAGCCTCCGAATCTGATTCTGAACTATCAGATGTTTCACCATTTACAGGAGGAGGCTCATTTGTATCCTTGCCTTCAGGCGATGCAGAAGCCCCACCAATGTCTGACACATCCTCATAAATTATTTCTCCCCTCCTTGAAGCATTCGATTTAGTTTCATTATCAGTAGAGAGCAAGGTCAAAGCTTGTGTTATAGCACTACACAAAGTCCATAACTTCAGAGGGATCACATTACCCTTCTGATGTTGCTTTCTCAATTCCTTTTGAATTATTTTCCATTCCTTCAAGTTTAACTGTAACTTAGTTTGATATTGAAACCAATGACAATATTGCTCCACCAAGCGAAAGAGCTCACTCAATCGACGAGTCGAGGCTTTAACACCTATGGAGTGGAGAAGTCCTTGGACTAACTCCATGTATTGTGTCCATAATGATGATGAGGAATTCCCCATGATTTTCTTTTCTTTTTTTTTTTTTCAGTTTTTTATTTTTTAAATTTTAAAATCTTCAATTCTTACATGCGTTCCCAAACATGAACCCCCCTCCCACCTCCCTCCCCATAACATCTCTCTGGGTCATCCCCATGCACCAGCCCCCAAGCATGCTGCATCCTGCGTCAGACATAGACTGGCGATTCAATTCTTACATGATAGTATACATGTTAGAATGTCATTCTCCCAAATCATCCCACCCTCTCCCTCTCCCTCTGAGTCCAAAAGTCCGTTATACACATCTGTGTCTCTTTCCCTGTCTTGCATACAGGGTCGTCATTGCCATCTTCCCCATGATTTTCTGAAAGTTCCCTGCTAGGGTGAGGAATTCCCCATGATTTTCCCGGAAGTTCCCCTGCTATGGATTTAAAATTCCCCTGGGGTTACTCACCCTTTCGGTTTCACTCGTGCCCCACGTTGGGTGCCAGATGTTGCGAGCGAGATGACACAAAGACAAAACACGAGACACACAAGAGACAGACAATACACACTCCGGCCGGAGGAACAGAACTGCGCAAAACTAATTGCTGTTTATTATTATAGAAGCCCCCTAGGCAGAATTACAGACTGCGTGAATAAGCCTTTTCAGTACAACGCAGGTGCATACATGTACAGCAAAGGGGAGTGAAATCCCTGTCTACTGCAGAGTCTGTCCAAAGCCCTCTTTTCCTTCTTATCACAAGAAGGGAATGCTCCCTCGTTTGCAAGGGACCATTAAACTCAAGGCTGTGTCCAGACTCTTTGGCAGAACGCCTTGTTTGCAAGGATGCTCAGCCCGAGCAGAGAGACCCGTTTGCAGGCACATCTCTGCTACCCTATTAACCCTTCAAAATACTAACTGATCGTACAGTGAAACCTTGTACAAATACAAATGTAGACATAGCTTGATATGATTATTTCCTGTCCCCAGCACAGCCTGTATTTTCACATAGGCACATTAAAAATCTTACTGGGATGAGGGCAGAAGTACAAGGTAGAGCAGAGTTGGGCTGGGAAACATCTGATAAGGAATGTGAGGTGACAGAGTCCCTATGTCCCCAATGTTTTATGAGCCAGTTTATGTGAATCAGACTGAAAAAAAGATGCCAACTAATAGAGGTTCTTTCTTGGAATTTCTGAAACTTGACTCTGGTTTGTGTTATTGAATTTCAAGGCCCTTGCTTATTTTATTAAGGAAAGATTTTACCTTATTTTAATTGACAAAATTTTAATCATATCTTAATTTTCCTTCATATTTTAATTAGAATAATTTTTAAAGTTTAATTATAATAGAACAGATAATTATATTTTACTGTTTTATGTTTTTTAATCTCTCTCATTACTTTTAGCCCATGCATATTTAGATATCAGTGTTTTATTGATGCCTTTGCTAATTATTTTTTGCATCTCACTTCTAAATATTTTTCCATGTTCTCAGATATCTGATTGAACTGTATAAAGTTGACATACTTGGCAGGTCCTAACCAGTTTTATATGGTTCAGCCCAATGCTTTATTAATTCTTATAGCAATGAATAGTACTGTTTTATGTCTAGTAATTTGATTTGCTCTTATTGTAGAATAATAGCTTTATCAGGGTATAGATTCCCAGTTGACTTTATTTTCTCCAACAGCTTTGAAGAGAATTATTCCTGTTATTGTTAGGCAGGTTTTTTTTTTTTTTAACTGATGAGATAAGCTCTAAGTCTGATTTTCTTCTATTGCTAGTAGTTATTAAGTTTTTTGAGGGGTTTCCTAGTGGCCTAGTGGTTAGGATTGTGGGCGTTCACTGCTCTGGCCTGGGTTTAATCCCTGGTGGGAGAACTGAGATCCCACAAGCCACATGACGTGGCCAAAAAAACACAAAATTTTTCTTCATGTTTGCTGATGTTTAGGTGCAGAGGTATTTTTATCTTGCTTAAGAGTTGGATTGCAATCTGAGGGCTCATTTCTTTAGGTCTGAAATTTCCAGCCTTTATCTCTTTAGCGTCTCTACTTCATTTCCTTAATGAACTTCTTTTTGACATATGCTGGAGTTTTCCTTTGATTTTTTTTTTTTTTTCAGATGTCCAGAATGTGTTTATTGGGACAGGTTCCTGGTCATCTTGATTCAGGGTGCTTTTAATGCTGCTCTGTCAAAGGAACATTCTCCTTAAGTCTTGCTTTTCCTCTTGTAGGTTGCCAGAGGATAGTAGAGCAGCCAGCTCACAAAACTATTTGTGCATGGCCAAAGATGGTGGTGATTTTACAACATCTTGGGCATTTCACATCCATGAAAATTGGAGAATTTAGGGCTCCGCACCAGGCACTCTTTATGTTTCCTCTTCTTTTATGGAGAGGGATGAACGAGATCCTTTGTGAGAGGCTTGTTCTTGTGGGGAGGTTGTCACTGCCAGAAAGGCTCATTGAATTCTTTAGCTTGCTTCTTCTCTTTTGTATTCTGTCTCTCCTTATCTCTGTGTTGATTCTATATAATTTCTTCATATCTGTCTTCTATCTTAATAGTTTTCTTAACAGTTACCACTTGCTTATTAATTAGTGTTTTAAGTTTATTCAGTTTCACTTTCTTGTTTATATCTACCCATTTTCATGGATTCCATTTGTCCTCTATCTCTGTGAACATTTTGTACATATCTGAAGTCTATCAGACTGTTTTGTTTTCTGTGGTTTTAGGTTTTTACTTCTTGGTTTATTGTGTTTGTCTACTCATTCCAACAGTATTGGGTTTCTTCATGTGCATTGTAGTTTTATTTATGAGCTTATCTTCAGTGGGAGTTCCGCTTGTGCCTTGGGTTGGAAGGAGTTCTAGTGAGATGGTTTTGTGTTTATGAGTCCAGAAAAGTTTCTTTTGGTTGTTGTTGAATCAATACGTGAATTTACCTAGGAATCCCAGGAAAAGAAGCAGCTATTGGGCAAAAATAATGACTTCAACTTAGTGAACATTTTGCTTGGAGTTATGAGTTGATTAAAGAGGAGATTTTAAATAAGAACTTGAGCTTAGGATAGAGGACAGATGAGAAATGTTGACTTCACCCTTGGAGAAGAAGACTAGTGTGATGGACTGGGGTTCATTCTGGTTCATAATAGATTTACTTCTAATTTTCCATTCAGTGTTTCTGACATTGTGAAGAAACTGGTGCCAGGACATGAAGCTTCAGGGCTAGAGGTTGCATCACTACGTGATCTTCCCTTAAGTCATCCAGCATTACCTCCCAGTTTATTATAAACGGCCATAGCTCAGGAGTAGTCAGATAGAAGCTATGCATAGGGCAAGGTTTGTGGGAAGAGGTACGGAGTGTCCATGCTCGCCCGAGTGTCACTCTTCCTGAATCTCTACCAGTTCACCAACCCGGAAGCTACTAGTATACCAGGTAAGCTTCTTAGTTTCTTGACTTGGCCTGTCTGTGTACTGTGCAAATAGTACATACTTTGTTTACATATCTGTGCATCAAGCCTATTTAGTGTTGAGATTGCTTGGGGGTGACTCCAGGACTGGTGAGGGATTTTGTTTGTAGAGTGCTTAAAAGATTGCCCCATGGCTTTATTGAGGCAGTTCAGTTTCACCTTTTGACCTTTATCTTACTTCCTGTTCTCAGCAGTGGTAATGATAACCTCTGTGGCTCACTTATATCACTGCCTCACTACTTAGGCTTTGAGCGCTCTGCTTTGTTTCTGGGACTTCAGAATTTTGCGTTCTTGGGTGTAGACTTAGTTAGGTGTTTTGGGGTTCACACTTTAATTTGTTGTATGTTAGCTATTTCTGTATTTGAGTTGGGGGTCATGTGGTCTTTTCGCATCTGCTTAATGATCCATCTTGAATGGAAGTCCATCAGTCAGTTTACTGAAACTAAATTCCACTTAACAACACTGTGGAGATAAACTGGTTTATAGACTTGTCTATTTTAGCCTTTAACCTCCTCCCATCCTCCACCCCAGTGATCATACATTTTAGTAAATTAACATTTAAAGGAAATTAGTTGAGTACAAATGAGTCTCTCAGAACTTGAGCTTTGAAGTAATGAAATCAATTCTAGGAACATTATGTGTATAACTGGTCACTAGCTTTGGCTTTGAAGTTTGGGTTTCAGTTTTGTGTAATACTGAAGACAACATGGCAACTGGTACTGAGTGATAGAGTCAGGAGCACACTCATTTGATCACTAGTTACAGGGGCATACTTACAAACTCAAAAGATTCTCATTTTCAACAGAAACGTTTATATAATCTAAAAATTTATTTATAAATATAGAATACCAAAAAGATCTCTAAAGAAACTTCAGCTCTTTCTGTTTTGGTGATAAGATACTTTGCTGGGTAGTCTGACAGGAATAAGTAGTCAGCATAGGAATGGGGTTTGTTGATGTCTGCCAACTTAAAACTTTCCTGTGTCTCTTTGGGAGTTCTTTCATGCTTCAAATTCGGAATTTCAAGCTTCTCTAAAAATCTTTATGACAAAAGTCTTCCTCGAATGTATCCCCCTGCGCTTGTGTACTGTGGGCCGTGATTCTTCTGCAGGATTCAGCATCCTTTTGCTGTCTACATTTTTTGAAAAGATGAAAAGTCATAAACTGTGATGTCAGCTTGCTAGGTAGAAGTAGAAATTTTAAGAATCTGAGCTTATTGAATTCAGAAATCAAAAGCTAGTATGATTTGCATCAAATCATTCTTTTGCACAGATATAATGGATACTTGTATAATATTTAGTGTTTCTTTCTCAGAACAGTATGTCTTTTGAAAGAGACTCCTTTAGATGTCACAAATTTCTTAACTTTCTCAATATTTTAGATATATGACTATATATATATACTAATACATACAGATAGTTTTCTCTCTATAGGCTCCTGTTCTTTTTCTGTTTGTGAACTTTGCATCTGCTGTTCTTGGTTTGCACGCTGTTACTTTCTTTCCTAGTTTTTTATGGGGTCCCCAAGACCACACTCAGATTTGTGATTTGTCAGAAGTACTTAGAGTTAAGAAAAACCCTTATACTCATGATGCATGGTGTGAAATCCAGGAGGAAGCAGGCGCACACTTCCAAGTGTCTCCCTTCAGTGGAGTTAAACAGGGAGATGCTTTATTCTCTCAGTTAGTGTGTGATAGTATGCAGAAAGAGTGTTAACCAACCAGGGAAGCTCACCTGAGCCTCTGTGTCTGTGGTTTTTATTGGGGAATCATACAGGTGTAGAGCCTCCACAGAGCTGATACCACCTGCTTGACCTCCAGTCAGATCCAGAGGTCAAACTGAATGCTGATGGCCTCAGGCAAACAAACTATTTTTTTTTTTTAGGGGGAGGCACTTTTATCAGGCATAGTTAATATTCCAAGAATTCAGAAATCATCTCCCATATGCCCATCAAGGGCTGGTACTAAAGACTTTCCTTAGAAATGTGCAGGGTTCAATGAACTCAGACCAACCAAGTATA
This sequence comes from Ovis canadensis, assembly GCF_042477335.2. Lineage (NCBI taxonomy): Eukaryota > Metazoa > Chordata > Mammalia > Artiodactyla > Bovidae > Ovis > Ovis canadensis. The sequence goes on along the minus strand of NC_091245.1, from coordinate 92,463,830 downwards.
CTCTTTCTTGCACATTAGTGAATGCAGTTGATTCTTCAAGATCATGTGTAACTGTCACCTTCTCAGTGAAGACTTACCTTATTCACTGTAAGAAGTTCATTGCCCGTGTATTTTTGCTCCTTACTTATACTTTTCTCCTTTGTAGTTATGCTGTATGGTTCTTGAATGACTTTAAACTCATGCCATCTTTGATATAAAAATATTTATATTCATTTTTCCCTTTCTCCTGACCATACTGTTTCTTCCTTTGCTTTCACGAATTGTTTTATGCATTTCCGTTGAGGGGGATCTCTGTATGCATCTTGTAGTATAAACACAATATTTTGTTTCATATATATAATTGTAAAATTCTGTGTAGCAAAGTATATATGTTTGCTGAAAGACTGATATTCCTACTTTGATTCATTTTTTAACTTCTATTGTAGCATAGTTGCTTTACAATGTTGTGTTAGTTTCTCCTTTATAGCAGGATGAGTCAGCTGTACATATATACACATGTCCCCTGCTTATTGCACTTTCTTCCCATTCACATTACTGCAGTACTGATATTCCTTTTAGCATAACATTCCATTACAATTACTATGTAAGCTTCTATAATTTGTATATGTACAACTCCTTGCATTCAAATGTTCTACCACTGAGCTATACTTCATGTATGTACAGCTCTTTGTTTATATCCTTGTCTTTATAAGTTGTGCGTGGTATAAACTATAAAAAATACTAGTCTTAAACCCATTTTAAAATATATACTGCAGTTTTATTTTAGTCACACATATGAAGTTAGCATGTAGGAAATTTAAATGAAACAGTGTGGTAAAAACAGAGAACCAAAAAATCTAAAGAGGAAGTATACCTAAAGCCTGAGAACTCAACATTCATTAGTGTTTCATCTTCAATTTTGATTGACACTTGATGGTTACAAATGTTGAAACAAACCTTGATATCATGGTGACTATTCTGAAGAGATTTCAGCACCAGCACTAAGATTTGTACATTCAGTGGTTTATAATGGACTTGTTAGCAATTTGCATACAGGCATGAAAGCCATCGTAATAATGTGGCTCCAAGGAACATAGTTTTGAGAAGGAAAATAACCTAAGCTTCTGTTTCCCATTTTAATTACTGAATCTCTAACAGTGACAAAAGTGTCACATAGGGCAGTAAATGTATACAATAATAAGTCAAATTTCTTGGAAATCACACGTTCAGCAACCTGGGATAATGCAGAATGTCAGGAAATATAACATGATTGAACACTGGTTATTTTTGTCATTCTACACAGACATCATTTTTCAATGACAGAACTTTCGTTTTTTAAGTTTTTGACCACGTGGGGCAGCTCGAGTGATCTCAGTTTTCCCACCAGGGATCAAACCTGTGTGCACTGCTGTGGAAGTGTGGACTCTGAACCACTGGACTGCCAGGGAATTTGTGACATCATGTTAATGTTTGACCAAGGCACAAAACATTTAATTCATAAACAAGTGTTTTTTAAAATTACTTTAATTGGAGGATAATTACTTTACAATATTGTGATGGTTTTTGGCATACATTGACATGAATCAGCCACAGGTGCACAAGTGCCCCCCATCCTGAAACCATCACCCACCTCCTTCCCCACCCCTAGTTTCTTTTTTAAGATCTAGCATTCTTACTGTAGGCTTCTATCTTACTTTGGACCACTTGTATGCAGTACTGTGTCTGCCTGTAGTCTGCTTAACTTAACAAAATCAAAATTGATTTCTAACCAGGTTTATGGGGGACATAAACATTTCTGTTATCAAAGTGTTTGCATAACCAAAAGTACAATAATAAAGATGAAGATGTCTCCTATTTCTTTTAGAAAATAGTACTTTATAAGCTTGCTATATCTTTAATGTCTTTACTGTTGAATGACAATGAGTAGTTGATAGAAAAAAAACCCAACTATATACTTGCGTTATGATAGTGCATCTATCACAGATTTAAAAATGAAATTTCTACAGAAATAGGAACTAATTTAACAAGGGAAAATATTTTCCTAATTCAGACTTCTTTGAACTGGTAATGGCTGCAGACCTGCAGCATTTAAAAAACTGTGCTATCAAAGACCTCTGTCTTATGAATTTAGATTCAGGAACTTTAAAAGCTATTAAGATATTAAGAAGAGGTGGCAAGAATACACAGAAGAACTATACAAAAAAGGCCTTCACGACCAAGATAATCACGATGGTGTGATCACTGACCTAGAGCCAGACATCTTGGAATGTGAAGTCAAGTGGGCCTTAGGAAGCATCACTACGAACAAAGCTAGTAGAAGGGATGAAATTCCAGTTGAGCTATTTCAAATCCTGAAAGATGATGCTGTGAAAGTGCTGCACTCAATATGCAGCAAATTTGGAAAACTCAGCAGTGGCCCCAGGACTGGAAAAGGTCAGTTTTCATTCCAATCCCAAAGAAAGGCAATGCCAAAGAATGCTCAAACTACCTCACAATTGCACTCATCTCACATGCTAGTAAAGTAGTGCTCAAAATTCTTCAAGCCAGGCTTCAGCAATATGTGAACCGTGAACTTCCAGATATTCAAGCTAGTTTTAGAAAAAGCAGGGGAACCAGAGATCAAATTGCCAAAATAAGCTGGATCATCAAAAAAGCAAGAAAGTTCCAGAAAAACATCTATTTCTGCTTTACTGACTATGCCAAAGCCTTTGACTGTGTGGATCACAATAAACTGTGGACAATTCTGAAAGAGATGGGAATACCAGACCACCTGACCTGCCTCTTGAGGAACCTTTATGCAGGTCAGGAAGCAACAGTTAGAACTGGACATGGAACAACAGACTGGTTCCAAATAGGAAAAGGAGTATATCAAGGCTGTATATTGTCACCCTGCTTACTTAACTTCTCTGCAGAGTACATCATGAGAAAAGCTGGGCTGGAAGAAGCACAAGCTGGAATCAAGATTGCCAGGAGAAATATCAATAACCTCAGATATGCAGATGATACCACCCTTATGGCAGAAAGTGAAAGTGAAGTCGCTCAGTCGTGTCCGACTCTTTGGGACCCAGTGGACTGTAGCCTACCAGGCTCCTCTATCCATGGGATTCTCCAGGCAAGAATAGGTTGCCATTTCCTTCTCTAGGGTATTAGGAAGGCTACAAAAAAAAGAAAGAACATTTCTTTTTTTGTCTTCAAAGTGCTTTCCATGCAGTTAAGCACTTGCCTGGTTTAGCTGAATGCACCCTTGGGTCAAAGAGATGCTCTTGAATTAGAAGACTAGAAGGATTCATGCAACCCTCTTGAAAGTGAAGAGGAACTAAAAAGTGTCTTGATGAAAGTGAAAGAGGAGAGCGAAAAAGTTGGCTTAAAGCTCAACATTCAGAAAACTAAAATCATGGCATCTGGTCCCATCACTTCATGCCAGATAGATGGGCAAACAGTGGAAACAGTGTCAGACTTTATTTTGGGGGGCTCCAAAATCACTGCAGATGGTGACTGCAGCCATGAAATTAAAAGACTCTTACTCCTTGGAAGGAAAGTTATGACCAACCTAGATAGCATATTGAAAAGCAGAGACATTACTTTGCCAACAAAGATCTGTCTGGTCAAGGCTGTGGTTTTTCCTGTGGTCATGTGTGGATGTGAGAGTTGGACTGTGAAGAAAGCTGAGTGCCGAAGAATTGTTGCTTTTGAACTGTGGTGTTGGAGAAGACTCTTGAGAGTCCCTTGGACTACAAGGAGATCCAACCAGTCCATCCTAAAGGAGATCAGGCCTGGGTGTTCATTGGAAGGACTGATGCTAAAGCTGAAACTCCAGTACTTTGGCCACCTCATGTGAAGAGTTGACTCATTGGAAAAGACCCTAATGCTGGGAGGGATTGGGGGCAGGAGGAGAAGGGGATGACAGAGGATGAGATGGCTAGATGGCATCACCGATTCGATAGACATGAGTTTGAGTGAACCCTGGGAGTTGGTGATGGAGAGGGAGGCCTGTGAATCATGGGGTGATTCATGGGGTGAGTCGTGCTGTGATTCATGGGGTCGCAAAGAGTCAGACGCGACTGAGCGAATGAACTGAACTGAGCTTAAAAAGCAGATGAAAGTGGATTATTTCTTAAACAAATTAGGAAAACTACTGATAATCAAAGATTTCAAAGCAACTGTGGCACATAACTCAAGCATAAATCAAGATGGAGAGCTCAAAGACTTTTTAATTTCCTAAAATTAAAAAAAAAGTTATTGTTGCAACATACAGGATTTCTTCCCTTATTTTAATCTTAGGAATTTCAAAGAATAGGTAGTGGATTACATACACACATTTGAGTCCCCACACAAACATGCAAACATGGCCAAACACAGTGGTTAGTAGAGTGTCTAGTTCCTTCTTCCTACCACCTAACCCTCACTACCACTGAGCTATATCTCTTACATGGACCACTCTTTGGACTATTTATATCCTTGTCTTTGTATGGTGCTTCCTACTATTGTACATGGTATAAACTGTAAAATACTAGTCTTCAGCCCTTTCTTAAAAGTAAGGATTATGTCTGTGGTTTTCAATTTTATGGCTGATGTATAGTAGTCACTCTGTTGTGTTGACTGTGCTGCTGTTTTCTGTAACTAACTGTAACTTCCGTTTTACCTTGGCAGGTTTGTTTCTTCTGATAGATGCTAGAACACTGGCATGTTAAGTCTCAGAATATCTTTCTCCCCACATTATACATTAGGATGAATTCAGGTTGCTCTTAATCAACTCAGAATTTATAAGATGAAGATTGTGTATTTCTATTTCTGCTATAACAGAATTGCCATAAACTTGCGTTTAGAACAACATACATTTTATTCTCTTAACTGTTCTTAAAGGCTAAAGTTTGCAGTCAGTTTTACTGGACCAGAGGCAAAGTGTCGGCATGTCTTGATCCTTCTGGAGGCTCTGAGGAGAGAATCCATTTTCTTTTTTCAGCTTATAGTAGCCCCCCTATATTTCTTGGCTTGTGTCTGTATCTCCAAAGCACATTAATCGCTGCTTTTATTATCAGCTGCCTTATCCTCTTTTTGTAGTCTAATCTTCCCTGCCTGCCTCTTGTTAGACCGGCTGTGATTATAAGACCTTTTAGAACTAACAGCCAAGAAAGATGTCCTTTCCATTATAGAGGACTGGAATGCAAAAGTAGAAAGTCAAGAGACACCTGAAGTAACAGGCAAATTTGGCCTTGGGGTACAGAATGAAGCAGGGCAAAGGTTAATAGAGTTTTGCCAAGAGAATGCATTGGTCATAGCAAACACCCTCTTCCAACAACACAAGACAAGACTCTACACATGGACATCACCAGATGGCCAACACCAAAATCAGATTGATTATATTCTTTACAGCCAAAGATGAAGAAGCTCTATACAGTCAGCAAAAACGAGACCAGGAGCTGACTGTGGCTCAGATCATGAGCTCCTTATTGCCAAATTCAGACTGAAATTGAAGAAAGTAGGGAAAACCACTACACCATTGAGGTATGACCTAAATCAAATCCCTTATGATTATACAGTGGAAGTGACAAATATATTCAAGGGATTAAATTTGATAGAGAGCCTGATGAACTGTAGACGGAGGTTCGAGACATTGTACAGGAGATAGGGATCAAGACCATCCCCAAGAAAAAGAAATACAAAAAAGCAAAATGGCTGTCTGAGGAGTTCTTACAAATAACTGTGAAAAGAAAAAAAGCGAAAAGCAAAGGAGGAAAGGAAAGCTATACCCATTTGAATGCAGAGTTCCCAAGAATAGCAAGGAGAGATAAGAAAGCCTTTTTCAGTGATCAATGCAAAGAAATAGAGGAAAACAATAGAGTGGAAAAGACTAGAGATCTCTTCAAGAATATTAGGGACAACAAGGGACCATTTCATGCAAAGATGGACTCAATAAAGCACAGATGCGGTATGGACCTAACAGAAGCAGAAGATATTAAGAAGAGGTGGCAAGAATACACAGAAGAACAGTATAAAAAAGATCTTCATGACCCAGATAATCATGATGGTGTGATCACTCACCTAGAGCCAGACACCCTAGAATGTGAAGTCAAGTGGGCCTTAGGAAGCATCACTACGAACAAAGCTAGTGGAGGTGAAGGAATTCCAGTTGAGCTATCTCAAATCCTAAAAGATGATGCTGTGAAAGTGCTACAGTCCATATGCCAGCAAATTTGGAAAACTCAGCAGTGGCCACAAGACTGGAAAAGATCAGTTTTCATTCCAATCCCAAAGAAAGGCAATGCCAAAGATTGCTCAAACCACCACACAATTGCACTCATCTCAATGCCCACAAAGTATTGCTCAAATTTCTTCAAACAGGCTTCAAAAATACATGAACTCTGAACTTCCAGATGTTCAAGCTGGTTTTAGAAAACAGAGAGGAACCAGAGATCAAATTGCCAACATCCACTGTATCATCGAAAAAGGATGAGAGTTCCAGAAAAACATCTATTTCTGCTGTATTGACTATGCCAAAGCCTTTGACTGTGTGGATCACAATAAACTGTAGAAAATTCTGAAAGAGATGGGAATACCAGGCCACCTGACCTGCCTTTTGAGAAATCTGTATGCAGGTCAAGAAGCAACAGTTAGAATTGGACATGGAACAACAGACTGGTTCGAAATAGGAAAAGGAGTATGCCAAGGCTGTATATTGTCACCCTGCTTATTTAACTTCTATGCAGAGTACATCATGAGAAACGCTGGGCTGGATGAAGCACCAGCCGGAATCAAGATGGCCGGGAGGAATATCAATAACCTCAGATATGCAGATGATACCACCCTTATGGGAGAAAGTGAAGAGGAACTAAAGAGCCCCTTGATGAAAGTGAAAGAGGAGAGTGAAAAAGTTGCCTTAAAGCTAAACATTCAGAAAATGAAGATCATGGCATCCATCCCATTACTTCATGGCAGATGGGGAAAGAGTGGAAACAGTGGCTGACTTTATATTTTGGAGCTCAGGAATCACTGGAGATGGTGACTGCAGCCATGAAATTAAAGGACGCTTACTCCTTGGAGGGAAAGTTATGACCAACCTAGATAAGCATATTAAAAAGGACAGGCATTACTTTGCCAGCAAAATTCTGTCTAGTCAAGGCTATGGTTTTTCCACCAGTCCGGTATGGATCTGAGAGTTGGACTATAAAGAAAGCTGATTGTCAAAGAAATGATGCTTTTGAAATGTGGTGTTGGAGAAGACTCTTGAGAGTCTCTTAGACTGCAAGGAGAGCCAAGCAGTCCATTTTGAGTTCAGTTCGGTTCAATCACTCATTCGTGTCCAACTCTTTTCAACCCCATGAATTACGGCACTCCAGGCCTCCTTGTACATCACCAACTCCTGGAGTTCACCTAAACTCATGTCCATCTAGTCGGTGATGCCATCCGGCCATCTCATCCTCTGACATCCCCTTCTTCTGCCCCCAGTCCCTCCCAGCATCAAGGTCTTTTCCAATGAGTCAACTCTTCGCATGAGGTGGCCAAAGTATTGGAGTTTCAGCTTTAGTCCTTCCAACGAACACCCAGGATTGATCTCCTTTAGGATGGACTGGTTGGATCTCCTTGCAGTCCAAGGGACTCACAAGAGTCTTCTCTAACACCACCGTTCAAAAGCATCAGTTCTTCGATGCTCAGCCTTCTTCACAGTCCAACTCTCACATCCATACATGGCCACTGGAAAAACCATAGCCTTGACTAGTCGGATCTTTGTTGGCAAAGTAATATCTCTGTTTTTCAATATGCTATCTAGGTTGGTCATAACTTTCCTTCCAAGGAGTAAGAGTCTTTTAATTTCATGGCTGCAGTCACCATCTGCACTGAATTTGGAGCCCTCCAAAATAACGTCTGACACTGTTATCACTGTTTCGCCATCTAGTTCCCATGAAGTGATGGGACCAGATGCCATGATCTTCATTTTCTGAATGTTGAGCATTAAGGCAACTTTTTCACTCTCCTCTTTTACTTTCATCAAGAGGCTTTTTAGCTCCTCTTCACTTTCTGCCATAAAGGTGATGTCATCTGCATATCTGAGGTTATTGATATTTCTCCCGGCAATCTTGATTCCAGCTTGTGTTTCTTCCAGCCCAGCGTTTCTCATGATGTACTCTGCATAGAAGTTATAAGCAGGGTGACAGTATACAGCCTTGACATACTCCTTATCCTATTTGGAACCAGTCTGTTGTTCCATGTCCAGTTCTAACTGTTCTTCCTGACCTGCATATAGGTTCTCAAGAGGCAGGTCAGGTGGTCTGGTATTCCCATCTCTTTCAGAATTTTCTACAGTTTATTGTGATCCACACAGTCAAAGGCTTTGGCATAGTCAATAAAGCAGAAATAGATGTTTTTCTGGAACCCTCTTCTTTTTTTGATGATTCAGTAGATGTTGGCAATTGATCTCTGGTTCCTGTGGTTTTTCTATAACCAGCTTGAACATCAGTAAGTTCATGGTTCACGTATTGCTGAAGCCTGGTTTGGAGAATTTTGAGCATTACTTTACTAGCATGTGAGACGAGTGCAATTGTGCGGTAGTTTGAGCATTCTTTGGCATTGCCTTTCTTTGGGATTGGAATGAAAACTGACCTTTTCCAGTCCTGTGGCCACTGCTGAATTTTCCAAATTTGCTGGCATATTGAGTGCAGCACTTTCACAGTGTCATCTTCTTTTCAGATTTGAAACAGCTCAACTGGAATTCCATCACCTCCAGTATGCTTTGTTCATAGTGATACTTTGTAAGGCCCACTTGACTTCTCATTCCAGGATGTATGGCTCCTGGTGAGTGATCACAGCATTGTGATTGTCTTGGTCGTGAAGGTCTTTTTTGTATAGTTCTTCTGTGTATTTTTGCCACCTCTTCTTAATATCTTCTGCTTCTGTTAGGTCCATACCATTTCTGTTCTTTATTGAGCATCTTTGCATGAAATATTCCCTTGTTATCTCCAATTTTCTTGAAGACATCTCTAGTCTTTCCCATTCTGTTCTTTTCCTCTATTTCTTTGCATTGATAGCTGAGGAAGGCTTTCTCACCTCTCCTTGCTAGTCTTTGGAACTCTGCATTCAGATGCTTATGTCTTTCCTTTTCTTTGTTTTTCACTTCTTTTCTTTTCACAGCTATTTGTAAGGCCTCCCCAGAGAGCCATCTTGCTTTTTTGCATTTCTTTTCCATGGGGATGGTCTTGATCCCTGTCTCCCTGTACAATGCAGGAACCTCTGTCCATAGTTCATCAGGTACTCTATCTATCAGATCTAGTCCCTTAAATCTATTTCTCACTTCCACTGTATAATCATAAAGGATTTGATTTAGGTCATACCTTAATGGTCTAGTGGTTTTCCCTACTTTGTTCAATTTAAGTCTGAATTTGGCAATATCAAGTTCATGATCTGAGCCACAGTCAGCTCCCCGTCTTGTTTTTGCTGACAGTAGAGCTTCGTCATCTTTGGCTGCAAAGAATATAATCAATCTGATTTTGGTGTTGACCATTTGGTGACGTCCATGTGTAGAGTCTTCTCTTGTGTTGTTCGAAGAGGGTGTTTGCTATGACCAGTGTGTTCTCTTGGCAAAACTCTGTTAGCTTTAGCCCTGCTTCATTCTGCATTCCCAGGCCAAATTTGCCTGTTACTTCAAGTGTTTCTTGACTTCTACTTTTGCATTCCAGTCCCCTATAATGAAAAGGACATATTTTTTGGGTGTTAGTTGCAAAAGGTCTTGTAGGTCTTCATAGAACCATTCAACTTCAGCTTCTTCAGCATTACTGTACAGTCCATCTTAAAGGAGATCAATTTTGAATCTTCATTGGAAGGACTGATGTTGAAGCTGAAACTCCAATACTTTGGCCACCTGATGCGAAGAGCTGACTCACTGGAGAAGACCATGATGTTGGGAAAGACTGAAGGCAGGAGGAGAAGGGGCAACAGAGGTTGAGATGGTTGGATGACATCACCGACTCAATGGACGTGAGTTGGGTAAACGCCAGGAGTTGGTGATGGACAGGGAGGCCTGTCCTGCTGTGGTCCAAAGGGTTGCAAAGAGTCAGACATGACTGAATGATTGAACTGAACTGATGACATTTTAGGGCCTATCAGATAATCCAGGACAGTGTTACCATCGCAGGAGCTTTAATTTTATCACACTTGCAAAATCTCCTTTGCCTCATAGAGGTATACAGTTTTCCAGTGGTTTGGATCTGGTTATCTTTGGGTGCCATTATTATCAACCACATATTTTAATGAAGAAGCAGCTTTAAGTTTTTTTATTTGCATATTAATGCTTATTTTATCTTCCCAAATGGATGTTATTTTCCCCCTATGAAATAACTCAGTGAAATAACATTTTACTCAGCTCTTAACGCTTATTTCTTTCTTCTTATCTATGACGTATGAATGATTAGTTCCCGTATAGGCATCGTGTATAATTTCCTTATTTTTTCCTGAAAATATTTCTTAATGTTATTGTTTTTTGTTGTAGTTGGTGTAATACGGTGCCCAGTATGCCGCCAAGAATGCAGACAGATAGACCTCGTGGATAATTATTTTGTGAAAGATACATCTGAAACTCCTAGCAGTTCTGATGAGAAATCAGAACAGGTATGCTTCTCAATTTTTCTTTATATTACTTTCTTCATATCAGAACGTAAGTTGTAAGAAAACATGCTTAAATTGTGTTACATAATTTTGGGTAGTTATGCCCTAGTTTCATCTTTCAGTTTGAAAGTGAAGAGTATCTTTATTCTACACCCTCAGACCTGGCTAAAAGAGATTAAAAGTTATCACTTAAAAATTCAAAGCTTGTGTCAATTTTGTGTTCTGAGACTTAGATTTTTCCCACCTGAATGTTTGATCTGGAAGGGAAGGATTTTGTTGAAGAGAAATGGATAGCAGGATGATTTTATTCTAGGTACAGTGAATTGGTATATTTGAGAGTAAGGTAGAAGGGTTTTACTTGTTTATTTTGTGGATCCATATTTTGTAAATTTAATGTAGGTTAGCATTTCTTTCCTCCTCTAGGTATGTACTAGTTGTGAAGACAATGCAAGTGCAGTTGGCTTTTGTGTTGAGTGTGGAGAATGGCTGTGTAAGACGTGCATTGAAGCACATCAAAGAGTAAAATTCACGAAAGATCACTTGATCAGGAAGAAAGAAGACGTCTCAGGTAAGAGAGAAGCTGTTTTAATGATTACTATTGATCTCTGTCTTTTGCCCCTGTAGCATTTGTACTTAACTTTTCAAGCTTTTGATACCAATAACGGTAAGAATTTATAAAGTTAGACAAAGACTTTGTTTATTTTTACAATATATGTTTTATTTTACTGCAGAGTCTGTTGGAGCATCTGGTCAGCGCCCTGTTTTCTGCCCTGTTCACAAACAAGAACAGTTGAAGCTTTTCTGTGAAACGTGTGATAGACTGACATGTAGAGACTGTCAGCTATTGGAACACAAAGAACATAGGTACAGAAGTCGTTATTGCTTATCAAGAAATATTATTAAAAGAGCTTATGAAATTATTTTTCCTAAAACAGATATTTTTTGTATGTTTTATGTCTTAGAGCAAGATACATTTCTTGGTAAAATATTTAATGGTTTCTATATTCATATCTATAATAACAGCGGTCGCTAAGAGGTTAAAGCGTCTGCCTGCAATGTTGGGAGATCTAATTGTCTTATGGACATTTATTGAAAATGTATTAATTAGTACATGGATTTGGGTTGCAGTAATAGAGTTATATTATTTCTTTATATACAGTCCCTCTGGTTCAAACTCACTTTTTTTTTCCCAAGTGTTCTGTGGTATTTATCACAGGGTTATGGGCTTTGGGCTGTCATGTTAAAAGGTAATATTTTCATGCATATCACTGATAGCCATTTTAGCATCAAAGCATGGAAATATACTGATTTCATGTCAGATTTAGTTTGTAGAAAAACTGGGGATTTATAAACATCTAAGTAGCATAGTTACTAATTCATTAAAATATAGCTTTGTATTTCAACCCTCTTTTACCCTCAGAATGCAATAATGTTCACTTATCACCAGCCTGTCACATCAGAACTGTTCTGGAAAGTACTGAAATTTCTAGTTAGTTGTTAAGTTCAATTAACCACACTTAAATTTTTAACTCTAGGATGTTTTAGAGCTTTTAGTTTGTTAGAGCCATTAGAATTTTTAAAGTTCTCTTTAAAGAGAGGCTACATGAATCCTATTCGCTAACAGGTATTGCATCCATAGTTTGTGCTGGGCACTTTTCTGAATGCCACATGTTTGTTTAATTCATACCAACTGCCCATGAAGTGTTGGTACTGATATCTCAGCTGTTTCAAAGTGAGCAAGTCTACTCACAGAAAGCTTTAATAATGTATACAGCATGTCCCCATAAGTGGTAGTGCTAGGACTTGAACATAGTCAGTTCGCCTCCAGATCTGTTTCAGCTCATTTGGTCATTTTCTCCCATGTGATATTCAGAACATAAAATACAGTATGTGGAATCTTTCAAACTTGATCTTATAAAGGTAATGTTCTGTTTTCTTTTTCAAGACACCTTTCTCTGTTCTACAGCCCATTTGGGTAGAAATACTACTTCAAACTTTGTTATAGATCCTTTGTTACAAAATGTTTCTTCTTACCTACAATTTGGCTGTTGTTTTATTGGAGGTGACTAATTTTGTAGATGCCTTCACTTTGGGTCCAGATCTTATCCTTGTCTTGTAATAAATCTCAGTAAGACATTAAATTACTTTCTCACAGCTGCTGTCAGGTTTTTGAGCTTTTAGACTTCTTGTGGCTTTTTAAATTAATGGTGTAAAGCAAAAATAATAGGAACACAGCGTTGTTTTTCCTGTGAAAGAATAGCTTCATCCACACCTCAAAGTTTAACCATAATTCATCCTTCCTTTTCCGTCACCACTTTCCTTTACTACTTGTATCCAAGTCCTACTTACCTCTTGAATGTTCCTACCTTCTCTTTAGTTCTTTCGCACTTCAGATTTCCTGGGTAAACTGTGGCAGAACCAGTGGCATTGGACTTGAAAGCCTCGGCTCCTGTCGCAGCGCATTTTCAGCCAGTGTCCTTGCTTTGAGGCTTACCTCGTCAAATTTGCTCTGTCTGCACTGCTGCCAGTACCGTTTGGCTGACATGTTGTGCCTCACTTAAAAACATCCTTCCGTGATACCGCACAGAAGTGTTCAGGATATAGCATTCATTAGCGAGTCTTACCAGACTGTTTCCTTATCATCTGCACGAAGTTAGGAAACAGTCCTCAAGACTACCTCTCTTGTCATACCAACTTCAGGATTCAGTAAAAAACCATATATAGGGGATAACAGCATGCAGGCCAGCTCATTGATATGATTCATTATTACATTCTTCAGTTAAAGTGGTACCCTTCTAAACAGATTGCTTTCCGTACACTTTGGAACCACCATCCATAAACCACGCAGCTCTTTGTTAGCTAATGGCTGCTTTTAGAGTACCACCTATGTGACCATAGCATTCAGCAGTTCCTTTGGTAGTTCCAAAGTCATGTTAAGCGGGATAGAGAGTATAGTGACTCAGACAATAAATAATCTGCCTACAGTGCAGGAGACCCTGGTGCGATCCCTGGGTCAGGAAGCTCCCCTGGAGAAAGAAATGGCAATCCACTCCAATATTACTGCCTGGAGAATCCCATGGACAGAGGAGCCTGGCAGGCGACAGTTCCATGGGGTCTCAAAAGAGCTGGACACAACTGAGTGACTGACACTTTCACTTTCACCTGCTCATAAATACGATAAATATTTCTTTGCATCCTCTTGGTTGCATGTTCCTGCACAAACCATCTCTGTTTTTGTGGAACACTTCTGGACTCTGCCTTCCTTATTTGTTTTCTCCTGTCACCCAAGACATAAGGGGTATTTCAGGTTTCATGGTTATGTTGTACCCTTCAGTCACGGTGTCAACCTCAGTGCTCAGTGGCAAACTAGTAATTCTCTCTTAAGCATATGTTTTACCATAGCATCCAGAAACTTTCTGGTCCAAAATCCTGGATCTCTGCTGAGTGGCCCTCAGAGGTCTTTACCGTAAGTTTAAATCTGCGTATATGTTGCTAACACTTCCAAAATCATGTCTAGTTGTGGATCACAGGGTCCATAAGCATCAAAAGAAAGACTGCTTTTTGCTGTTCAGACATAGTTCAGGCCCCATTCCCAGATGAGGAGTATATGTTCTTTAGAAATCAAATACACCAACCAAATATTGGCGCTGCTTGTTTAGTTCTAGGGATGTAGGTGGCAGAAGCTGTTTGTTTATTTTCTCACCTGTGGAGTGATAAAGCTGGCTCCTGCCTAGGTTATTCCTAAGAACTTTCCCAGTTAGGGCAGGTCCCTGGAGCTTTGCTGTGCTTGGTAACAGTCTCTTTTGTTCATGTGTGTCCCCGTTGCATATAAGTCAGTCTTACCTTTATCTTTAGTTTCTGATAGTACCATGAGATCAACATAATATTATACTCAGGACCTGCATTATACCTAAATCTCTTCTAAACAAAATATACCAGTAAGCTGGTGAACTGAAATAACCCTGTGGTTAGTATAGTAAACATAAATTAGGGTCTTTCCACATGAAAAGCTGCATTTGGCTTTTCTTCAGAGTTAGAGGGAAAAGTTTTTTTTCATGTTCAGTCCCTGAATGCCACTTATTAAGTCTGCTGTGTATATATTTTTTATTGTTCAAACCATATCAAGGACTGCTGATGCTGTGGGGGCATTATTGAGTTCAAGCTTTGAATAGTCTACTGTTAACTGGATGAACCATTTGCTTTTTTCACAGGGTACACATGGTTATTGTATAAAGAGCTCATTGGTACAAATGAGAGCATAGCAGCTTCTCACTTGTCATTAAAGTCATAAATTCTTTTTATTCATTAGGTTATCCTGTACTGTCTCAAGTCGACAACTTCTGTGGACTTCAAGACAGTTTTGTTCCCATTTAGCATGTCTAATCAAGACTTGCCTTAAGGTGAACATGTATGTCTTGTGTTTTACAATATTAGACAATATCAGTAATACCCATTCTAGTAATCATATAAAGGAGAGATAAAACTATTTCACATAGTTTGTTCATATCCGTATATTCCGGCTTTTACCCAGATTTTGACTTTAATGCTGTCAACCATCCCTCTCTTCCCAATCTAACCTTAATCCCCATTATGACTTCAGCAGGTTTTAGAAACATAGCACATTAGGCTCCCATGTCAGGGAGTCCCAGAAATGTCTTTTATCCAACCCCAGGCTATTTTACCCACACAAATGCATATTACCTTGTGTTTTCCAGCTGGACTTTGAGCCAGAAGACCCTGGCCTCTCCTTCAGTTCTCAATTTGATTAATCCATGGAATAGTTGCTCCAGGGAGTACAAGGTCAGGTTCTCATTGTCATCTTTACCCTCCAGCTTTTACCATTTCTTCATACTAGGGTAAATATAACAGAGTTGTTTAATGCCTTTTACCATTGAGGACCAGCAGTAGCTCCCATTGGTCCTCCCAACCCCCTAGAGTGCTGCATTAAGACCTTTGTTTCAACCCCATCATTGTTTGCTTTATTCATATCTTCCCCTCTCCCCATTTTCAAACAGCCATCTAAAATTTTTCATCCTTTTGGGATAAATCCCTTGACTCTCTTGTTTGTCTTTTTCTATGTTCTTGTGAATCACCCCAGTTTTCTCAGCATCTGTAAGGCCCATAAAGCGGAGACAATAAATCTGATGAGGCATCTCAGATTATTGCTAGGCTTTGCAGCAGAAAAATTACATGGGGGTACCCATGTATAAGGGTCCCTCTTAACTGTATTATTTCGGAGAAGGCAATGGCACCCCACTCCAGTACTCTTGCCTGGAAAATCCCACGGGCGGAGGAGCCTGGTAGGCTGCAGATGGGGTCGCTAAGAGTCAGACACGACTGAGCAACTTCACTTTCACTTTTCACTTTCATGCATTGGAGAAGGAAATGGCAACCCACTCCAGTGTTCTTGCCTTAAGAATCCCAGGGACGGGGGAGCCCGATGGGCTGCTGTCTGTGGGGTCGCACAGAGTCGGATACGACTGAAGCAGCTTAGCAGCAGTAGCAGCAGTGCTTGTGTGGGCGGAGAAGGCAATGGCACCCCACCTCAGTACTCTTGCCTGGAAAATCCCATGGATGGAGGAGCCAAGTGGGCTACAGTCCTTGGGCTCGCTAAGAGTCGGACAGGACTGAGCGACTTCACTTCACTTTCACTAATTTGTATTTATTTACCTTGACCTTAGTAAGAGGTGTACTCAGTAGACGAATATCCTGATCTTCATAATGCTGATTTCTCAGGGCTTAAATAAGAAGCATGTCAGTCAGTTCTTCTGAGAAGTTCTAGTTGGTATTTATAGGAGAAGGACAATCACCTGTCTGAGGGTATAAAAAAGCCCCTTTACAGGGGCTTTTATCCAGTCCACTCAGCTAGCTGTCCACTCAGGAATGACCTGCTGTGTATTGAGATTTTGGATAACCATCTGTGGTTGTTCAGCAGTGAGTGGTGGGTCCCACATCAGCTCAAACATTGCTCTTCTATTCTGCAGCATTTAAAATCAACAATATTGCCTCTAAGCGTTGTCACTCTCACAGTATTTTCATAAAGGTATTTTCAGGAAGCATACAATGTCAGTCCACAAAATGAAATAATTCCTTAGCATTGTACAATCTGGTTTCATTAGTTTCTTGATTTTGTCTTTCCTCAACCTGGACTACATTGTTATTGGGAGTCGTAGAGGTGCTGCCTGTTTTCCCAGTGTAATTTTTCCATTTGGAATGGCCCTGAGGCTAGTGGCTGTAGCTCAGCCTGGCTGAAATCTAAGCTTTGCCCAGTGTCGGGATCTGTCCCAACACACTCTTCATTTTAGCTAGTACAGATGACAATATCCAAGAAATTGTTTAATTACCTTGTTTCTTATTAGTTTGCATTTCCTTGTTTATCCAGTGAGTCAACTCCTAGGGAGTTGGATCTAGTTTCTAAGTTCTTTTGGTAACTTTTACCTCTAATAACCACAGCTGCAGTTCCATACTATCATTGAGTAGATAGTCATCCAAGAATCAAAGGTTCATAACCCTTGTCATCTTTTCCTGCTCCTTCCCTACCACAAGTTTCAGTGAGTCAGTGTCATTCTAGTGAATCCCACTTTTGATGTTAACTATGAAGTTAGAGGACAATTCACAGATCCTCTCTTACTTCTGATACCAGCTGTAGAATTTGGGGTGATATCCCCCAAACCATTCACGCTTTTAAATAAAATTTATCTTATTCATACTCACTCTGGCACCAGTTCCAAGTTCAGAATTTCCCAAGACTACCCTCAGATATAATAATTTGTTACAACTCACTGAAAGCTGTATATTTACAGCTAACATTTATTACAGTGAAAAGGATATAGATTAAAATCATCCAAGGAAAAGGCATGGGGCAGAGTCTAGGAGAGTTCTAAATGTGGGATTTCCAGTTGTCTTTTCTCAGTGAAATTCTTAATGTAATTAACTCCTAGCAATGATGTGTGACAGCATGAAGGGAATATTGCCATCCGAGGAGGCTTGCATGAGCCTTGGCGTCCAGGATTTTTACTGGAATTCTGTCATGTGGATACAGATGGAGTTTACTGTCCATGTAATTGACCTGTCTCCAGCCCTTCCTGAGATTGAGCTGAAGACCCTACAATAAATCATATCATTAGCATGTGGCCTTAAAGGCCCCAAGTTGAAACAAAGGTGCTTTTGTCAGGCAGTACATTTCAAGGGCTTAGAGATGCCCTTTCAGCTGCTGAGGGCAAAGGCCAGACGTCTCTTTGGGCAAAGTTCAATTCTTATAATCTGTTATCTCCTATTTATACTCTTAACGGTTTGCTTTTCTTAACGTACAGAACACTGTCCATAGAACTATTGCTTTTATTGTTGTTTCCTTTTATTTTTTTAAATTATGACAGTATATGATAACACATTTGCAAAAGACTTGGAAAATACAGAACAAAGTTACATGTGAAAGTGAAGTTGTTCAGTCGTGTCCGACTCTTTGAGACCCTATGGACTGTAGCCTGCCAGTCTCCTCCGTCCATGGGATTTTCCAGGCAGGAATACTGGAGTGGATTGCCATTTCCTCTTCCAGGGGATCTTCCTGACCCAGGGATCAACCACGGGTCTCCCACATTGCAGGCAGGCTCTTTACCATCTGAGCCACAAGGGAGAAACTATATGTAAAAAGTTACATATAGTTCCACTATATATAGTTATTTTTTCAAGTAGATAAATTAAGATTTTTAGTTGGAGTTTTAATATCAAACTCTCAAAAATTAGAATAGCCAGGAAAGTAGAAGACCTGAAAAGCACCATGAACCAATTCAACATAATTACAAATTATACAATTTTCACACAACAGCAGGATACAAATTCTATTCAAGTTCCCATAGACTATAAACCAGGAGACACTGAAACATATCCAGGGATGTAAAGCATGGTGCAGAAATTCCATGGTCTGAAGGTATTGAAATCATAGAGAGTCTGTTTCAGGAACTATTTCTTAAAGCCAGTTCACTTTGGTATCTTGACTTCCTTTCATTCCAGCTTATCTACTCTGTTTCCATGTCTGGACTTAAGGCCTTTTAGGGCTAGTTCAAGGGGCTCAGTTTCTCACATGCTTATTAATCAAATTGGGTTTCCCATCTCTTCTTGATTCATTGATGTAATTGTGACGGTACATATTTTCTTAGAAAATCCCACCATCTAGTAGAGATTTAAAAAATGTATTTCCTTAGAAATAGACCATAAAAGATTTTATGGAAATCTGTGTTTCTCTCTCTTTCTTATTTATAATGTTGAACAGCTAAGTTTATTTCCTTATTGTTTATTAGCATAGCCATAGATTTGAGTCATTGGTCATTTTAGCAGTCTAATTTTTTAAATAGTTTATTATATTTTTAAAGAAATATTCTAATTCTTATAGTTTATTTTGTTTTTATTCTTTCCTTAGCTTGATTTTGTTATACTTTTTGTAGGCTCTTATGATGAATCTTGATTTTATAAGAAAGATGTGAATTTTTTCTTGATCGAACTTTAGCCTCATTCCAGAAGCATTACTAACTTATATGTATACTCAGTCATGTCCGATTGTTTCTGGCCTTATGGACTGTAGCCTACTAGGCGCCTCTGTCCATGGGATTCTCCAAGCAAGAACACTGGAGTGGGTTGCCATTTTCTCCTCCACAGAACCTTCCCGACTCAGGGATTGAACCCATGTCACTTACATCTCCTACATTGACAGGAGGATGCTTTACCACACTGACTTACATATTCTATATTTATATTTTTTAGTCCCCTCTCACCCGCCCATTCTTTTAAAGGTGATTGCTACATAGTATAGTGATACAGATGGTGAACTCTGGTATGTATGTGCACGAGTGTGTATCTTTCAAATAGAGAAAATTTAGTAGTACCACCCTAAAGTGGGTGTGAGGTTTGAATTGAGAATTGTACCCATGAAGTGCTTAACACAGTAAGGGCTCAGTAGCAGTCTGACCGTTGTTATATTTTGTTTATGGTCATGCTGCCAGGCTTTTCAGAGTTCCCTAACCAGATATTGAACCTGGGCCCTCGGCAGTGAAAGCACAAAGTTCTAACCACCAGACCAACATGGAATTCCTTATTTTTCCTAAAAACACTTTATTGAGATTTTTGGTTTTCTTAACAGTCTCATTGTTTTCAAAAAAGGAAAGCATCTATAGAATTTTTAAAAATTAGTATTTATATGTATTTGTTTTTGATTGTGCTGGGTCTTTGTGGCTGCAGTGGCTTTTCTCTAGCTGTGGCAAATGGAGACTGCTCTGTAAGTACAGGGCTCGGGTTTCTCACTGTGGTGGCTCCTCGTTTCAGAGCAAGATGCGAAGGTGTCAGTAGTTGCGATTCCCAGACAGCACAGGCTCAATAGCTGTGGCTCATGGGCTTAGTTGTTCTGCGGCATGTAGGATCTTCCTGGATAAGGGATTGAACCCATGTCTCCTGCATTGGCAGGTGGATTTTTTTTTTTTTAATCACTGAGCCACCAGGGAAACCCTGCATCTATAGAATTTTATGAAATTTTTTTATCTCAAAGTACTGCATAGTTTCTAGCTAAACCATGGGGTTATTTCTCCTCTCTCTAGTAATTCTGTTCACAGTAAATAAGTATGAAAAATGTCTAGGGTTTCCCTGGTGGTTCACTGTTTAAGAATTCACCTTGCAATGCAGGAAACACTGGTTTGATCTCTGATCTGGGAAGATTCCACATGCCAGAGCAACTGGGCCCATGTGCCATAAATACGGAGCCATTGCACTCTACATCCTGTGGTCTGCAACAAGAGAAGGCTGAGCATTGCAACCAGAGAAAACCCAAGTGCAGCCACAAAGATTCTCGACAGCCAAAAGTTTAAAACAAGAAAAAAAGATTCTAATTCATTAAAAAAAAAAAGTATAGACCTGTATAAAGGACAAGAATGAAATGAGACACCATTGAACATTTCAGTTAGTTTTTCAAAACAAGGGAAATGGATTGAATATTTTTGGATCTGATCGTTGACCTAGTGAGTTGAGTGAACTACAATCCAGGATCATGCAAATGAGGTATAAAGGAAGCCACTTGATCTACTTCCCAGAAGTCTATGGTGGCTCAGGATCTGGAGGTGATAGGTATCACAAAAGTTAGGCTTATTCTCTGGATAAGTAAAATCAGAGGCTCTTGACTTGGGGGATAATAGGTGTAGATGGAGGGTCTGGATGAGGTACTTGGCTATAATTGAGGAAATTAAAGTGTAAATCTGCATATTAAACAGTGGGACATTCATGTACCCAACTTGATTCCAGATTGCCAGTAGTGAACTTTTACATTTCACTATTCTTCACTGTGCTTCCCAGGTGGCTCAATGGTAAAGAATTTGCCTGCAAAGCAGGAGACCCGGGTTCAATCCCTGGGTTGGGAAAATTCCCTGGAGAAAGAAATGGCAACCCCCTCCAGTATTCTTGCCTGGGAAATCTCATGGACAGAGGAGCCTGACAGGCTGTAGTCCATGGGATCACAAAAGAGTCAGATGCAACTTAGCAATTGAACAACAACAGTAGAATAAGAAAGTGAACATGGAACAGCGACGGGTTCAAAATTGGGAAAGGAGTACAACAAGGCTATACGTTGTTACCTTGCTTGTTTAACTTACATGCAGAGTACATCATTTCAAATGCTTGACCGTATCACAAGCTGGAATCAAGATTGATGGGAGAAATATCAACAATCTCAGATGTGCAGATGATACCACTTTAAATGGCAGAAAGTGAAGCGGAACTATTGAGCCTCTTGATGAGGGTGAAAGAGGAGAGTGAAAAAGCTGGCTTAAACCTCAACATTCAAAAAAAAACTAAGATCATAGCATCCAGTTCCATTACTTCATGGCAAATAGAAGGGGAAAAAGTGAAGCAGTGACAAATTTTATTTTCTTGGGCTCCAAAATCACTGTGGACAGTGACTCCAGCCATGAAATTCAAAGACATTTGCTCCTTGGAAGAAAAGTGGTGACAAACCTAGATAGCATATTAAAAAGCAGAGACATCACTTTGCTGACAAAGGTCCACATAGTCAAAGCTTTGGTTTTTCCGGTAGTCATCTATGGATGTAAGAGTTGGACCATAAGGAAGGCTGAGTGCCGAAGAGTTAATGCTTTTGAACTGTGGTGCTAGAGAAGACTCTTGAGAGTCCTTGGACTACAAGGAGGTCAAACCAGTCAATCCTAAATGAATTCAATGATGAATATTCACTGGAAGGACTGTTGCTGAAGCGCCAGTTCTTTGGCCACCTGTTGCAAAGAGCTGACTCATTGGAAAAGAGCCTGATGCTGGGAAAGATTGAAGGCAGGAGGAGAAGAGGACAACAGAGGATGAGATGGTTAAATAGCATCACCAACTCAGTGATGTGAATTTGAGCAAACTCCAAGAGATAGTGGAGGACAGAGGAGCCTGATGTACTATGTATGGTTTATGGGGTGGCAAAGAGTAGGACTCGATTCAGCTCAGCAGCTGAACAACAATAAAAGCAACAAAAAACGTCTTTCTCACTTTGCTTGCTGTAATTAGAGGTTTTTTCACTCTCTGGAGGAAGTAGATATTTAGAAGAGGCCTTCTAATGTTGCTATTTGGTGTTCATTTCTGATTAAAAAGATTGCCTTATAGTGAAGCCCATCAGTTCATAGATTCTACTGTCTCTCACAGATGATTATAAGCAGTTTTAAAGTATATTTAAATATAAATGGATGTGAATCAGTGGAAGGGTCATCTGACTTCTGATGAGAGCCAGTGTCATAAGCCATGCATTTTGAGATAGTTAAGAATTCTCAACGTTTATCTCTCATCTGGCTTCAAATATAGGGACTAGAAAAGCTAAGTATTCCCTTTCTCAACATTTCTGGCATTAAGATAGTTCTCATCTACAGTTTATTCTCCTAAAATACAAGCAGAAGTCTGTTTAGAGCATGATTTTCAGAAAGTATTTACCTTCTTGATAAAAGGGACAGAAGTTGCTGGTATCACCCATCTTCCTCCTTTTCCCTTCCTTGAATTTGGATGATTCTTGGAACTCTGACATTATTATATGTTCATGAGGGTAAAGGCAAGAGCATCTCAGAGGTTCTAGCTTTGATGTTGTTAACAGCATCAGCTGCCCGCGTTTGTTCTTGTCTTATGAGCCACTGTTAGTCACGACAGCTGCACATGTCTCTGATTGATGCAGCCATCCACATGAAAGAGCATGAAAGGACGTAACATAGGAACCAAAGGAGAAGTAAAATAAAAATTATGGCATTCTGAGTTAGTGACAAGCTGTTGGTTACAGATTAATGACAGAGCCTCTACAAAAGAAGCAGTTTAAAGGCCTTTACTGGCAGTCTGGGAGTTAAGACTCTGCACTTTGATTTCTACCACTTTCTGTTGTAGGGGGGTGCAAGTTCCATCCCTGGGGGAGGAACTGAGATCTTACAACATGCTAGTGACACAGGCCCCCACCCCCACCCCCCAACAAGTGAGTAAAATACAAAAGAACTCTTGGAAGTATGATAGGTAAAAAACTCAATTGGTCTTTTCTTTTTTAAAAATCATTTATTTATGGCTGTGCTGAGTCTTCATTGCTGCATCTGGGCTTTCTCTAGTTGTGGTGAGTGGAGGGTACTTTCCTTGTGGTGCACAAACTTCTTGCTGCCGTGGCTTGCCTTGTGGAGTGTGGGCTGTAGGCATGCTCCCTTCAGCAGTTGTGGCAGTGAGCTCAGTAGTTGTGACGTACTGGTTTAGTTGCCCATGGCATGTGGGATCTTTCCACACAGGATCTGATCTGGGTCTCCTGCAGTGGCAGATGGATTCTTCACCACTGGATCACCAGGGAAATCCAATCGATAGGTTCGATAAATTCTATTTAGCCTCCTAGAAAACAAAACAGAAAGATTTTTAAAAGATCTAAAAAGTATAAGAAGTCTTTTGCTTACCAGTATGAATTATAGAAAAAGAAATTACCAAGTAATATAAGAAATTCTCCTATAAACCTAGAATTGCCAGTCTGAAATGACCCATTTAATGCCATTGCACTAACAGTAAAGGATTTCTGTCAGTTATATATCATCATAAAGGGATGATACTTGATGGGTTAGAATGGAGATAAGCAGAGTTGCCAAAGAATCGAGTAGGTAACCTACAGAGAAATGGGAATCTAAATAGGATCTTTAAAAGTAGCAATACTAGGAGGCAGAAGATGCTGAAACTAACTGCAACAGTTGGGAGATTGACAGGGAAAGATTTGCAACCTAGAATTCTATATCCAAACTGTTAATCGATGTGAGAGTAAGATGTAGACATTTTGCAGCATGCAAGGGTTCAGAAACTGCCTCCTATACACCACTTTCTAGAGCTGTTAGAGAATGTGATCCACAAAAATATTAGTAAATCAAGAAAGTGAATGGTAATGCCTAGAATGACAGGTGTATACTAGCTAGTTTATACTGAAGCTTGAGGGCTAAGGAGCCCATGAAGGATGCCTCAAGAAAAAAAATTGAACTGCTTCTATTGAATTTGTTATCTTAGGTCTTTTCAGTTCAGTTCAGTCACTCAGTCGTCTCCAACTCTTTGCAAGCCCATGAATTGCAGCACGCTAGGCCTCCCTGTCCATCACCAACTCCTGGAGTTTACCTAAACTCATGTCCATCGAGTCAGCGATGCCATCCAGCCATCCATCCTCTGTCGTCCCCTTCTCCTCCTGCCCCCAATCCCTCAACGGCATCAGAGTCTTTTCCAATGAGTCAGCTCTTCGCATGAGGTGACCAAAGTATTGGAGTTTCAGCTTCAGCACCAGTCCTTCCAAAGAATACCCAGGACTGATCTCCTTTAGAACGGACTGGTTGGATCTCCTTGCAGTCCAAGGGACTCTCGAGTCTTCTGCAACACCACAGTTCAAAAGCATCGGTTCTTTGGCACTCAGCTTTCTTTACAGTCCAACTCTCAACATCCATACATGACCACTGGAAAAACCATAGCCTTGACTAGACGGACCTTTGTTGGCAAAGTAATGTCTCTGCTTTTGAATATGCTATCTAGGTTGGTCATAACTTTCCTTCCAAGGAGTGAGCGTCTTTTAATTTCATGGCTGCAGTCACCATCTGCACTGATTTTGGAGCCCCCCAAAATAAAGTCTGACACTGTTTCTACTGTTTCCCCATCTATTTCCCATGAAGTGATGGGACCAGGTGCCATGATCTTAAAAAATATTATTGACAAGTGTTTGACATATCTGATGGAACATTAGAAATGTTTGGGATCAGTACATTGAGAGTTAAGCAAATGAGAGCAAAGGATATTTATCAATTCCAAAAGAAAAAATGTTCAAGAAAATATTACACTCCTTGGCTCAATATTGGACAGTGTTTACAATCACTTAATAATTCAACAAGTAGGTGTATGCTTACTGAGTGCTTGGTATGGTATATTTCTGTGAACAAAGTAAAGTCACTGTCCCCATGACTTAATTTTTCATGGTAGAGTGAAATAAATACTAAATAAATCAGGTGGTGATCATCATAGAGAAAAATGCTCTGGAAATTGGGACAGAGCATGTGAGCGTGCAGGTTTGCGGGGTTTTATTTTAAATAGGGTGGTTTTAAAAGGCTTTCATGATGAAGTGGCATTTGAGTAGAGACTGAAGGAAGAAAGGGATCAGGCGTTGGTTAAATTTGGCAAGGAGCATGTTTCAGATAAACCAAGTGCAACAGGCTGAGATAGTAGCATATTTAACATCTTTGAGTAACGGTATGGTCTGAGTGCAGATACCAAGGGGTAGATGGTTATCAGATGAGGTAAGGATAGAAAGGGCCAAATTATTTAGCGCTTTGTAGATTTATTGTAAGAATGTTGCCTTTTACTGAGTCAGATGCTCAAGCTTTTGAGCAGTGGAATGGTTTGATGGTTGTTTTAAAAATATCACACTAGCTCTAGTGAAGAGAGATTAAAGAAGGAGCAAGGACAGAATAATGAGATTAGCTTGGAGATTGTTTTTGATAATTTTGGCAAGACATAATGGTGGTTTAGACTAACATTGGAGATAGTAAGATAGAGTCAAGTTCTGTATATGTTTTGGACTGGGATTTGATGCATGAAACTTATATGTGGATTTGTTGATATATGATTTATATGAGATACCAATGACACCAAGATTTTTCGCTTTCATCTTAACCAAAAGTAGCAGAAGAATTAGGCTTGAATTTACTGAGGTGTAGAAGACTGTGGGAAGACATACTTTGTTAGGTGTATGTAGGGAGTTGATAGTTAAGTTTTGGCCATGTTAAATTTGATATCTTAAATAAACATTTTATGATAAAATTAGATTGAGTAGGATAGAAGTAGGGAGGATGGTGATGTAAATGTTGAATTCTTAACTGTAAAATTGATAAAGCTATTTAATAGAGGCCTCTCATTTTGGAAGGCATCTCATAGACCTTCTTCCCCCATTATCATGGATGGAGAGATCCTCACACTCACTGTGCCTTCTCAGAACTTCTCAGCTCCCTTCACTCTGTCATCCTGAGGCAAGATGTAACATACACATTAGGAGTGAGTTTGCTTCTCTCAAAATAAGGGTCACGACTAAACCTTCATGTTCTAAGACCACACAGTTCTGACTCTTCTGTCCTCATCTGGAGTGAAGATGTTGTTGACTCGCTGGAGCTAGGATTTCTTCTCCATGGATTAAAAGAGAAAGTCCCAGGCCCCACCCTTCTTTACCGGCAGTATTTACACCCTCTCTACCATTATCTCCTTTAAATCTGCTAGGACTGATATTATAGTCTTTACCCCTGTTTATCATCCAAGAAAAGCCCCACACTCCCAGGTCTCCCCTCATTTGCTCTGCTTTAATTCCCATGAAGCTTTCCATGTGACAGTTTCTGATACTTGTTCTCTGTAACTCATGGTTTGTCATCAGCAGGGTCTCTGTATTCTCAGGCTCATTTTTGATCCCTTTCTGTACGTCCTTTGCTGTATGGAAACAGAACTCTAGGACACTGCTTCCACCGTAGTCTTCTTATCTGGTGCTGTTTTTCCTTTGATATCTCGTGTGTTACTGGGCCCAGAGATATGAAGTAGGTCTTCTACTTGCTATTTTTGGGACCATTCTTCCTCTTACCTTCCTGAAAAATCTCCAGATGTTAATCTCAAATGCCATTGTTTGTATTGCTCATTGGTACTTTCACATACAACCCTTGGGTCATTCTACTTTCTCTTTCACAGATTTTAGTTCCTAACTCAGTGGTAATCTGTGAAATTCTACAGTTCTAAGAAATTCTAAGAATTTCTGGCAGTTGTAATACGCGCAGATTTGATCCTTCTGACACTCTGGTCTTGATGTTTTTGAGCTCTTTTGTAAGGTTTACGTCATCTGTATTTGCCATTCAAATCTATGATCATATGCTAGACCTTGGCATTTTCAATAGTTGTGTTCCATTTTAAGCATTTCTTTTTGTAAACACTTATCCCATCATTCTAGCTCATTCTGCTTAGTACCAGACTTCCACAGTTATTCCCCATACAGTGACTTATTTTAATCCATTGATTGTACGACTCTTTCACTTTATCTCATTTCTTTATGTTCTCACTTAAGCCATTTTCTCTTTAATTTTATGGCTAATCATTTTCATTCCCTGGCATTTAGCCTTGACTCCATATCCCACTTGGTTGAGCTTCCTTGGCAGAACCACCATCCTAATGCTTTGCTTATGTGGTTACATACATATCACAGGAGAAGAAATACTGACACCAACTAGTTGCTTGCCCAGTTCATGACCACTTAACCTCAGAGACACCCTAGTGTTGCCTGCAACTGTGCTGTGCATTCACACCTTCTCTGTCTAAAATGTCCAACATGTCACCCTCTGTCCTCACTCCCAGATACTGGTTTTGCTTCCTACTTCATTGAGGAAAATGAAGCAATCGAAAGAGTACTTCTGCAGGCTCCCTCTACCATATCTACATATCTACTTGCACCCACAGCTCTACGTTTCTGTTATCTTATTTAAACCCTCTTCCTCTATAGAGCCAGTTGCTCCAATTAAGATACACTTAGATTCCATCTTATGTTATGTAGCCGAGGACATTGGTAGTTTGGCCATCTCTGCCAATTTCAGTTTTTTCAGTCTCTAGCAGTTATTTCTATCAGCATTTTAGTATTCTGAAACTTTCCTTCTGTCTTTAAAAATGAAAGAAAAACACAAGACTCTCTCTCTTTAACCTGCTTTTTCTAACAACAACTGTCTCCGTTCTTTTTTTATTTCTTGCAACAAAAGTTTTGAAAGAATTGCTAATAAGAATGATCTCCATTTTCTCCTGTCCTAGCCTCTTAAATATACATATTTGACTGTCAGCATTCTCCCAACATTGTTCTTTTCAAGGTTACTGGTAACCTTTGCATTATTAAGACTAGAAGTCACTTCTCAGTCATTGTCTTAATACCTTATATATCAGCAGCATTTGACACAGTTGTTCATTTTCTCAGTACATTTTATTTGTTGAATGCTTGGCTACTTTTTAGTTTTCCTTTTACCACACTGATTGCTTCTCTAAACGTTGGATGTGCCAGGCCTCACTCCATGATCTATGATTACAGTCTTATGACTTTAAATACCATCCATATGCCTGCAATGTCCAAATTCATATTTCTGGCTCAGTACTCTCCTGAAATTTCAGTTTTGTCTGTTCTACAGACTGTAGCATCTCTGCTTGAGTGTCTGCTTTCTCATATAGTACAGTGAACCCTTTAACAGTGCAGGTTTGAACTGTGTCGGTCTGCTTATATGTGGATTTTTTTTTTCCCCACTAAATACATACTGCAGTGCTACACAATCTAAGATTGGTTGAATCTGCAGATGTGGAATCATGTATTTCAAGGTCAGCTATAAAGTCATACTTGGATTTTTGACTGACTGATCAGTTGGGACCCCTAACTTCTGTGTTATTCAAGGGTCAACTGTATATCCAAAATTGAATTGACGCCTACTCCAGGCTGTTTGCCCTGGCAGCCTTGCCCCATCTCAGTTTGTTGCATTTTTCTCTTGCATAGGCCAGAAATCTTGGGATCATCTTTGACTTCACTGTTTTTTCATACCCAAAGACAAACTTACCAGAACATCTTTTTGGTTCCACTTTTAAAATATATCCCCCAGTCCCACAACTTCTACATCATTATTGTTAGTTCCATGATACTAACTTAGTTTCAACCACCATCATTTCTTGTGTGATTTGCTACAGTAGTCTCATAAATCATCCTCATGCTTCTAATAGTGTCCTTCAGTTTATTCTTGGCACAACTGCTAGAGTGAATCTCAAAGTGTGTCACTTCCCTGCTCAAAATATGCTGTGTTCAGAGTAAAAGATTCTATGGAGTCGTATAAATACACGTTTCATCTATTACTGTTCTTACTTCTGACTCTGCTACAGCTGTACTAACTGTTTCTGAAACATGCTAGGGATGCTGCTGCCTGCCTGTTTTCTCTAACTTTCTTGCTCTACTTGTTTGCATAGCTGACTTTCATGTATCCATCAAGTCTCTGATTAAATGTAGCTTTGCCAGTGAGATCTACTCTGATCACAGTATTTAAAATTGCAATTTGAATACAGCATTGTAAAGCAACTGTATTCCAATAAAGATTAATTTTAAAATTGCAATTAACCATTTTACTCATCTTGCTGTGTTTTAAATATATAAATATATATAAATATATTTTTTAATATATAAAACATCACTTTTAAAATGTATTCTGTAATTTATAGCTTGTTTTTTGTGTTCTTCCCATTGGAATGTAAGTTTCATGAGGATAAGTATCTTTTATTCGTTAAATCCCAATATTTTACACAAATTTAGACCCTTCATCTGTTGAATAAATATTTGTTAATTTAGGTATAGGGGAAGAAAGAGGTAGTAGAGGTGCCTGAATATAGGAATTATCCATTTTTTCCCTTTTTTTTAATTGGTGAAGAATTGCTTTACAATATTATGTTGGTTTCTGCTGTACAGCAATGCAAATCAGTCATAACTAAATATATATTATATACACAAACACACACAGAGGTTGTTTACATGTACCCTCTCTCTAGAGCCTTCCTCTCCCATTCCCACACCTCTGTGTCATCACAGAGCTCCAGGCTGGGCTCTCTGTGTGAAATAGTAGCTTCCCATTAACTACCTGTTTTATACATGGTAGTATATATATATACATGGGCTTCCCTGGTGGCAATAGTGGTAAAGAACCTGCCTTCCAATTCAGGAGACTTGAGAGATGCGGGTTTGATCCCTGGGTTAGGAAGACCCCTGGAAGAGGGCATAGCAGCCCACTTCAGTATTCTTGCCTGGAGAATCCAATGGACAGAAGAGCCTGGTGGGCTATGGTCCATAGGATCTCACAGAGCTGGACGCAAGTGAAGTGACAGCATGCACGGGTACAAGCCATTAAACTGTGCTAGAGATGTCTAGTCTAGCCCCATACTATTAATAGGGGCTTCCCTGGTGGCTCAGATAGTAAAGAATCTGCCTGCCAAATGGGAGACCTGGGTTCAATCCCTGGGTCAGGAAGATCCCCTGGAGGAGGGCATGGCAACCCACTCCAGTATTCTTGCTTGGAGAATCCCATGGACAGAGGAGCCTGGAGGACCATTGGGTGGCAAAGAGTCAGACTCGGCTGAGTGACTAGGTGACATGATAAGTGTATATGTGTCAGTTCTGCTTTCTCAGTCTGTCCCGTCCTTACCTTCTCCCACTGTGTTAACAGGTCCGTTCTCTACCAGGTGATCAGTGCCATTTTCTAGATTCCATATATCTGTGTGTGTGTTACTGCTAATATATGATACTTTTCTCTTCCTGACTTTACTCTGTAAAAGGCTCTAGGTTCATCCACCTCACTGCAGTTGACTCAGATTTGTTCCTTTCTATGGCTGAGCAACGTTGCACTGTATATACGTACCACATCTTGTTTACCCGTTCATCTGTTGGTTAGCATCTAGGTTGCTTCCATGCCCTGATTATTGTCTGCAGTGAGCATTGGAGTACCTGTGCCTTTGGATCTGTGGTTTTCTCAGGATATATAGCCAGTAGTGGGATTGTTAGGTTATATGGAAGACTTATTACGAGTTTTTTTTTTTTTTTAAGGCATCTCTGTATTGTTTTCTGTAATGGCTGTATCATTTCACATTCTCAACAGTGCAGAAGGGTTCCCAGAATTATCAGTTAAATGTTGAAGGCTTCTTACTTTCTCTTTTAATTGGAGGCTCTTGCTCTTTTAATTGGAATCTTTAAAGCTAGTCCCTACACATGAACCTTCAACTTGAAAACTTTGAAAGATGCAAACATGTGTCAGGCATGAGTGAAATCGCACCTTGCCCTCTGTCTCCTGTTGCTGACAATCCTTCAGCTCTACCATCTATTCCCTCCTCTCCTTCTTCCTCTTCCTTGCCTGTTCACTTGATGCCAGCACCTGTATGCCAGCTTTTGTACTGTACGGTGACTTAGTGGTAAGGAATCCACCTGCCAGTGCAGGAGACTGGGGTTCAATTCCTGGGTTGGGAAGGTTCCTCAGAGAAGGTAATAGCAGCCCACTCCAGTATTCTTGTCTGGAAAATCCCATGGCCAGAGGAGCCTGGTAGCTACAGTCTACAGGGTTGCAAAAGAGTCTGGCACAACTTAGTGACTAAAGAGCAACTGTTCTTTTCAAGGTACTACACTGTAAGGTTAAAAATGTTTTCTTTATTTTTTTGTGTTTGCTTTTTTATGTATTGTGTGTGTGAAAAGTATTATAAACCTATTACAGTACTATATCACAGATTGTTTTAGTTGGATACCTATGCTGACTTTGTTGGACTTATGAAAAAATTGGACTTACAAATGTTCTCTTGGAATGGAACTCATTTGTATGTAGGAGGCTTATTGGATTTAGTGATGAGGTTAGGTTTAAGTTTTTATTTTTTATTGTCTTTTGCGCTTTAAAAGATTAAATTAATTTAGTTATTTATGGCTGTGCTGGGTCTTCGTTGCTACATGGGCTTCCTCTAGTTGTGGCGGGGGTGGGGGTGGAGGCGCTGCTCTAGGTGTGGTGCGCCAGCTTCTCATTGCAGTGGCTCCTCTCGTTTCGGAGCACAGGCTTCAGTAGTTGTGGCACATGGTCTTAGTTGCTCCGCAGCATGTGGGACCTCTGAGGGTCAGGGTTGGCATCCATCTCCTGCACTAACAGGTGAATTCTTTATCACTGACCCACCAGGAAAGCCCCTCTTGTGCTTTATTATTTTGTTTCTTTCCTGCCATCTTTTAAGTTAAAACTTTTTGGTAATTTATTTTATATCCACTTTTGGCTTTTTAAGGTATTGCTATTTAGTGGCTAAGTTGTGTCTTACTCTCTTGTGACCCCTGGTCTACAGCCCTTGAGGCTCCTCTGTCCATGGGATTTTCCTGGCAAGAAGACCGGAGTGGATTGCCATTTCCTTCTCCAGGGGATCTTCCTGACCCAGGGATCGAACCTGCATCTCCTGCATTGGCAGGCAGATTTTTTACCGCTGAGCCACCGGGGAAGCCCAGTCTTAGATATTACAGGTTTTATGAAAGGTAGATCATGGTGTTCTAAACTACAGATGTCTAGTTACAACTGTGAGCTTCTCTCCAGTCGTGGCATAGGGACTCTACAGCTACTGTGGGCTCAGTAGTTGGAACACAAGGGCTCTCTAGTTGTAAGCCCGGTCTTCATGTCAACCCATTTATTGCTGTTGCTGTTGCTCCACATCTCTTGCGTCCCGTCGCTCTGAAAGCTGTTCTTCAGCATTTCTTGTTTTGCAGGTCTGCTGGCAATGAATATTGTCAGCTTCTTTGGAATAGATGTTTGGAAATGTATTTACACTGTTTATAAAATTCGGGACTGCCAGTTTCTTCTTTCCGCATTTAAAGTAGTTAAAGTCATTACTTTGTATTCTGGCCTTCTTTGTTGTTAATTCTATCATTCAGACTGTTCTTGACTGAGTGTTGTTTGGCAGTTCTCTGGCTGCTTTCAAGGTTTTCTTTGGTTTTCTCCATTTGAACCCTGATGTTTTTATGTTTGTCTTTTTTTATCCTGTGTGTGGTTCACTGAACTTGCACCTGTAAGTCGATGGCTTTCATCAGTTTTGGAAAGTTGGCCATTAAAAAGATTTTTCTCTCTCCTCATTGTTACTGTCTTCTGGGAGTCCAGTTACACATTCGTTAGGCACTTGGTTTTGTTACACAGGCCCCTGAGGCTTCGTTCATTTTCCTTCCGTCTGTTTCCTCACTTCTTCCTTGTTGTTACAGTTTCTCATTTGTGTTCATTTTTGCTCACCCTTTTCTTCAGTCATCTCCCATTTGCTACCAGACACATCTGGTGAGTTTTTTCAGTTATTGTGCTTTTCTAGAATTTTAGCTTTTAAAAAATAGTTTCTATTTCTTTGCTGAGACTTCATTTAAATTTTGAGTAAATACACAGTAGCCTATTCGAAGTAGTTGCTTAATATAGCAGTTGAACTATCTTGGTGACAGTTTGTATTGAATAGGTTTTTCTTTACTTTGAGTCATACATTCCTATTTCTTTGAATACCTAGTGATTTTTAATTGTGATTTGGACATTATGGATGATATAGAAATTCTGGTTTCTTTCGTCTTCCTCCGTAGAGTGTTAATTGTTCTAGCAAGCAGTTAAATTATTGGCTGATCACCTTGATCTTGTGTAAGCTTGGTTTTACTCTTTGTAAGGATCTGTGGAAATCCAAGGTATTGCCCAAGCCTCTCTCAGCGTCTGAACTCTGTTTCTTGGAAGATCTTGTGAAGACTTGATTTTAGACTTCGTTAGGACAGAATAGGCCTACGGTAGAATTTATTCCAAGTAGTAATTCAGTTTAGTCAGTCATGTCTGACTCTTTGTGACCTCATGGACTGCAACACGCCAGGCCTCCCTGTCCATCACCACCTCCTGGAGCTTGCTCAAACTCATGTCCGTCGAGTCGGTGATGCCATCCAATCATCTCATCCTCTGTTGTCTCCTTCTCCTCCTGCCTTCAGTCTTTCCCAGCATCAGGGTCTTTTTCAATGAGTCAGTTCTTCGCATCAGGTGGCCAAAGTATTGGAGCTTCAGCATCAGTCGTTCCAATGACTATCCCAGACTGATTTCCTTAGGATTAACTGGTTGGATCTGTTTGCAGTCCAGGGGACTCTGAAGAGTCTTCTCCAACACCACAGTTTAAACGCATCAATTCTTCAAAAGCATCAAGTATAGTTCTTTGTTTCTTTTAATGTGTAGCCTTTCTGGTTTCTCAGATGGATGCCTGGGGAAGTAAACAAAATCTCTTCTTCCACTGGCTCAGCTGGAATTCTATCTCCTAGAACTGCTTGATCCCCAGTTTCTCTCTTTACAGTGTCAACTTCATAACAGCTGCTCTTTGTTAATCCCTGCATAATCTCATCCTGTGTATTACTGCCCAGAGATTGGCTAAGGACTTGTGAGGAATTCATTTTTTCTTCTCCTTTACCCCCCACTCCCCAATCTCATCCTACACAGCTCCTACCATTCTAGTGCCTTACTCCATGAATTCCACTGGCTCATGAAGTCCCAAACCCTGATTTCTGCCTCCTCAGCTCAGAGAGACTTCTGTGTTCTGCTTAGATTCCAGCCCTCTGTGCTCTTATCATGTAATTGTCTTCAGACAGAGTGATAGTCTCTAAAGAATTATAAGATTTTTCTGCTTACAGTCCAGTGACTGAATATAGTTGTATATTTCTGACTTGTTTAATAATCTTTGGTTGCAGGGCTATTCTGGTACTAGTTATTCTGTGATAGTTTAAGAGTGAAAGTCACCTTTGCTCCACCTTAATATTTTTTATCCCTGATTACAGTTTTCTGTATAGTTAGAGAATGGTGTTTGTGGATTGTTTTTGAGGATCAGTATGGTTTAAGAGAGAGTTCAGTTCAGTTCAGGTCAGTCGCTCAGTCGTGTCCGACTCTTTGTGACCCCATGAATCGCAGCACACCAGGCCTCCCTGTCCATCACCAACTCCCAGAGTTCACTCAAACTCGTGTCCATCGAGTCAGTGATGCCATCCAGCCATCTCATCCTCTGTCATCCCCTTCTCCTCCTGCCCCCAATCCCTCCCAGCATCAGAGTCTTTTCCAATGAGTCAACTCTTCACATGAGGTGGCCAAAGTAGTGGAGTTTCAGCTTTAGCATCATTCCTTCCAAAGAAATCCCAGGGCTGATCTCCTTCAGACTGGACTGGTTTGATCTCCTTGCAGTCCAAGGGACTCTCAAGAGTCTTCTCCAACACCACAGTTCAAAAGCATCAATTCTTCGGTGCTCAGCCTTCACAGTCCAACTCTCACATCCATACATGACTATTGGAAAAACCTTAGCCTTGACTAGTCGGACCATAGTCGGCAAAGTAATGTCTCTGCTTTTGAATATGCTGTCTAGGTTGGTCATACCTCTTCTTCCAAGGAGTAAGCGTCTTTTAATTTCATGGCTGCAGTCACCATCTGCAGTGATTTTGGACCCCCCCAAAATAAAGTCTGACACTGTTTCCACTGTTTCCCCATCTATTTCCCATGGAGTGATGGGACCGGATGCCATGATCTTCGTTTTCTAAATGTTGAGCTTTAAGCCAACTTTTTCACTCTCCTCTTTTACTTTCATCAAGATGCTTTTTAGTTCCTCTTCACTTTCTGCCATAAGGGTGGTGTCATCTGCATATCTGAGGTTATTGATATTTCTCCTGGCAATCTTGATTCCAGCTTGTGTTTCTTCCAGTCCAGCATTTCTCATGATGTACTCTGCGTATAGAATCTAATGTCAGACATTTTTGTTAAAGAGGGTGTTGTTTGGAAGGAATGATGCTAAAGCTGAAACTCCAGTACTTTGGCCACCTCATGCAAAGAGTTGACTCATTGGAAAAGACTCTGATGCTGGGAGGGATTGGGGGCAGGAGGAAAAGGGGACGACAGAGAATGAGATGGCTGGATGGATGGATGTGAGTCTGAGTGAACTCTGGGAGATGGTGATGGACAGGGAGGCCTGGCGTGCTGTGATTCATGGGGTCGCAAAGATTCGGACACAACTGAGCGACTGAACTAAATTGAACTGAACTAAAGAGTATATAGTGATGGTCCCTTGACCGGAACTGTATAAGTTAAATTTCTCAAAAATGTTTTCCTAAAGAAATAGCTTTTCTTGGAATTAGGCTGTTAAAGAAAAAGCAAGGATGGATGTTTTGGAAATTTTGAGAACCAGGCATCAGTTGGCAAAGTAGGGAAAGCAGGAGTACAGTGGGTAAGACATGTATCTCAGACCAGGATCCATAGCATCACCCTACTTCCCTTTTGGTTGGGGGAAGGGATGAAGCAAAGGAACTCCAGTTATGCTCCATCCAGATGCACTTGAGGGCTTCGGGGATAACCCTCCCTGCATGCTTTATCTGAGCCTCCACTTCCAGAATCTCCAGTTTTCAAAAGTAGCCTGGAATACAGTATTGTAAAGTAAAATAAAGTAAAAAAAAAAAAAGTAGCCTGGAGAGAGAAGTTGTTTTACTGTTAAAGAAGGGTATGAAATAAAATTTCCATGCCAGAATGTAAAGATTAAGCATGAGACCAGATTGATGGACACAAACCACAAGCTACTACATTCTTTGCGAGGGGGTATCAAAGGAAGGCAGGGTCTTCCGCATCTTGTCTGCTTATAATCTCATGTTTGGAAGGGTGCTGAGAACTGTGCCAAGCAGTGGGTTGTGAAGATAGGCGAAAGCGGTGGCTGAGGGAACAGCTGCAGACCTGCTGCTTCTAAGCTCACTCGCACTCCTTTCGGGGCCAAGACAGTTGTATTTATTTGCTCCCTTGGGTGGCTGTTCCTTGGGTCTCACTTTCTCTAGGATGCTAACCACACTAGCTGTGTGCAAATGACTTACCTTGTGTATTTTAACTTTCTTTTCATAGTATTCTGGTTTTGTATTTTTGTGAATTTTAAACAGAGGCCCTTATTCCTGTACTGTATTCCCAGGTACATGAGCAGTGTCAAGCATAAGTTAGCAGGAGCTCTGGGTCTGCACAGTTGGAATACTTTTTGTTGCTGTATCACCAGAAAGAAAAACTATTTGGGGTCTATAATATAGCCTATTGAACTACCTTATATTTGCATGTTAGAGCTGGCTTTTCTTATGGTGTCCTCTTAATTAAAACCCATTCATCTTCAGTGTTTCATGGAAGGCTAGGTTTTAACTGGGTTGGGCCCATGAGTTGGTTGCCTTCTACTAAAAGGTTGGAAATTAGTCTGAATCAAAAAAGGTGGTGCAGAGAGGTTAGGAGAGGTTTGGGCCAGGTAAAAGGTGCAGAGAGGGGAAGCCAAGATTAGACGAAGGTCCATCTCTGTGTGTGATAAAGGTTTCCTGTTACAAACCTCTAATCCCAGGGCATGGGGCTCGCTTTACATACCAGATCCATCCTTTGCTTGATTGGGCTAGGCCTACTGTGCACAGCAGGCTGTATATATGTATGTATGTATGTATGTATGTATGTGTTTTTGTAAAAAAAATTTCAGTGGATAAGGATAGGTGTTAGGAACAATGCCTCTGTACCCATCTTGAGCTGCCCAGGGATGGATATATGAAGCAAGGACAAGATCCTTAACCTTTAACATTTCTGGGCGTTTCCTCCTTGACTTCCAGAGAGACCATCACTAGTGGCTTCTTTGTTTAGTTCCCAGAGCCAGTGTCCTATCCTGCTGTAGCAGTGATTAGTGTCATGGAGTTAAAGAAGAAAAAGGGGTTGCTTTCACATGCTGTGAGATCACTGCAAACCTGCCTCACTGTGTTGTAACAGGGCAAATGCAGTAGTACACACTGGGTGATGTGTGTCTGATCCTGGGTTCTTGTCTCCCTCAGTTGCTGCCCCCTTCTAGTTGCTGTATTTGTCTGCACTTTGTAGGACTTCATGGGATTCCCTGGTGGCTCAGATGTAAAGTGTTTGCCTGCAATGTGGGAGACCCGGGTTCATTCCCTGGGTCAGACAGATCCCCTCTGGAGAAGGAAATGGCAGCTCACTCCAGTACTCTTGCCTGGAAAATCCTATGGACAGAGGAGCCTTGGTAGGTTATGGTCCTTGGGGTTGCAAAGAGTTGGACACAACTGAGTGACTGCACTTTCACTTTTCTAGTTATGGTATTTGTCTGTGCTCTGTAGGACTTCACAAGTCACTGATCTGGCGATTGCTTGGTGGCCTAGTTTGTGTAAGTGTGTGGTCTTCTCCATGTTCTTTTAGGGCTTAATTGTTTACAAACTTCTTTTTATATTGAGAAAAATAGCCAAACCATCTTTAGCAAAAATGTTCTGTACCAGGCAAAAAGATCTGAAACATAAGCTTGGGGGCCCCTCGTCTTGAAGTGGGGGGGTCTTGAACCATACTTTCTTTCATGTTCCCTTTCACCTGTTTCCTATTTAGAATAAGATCTTCTGTCCTAAATCTAGATTCCTGCCCATTCCTCTATTTCACCCTGACATCCTCCACCTCAAATAATCCATATGTCTATATGTATGGATTGTAGAATATCTACTATCGAATGATTTGTGCAAAAATTTGTGATCCAGATAGCTGGTAGAAATGACATACAAATTCATATCTACCATCAGTCTTCTCAGGAACGGGTATGGCAACAAATCAGATTTTCCTATCCAGACAAATTGTTTTCCTGAAGTTCATTTATTGTCAGAAAAAGCAGCTTGTTTACTGAAGTTCAGTGTTCATTCAGCTCACTTGTTCAGTAGGTATTTGAGTACTCACCATGTACCAAGTGCCAGGCTAGGTGATGATTATGCATATAATAATACAAAAACAGAGATGGTCGTTGATGTTTTGGGAGACTCACCATCTTTACAAGGCTCGAGATTGAGTAATGGGTTCAGTAGTAGTTCATGATAATCTCCAAAAATAGTTCGTTCATTTTGGTTTTGCGGAAAAAGCCTTGTTAATTTTTGTATCGTAGTTTGTGAATCTATCCAACTATCTGAGGAACTCATAGGCTCAGTGAGTCAGTTCCCTTGCAGAATGTTTGCTATGACTAGAAGAAGAAGTGGGCATGGCTGAGAGTTAGCTTGAGATACAGGAATTTCAGAAGATTTGAGAAAGAAACATTCTTCAGAGTCATCAGTTACCATTTGGGAAAGGGACAGATTGGTTGAGATGAATGTTGCTAAAATTCTGAAAAGCGAAATCTGTATTGGTTGAAAATGGTTGATCACTTTTCCTTTGCAGCAATGTAAGCCTGCCTGTCACCATTTATGGTTGATCTCTGATCTCTGTATGGCTGGTACTTACCTTTGAGATCTTAGCATAAGTGTCACCCTAAAAGAATCTTCTGTATATCCAGTCTATAGTTTTTAACCATCCATATATCCTCTTTGTCACATCACTATTTAAATTGTTTTCTCATTAATTAGAATGTAAGGAAAGGAAGAATAGGACCCTGTTTTGTCTTGTTTACTGTTGTATTTCTAGCCTTTGAATGCTTCTGGCAAATAGAAGAACTCACTGACTGGATACTTTGAAGTCTTATTAATGACATATATAAGTCATTATGACTTATATATAATATATATATAAATATTTACACATCTTGTGATTTCATATGTATATCTTGTGATTTTATTATATATATATGAGTATGTGTATAGACATACACAGAAAAGTGTCTAAAAGTGCAGTTTAGAGAATGCCTAAAATATAAATGAAATAAAATCTGAATTGTCTTTTACTTAGCTACTTGATAAATGGAAATATTAGGTACTTTAGTTCTGTGGAAAAAGAAACAAAAGCTGCTGAGATGCTAAATGGCATCATCACCCAAGGAAGTTTGGAAACCTCTTGGCTATAGTTAATTCTTTTATTGATAGTAATTTGGGTTGTTTCTAATTTCGGCTAGTATAAAAAATAATTATTTTGGAGTTCAAGAAAATAAGATCTATCACTACTTCCACTTTTTCCCCTTCTATTTGCCGTGAAGTGATAGGACCGGCTGCCGTGATCTTAGGTTTTTGAAGTTGAGTTTGAATTTTAAGCCAGCTTTTTCATTCTCCTCTTTCACCCTCATCAAGGCTCTTTAGTTCCTCTTCACTTTCTACCATTAGAATGTTACCTTCTCTGTGTGTGAGATTGTTGATATTTCTCCCAGCAATCTTGACTGAAGCTTGAGCTTCATCTGGTCTGGCATTTTGCATGATGTACTCTGCGTGTAAATAAACATGGTGACAATATACAGTCTTGTCGTGCTCCTTTCCCAGTTTTGAACCAGTCAGTTGTTCCATGTAAGGTTCTAATGGTTGCTTTTTGACCCCATATAGGTTTCTCAGGAGACAGGTAAGATGGTCTGATAGTCTCACGTCTTTAAGAATTTTTCACAGTTGCTGTGATCCGCACAATCAAAGGCTTTCTTTCACATAGTCAGTGAAGCAGAAGTAGATGGTTTTCTGGAATTCCCTTGTTCTCTCTGATCCAACAGATATTGGCAATTTGATCTGTGGTTCATCTGCCTCTTCAAAAGCCAGCTTATACACTTGGAAGTTCTCAGTTCACATACTGCTGAAGCCTAGGTTTAAGAATTTTTGGCATAAGCTTACTAGTGTGTAAAATGAGCGCGGTTGTATGATAGTTTGAGCGTTCTTTGGCACTGCCCTTCTTTGGAAGGAGGAATGAAAACTGACCTTTTTCAGTCCTGTGGCCACTGCTGAGCTTTCCAAATGTACTAACGTATTATCTGCAGCACTTTGACAGCGTCATCTATCACAGCCTTGTCGTAGTGAATGGGCTTGCTTAACTCAAATATGCCATTTATATATATGTATATAAAACTATGAACTTCTCATTTTCCTTTAAAATTACTTATGCAAATACTTTGTCTAGAATTATGATGCTTTCTTCAATAAAGGTTTGAATTTCCTTTCGCCGGTTCAT
This sequence comes from Ovis canadensis, assembly GCF_042477335.2. NCBI lineage: Eukaryota > Metazoa > Chordata > Mammalia > Artiodactyla > Bovidae > Ovis > Ovis canadensis. Next base: position 92,423,301 of record NC_091245.1, on the reverse strand, counting down.
TGAAGCACTACCAGGTTGAGGCTATTAAATATCCAGAATGAAATTGTTTCAGACCATCAGATGATGTGTACTTGGTCTAAAAATTCGTATGGTGTACTTTGTGACTACTACTTCTAAGGATTCATCTCTCTCCCGCAACATTATAGAAACTTTCCTTTAGTCCTGTAGAGGTAGTAAAGGAGCAAGTGACTGCTGGTGGCAAAGGTAACACTTGTGAAACCATCATCACAGTCAGAATAGTGAACGTATTTTTATTATTCCCAAAAGTTTCACTTTCACATTTGAAAGCTGTTTCTGCTGTATCTCTAATTCTAATTTGACGGTTTTCTTTCAGTACTTTAAAGATACAGCTCTACTCTGTTATGGCTTGAATTGTTTCCAGTGAGAAGTCTATTGTCCTTTTTTAAAAAATTAATTTATTTAAATTGTATTTCATTACAATATTGTAATGGTTTTGTCATACATCAGCATGAATTGGCTACAGGTATACATGTGTTCCCCGCATCCTGAACCCAACTCTCTCCCTACCCTATCGCTCTGGTTGTCTCAGAGTACCCGCTTTGGGTGCCCTGCTTCATTCATTGAACTTGCACTGGCCATCTATTTTAAATATGGTAATGTATATGTTTCAGTGCTGTTCTCTCAAATCATGCCACGTTCACCGTCCCCCCTTGAGTCCAAAAGTCTGCTGTTTACATTTGCCGCCTTTGCTGCACTGCATGTAAGATCGTAGGTACTGTCTTTCTAAATTCCATGTGTATGTTGATATACAGTATTTATCTTTCTCTTTCTGACTTACTTCACTTTGTTTAATAGGCTCCAGGTTCATCCACCTCCTTGAAACTGACTCAAATGCAATCCTTTTTAGTGGAATATAATATTCCATTGTGTATAAGTACCACTACTTCCTTATACATTCACCTGCTGATGGACATCTAGGTGCTTTCATGTCCTCCCTATTATAAATAGTGCTGCAGTGAACATTGGGGTACATGTGTCTTTACCAGTTCTGGTTTCCTTGGGGGGGGGGTGGTGTATGCCCAGCAGTGGGGTTGCTGGGTCCCATGACAGTTCTTTTCCCAGTTTTTTAAGGAATCTCCACACTGTTCTCCATAGTGACTGTACTAGTTTTCATTCCCACCAGCAGTGTAAGAGGGTCACCTTTTCTCCACACCCTCTCCAGCATTTCTTGTCTGTAGACTTTTTGATGATGGCCATTCTGACTGGTGTGAGATGATACCTTGTGGTTTTGATTTGCATTTCTCTAATAGTGAAGTTAGGCATCTTCTCATGTGTTTATTAGCCATCTGTATGTCCTCTTTGGAGAAATGTCTGTCTAGGTCTTTTGCCCACTTTTTGATTGGGTCGTTTATTTTTCTGGTATTGAGCTTCATGAACTGCTTGTATATTTTGGAGATCAATTCTTTGTCAGTTTATTCATTTGCTATTATTTTCTCCCAATTTGAGGGCTGTCTTTTCAGTTTGCTTATAGTTTCCTTCATTTTGCAAAAGCTTTTAAGTTTAATCAGGTCCCGTTTGTTTATTTTTGTTTTTATTTCCACTACTCTGGGAGGTGGGTCATAGAGGATCTTGCTGTGGTTTATGTCAGAGAGTGTTCTGCCTTTGTTTTCCTCTAAAAGTTTTATAGTTTCTGGTCTTACATTTAGGTCTTTAATCTGTTTGAAGTTTATTTTTGTGTATGGTATTAGAAACTGTTCTAGTTTCATTCTTTACACATGCAAAACTATAATAAAAAATCTTCCAGCAAACAAAACCCCAGAACTAGATAGCTTCACAGGTGGAATTCTTCCAAAAATTCAGAGAAGAGCTAACACCTATCCTACTCAGACTCTTCCAGAAAAATGCAGAGGAAGAAAAACTCCCAAACTCATTCTACAAGGCCAGGATCACCCTGACACCGAAACCACAAAGATGCCACAAAAAAAGAAAACAACAGTCCAGTATCACTGATGAATATAGATGCAAAAACCCTCAACAAAATTCTAGCAGAAAGAATCCAACATATTAGAAAGATCATACATTATGATCAAGTGGGCTTTATGCTAGGAAGCAAGGATTCTTCAGTATTTGCAAATCAATAGTATGATACGCCATATTAACAAACTGAAAGATAAAAACCATATGATTATTATTAGATACTGTTCTGTCTTTATTCTTCTGTATATATCTTTTTGCCTCTCAGTACTTAAAATTTTTCTTTATTATTAACTTTAAGCAGTTTGAACACAATTTATCTTTGTGTAATTTTTTAAATGTTTCTTGTGCTTGGAGGGGGTTGAGCTGCTTAGATCTATATAGGTTTTATAGTTTTTGTCAAATTCGGGAAATTTTATTGCACTGTTACAATTTCTTCTAATACTTATTGCCTCTTCCCTCTCCCTCCCCTCCCCATTTGGGGATGCCAGTCATACATGTATTAATTTTATTACAGTTGTCCTAAAACTCACTGTTCCTTTATTGATCTCTCCTCCAGTTTTTTTCTGTTTGATTTCAGATGGAATTAAGAGCAGGTTAGATGTTACAGAAGAAAAGATTAGGAACTTTGAAGAAAGGTAGCAGTGTAAAGTAACAGCTTGTTCTACTAATGAAGTCTTAAGTAACTGAAACATCAGTTGATGTTATGGTGTTCCTTTTGTGAGTTAAAGTTAGTTTATCTTCTGTTCCCTTTTCTATTTATGTGAGAATCCTAATGTCTTTCCCAGGCTTTCTTGAAATTTCTATCCTTTTGGTTCTCATCATGTGTGCTCAGAGTGCGTGTTCTCTGCAGCTTTTCAGTTCAGTTCAGTCGCTCAGTCATCCCTGAATCTTTGTGACCCCATGAACCGCAGCACGCCAGGCCTCCCTGTCCATCACCAACTCCCGGAATCCACCCAGACCCGTGTCCATCGAGTCGGTGATGCCATCCAACCATCTCATCCTCTGTCGTCCCCTTCTCCTCCTGCCTTCATTCTTTCCCAGCATCAGGGTCTTTTCCAATGAGTCAACTTCGCATCAGGTGGCCAAAGTACTAGAGTTTCAGCTTCAACATCAGACCATCCAGTGAACACCCAGGACTGTGTTCATTGATAGGGGAACACACCTCCTTTAGGATAGACTGGTTGGATCTCCTTGCAGTCCAAGGGACTCTCAAGAGTCTTCTCCAACGCCACAGTATTCTTTGGCGCTCAGCCTTCTTTATAGTCCAACTCTCACATCCATACATGACCACTGGAAAAACCATAGCCTTGACTAGATGGACCTTTGTTGGCAACGTAATGTCTCTGCTCTTTAATATGCTCTCTAGGTTTGTCCTAACTTTCCTTCCAAGGAGCAAGTGTCTTTTAATTTCATGGCTTCAGTAACCATCTGCAGTGATTTTGGAGCCCAGAAAAATAAAAAGTCCGCCACTGTGTCCACTGTTTCCCCATCTATGTGCCATGAAGTGGTGGGACTGGATGCCATGATTTTCGTTTTCTGAATGTTGAGCTTTAAGCCAACTTTTTCACTCTCCTCTTTCACTTTCATCAAGAGGCTCTTTTGTTCTTCACTTTCTCTCATAAGGGTGGTGCCATCTGCATATCTGAAGTTATTGATATTTCTCCCGGCAATCTTGATTCCAGCTTGTGCTTCTTCCAGCCCAGAGTTTCTGATGATGTACTCTGCATATAAGTTAAATAAGCAGGGTGACAATATACAGCCTTGACGTACTCCTTTTCCTATTTGGAACCAGTCTGTTGTTCCATGTCCTATTCTAACTGTTGCTTCCTGACCCGCATACATGTTTCTCAAGAGGCAGGTCAGGTGGTCTGGTATTCCCATCCCTTTCAGAATTGTCCACAGTTTATTGTGATCCACACAGTCAAGGGCTTTGGCATAGTCAGTAAAGCAGAAATAAATGTTTTTCTGGAACTCTCTTCCTTTTTCGATGATCCAGCGGATGTTGGCAATTTGATCTCTGGTTCCTCTGCCTTTTCTACAACCAGCTTAAAACATCTGGAAGTTCACGGTCCACATATTGCTGAAGCCTGGCTTGGAGAATTTTGAGCATTACTTTACTAGCATGTGAGATGAGTGCAATTGTGAGGTAGTTTGAGCATTCTTTGGCATTGCCTTTCTTTGGGATTGGAATGAAAACTGACCTTTTCCAGTCCTGTGGCCACTGCTGAGTTTTCCACATTTGCTGGCATATTGAGTGCAGCACTTTCACAGCATCATCTTTCAGGATTTGAAATAGCTCAACTGGAATTCCATCACCTCCACTAGCTTTGTTTGTAGTGATGCTTTCCTAAGGCTCACTTGACTTCACATTCCAGGATGTCTGGCTCTAGGTGAGTGATTACACCATCATGGTTATCTGGGTTGTGAAGATCTTTTTTGTACAGTTCTTCTGTGTATTCTTGCCACTTTTTTAAATATCTTCTGCTTCTGTTAGGTGCATACCATTTCTGTCCTTTATTGAGCCCATCTTTGCATGAAATGTTCCCTTGGTATCTCTAATTTTCTTGAAGAGATCTCTGGTCTTTCCCATTCTGTTGTTTTCCTCTTATTTCTTTGCATTGATCGCTGAGGAAGGCTTTCTTATCTCTCCTTGCAATTGTTTGGAACTCTGCATTCAAATGGGTATATCTTTCATTTTCTCCTTTGCTTTTCACTTCTCTTCCTTTCACAGCTATTTGTAAGGCCTCCTCAGACAGCCATTTTGCTTGTCTGCATTTCTTTTTCTTGGGGATGGTCTTGATTCCTGTCTCCTGTACAATGTCACAAACCTCCATCCATAGTTCATCAGGCACTCTATCTATTAGATCTAATCCCTTAATTATTTCTCACTTCCAGTGTATAGTCATAAGGGATTTGATTTTGGTCATACCTGAATGGTCTAGTGGTTTTCTCCACTTTCTTCAATTTCAGTCTGAATTTGGCAATAAGGAGTTCATGATCTGAGCCACAGTCAGCTCTGGGTCTTGTTTTTGCTGACTGTATAGAGCTGCTCCATCTTTGGCTGCAAAGAATATAATCAATCTGATTTCAGTGTCGACCATCTGGTGATGTCCATGTGTAGAGTTTTCTCTTGTGTTGTTGGAAGAGGGTGTTTGCTATGACCAATGCGTTCTCTTGGCAGAGCTCTATTTGCCCTGCTTCATTCTGTACTCCAAGGCCAAATTTGCCTGTTACTCCAGGTATGTCTTGACTTCCTACTTTTGCATTCCAGTCCCCTATAATGAAAAGGACATCTTTTTTGGGTTTTAGTTCTAGAAGGTCTTGTAGGTCTTCATAGAGCTGTTGCTTAATCCTTATGGCATTATCATCTCCCTTTCACATATTGCCTTGAGTAAGGAACATAACCTCAGTTTAAAATTCTTGCAAGCACTATTATGAGGTCTTTATGTACACTCTAGGTCTTTTGTTGTTGTTGTTGGATTGAGGTTTTTTATTTTAAACAATAGAAATCGTTTTAAAATATTGCTAAAAATATCAGTGATAACCAGCTTTACGCCTTTACTCTGCTTTAATAAGCAAAATAGTATGTTTATTTAAGTGTTTTATATTTTTTGATCAATTTAATTCTTGGACTAATCCTGTAAGATACGATTATTACATATTTTTCTGAAGAAGACCTGAGACATAGAAAATTGTCCAAATCATCTGTTACTGTGACGACTGTAATGTTGCTTAGTTATTAAGTCTTTCTAAAGATTTAATGAGAATCCATGTGAGATACTTAGTAAAGTGCTTGAAAACATTGTAAGTTCTCAAAATGGGCTAATTGTTGTTATTTCTAGATTGATAAATGCTTAGTTAAATTATGTTTGGAGTATTTTTCAGGGTAATCTTGAGGATAGAATAGGGGGTTATACTGAAAAAATTAACTATAAATGGATACTTTTTGCAAGTGGATGGTTGGTTCTGTGCGATTGAATCTGTGCTTTAACCTATGCTTGAAAATTTATATAATTCGTATTTATGAAATTTTATGGATAACTGATTTAAGGAAGACACTGAGTCAGAATTACTACATATCAGCTTTAAAGGATGTTTACCTAGACATTCAGTTTGCATACAAACTAAGATGATATATTTCCCTAGAAGTGCCAGAGTAAAATCTTATCAACTGTTAAACATTCTCTGATAGTTACTAAGAATAATTACTTGGCCAAGAATAATTACTTGGCAAATAGAGTGGCATCCTTTTACAACTCAGGGTCTGATTAGACTTTAAATGTGCATTCAGAAGTTACAGTTTGCAGTTTTAGCTAAGTGATTCTCAGCCTTGGAAAAATTCTTTTATTCACTTCCCATACTTACGAGAGCCCTCTTTTCAAAAACTTATCAAACAGCTTTAAATAATAGTTTATTTCTCAATAAATTTATATGTATATAAGCATAATGATTCTGTCCAAAACATGATAATTGATAGCATACATGTTATACTGAGTTTCTATAATTTTAGCCAAAAGGAGAAAAAGTCTTAACTTATAAGCCCATCATTACTAAATCGTGGGTGTGTGTAATTTTTATATAGACATTTAGAAATACACAAAATAACTCACTGTGGTGAAGAATTCCATGTTAATCACTGCTTCATATACAAGATTAAAATCTAAGAAACTGCATATTACATATTAACAAAATTATGGTTAATCCATTTATTAACTGTTCATCCCCCTCATTTCTGAAGTATTTCACCTATTACATTGATTAGTTCAAAAAGAAAATTCAGTGTTTATTCTGTTAGCTAAGAGAATCAGAAAGAGCTTGTAGCCAAAACTACTTTATTGTTCATTTGTTTTTCAAGCTAAAGTTAGTATTTTTCTTCTAGTAATACAGTAGACATTCATTCAGGTGAATGGAAGCCCATCCGATTATCAGTGTTTTACCTATCTCTTGATGGTTAACTATGATTTATTATCTGAGTCCACCTTCAGCAAAATGTACGCTTCTGTTTAACACCTGGTACCTCCCTGTTTCTCTAGCTTTGTCTTTTCCTTAGCCCTGAAATTGACAGATGGCTTCAGAACTGTGTGCTTTTGTACATTCAGATTGTTTACCTTTTTCCCAGGTTTGTTTACCTAGAAAGGTCTTACTCACCCTTTAACATGCAGTGTAGATGTCAACACCTATATGAAGGCATGAAGGGCAATATACTTTCTCCTAGGTGTATCATGGTGTATTTGCTTCCTGCTTGTTCATATGAGTGCAGTAAGACATTTCTAGAAGTAGGATTCTGAAACATTATTTTGAGTTGAGAAAAGAAATAAGATTGTACAGATTTAAATTTCATGAATTAAAATTTTGTGAGTTATGGTACTGGTTGACCTTTCTGCCCAATGCCTTCTTATTTGCTGACATATTTAAACTGTGGGTCAAAAGATCTTTCTTCTTTACAATGTAAAGCTTAAGTCAAAAGGGTTAGCATGGTAATCTCATATTCCTGCTTTATCCATACAGATTAAATAAAGTCAAATTTCACTTTGGCTTTTGAGAAATAAATGGTATAGGAAATGAATCAAATGTTGTTCCTTCAATGTTTCTTCAATGAAGGAATAGTCTGGCTCACCTTTGTAACAGAACCTCTTTTAAAAGCCTTTTAAATTAAAATACTCACATGCTTTTGTGGTGTTTAGTTAACATATCATACAAGTTACCATGTACTAGACTTTACATTGTAGATAGGTTCTTTTTTTTGCTTTAAAATATTTCTCCTTGAAAATCATAGAATGATATGCCCATATGTATATTTCACTATAATAAAAAATTCTTAATGCACAAAATAAAAACCTCATTTGCCAGCTGTTTTGTGTAACCACGCTCACCCTATTGTTCTAAACTTTGCATTCTAATTCTCTGTTTTCCCTTTACATCTTAAACCCTACCACTCAGCAAACTTTCCTTTTGTTAACAACATCAGAGCCTTTCTTCCTGTGTTTACCACAACGGAGACCTTTACTAAAGATACAAACATTTAGGTGCTCATAGCCTTCCTCTGCATCTGAATTTCTGCTTTTACTTTAATGATTTGTGTCCACATAGATAAGGAAAACTTCTTCAGTACCTTGAGCTTCTCTTTTCTGGCAATCTTTTCTTGATTCTGCCTTAGCTAGGTGTTCAGCTTTTAAGTTATACCATGGATGTTATGGCTCCAGTTAAACTTTTGAATTACCAAAGATGTTGATCATTGTGACAGAGTCAGATACCATTGTTCAAGCTTGTTTATTCAGCTGTACCCATTACTACTGTACCCTGATCATCTGAGCTACTGTCTTTAGAGTTGTAGCTGATCTTCCCCTTCTCTCTTCTTCAGATCTTTTATATTATATTTCTGCATGATCTTCCTGGTGGCTCAGATGGTAAAGAATCTGCCTGTGATGCAGGAGACATGGGCTTGATCCCTGGGTGGGGAAGATCCCCTGGAGAAGGAAGTGGCAACCCACTCCAGTATTCTTGCCTGGAGAATTCCATGGACAGAGGAACCTGGTGGGCTACAGTCCTTGGAGTCGCAAAGAGTTCGACACGACTGAGCAACTAACACACACATATATTACAATAGTAGCAGTGATTTTATGATTTTGAAATTGTGGGTAGTTTTCCCACCTTTGAAAGTATTTTGTGTAATGTGATTATATTTTCTGATTTAAAATGTATACAACTCATGCCAGTATTTGGATTTTTAAAAAATGCAATCCTGAATCAAAACTCTAATGTAAGAACACTTGAGCAGTTTTGACTAATTTTGTTTGTTTGTTTAAAGTGGATTCACTGGGTCAGGTTAAGAGTGAAGGAAAATTTTAGTTAAAAGTTGCTAGTAATGTAAGGGCTGTGTGTCCTTCTTAAAATGTTGATCTTGTAAGGTTTCAAGGTTGACTCATCCAGCGGTTGTTTGTTCCCAAATCACAGTCATAAATTTTCTGTTTTAAATGTTATTTTTGTTTTTTTGTTTTGAAGGTATCAGTTTTTGGAAGAAGCTTTTCAAAACCAGAAAGGTGCAATTGAGAATCTACTGGCTAAGCTTCTTGAGAAGAAGAATTATGTTCATTTTGCAGCTACTCAGGTGCAGAATAGGTAAGTGTGGTTCCTTAAAACCAAAATTTCACTTTAAAGATTATTAAACAAAGTGGGTCCAGTTTAAATTTGTTTTCCTTCTATATTATATTAAGCATATATGGGAAAGATTTTTTTTTTTTGAGGAGTAAATGATTTGAGTTTGGATTATGATATTTATTAAAGAAAATTTAATTCACTAAAATTTTGGATACTCATTTAGGATACATCTTTGACTGTTATATAATTAATATCAGTCTAGTGTTCATAAGGCTTAGTTAAGTGTAGAAAAAGCAATTAATGTATAAAGAGTTGAATTTATAAAATTTTACCTAGAGACTGTGAAAGACAGAGGAGTGAATATGAAGAATGGTGGGCAAATTTCCCATCTGTAAAACAAGCATTAAAAACAGTACTTATCTTAGTTGTATTATTATGAGAACACAGTTTCTGGCACATAGTAAACCTTCAAATTTTAGCTTTTTAAAATCATCAACACTAGTTTTTAGAAATCCTATATTTGTTAATTTCTAAATTAACTAAATTTATTGATAAAGCACGTGGGCCTGAGACTTCTCTGATGGTCCAGTGGTTAAGACTCCATACTTACACTCCAGGGGCCATGGGTTCGATTCCTAGTTAGGGGACTCAGGTCATGCACTGTGGCCACAAAACAAACAAACAAACAAATAAAAACAGACACAAAAAACCCACAATGGCTGTTGGGACTAAGTTCATAAGTGAGTAGATTAAGAAGATTAGGACTCTTAAAGGAGTCCTTGCGGACACACGCTTGGAGCTGACATAATTAAAACCCCTATGTTCCTAGAGGTATGAATAAGGGTTCATATGTTTTTGTTCTTCAGACTCACAAAATTAAGACTTCTAGGTTCTCTAGAATATTAAAATTAATTTTTGATGATTTAAAAAGACCCAGTAAATACTTAAAATATTGAAGATGAATGAATGGTGATTATATAGTATATTAGATAATAATAGACATTAAGAGATGTTATAACTTTCATCCTAAAAGGTTATACCAAAGGAAAATAGAGGCTTTTCAGAGATTGTAGATAATATATAAATATATATACACATATACTAGTCTTAGTTTGTTCTTGTAGTTACGTCAGGATGTTTTTTATACTGCTGTTACATTGTAGACGATATTGGAGAGGATAGCTGCCTTCTCATAAATTACAGATGGTTATCCTTTACAGAGAAAGGACAGAAAGATAATTCATATTACAGTCCTGTATTTTTATACATGTATGTTATGCATATTTTGTATAAACATTCCTCAGTCTGTATAGACAAGTGAGGCTTATGTGTCATATGATTACAGATGGTTGGAGAAAGAATTTCATCTCCAGAAAGCTTTAAAATAAAGCATTTAAGATTAAAATCTATAATTATACTTCTTTTAAATTCTTTGATGACTTTTCTCCATTTTTTAATGTACATTCATTTTTTTTTCTTCCTTTACAATTGAATGTGTATTATCCATGCTTAAACCTAGGGGTGTTTGACTCTACTGTCAGCATGCTTAATGATTTCAACCTTTGGCTGAATCTTTTTTTTTTTTTTAATTTTTAAATTTATTTATTTTTAATTGGAGGATAATTGCTTTACAATGTTGCATTGGTTCTGCCATGCATCAGCATGAATCAGCCATAGGTATGTGTATCTTCCCTCCCTCTTGAACCTCCCTTCCTTTCCGAATCATTTTGAGTCATGTGTTTCTTAGCACTAGTAATTAGCACTCTCATTTTTAAAAAATTGTCCTCCACTCACTTTAATAAGATAAGGACAGCACTGAGTAAAAATTTCAAATCAGTGCCTGATGTACAAAGGAAGGAAGACTACATTCTTGACCCAGTGTATTCAAGTTATTCAAATTTGTACTTGATAAATGAAAGGCAGTTTAAGTGGTTGAAAGTGTTAGTTATAGTTTGTACAAAAGTAGAGTGTGTAAAAGTTGAAGCTTACCATCTTATGATTGTTTGTGAACATTTTATGTATTTATATTTGTGGGATTTTTCTCTTCCTATTTTATAAATAGCAAGGTATTGGCTATTTCATATTTGCAACCAAAATTTTCATAACTTCATGGTAGCTTATATTTATTTCTAAAACATTTAACAGCTATTTTTATAAAAGGAATGAAAGTGTTTTATTCCCTTAAAACATTTTGAGAAGTAAGTCATTTTGAGAAAAACCCATGCAATGAGTATATATGAATTCACATTTGAAGTAGTTAGAAGTGAACCTAAATGCTTCTACGCTTCCTACTATTTCAAAAGATAATAGTATTGGTTGCAACATTGGTTCTTTATTCATTGTTCTTGAAAAGCACTATGATTAAATAGAACCAATGTGCCATATTTAACACTAACCAACAATCATTGATGGCAGATGTTTGTATATCACTTTCATGTCATAGAAACTAAAGGAGATTGCCATGTAGTGTAATAAACTGTCCTTTATGAACTTAACTTGAAACTACTAAATATTTAATTCATTCTTTGTCTACATACATAACTTGTTTGGGCCAAATTGAGTGGTCAGGTCTGCCAAAACATAAGTTGTACATTTGACAAAAATGTAATTACTCGTTTAAGTGCCCAGCTGGATGACTTGCTGTTACAGTTGGTAATTCAGAGACGCAGGATAAGTCGATAACCTAATGATGCATTTCTCTTATTCAGGATAAAAGAAGTAAATGAGACTAACAAACGAGTAGAACAGGAAATTAAAGTGGCCATTTTCACCCTTATCAATGAGATTAATAAGAAAGGAAAATCTCTCTTACAGCAGCTAGAGGTATGGTTTAAAGCCAAAATAAAACAAAAACTGCTTCTCTTGCTCTGTAGCTGTTTTTAATGTTTATTGAAAGCTCTTTTAGATTGGTTGCGGGGGGTATGAAAGTAAAGTCAGTTAAAATTTTTTTCATGTGTTTTTTTAATTGGAAAATCCTCTTTTCAAGTTAGTTACTTTATAGCCCAATTTAATTAATAATACTTTAGCCATATCAGTTAGGAAATAGTGTTGGCCTCTTAGAAATGAAAGAATTATTACTAAAATGTGATATACATGAAGACAAATCTGACCTGCCACACTCCCTCTTCTCCCCTCAAGATGGGCCCTCAGTTTAACTTTGACATTGTATATTGGGAGTCTTAACTGACTCATGTGGGTGCTTCATTTTATTTTTTAATGTTCCATAGTTTTCATAAAAATGCTATTCATTTTGAAATTTATGAACTTTAAATTTACTGGTAATTCTGTTGTATTATATCTTTATGTTCCATATTTTGAGGTTAATATATGAATGTAAATTTCTAGATGAGAAGCCAGTCAATTTGTGAAATCCAGATTGTTTTAATCAGAGACTCTACTGACTATAGTTGATTGTTCTCAAAATTTTGTGGTTTTAAATTGGCTTAGGTAATATGGGGTTACATTTAAAGTACAATTGAAAAGTAATAATTTAAATCACATGGATATTTGATTGTTTAACTTTTAGTTACTATTAACCTCAAATTTTTTATAGATTTTTTTCCTGTTGCTATTGCTTCATTCAAAATTGTGAAATATTAGGCATAATTACATATAAATATATGTCAGCAGAGTATTATTTCTGAATTTCTGTCTTTTGAAATACACGTTGCCATTGTTCTGCTATTGTGAGATTAAAAGTACTCTCACGCATATTGTTAGTTTGAGGTTTCTTGTGACTGTTGTATATCCAGCCTAGTTGCATTTAAGCTTAATAGATTTTTTTTAAAAAGGATCTTGTAAAGGGAGAGCAGGAGCAGGCAATTATTTTTGATACCTTTTAAGTTACAGTAAATACATTTTAATTATAGGTCTAAAGTAATGTTCTGAAACCATTTCAAGAACTTTTGAAGTAAAAGTTTTGAATTAAAGTGCCTTTTATTGCTAAAATATACACAAATACCTAGTGATAAATCTGTCACATATTTCTAACATGGTGATAATTTAAGCAATAGATATTTTCTAGTGTACTATGTTTCTAAACTTTTTAAAATAGAGGTTTTCCTAAACTTTATAAAAGGTATGATTTTCTGGGAAGTTGTAAATAAAACTCCCATCAGTTGAATATTTTTATCTACTAATTTACATTATAAAGTGAGCAACTTATTTCCTTAGGAGAAAAATTGTTCAGTAAACTCAGTTGAATCACTTGTAAGAAAGTGGTTAAGGGACTGAAGAGGCAAGTTGTTTAGCATGCTGAAAGTCAAAGGACATAGAGCATCTTCTATTCCTTCTGGGAAGTTTCATCCCCAGAAAGCAGTTTATTTTTCCTTTGCAGCATTTTCCTCAAATTGGTCTTTGCTTCCACTCTGCAATTCATCTTTCTCCTTTTGTCTTAATATTTAAAAGAATAGGTTTTTTCAGCCTCATTGCCATACCAGTAGATGGCACTGGTAACACAAAATTTTCTTTGGCCTGAGAAGTGTATTTAGTTAAGGTAATAAAATTATTTCTAAAGGTCAGCTCATATGTTATAAGCTCTATATATTAGATTAGCCTAATAGAAGGACGCTATTTTTAACAAAGACTTTTCATCTTCTGAAGGAAAAGGAAGACATAATTAACATTAGTCTCTGTATGTACAATGTCCGTTTTAGCCCAGAGAACTAAGAACTAAATTTTAGTCCCTCTTTTGTTAGTAACTTTGTCCTTGATCATAGACTCATTAAATAACGAGGAGCTTAAGTTATCCCATATTTAAAGATAAATATAAGTATTATGTTCATTTGCAATAGAAATTGAACTGATATGTATAGTAATTCCTCAGTGAACCTCTTGTTCTGTTTCAGAATGTTACAAAAGAAAGACAGATGAAGTTACTGCAGCAACAGAATGACATCACAGGCCTTTCCCGGCAGGTGAAACACGTTATGAACTTTACAAACTGGGCGATCGCAAGTGGGAGCAGCACGGCACTGCTGTACAGCAAGCGACTGGTGAGACCCATCACACCTTCTTTCTCTTCAAATTGACCTTATTAAGATGCTACTTATACCTATGTAAATTTACATTTTGAATTTCAGTAGAAGGAATCACCATCACATCAAAATATAGGAAGTTTCCATTACCTGCAAATGTTTTTTTGTTTTTCTCTACCCCTAGCATTTTGCAGCCACTAGTCTGCTTTTTGTCATTTTCTAGAATTTCATATAAATGAAATCATACACTAAGTTTTGAATCAGTCGTAGGTTTTGGAAATACCTACTTGTATAATGTAGTTTATCACCAGAAATGGCAGATATTCAAGCATGTGCATTTGATTGTTAATATAGTTTTTTTAAACTGATTCTGTCTCATCTGAGATGGACACTCTGGGGCTACATGAGGTTTTATTATGTCTTTATCTTGTTTGTTTTCTCAAGTGGCATTTAATTTTAAGACTAATGTGATTTTTTTCCCTTTAAGATTACTTTTCAGTTGCGCCATATTTTGAAAGCACGGTGTGATCCTGTCCCTGCTGCTAATGGAGCAATACGTTTCCATTGTGATCCTACCTTTTGGGCAAAGAATGTAGTCAATTTAGGTAAGAAATTAGTTGTATGGCTGTAACTTGGAACACTGAATTAGGAGAAAGCAGCTAAAACAAATCTTAGGTACTTTAAGATTTTAAGTGTCATTCTAGCATGTAAACTTTTGAAAGATAACTTCTTCATTGGAAACTCACTTCAGCTTTGTTCATTACATCTTTAAGAATGTTGAGAGTCTCCTCTGTATAGTTTTCAACAGTAGGGATTATTTCTAACTTCCCTCCCCACATCTTTTAAAACTGCTATTGACTGTTACATGTCAGAAACTTAGCAAATGAGTTTTTTCTCTAAATAATTTCTTACATGCTTAGTAGCTTATATATTAATTGTACAAAATTGTCCACTTGAGGAAGCCCTTCAGCATGCTAATGTGTCCAGATCCCGTGTTCTGAGGCATGGTTGAAAGATAAAAGTAGCTCTTTTGACATGGAAGCCAAATGGACTTTGCTTTTGTTACTCCACAGTGTGGACCTAAGGACTGTAGGTGAAAATTATAGATAAACGTACAAAGAGCTCAGTTTACAATAAAACATTGCCCTCCCTACCTTCCCCAATCAACAATTAGAGCTGTCTACAGATTGATAAAACTTATTTTCAGAATAGTCAAGTGGTCACCATTGGAAGCTGTAAGAGCAGAGATGAATGGCTTTTTGTAAAAATAATAATAATCTTTGTGTATATTTCAGGTTTGGTTATACCTTTAGATCAGGCATCAGCAAACTGTTTTTGTGTGATGTGGTAGCTAAGTTTGGCTTTTTATGTTTTAGAGTTGTTAAAACCAAAAGTATATGCCAGATCTTATGTGGCCTGCAAAGCCTAAAAATCTGGCTTATTGTAGGAAAAATGTTTGCCAACTCTACTTTAGATCAAACCTTCCTAAAATATGCCTCTATTCCTAGAAAGTACTTGACTTTGGAAAAAGGAAGAATTTGTCATTGCCAAGGATACAAATAGTAATAGTTTAAAACATTCAACATGTCCATAGAAGACAGTGTAGTACTTTGCCCTGCACATTTTGACAGTTCAAAGGCAGGTGGAATTGGTATTAGCAATCTCAGATATCCGTGAATCTCCTTGGGAGAGAATTTATTTAGACTGACTAGGTGGGCCTCTTCTCATAGTGTATCTTTCAGCTCTTTAATTTTCTGTACATTTGTGTAAATAAGGGCAGATAATATATCATTCTAAGTAATCAGAAGTCAATTAATTGGCTTTGGACTATATTAGGTTTCTGATCGTTACCATCTTTGAACCTTGCTCCCTTGCTTGTTGTGCTATTGGGAGCTTCAAGAGGTGGTAGTTGTCAGAGGAAAGAGGAAAATATAATGATTAGTCCATGATGTAGATGTCAGTTGATTATATGCAAATTACTCTCATTTTTTTAAATCCTTCAGGTAATCTAGTAATAGAGAGTAAACCAGCTCCTGGTTATACTCCTAATGTTGTAGTTGGGCAAGTTCCTCCAGGGACAAACCACATTAGTAAAACCCCTGGACAGATTAACTTAGCACAGCTTCGACTTCAACATATGCAACAGCAAGTGTATGCACAGAAGCATCAGCAGTTGCAACAGATGAGGATGCAGCAGCCGCCTGCCCCCGTACCGACAACCACCACAGCAACACAGCAGCACTCCAGACAGGCAGCCCCTCAGATGTTACAGCAGCAGGTGAGTGCTACGTCACATTACTGATGTGACGCAAGTCTATATGTACTCTGTGCTATATAGGTGAGGTACACATTTCAAAGTTACTGATGGGGACAGAGATCAAGGGGCAGAGCTCAAAGGTCAGTTTAAACATTTTCTTTGGATATGGCAGGGATGTGGGGGATGTATGAGGAACAAAAAGAGTTAAATACTATGATGGGAACAGTCAACTCACTAGTACTATGGAGGTATGCAGGAAGCACGAATTCTATCACTGGGTCAGGAAGATCCCCTGAAGTAGGAAATTGCATCCCACTCCAGTGTTCTTGGCCAAGAGTCTGACACTAAGCGACTGAGCACACACACTGTGGAGGTATACACATTTTTATCCCTCTATCCCACATCTGTTTTATTCTGTACCTGTGGTTTTGGGTTGAAGAACCATGTTGTTTCTGACTGATACCTGATATGTTCTTTAGGCTTTGATCAAATCATTTCCTTTCCTATATCTTCCCTGCTCTCTTCTCTCTCATCCAAATCAAAACTGTTAATCCGGGGTTGATTAAGTTAATGCTGATAGGCTTTGAAACACACTTAGACTAAGAGAAGGAGATTGGGGCAAGACACAAGCAGAATGACTCACACTTTTTACTATCCTGAGAAAATTATTTTTACTGTAACATTTTATGATTGAAAGGTAAATTTATAAAGATTATTACATAAATGCAATATATACCTTTTGCAGCCTCCAAGATTGATCAGTGTTCAAGCAATGCAAAGAGGCAACATGAACTGTGGAGCTTTCCAAGCCCATCAGATGAGATTGGCTCAGAATGCTGCCCGAATACCAGGGATACCCAGGCACAGCGGCCCTCAGTATTCCATGATGCAGCCACACCTCCAAAGACAAGTATGCCTAGAGTTACATTTGTAAGAATCATACAATTTTAAAACTAAAAGACAGCAATTTTCTTAATCAGTTTCGGGAGGGAGGAAGGGAGGAGGGGTGGTCAATAATACCTTTGAGAATTTGACCAGTGCTGTGTTATCTTCCTTTCTCAGGAAAATACACATAAAATTTGTATTAAATTTTAAGAGCTTTGATATCTTTAAACCCAATGTATAGTTTGTGTTGAGCATCCCTTATTTAGTCCAACCAATTCATTTTACAGAAGTGAAAAATAAAGGAGCTTGTTATTTACCCAGAGTTCCTGAGGTAATGATAAAATTAAGAATAAAACTTGTTTCTTGAAATTGTTCTTCTGATCTTTTAATGTGACATTTTGACTTTTTATTCCTCTCTTTACTTGATGGTGTTTACTTTAGGATAGGTATGCCTACCTTTGTGTTTAGAGAGGCATGTTTTCTAATCTTTGCTTGAATAGTAGATTGTTGAGGGTATGATTACTTTTACATAGGGTTCCTAGTGATATATAAAAAAAGGTCATTTTGTCATTGTTAGAGTGATGTTTCTCAAAGTATGATTTAAAGGCCATGAGAATTACTGGGGCACCTTGTCATAAATACATTCTGAACCATATCCATTGAATCAGAATTTACAGGAGGGGAGTACTCAGAAGTATGTGAACTTGTACTGATTTAGATGCACCTGCATACTAAAGTTGCACAGATCCCATCCTAGAGAAGTGGTCCTCCAACTTTTTGGCTCAATTACCTCTGAAAGACTTTTGAAAAATACATACTGTATTACATACCTCACATTTGAAGGTTGACATTTAAAACTTCCATTACAAGTTTAAGGTTCAGTTCAGTTCAGTTGCTCAGTCGTGTCCGACTCTTTGCAACCCCATCAATTACAGCACGCCAGGCCTCCCTGTCTACCACCATCTGCCGGAGTTCACTCAAACTCACGTCCATCGAGTCGGTGAAGCCGTCCAGCCATCTCATCCTCTGTCGTCCCCTTCTCCTCCTGCCCCCAATCCCTCCCAGCATCAGAATCTTTTCCAGTGAGTCAACTCTTTGCATGAGGTGGCCAAAATACTCGAGTTTCAGCTTTAACATCATTCCTTCCAGAACACCCAGGACTGATCTCCTTCAGAATGGGCTGGTTGGATCTCCTTGCAGTCCAGGGGACTCTCAAGAGTCTTCTCCAACACCATAGTTCAAAAGCATCAATTCTTCGGCACTCAGCTTTCTTCACAGTCCAACTTTCACATCCATACATGACCACTGGAAAAACCACAGCCTTGAGTTTAAGTTTAAATAATTGCAAAGGGCTTACTGTCTACCATATTATAAATACTGACATTATAAAGTAAAACCCTTGCATTATTTTTTAAGTGGATCCACTGGAGTCCCAAATACTGTAGCAGATTGTTTTTTTTTGTTGTTGTTGTTTTCTTAAGCTTTTTTTTCTCTTGGATTATAGCCGATTTACAGTGCTATGATAGTTTTGGGTGGACAGCAAAGGGACTCAGCCATAAATACACATGTCTCCATTCTCCTGTAAATTCCTCTCCCATCAAGCTGCCATGTAACATTGAACAGAGTTCCCTGTGGTCTACCTTGTTGGTTATTCATTGTAAATATAGCAGTGTGTACATATCGATCCAAAACTCCCTGACTATCCCTTGCCCCCATTGTTCCCTCATGGTAACCATAAGTTTTGTTTTCTAAGTCTGTGAATCTGTTTCTGTTTTATAAATAAGTTCATTTGTATTATTTCTTTTTAGATTTCATATATAAGGGATATCATACAATATTTCTTTATCTTAGCAATTTATTTTTTGAAAGTCAAAATTATGTACTTTTTTCTCCTTGAATTTATTTTCTACTTTTATAGAATTTTATCTTAATATATTTATATTTGATAGACTTGTGAATCAGTGTGTTGCAGTTTTCTGCTGGAAAGAAGTCTTTCAATTTTAAAATTCTGATTTCTGTTTATAATGCTATTATCAAGCATTAATACTTTTTCTTTAGACCAGATTTTCATTACAATTATTCCTATACAGTTTAAGATATATATTTACATGGTTTAAGAATATTAGGGAACAAAAATTAAATTCTTTGAGATATACATTTCTTTATGTGATAGAGCCTTTTTCCTTTCCTGTTCATTTATGCATATTTGTGTGTTTGTTACCTTTTACTGTTGAGAGTAAGTCAGAATTCAACATTGATTTATCAGTTGACAACTTCTTTAGGCCTTTCGTCATTTTTGTTGATCATTAATTATCATCAGAGCTCAATCCAAAGATTTGTTTTTAGAGCCAGACACTATCTGGTGATTGATGCCTTTATTTTCAACTGTACATTTGCCTATCTCTTCAGGGTTGTTTTTTTGTGTGTGTGTGTTTTATGCTGGGGTGATATGCTGGATTAGATTAGGGATGAGTTAGAGATGTCCTGTGTTATTTCTTATTTTTGGAGAAGGGCAGTTTTGAAAGAAATAGTTGGGAAAAAAACTCACAGACCGTGGTACATTCTTAGGTAAATTGGGTTTTCTTCAGAAAAAAAGTATATATGAAGGTTGACTATCTAGATTTTAATTTCCTTAAAAGTATTCACATACACAATGACCCATTAGTTCTTAGAAAGCCTTAAAATAGTACCAGGAGGCAGGTACACCCTTTAGAATGGTGCAGAAGCTACAAAATCAGACCAACCATCTTAGGACCTTATCCTTAGACTTTGGGTCCTACAGAAATCACTGACTGTTAGAATTTTAAGTTTTAAAATATTTCAGATGATTTATATGTATATACTAAGTTATTTCCCAAAGATTTTAATCTGTTATCTTTTTTTTTTACATGACACATATGTATGTATGTTTATCACATATAATTAAATTTATCTTGAGACAACAAGAACATTAAACAACTCTATTAGTTTAAATCACCATATTAAGGATCATCTCAATGGATACAGAAAGATATCTGATAAAAGTAATGAGTCACGGTAATCTTGTAAACTAAATAGAAGACATTTTCTTCATCCTGAGAAAATATATCTGAAACCTACTGCGAATGTTTTGTTTTCTTTTTTAATTGAGATACAGTTGATTTTCAATAGTGTATGTTTCAGGTGTACAACATAGTGATTCACAGTTTTCGAAGATTATACTTCATTTATAGTTATAAAATAGTAGTTATATTCTCTGTGCTATGCAGTATATCCTTGTAGCTTGTTTATTTTGTATGTCAGTTCAGTTCAGTTCAATCAGTTGTGTTTGACTCTTTGCAACCCCATGGACGCCAGGCTTCCCTATCTATCACCAACTCCCGAAACTTGCTCAGACTCATGTCCATCAAGTTGGTGATGCCATCCAACCAGCTCATCCTCTGTTTTCTCCTTCTCCTGCCTTCAGTCTTTCCCAGCATCAGGGTCTTTTCCAATGAGTCAGTTCTGTGTATCAGGTGGCCAAAGTATTGGAGTTTCAGCTTCAACATCAGTCATTCCAGTGAATATTCAGGACTGATTTCCTTTAGGATGGACTGGTTGGATCTCTTTGCAGTCCAAGGGATTCTCAAAGAGTCTTCTCCAACACCACAGTTCAAAAGCATCAATTCTTTGGTGCTCAGCTTTCCTTATAGTCCAACTCTCACATCCATATATGACTACTGGAAAAACCGTAGCTTTTTTTTTCTTCTTTTCTTTTTTTCAAAGTTTATTTATTTTAATTGGAGCTAATTACTTTAACTATTGAAGTATTTTTTTTGCCATACATTGAGATGAATCAGCCATGGGTGTACATGTGTCCCCCATCCTGAACCACCCTCCCACCTCCCTTCCCATCTCATCCCTCAGGGTTATCCCAGTGCACCAGCCCTGAGTACCCTGTCTCGTGCATCAAACCTGGACTGGCCATCTATTTCACATATGATAATATACGTGTTTCAGTGCTGTTCTCTCAAATCACCCCACCTTTGCCTTCTCCCACAGAGTCCAAAAGTCTGTTCTTTACATCTGTGTCTCTTTTTGCTGTCTTGCATATAGGGTCATCGTTAGCATCTTTCTAAATTCCATACATATGCATTAATATACTGTATTGGTGTTTTTCTTTCTGACTTACTTCATTCTGTATAATAGGCTGCAGTTTCATCCGCCTCATTACAACTGATTCAAATGCATTCTTTTTAATAGCTGAGTAATATTCCGTTGTGTATATGTACCATAACTTCCTTATCCATTTGTCTGCTGATGGACATCTAGATCACTTCCATGTCCTAGCACTGTAAACAGTGCTGTGATAAACATTGAGGTACATGTGTCTCTTTCAATTCTGGTTTCCTCGGTGTGTATGCCCACCAGTGGGTTGCTGGGTCATATGGCAGTTTCTATTTCCAGTTTTTTAAGGAATCTCCACACTGTTCTGTATAGGGGCTGTACTAGTTTGCGTTCCCATCAAGAGTGTAAGAGGGTTTCCTTTTCTCTGCACTCTCTCCAGCATTTATTGTTTGTATCCTTTTGGATCGCAGCCATTCTGACTGCCTTGAAATGGTACCTCATCGTGGTTTTAATTTGCATTTCTCTGATACTGAGTGATGTTGAGCATCTTTTCGTGTGTTTGTTAGCCATCTGTATGTCTTCTTTGGAGAAATGTCTGTTTAGTTCTTTGGCCCATTTTTTGATTGGATGGTTTATTTTCTGGAATTGAGCTGCATGAGTTGCTTGTATATTTTTTAGATGAATCCTTTGCCAGTTGCTTCATTTGCTATTTTCTCCCATTCTGAAGGCTGTCTTTTCACCTTGCATATAGTTCCCTTTGTTGTCCAGAAGCTGTTAAGTTTAATTAGGTCCCATTTGTTTATTTTTGCTTTTATTTCCATTACTGTGGGAGGTGGGTCATAGAGGATCCTGCTGTGATTTATGTTGGAGAGTGTTTTGCCTATGTTTTCCTCTAGGAGTTTTATAGTTTCTGGTCTTATGTTTAGATCTTTAATCCATTTTGAGTTTATTTTTGTGTATGGTGTTAGAAAGTCTTCTAGTTTCATTCTTTTACAAGTAGTTGACCAGTTTTCCCAGCACCACTTGTTAAAGAAATTGTGTTTTCTCCTTGCTATATTCTTGCCTCCTTTGTCAAAGATAAGGTGTCCATAGGTGCGTGGATCTCTGGGCTTTCTATTTTGTTCCATTGATCTATATTTCTTTGTGCCAGTACCATACTGTCTTAATGACTGTAGCTTTGTAGCATAGTCTTTGAAGTCAGGTAGGTTGATTCCTCCAGTTCCATTCTTCATTCTCAATATGGCTTTGGCTATTCAAGGTTTTTTGCATTTCCATACAAATTGTGAAATTATTTGTTCTAGTTCTGTGAAAAATACCATTGGTAGCTTGATAGGGATTGCATTGAATCTGTAGGTTGCTTTGGGTAGTATACTCATTTTCACTATATTGATTCTTCCGATCCATGAACATGGTATATTTCTCCATCTGTTTTTGTCATCTTTGATTTCTTTCATCAGTGTTTTATAGTTTTCTGTATATAGATCTTTTGTGTCTTTAGATAGATTTATTCCTAAGTATTTCATTCTTTTCGACACAATGGTGAATGGAATTATTTCCTTAATTTCTCCTTCTGTTTTCTCATTGTTAGTGTATAGGAATGCAAGGGATTTCTGTGTATTAATTTTACATCCTGCAGCTTTACTATATTCAGTGATTAGCTCTAGTAATTTTCTGGTGGTGTCCTTAGGGTTTTCTATGTAGAGGATCATGTTCTCTGCATACAGTGAGAGTTTTACTTCTTCTTTTCCAGTCTGGATTCCTTTTATTTCTTTCTCTTTTCTGACTGCTGTGGCTAAAACTTCTAAAACTATGTTGAATAGTAGTGGTGAGAGTGGGCACCCTTGTCTTGTTTCTGACTTTAGGAGAAATGCTTTCAGTTTTTCACCATTGAGGATAATGTTTGCTGTGGGTTTATCATATATGGCTTTTATTATATTGAGGTATGTTCCTTCCATACTTGCTTTCTGGAGGGTTTTTTTGGTCAAAGGCTTTTTCTGCATCTATTGAGATAATCATATGGTTTTATCTTTCAATTTGATTGAATTGTGAATATTGAAGAATCCTTGCATCCCTGGGATAAAGCCCACTTGGTCGTGATGCATGATCTTTTTAATACGTTGTTGGATTCTGTTTGCTAGAATTTTGTTAAGGATTTTTGCATCTATGTTCATCAGTGATATTGGCCTGTAGTTTTCTTTTTTTGTGGGATCTTTGTTTGATTTTGGTATTAGGGTGATGGTGGCCTCATAGAATGAGTTTGGCAGTTTACCTTCCTCTGCAGTTTTCTGAAAGAGTTTGAGTAGGATAGGTGTTAGCTCGTCTCTAAATTCTGTATGTTATCTTAACTGATCCTCATAAAAACCCTCAAAAAGACAAGTGTCCATTTTCATTTCTCATTTTCCACATTTCTATAAATTATCAAGATTGTGATTTTGCCTAAAGTCACACAGAATTAAGAGTTAGGAATTGATAACCATGTTTCCATTTGTAAATTCGTCATTCTTTCTACCATATTAGTTACACAATACACAGTTGTTTTTATTAAGACAAAAGTGTCAAAGTGAAATATAGACAGAATAGAGGTTCTCTGTGTCTGATGACTGAAAACTTTAGGGACTTCCAGATCATCTATTTTTATATATATTTGTTCTCAAGTAAAATCATATCACCAGATTGACAGGGTACAATTGTTTGCAAGTATTTTTTTTTTCCTAAATAGTATACAAAAATGGACAGAAAATGAAATGGCTAAGTTTGAATTTTATTTTTCCTTTGGAAGTTTGAGAGGGCTCATTTCTTTGTCTCTCAGCCAGAGGTATCAAACACTGAATTTTTATACCCTTACTTAACTGAAAATTGTCATCAAGATACTGTTCATATTAGGCTATCCTGGCAGATCAAGTAATGATAACATCTTCTTTTCCTAACAGCATTCAAATCCAGGGCATGCTGGACCCTTTCCTGTTGTGTCAGTACATAACAACCCAGTCAATCCAACCAGCCCTACTACAGCTACTATGGCGAATGCAAATCGAGGTCCCACCAGCCCATCTGTTACTGCAATAGAATTAATTCCCTCAGTTACCAATCCAGAAAACCTTCCGTCGCTGCCAGATATTCCACCTATACAGGTTTGTATTTAAGTTGAATGAGAGATTTAAAACCTTTTGTTAATTAGGGAGTTGAGTATATATTTTTGGTTGCTTTTGTATTTTTTTTTTTAAATGCAGCTGCAATATTTGTTTTGAAATTTCAAAAAAATTTGGTCTAAATATTTGAATTTTTAAAACTTACATGTGCTAGACCTAGTACTTCTCAATATTTTAAAGCTACAGGGCGTCAGCTTTGCTTACCTATCACCTGCCAACAGGCAAACCTAGTGTTTAATGCAGTACTTTTGCTTCATTAGATCCAGAGAGAAGACCTAGGACCAAAATAAATTAAATTTTTGTGAATCTTCTGTTAGGTGCAAAAGAAACTTGAGCAGATAGGTTTGACTGAGAAAGGAGGAGGTTGGAAGGTGCAGATATCAGGCATGTACAGGGGTAGTACTGAGAGAGGAAGTAATAGTGAGGAGTAGAAGATGGGCAGGATGGGTCTCTGAGCTGTTGTGTCCCTTTCACCTGTAGCATTATTTCTGAAGAAGAATATCATTTGGTGCCTTCTAAAATTTTATAAATGTATTTGAATTAAAAGCATTAAAAAAATTAGTATAAAACTTGAAGGTTGTATTGAGTCATCTCATATATAGTATGAGTTTTTTAGATTCAAGGGTCACTGTGGGAGCAAGGAGCAGTGAAATCGCTAAAACATTAGGACCTGTGAGACTTTGTGGCTGCAATTTAGTGTTTATGTATTTAGTGGATTTATAGTATAGTTTTAAAGGATGTTTCTATAACTTTAGAATTGTCTCAGAATCACTAACTCGTGAATTCTCTTAATCTGATTGCTTCCCTGGTAATAGGAGAAATCTTTTGGCCAAGTGATTAGTAGGTGTAGTGGTGTTAAGAGTACTGGACTATACAGTGTAGAATTTTGGAATATATCGATAAAAAATAAAATTTGTAAGTTGTAAGCTTATAATTTATAAAATTTCAGTTTAATGCTTGAAATCATCTCATATGATATCTAGTATCCTTATTTCATGAAAGAGAGTAAGAGAGGTTAGTGACTTTCTCAGAGTCATCCAGTAAATGGTAAGTTGCATTTCAAAGCCTAGCACCTGATTACAAATCCATTTCTCTCCCACTGCTATCCATAGAGGTAGTGGGGAGATGGTTTGGGATTGTAGGTATGGAAAAGTAGAGTATTGAGGGGCTCTAGGCAACCAGGGTGTAGAAGGCAATGGCACCCCTCATGGACGGAGGAGCCTGGTAGGCTGCAGTCCATGGGGTCGCTAAGAGTCGGACACTACTGAGCAACTTCCCTTTTACTTTTCACTTTTCATGCATTGGAGAAGGAAATGGCAACCCACTCCAGTGTTCTTGCCTGGAGAATCTCAGGGACGGGGGAGCCTGGTGGGCTTCCATCTATGGGGTCGCACAGAGTCGGACACGACTGAAGCAACTTAGCAGCAGCAGCAGCAGGCAACCAGGGATAGTTAGGTGCAATGTTACAGGAGTCATTCAAGCACGCATTGCATGCTGAAGTGGACGCTGAAGATAAAAAGAGACAAGGCTTATTTCCAATTCTTAAGAAACTTTCAAAGGTTAGCAAGCTTAGAAAGGTTGCTAATGTCAAACTTCACATAATTTTCTAGGGCTGCTCTAACAGAGAACAGATGAAGGAAGGAAGGATGCTCCACATTTTTGAAAAGCCTGAGTATCATAAGGCAAATGAGCCCTTATTAGACTTTTCTTGTTAGCTTGCGCAAGAGCTTTGGAATCAAGACAAGAAGTTCCAGAATATATCCCCTCCCATCTTTAGTTTTTCTAAGTGGGATAGGAAGAACAGGATCCATGTTTTCTGTCATGAACCTTTTCCTCCTTGCAGACATATGGCCTAACTTTATTTACTGTTTTATTAAAGTATTGGCTGCTCTAAAAAATTGAGGTATAATTCTCATACCATGAGGTCCAACTTTTAAGAAATGGACAGTACAGTCCGTGGTTCTTAGTATATTCACAAGATTGTGCAACCATCAACACTATCTAATTCTAGAACATTTTCGTCACCTTAAAAGAAACTACCCATTTGCAGTCACTCTCCATTTCCCTTTTTCCAGTCCCTGGAAACCACAGATTTATTTTGTTTTTATGAATTTGCCTATTCTGGACATTTTGTATGTATGAACTTATGCAATATGTGGCCTTTTGTTTCTGGCTTCTTTCACTTAGCATAATGTTTACCAGCCCCATCTGTGTTGTAGCATATATCAGTACTTAATTCCTTCTTTTGTCTGAGTATTCTGTTCTATGAATATATCAGATTTGTTCATCTGTCCATCAGTTGATGGACATTTGAGTTTCTACTTCTTGACTCTTAGGAGTGATGCTGCTGTGAGCATTTGTGTGTGAGTTTTTGTGAACATAGATTATCAGTTTTCTAAATTTCTGGGAGTAGAATTCAGGGTCATAGAAGTTTTTGAGGAACTACCCAACTCTTCACAGTGGCTGCACCATTTTATATTCTCACCAGTGTTCATGTATGAGGATTTCAGTTATTCCACATCTGTGCCAATACTCTGGGCTTCCCTTGTGGCTCAGATGGTAAAGAATCTGCCTGCAATGCAGAAGCCCTGGGTTTGATCCCTGGATCAGGAAAATCCAGGAAATGGCAACCCAGTCCAGTATTCTTGCCTGGAGAATTCTATGGACAGAGGAGCCTGGTGGGCTACAATCCATAGGGTTGCAGAGAGTCAGACATGACTGAGCAACTAACACGCTTCCTTTGCAAATACTCATTGACACCTGTTTTTAAAGTAGTTTTAGGTGGTTACCACAGAAGTACAACCAAAAATAGAAAGGGAAGTAAACCTATAGTCTCTTGAAGAATTGCATACTGTTTCTCCTACCCTGTAGTTTTCTATGGTATAGTGAAAAGAATGTTGGGGGCAGTTACACAGGAAGAAGACAAGGGAGCATTAACTGTGCAATGCAGACAGGAAATGAATACAAAGCAATTTCAGGTATTCATTGATATATCTTAATACTGGTCATTACAGCTATCCAGTATAGAGTTGAAGTTGATTTAAATAGACTTCTCTCAAGTTGAATTATTTTTTATTTCACTTTACTGTTCATCTCCAGAAGAATTGTAATATGTGTTAGTAATTTTAACTTTGAGGGAATATATGATGAACCTGGATTCTTTTTGAATAGTTAAGTGAATATTAGATTCTGTTCAGATTAGATTTATTAAACAATAGTTGTATTAAATTATTATTTATTATTAGATTATTAAACAATAGTGTTAAATTCTTTGTAAACAGTTTTCCTTTCTTGACATAGTAACTTAAATTATTTGGGTACTATACTGGATAATATGAAGTCTTGGGTAAACCATATGTGTCTTTCTGATATTTATATGTAAATTTAAATGTTATAGAATACCCATTCTGTACTGTGTTCCTGATAGTGGCTGTCTTCCATCTTAACCAGTGTGATAGGTAAAAATGATGTTTGTTGATTTCATGTATATTTCTTTAATTTGTGCGGTTTTTAATCTTTTTTTAGGTTCATTGATGCTTAAAAAATGTTTAGTGATTTATTAATGGCTGCCCTGGGTTGTCTTTGCTGCATGGGCTTTGTCTGGTTGTGGTGAGCAGGGCTACTCTAGTTGTGGTGCTTGGCCTTCTCATTGTGGTGGCTTCTCGTTGAAGAGCACAGCCTCTAGGGCTCGAGGGCACTCAGGGTATAGAGCGTGGGCTCAGTAATTGTGGTACATGGGCTCAGTTACCCTCTGGCACGTGGGATCTCCTTGGATCAGGAATCAAACCCCTGTCCATTGCATTGGCAGGCAGATTCTCACCAGGGAGGTCCAGTTCATTGATTATTTACATTCCTTTGTAGATTGTCTTTTTCCTTTGAATTCTTAGAAATTATTTATATAGCACATACCTGTTCCATGCTGTTATTCAAGGATACGTAACTAGCATTGGTTTAATAAATACGTGAATTAATATTTCTCCAGTTAGACTTCTGACTTTAGTTACAGTGACTCAGTCCATGCTTGATGAAACATCGAGGTAAATACTTGCACTGGCATTCCTCTGCTGGTGCTGTAGTGGCATCAGAGAAGCCCTTTTATGTACTTGCAGTTTGCCTCTTCCTAATATTCTCACTCTTCTCTGGGGTGACTCTAGGGTTGTCACTTGGGCCAGAGATGCCAACTGTAGGTGGGAGAGTGTAAAAGGAGTGGCAATAGAAATAGGTAACATGAACTTTCATGTCTGTTTTGAATCATCCTATCTGCTCTTTTATGTTTAGGTGAGATATAGCTCATCTTCTGTCTGTGGCTCATGTTGGGAACTGTCCCTCCTCACAAATTCTCTAGGTAATTTTAGTTACAGCTAGGGATTTTCCTCTAGTTACAGCTTAACAAGTGAATCCTTGGCCAATAGCTGTGACCATTGAGCAGGCATAACTCTTCATATCTCTTAATCATCCCTCTAGCTAGCCCACAGCATGCTCTCACTTTCTGCCTTTTATGTCTGTGACATTAGGTTTTTAAAGGGCTTTATGAGAAAGGCCTATTTACCTTTTTTTACAATTAAGGTGTGATTGACTTAGTTTCAGTTGTACAGCATAGTAATTTAATATTTGTATCCATTACAAAATGATTACCACAGTAATTTTAGTTAACATCAATCACCATACATAAAAATTTTGTGTGTGTGAGAGGAGGACTTTAAAAGTTGCTAAGAAAGTAAATCTTCAGATATATAATAGAGTGTTAATAAGAGTCACCATGCTATACATTACCTCCCCATGATTTATTTTATAACTGGAAGTTTGTACTTTTTGATCCCTTTCACCCACTTACCACCTCTGCCCACCACAAATCTGTCTGTATTTACAAGCTTGATTCTGTTTTTGTTTGTTTTTAAATTCCACATATAACTGAGACCATATGGTATTTGTCTGATTTATTTCACTTAGCTTAATGCCTTCAGGTCCATTCATATTGTCACATGTGACAAGCTTTCCTTTTTATGGCTAATACTTATTCCATTGTGTATATGCGTATATCACACAATTTTATTCATTTATCTATAGCTTTATTTCTTCATCTCTTGATGGACACTTAGGTTGTTTTTATATCTTAGTTATAAATAACGTTGCAGTGAAATGGGGGCACATATATATATTTTCAAATTTGTGTTTTGGGTGACTTCCATGGTGGTCCAGAGTTTAAGACTCCATGCTTCTACAGAGGGCACAGATTTGGTCCTGGTTGGGGTACTAAGATCCTGAATGCCTTGATGTGGCCAAAAAATTAAATTAGAAAAATATTAGTGTTTTTTGTTTTCTTCATGTAAATACCCAGAAGTGAAATTGCTGAATCGTGTGATAGTTCTGTTTTTAACTTTTAAAGAAACTTCTGTACTGTTTTCCATAGTGGATGTACCAGTTTACACTCTCACTACAGTCCACAAGGGTTCCCTTTTCTCTACATCCTTACCAGCACTTGTTATCTCTTGTGTTTTTTATAATAGTCGTTCTAACTAGGGTGAAGTGATAGCTCACTGTGGTTTTGATTTGCATTTCCCTGAGGATTGGTGATGTCGAGCACCTTTGCATGTAACTGTTGGCCATCTCTGTCTTCTTTGGGAAAATACCTATTCAAATTCTCTGCCCAATTTTTAATTGGATTTTGGGGAGTTGCATGTAGGATCTTAGTTCCCTGATCCCATGCAGTGGAAGCACAGAGTCTTAATCACTGGACTGCCAAGGAAGTCCCTAGATTGTTTAGTTTTTTTACTCTTCAGTTGTGTGAGTTCTTTATGTAGTTTGGATATTAACCCTTTATCAGATATATGATTTATGGATATTTTCTTCCTTCAGTATGTTTCTTTTTCATTTTGTTCCTGATTTCCTTCGTTGTGGAGGAGCTATTTAGTTTGAATGTAGTCCCACTTGTTTAATTTTGCTTTTGGAATGAGATCCAAAAAATCATTGCCACAATCAGTGTCCAGGAGCTTATCACTGCCTATGCTTTCTTCTAGGTCTTACATTCAGGTCTTTGAGTGATCCACTTTGAGCTGGTTTCTGTGTATGGTGTCAGATAGTAGTCTAGTTTTGTTGTTTTGCATGTGGCTGTCCAGTTTTCCCAACACTGTTTATTGAAGAGACGATCCTTTCCTTGTTTGTATATTCTTGGTTCCTTTGTCTTATATTAATTGACCATATATGTAGGAGTTTATTTCTGGCTATTCTTTTCTATTGAACTGTATGTCTGGTTTTATGCCAGTATCATACTGTTAATTACTGTGGCTTTGAAATCCTGGCCTATGATGCCTCCAACTTTCTTCTTTCCCAAGATTGCTTTGGCTATTTGTGCTTTTTTGTGGCTCCAAAGAAGTTGTGGGATTGTTTGTTCTGTTTCTGTGAAAACTGCCATTGGAATTTTGATAGGGATTGCATTGAATATGAAGATTGCTTTCGTTATTATGAACATTTTAACAGTATTAATTCTTCCAGCCCATGAGCCCAGACTATGTTTGCATTTATTTGTGTCCTACAGTTTCTTTTATCAATGTTGTACAGTTTTCAGTGTATATATCTTTGACCTTGTGGTTAAATTTATTCCTAGGTGGTTTATTCTTTTTCATGTGATTTTATTTTTTAAGTACTCTTAAAAATTATATTGATTCATTTTTTAATTTTTGGTTGTGCTGAGGTTTTAGTTGCAATGAGTCGGGGGCTACTCTTCGTTGCAGTGAATGGGCTTCTTGTTAAGGTGGCTTCTCTTTTTGTGGAGCACAGACTCTATTTATTTGGCTGTGCCGCACGGTTTGCAGGGTCTCATTTCCCTGACAGGAAATTGATCTTGGGCCTGGTAGTGAAAGCCTGGCATCCTAACCACTAGCCAATCCAGGGAACTCCCCTGGGATTGTTTTCTTAAATTCTTATTCTGATAGATCATTATTAGTGTACAGAAATGCAGCAGATTCTCATATATTGATTTTTGTGTCTTGCAACTTTACTGAATTCATTTATTCTTACAGGTTTTGGGTGAAGTCTTTAGGGTTTTGTACATATAATGCCATGTCATCTGCAGATAGTGACAGTTGTACTTCTTGCTTCTTTTTCTTGCCTGATTACTCTGGCTAGGACTTCTAATACTATGTTGAATAGTAAGTAGCAGTGAGAGTAGTCATCCTTGTCTGTTCCTGATCTTACAGGAGACGCTTTCACTTCAGCTTTTCCCTGTTAGGTATAATGTTAGCTGTGAGCTTATCATAAATGGCCCTTTTTGTCTTGAGGTACCTTCCTTCCACTTTGTTGATAGGTTCAGCTTCTTTTTATGATGAAAGCTGTTTACTTCAGGAGAGTCCTTTCTTGCCTGTAGTATGTTGTGAGCTGCTTTATTCTGATCATTGTTATTGTCAGTCCAATTCTACCTTGGTTTATATTTATGGTTTCTCTTCCAGATTTGATGCCACTCTTTCCTGTTTTATAGCCTTGAAAATCAGTGTGATTTTGAGGGGGAAAGGAGAGTGAGAAGTAAATGTACCAATATGTCTTCGGTTTTCGGGTGTTTTTTAAAGACTGACTTCTTGGCCCCACGTGGTGGGTCCTCGTGGCTGCACATGGGCTTTCTCTAGTTGCGCCGAGAGGGAGCTACTCTCTGTGCCGTGCATGGGCCACTATTGCAGTGGCTTCTCTTGTTGTGGAGCACGGGTTCTAGGTGCACAGGCTTCAGTCATTGTAGTCCATGGGTTCACTATATGCAGCTTAGGAGCTTTAGAGCACTGGCTCAGTAGTTGTGGCACATGGTCTTAGCTACTCCACCACGTGTGGGATCTTCCTGGACCAGGGTTTGAACTGTCGTTCCTTACATTGCAAGGCGAATTCTTAACCACCAGGCCCCAGTTTCCTGTTTTGAATGAGAAGTAGATTTGCCTAAAAAGTGATCTTGCCTCTAGTAAGCGAGAAGATTAAAAGAGGCAGATGTGGGTAAAAATAGATCAGTAGATAAGCAAGAAGATCAAGAAGATGAGCAATTATTTAATTAAGAATAA
Organism: Ovis canadensis; assembly: GCF_042477335.2. Classification (NCBI taxonomy): domain Eukaryota; kingdom Metazoa; phylum Chordata; class Mammalia; order Artiodactyla; family Bovidae; genus Ovis; species Ovis canadensis. The sequence goes on along the minus strand of NC_091245.1, from coordinate 92,390,876 downwards.
TTTGACCATTTCTGATATGGGATAGTATAAAATTTTTCTTAAGGTAATTTCCATAGTTAAGTATTTTTTGCTACTATTTATTTTTCTACGTGAATATTTTCCCATCTTATCAGCACAGTTCTCCCCTGTGAGTAGGATGTTTAAAGACAGAGAGCTGATGTTCAAATTGGGAGCTAGCCCACAGTCACAGCACCAGGTCCTCTGGCTTTTAACTTACTGCATCCAGTGTGCTAAAAGGGCTTAGTTTTTCTGTTGAGTGCCTCCTTTTTTGTGTGTAATAAGGGACCTTATACCTCAAGTTAAAGGCTTTCTGTTGAGTAATAGACTTTTCAGAACTTTTAAATTAGATACGGACGTGGTTAAGTGTCTGTTTAGTTGAATGATTTTGGCACGACCATGGATGTTGAAATAAAGTTGGGGGGTGCTAGGGACAAAGATGCTGAAAAACAGGATCCTACATCAGCCTTGAGAAAAGGCAAAAGAGTAAGGGTGTGTCAGAACTATGTTCATAGTAAAACACAAGGGATTTAGTGGGTTATTGGGCTTTGTCTGGAGCTGCCAGGTATTTATTGAATCATTTTAATTATAGCTATATTTGCATAAACTATATTGTGTGGGTCCTCAGGAGGATAAGGAAGGAACAATTAAGCTGAGTTTGATATAGGATAATCTGTTTTAGTAAACTGAGTATAAATGATTATATTAATGAAATAAGTTATCTGCTTTAATCAAAGCAAATTTATCTTTTTGTTCTTTTTCTTTAGTTGGAAGATGCTGGTTCAAGTAGTTTAGATAATCTGCTAAGTAGATACATCTCAGGCAGTCACCTACCCCCACAGCCCACAAGCACCATGAATCCCTCCCCAGGACCCTCTGCCCTATCTCCAGGATCATCAGGTAAAGTCAGTCGAGGTACCGCCTCATTTCTGTAACATCTTAAAAAAGTATCTCTCAGTGTATGTATTAGGATTCTCCAGAGAAACAAAACCAACAGTAGAATGGTGTGTGTGTGGGGAGAGAGAGGAGACAGAGGTTAAGGAATTAATTGGCTTATGTGATTGTTAGGGCTGGCAAGTCTGAAATCTGCTGGGCTTGTCAGGAGAGTGGAAACCCAGGGAAGAGTTGATGCCAGTCTTGAGTTCAGGCAAAATTCCTTCTTGCTCTAGGGAACTCAATCTTTTAAGGTCTTCAACTGGTTAGAGACCCACCTTCATTATATTTTACTCAGTATCTACTGATTTAAATGTCAGTAACATCTATCATGTTGATGCAAAAGTAATTGCAGTTTTGGACCTTGACTTTAAATCATTCTAGTTAGGCTCAAATGCATCTTTATTAATCAAAATAGGAACCATTACAATCAGCACATTTTTGCCAATAAGAAGTAAGTTTGTTTATTCCTGTAGCATAAAAATCATGCTTCAGGATTCGATGAACTCTTGGAAAGCATTTTCTGCATCCTACTGGTTGTGGAAGCATTTTTCCTGCAAAAAGTAGTTGAGATGCCTGAAGAAGTGGTAGTTGGTTCATGAAAAGTCACTTAAATATGGTGGATAAAGCAAAACTTTGTAGCCAAATTTGTTCCAACTTTTGAAGCAGTGGTTGTCTGACATGCGGTCAGGTTTGTGGAGAAGAATTGGGCTCTTTTTGTTGACCGATGCTGGCTGAGGTATTGCAGTTTTTGGTGCAGCTCATCAGTTTGGTGAGTATACTTCTCAGATGTAATGGTTTTGCCAGGATTCAGAAAACTGTAGTGGATCAGACAGGCAGCAGACCACCAAACAGACCATAACCCTTTTTTTGGTTCAAGTTTGGCTTTGGGAAGTGCTTTGGAGCTTCAGTCACTGAGCTGGTCATCACCAGTTGTTATATAAAATCCACTTTTCATCAACCTCACAATCCAATGGAGAAATGATTGGTGGTGTTGCGTAAAATAAGAGGAAACAACACTTCAAAATGACGATTTTTTTGATTTCTGGTCAGCTCATGAAGCACCTACTTATCAAGCTTATTCACCTTTCCAACTTGCTTCAAATGCCGAATGACTGTAGAATGGTCGATGTTGAGTTCTTTGGCAACTTCTTGTGTAGTTGGAAGAGGATCAGCGTCGATGATGACTCTCAACTGGTCGTTGTCAACTTCCAATGGCCAGCCGCTGTACTCCTCATGTTCAAGGTTCTTGTCTTCTTTGCAAAACTTCTTGAACCACCACTGCACTGTGTGTGTGTTAGCAATTCCTGGGTCAAATGCGTTGCTGATATTGCAAGTTGTCCCTGCTGCTTTACGCCCATTTTGAACTTAAATAAGAAAATCAAAGATGAGATTGATTGCTTTTTGTCTAACATCATTTCCCTAATCTAATATAAATATAAAATAAACAGCAAGTAATAAGTCATTAGCAAAAAAAGTGAGAAATGTGCATTAAAATGATGTATAACATAACCACATTTATTTAGAATGTATTCCAGTATCAAATGGCAAATCTAAACAATGCAAAAACCAAAATTACGTTTGCACCAACCTAATAAATACCTTTCCACAAAGAACTGGTACCATATTCTAGCCAAGTTGAAACATAAACTTAACCATTATAATAATATTTTTTTTCCTGATTGCTCTAATTATTTTTCTTCAAATGTTGTTGGCAGTCTTCAGTGAATTGAAATAATATGTATCTGTGGTGTACATTCTTCAGAACTGTGATTTTCCCCTCCCTCAACCTCCAGCTGTATTTATGTTTTTTTGCTGGATTTGTAGATGTATTTACTCTCCATGTCTTCTATTTTACAACACAGGTTGTCAATTGAAGAATTCTTTGGTTTCAACTCAAGTTTAAAACACTTTGTTAAATAATGAAAAAATCGAAAATTTGTTCAAAAAGCAAGAAATGAGGAAGAGCAAGTGAATTTTCAATTTGCAGTTCAATTTTCAGTAGCCAGTCAAGTCCATGAGATAGAGACCTCTTCCAAAATCCCAGTTTTATTAACCCTTTGACATGAATGAATTATTAAAGCAGCTCGAAATAGATGGACACTGTGGAAGTGGTTATGGAATGTATTTTTCATGTTTCTTACTGAAACATACCACTTCATTATTTTTAGAGTTAGAACAGTTCAGACTTAATGATGCATCTCATGAAAAATCCACATTTAATACATTTTTTGATTAATACTATTTTTGAGGTTTAATGAATGTATTCCAGGACTTTTAAAGAATAATTAATAGGAATCTAAGTAGGATATTTATCAAATGACTTTGGGTGGGATGGCAAATAGCTTTCTCTTGATATGGTAGTTTCCATTGATTGAATAGTGTTGCTCTGAGAGGATTCTGAGAATGCTTTCTGGGCTCAGCTGAGAGAATCTGATTGACAGTTGCCAATGATTACACATGAAATCCTTGACTTAGAGACTAAGACTAGGTCTGATTTCCAAGAATTGCTGAACTGCTTTATAATAATACTTGAATTCTGTAGTGGGTAGGTAGAATTCTGAATTTTCTTACCTGCATAGATATTCATTTTGACTTATTAATTTTCAGGTTTATCCAATTCTCACACACCTGTGAGACCCCCTAGTACTTCTAGTACTGGTAGTCGAGGCAGGTGAGTATTACATTAATAGCTTGTTTATTTTTATTAAGAAAAATCAAATATGTATTTTGAAAAATAAACTATTATAATGAACTCCCATATACTTTTCAGCCATCTTCAACAATGATCAAGTTATGGCCAGTCTTTATTCTATACTCGCACCCATTCCCCAGTCTAAATTTATTTTAAATAAATTTCAGACATTTTGTCATTTTATTTGAAACTGTTTCTCTATATATCACTTAAAAGGTAAGGATTTAAAAGTTTTATAACCATTGAACCATTATACACCTAAAAAATATTTGGTAGCTAACTCTAATCAGCAGAGCTCTAGTTAATGTTCATATTTCCCATTTTTCTCATAAATGCTTTTTTAAAAAATGATTTTTGTTTAATCAGATTCAGTACTCCCTATACATTGCCATCAATGTGTATGTTGAGGTCAAACTCATTGTATTTGTTGAAGAAAAATGTATTGTTTTTCTTACAGAGTTTTCCTCATTTCCCCAACTTTTCATGTAAAAACTACCTTTTGTTTTTTCTCTGTATTGCTCTTTAGGTCAGGAGGTTTGGTTAGGTTCAGGTTTGATTTGAGGGAAAGGGACGGGGATAATACCTCACCGTGGTAATGTGTACTGTCAGGGTCACAAAACGTAGATTCTTTTATGACAGCAACAGTGATTGTCAGTGCCTTAGCTTTTTTTTTTTTTTTTTTTTCCTGGCTTGAAAATGATATTTTAGTTACTGTATTATACCTTCTTTGAATACTTCTGTAAAGAAAAATTTTCTGCCAACTATTTGATTAGTGGAAAAGCAAAATAAATTGATTCTCTTTATTTACCTATTTTAATGAGTTGATTCCCAGCACCCTCCAACAGTGACCAATGAATATTAACTTTATGAGCTCATATATGTAAGCATATTTTAATATTTTGGATGTTATTTTTATTGATGATTAAATTGTTCCATATTTGGCCTGTCCAAACTTCTTCTTAGTTATTTTGCTATAATCCCAGTAGTCATTTAAACATTCTTGTTTCCTGTTACGAAATGATTTCACATGTTCATCTTAGACAAATAGCTGATCTCAGGCCTGAGAAATGTATAAGGAATCCTGGTCATATTAGTGGGGAAATAGTGCTTTGAGACAACCTTGTGGGTACTAGGGGCTACTGAATTCACTGCTACTGAATTGTTCATGGTTTCTTCTACTTTTTTGGTGGACAGAGAGCTAAGATATTATAGTGTGGAAAGAGAATGTATTGTGCTGAAGGTTAACATAATAAATGTTGACTGATTTTTCTGTTTTTAATTTGAATAATTTAGCGCAAAGTAAGGATTTTATTTAAGTGCATTTGGAAGACTGATTCTATATTATTTACTTGTTTTTAAATTACACTTTAAATAATCAGTACTTTTAGTAGGAAAGTACAAATTGAGTGAAAAGGGTTTTCATTTTTGGCAGTGATACAGTCTTAAAGTTTATTCACTCCTCTTGCCAGTGGTTTGCTTTATGATCTAGATAGAGCCAATTAGTCACGTATCTGTCCCTCTTAGCCTTTGGTTGTTGTTCAGTCACTAAGTCGTGTTTGACTCTTTGCCACCCCATGGACTGTAGCATGCTAGGCTCCTCTGTTCTCAACTATCTCCTAGAGTTTGCTCAAATTCATATCCATTGAGTTGGTGATGCTATTTAACTGTCTCATCCTCTTCTGTCCTCTTCTCCTTTTGCCTTCAGTCTTTCCCAGCATCAGGGTCTTTTCCAGTGAGTCTGCTCTTCACATTAACTCACATTAGGACTCAAAAGCTGAAATAGTGATTCCTTTGAAGGGCACTTCATGGACCACTATTACTGATGTTTCCTTTAGATCTTTGGAAATAGAGAACAATTTAAACTTCTGTTATATTTAGAGAAGCAGTCACTATACTAGTAGCCTAGGGAAATGATTATTTGCTAGATCCCCTAAATGATGTACTGTAGGTTCCTCAGGCGATACAATGTGTTTAGGGTCTTCTGAAAGATTGATAAACGTTTTTTAAAATTTGAAGCTATGAGTTTATAATACACTCCTCTTAACCATATTATGAAGTATCCTTATCTGCTGTGAGCTTAACAAATTGTTTTACTTTAAAGAACATTTCATATAACTTAATGGACTTTTTATATAATTGTTTCATATAAATGTACACCACACAGTCAAACATATGTGACCTTTATTTGTTGTTTTTGTTAGCTGTGGGTCATCAGGAAGAACTGCTGAGAAGACCAGTCTTAGTTTTAAGTCTGATCCAGTGAAGGTCAAGCAAGAACCTGGCACTGAAGATGAAATATGTAGCTTTTCAGGAGCTGTGAAACAGGAAAAGACTGAGGATGGCAGACGGAGTGCCTGCATGGTAAGGTTCCAGTGGAACCGTTCAGTGATGTAACGAGGTCACTTCACTGATTCTTTCATCTCTGCGTGTGTAAGTCTGGATAGTGATCCTGTGGACCTGTATTCATTTCTAAATTCTTGTGCCTGGTATAAGCCAAATATCTCTCTCTAACTGATCTTTTTCCATCTAAGCGTCAACTGTAATTGATCAGAAAAGACTTGTATTAAGGACTCCTTTCAAGCTATCTTTTGGTTTGTAATTTGTCATGTAATTTTCCCATGATTCTAAATTGGGTTCTAGCTTTTTCTAAATTTATTAATCATTTTATTAGTCACATTGAGTCTCAAGCCACAAAAATCCTTGGCCATTTTCCTGGACCAGTGAGTTCAGGGTTAAGACTGCTGACATGAAAGAAGTTTAATGCTCAAAGAGTTTTGTAACGAGATTTCCTTTGGCCTATGAATTATTAATGATTAATAATTTTCAATCAATTTTTAACCAGTTTAACAATTATTAACCAATTCCTCAGATGGAACACTTTATAAAATTTATAATACAGAATGAAGGCAGGCCCAAGTCTCTCTTCATTTAGAAATTTTGATCTTGGTTCTTTTCTTCCTACTTACAACTTATGTCTAATTTTCTACATGGTTGGCACATAGAAATTTCAGCTCTGTCGATTTAGAGAGTACTGTTATCTCTTCATTCAGAATTTGGTTTGGAAAGTTCCCCTGAAAAATAGTGCAAAAAGGTGGTGAAAGATTTTACACTCACAGTCTTTCTATATTAGGATGATAAGTGGGCAGAAGAATAGTTCAAAATCCTTTTCAAAAGCTATGTGACAAGGAAGGACCTATCATGTAGGAAGCACAGTGAACTGTATTCAGTATCTTGTAATAACCCATTAAAAAAACTCTGAAAAAATGTACATATATAACTGAATCACTTTGCTGTCTACCTGAAACCAACAACATTGTAGATTAATTATATTTTAATTAAAAGTAATGGTTTAAAAAAATAAACCCAATAGAAAGGGGGAAAAATCTGTGCAACAGATTCTTGAGTGAAAAATTAGTGTATCGTAGCCAGCTGTCTATAGGAGAATACCCCTATACTTACTTCCCAATCGACATGCTTAACAGTTTAATTCCTTTATTATCAAGTGAACCAACAGTATAGAGACTGCTTCCTAAAATCATTCATTAACATGCCAAAATAATTTCAGGGTTATTTTCATTTTTCATGTTACTAATATGATTTCAAGCAATTTTACAATAAATTCCCAAATAATTAAGCTATGTCAGTGTTGTAAACACACCCACAGTAGCACACACAATGCATATCATAAGGATTAAATGATTCTTCAAGAATTTGTCCTTGCTTTGTTTTAGTTGAGCAGTCCTGAGAGTAGCTTGACACCACCTCTTTCAACCAACCTGCATCTAGAGAGTGAGTTGGATGCATTGACAAGCCTGGAAAACCACGTGAAAACTGAACCTGCAGATCTCAATGAAAGCTGCAAACAGTCAGGGCTCAACAGCCTTGTTAATGGAAAGTCCCCAGTTCGAAGCCTCATGCACAGGTCGGCAAGGATTGGAGGAGATGGCAGCACCAAAGATGATGACCCAAATGAAGATTGGTGTGCTGTCTGCCAAAATGGAGGGGATCTCTTGTGCTGTGAAAAATGTCCAAAGGTCTTTCATCTAACTTGTCATGTTCCAACACTTCTTAGCTTTCCAAGGTACAAGTGAAATAACTGATTTTTTTTTGTTGTTGCTTTTTATGAGCTAAAAAAATAAAGTTATTCTGGACAGATGGCCTCCTTAACCAATGCCTAGTATTTATATAAAACAGAGAACCTGTTAACTCCATTGTGTGAAGTGAAATGAAAGTTGCTCAATTGTGTCCAACTCTTTGCCTCCCCGTGGACTGTAGCCTGCCAGGCTCCTGTGTCAGTGGAATTCTCCAGGCAAGAATATGGGAGTGGGTAGCAATTCCCTTCTCTAGGGGATCTTCCCAACCCAGGGATTGAACCCAGGTCTCCTGTATTGCACACGGATTCTTCACCACCTGAGTTAACAGGAAAGCCCATTACTCCATTACATTCTAGAGAAATTAACAGCTGAATGAAGAAATGTCCAAGATCTAAGTTATGCATTAGTGATAAAAAATACTATTTACTCACCTTCAGTTTATACTTCATATAAGCAAATTAGATGAACCTCTAAATTAAGAGGAGCAGTGGACTGGAGTATTGAGAAACTTAGTTGATTTCCTCTTGAAGATAATTTCTTGATCTGTTGCCATCATTTTGATAAGGTCTATAATAATTATGAATAGTATTCAGTTTTAGGCAACTCTTGGCTCTTACCCAAAACCTACTTTTTTAATGTTTGAAAGCTCTTGGAAGGCATTTTAAAGAAAAAAATACTTTGTGAAAACACCTTTTAATGTCAAGCTTTTTTGAAGAAAAAAGCTTCATCTTCACTATTGGAAGCATTTCATTAGTAGTGCCTGCCTGAGGCACCATGTGCAAAGTTCTCAGACTTTTTCCTTGATCCTCTAGTTGAAAGGTCTTTTAGTCATTAACTTTAGAGTGGAGAGTTACTGAGGTCCTTATTTAGAAGAGAATAACATGGGGGTAAAGGTAAATAAAGATTTGGGCAGCATATGAGCACTGTCCCTGGATTGTATGACCCCATGGCAGGTAAATCTGGTTTCAAGCATTAAAATATTAATTGATATGCACTCAGTACAAACTGATACCAGCTAACACAGTAGAACACATATGCTGGGCTTGGTGTCCTTGGGAAAGCTCAGCTTCTTTTTGCCTCTAGATAAAGATTCGCATTTTCTCTCAGATTCCTAAGAAGCAATGGTTTTGGTTGAATGGTGCTACCCTTTTTGAAAAATTCAACGTTTAAGATTAGAAAAGTACTGGGTATATATGAACAATGCCAGAATATTTTTCTGAAGAATTGTAATTTTACCTAAATTTTAGAAGGTATAGTCACTTACCATAGTTCTAATAAGAGCCTTCTTTTTGTTTACTCATTCAGAAAAGAAAGGCATTGACATTTTGGTCTTGAAATTAAAGCTTTTTATATTTTTGTTTCCTTTGGATAGTAACGTCTGCTGGAACGTTAGAATTTTGCTACTGAAAACTTTCTCTCAAAGGCAGATGCTTTGGGAGGAATTGAAAAGGTGACACAGTGTTAGTATAATCCTTAGAAAAAAAAATATATGTATATATGTATGTGTGTGTATATATATATATATATATGATGAGGGAGGGAAAGGAGAAAATGCATATGAAGTAATCAAATTGGAGTTTATAGCTTGATAGAAATCCTGATGTAAACAAAACTATTAGCAGATTTAAAAGACTAGCTATGAAAATATAATTGTTTTATTTTTGGCATTGCATGCCAAAAGAAGATACCTGAGGACCCCTGTATCCTGTATTCCTTTCTTCATGTGTATGAAGTCACTGTGGTGATAATACTGGGGTCTTGAAAAAATTGGTCTTACACTGCAAGTGCTGATCATCAGCTTTGTGCTATGACAAGACCCATTTTTAATGGAGGTAGTGGTTTTATATTGCTTTCCAGAAGGTAATCAGTTGAAGAATGGAGACATTTTGGAATGTTTTTAATCACATAACTTCGCTTTATGAGATTTGGCAAAAATAGTACCTCTTGGGTTCCATAAAAACTGGAAAGGAAAGAAAACAAACTGAAGACTTAACCTCTAGAGAGCTAGCTTTCCTAGAGTGAGTTTTGTTAAAATTACAAAGACTAATTGCCTGTTTTCTTCTTTAGTGGGGACTGGATATGCACATTTTGCAGAGATATTGGGAAGCCAGAAGTTGAATACGATTGTGATAATTTGCAACATAGTAAGAAGGGGAAAACTGCACAGGGCTTAAGCCCCGTGGACCAAAGGGTAAGTGGCAAGCTGATTTGTTATTAGGGATTCTGTAGTTGTCTGTCTGTACATTTGTTTTTCTTCAATGTAACATACATATAACTTGGTAAAATTTCATTTTTTAATCACATTGTCTGATGGTATATACATTCATGACTTCTGAAATCTTTGTCTCTAGACCTTAGAGCCTTTTCTTCAGACCTTAGGCTCTTAAACTTAGCTTTCTCACACTTAACATTTCCCAGCCTAATCTTGATTTCTTATCCTCTGACCTTCAAAAAACAAAGGCAAGAAAATAATGACATAAAAACTGCTTTCCTGTCTCAGTAATTTCCATCATCAGATAGTACCACCAGTCATCTCTTGCTCAAGCCAGAAATTAGATCTCTTCACCAAACCTGATTCTACTCTTGCCCCTCACAGTCCATTTTCTACGCAGTACATTGTGTTCTTTTTAAAATATGTAAACAGGTCTGTTGCTTCCATGCTTAAAATCCTCTAAGCACCCATCATATAAGAATGAAATCCAAAATCCTCATTTCATTCAGATTTCTGCTGATCTGTTCTGTACTCTGATCTCCAAAGACAGAATATCTTTCACAGACTTCTGTGGCTGTTACAATTATGTTTGACTTTGATCTAATGCATAAATCCATCTTCCACTATGTTTGAGGAGAAAGTATGTGTTTAGAGTGTTACAAAATATTTCTGATTGGATTGAGAAGACACAGTTTTTATTTCATTTTGAACCTGAGTGGAATCCTTTCAAGAAAGGGAATAGCATGTGTCTCGCCTGCCTTGGGAAATTAAAATGAGTAACAATGGTTAAGAGGTAATAGTAGGTAAATAAGTTATATACAGTAGGACAGAGGGTAGTCACAGTCTCAGAACTAAGTGGGAAACAGGTAGTTTTCTTTTGTATTTACAGCTAGTATAAGCTATATGTCCTGGATAGCTAGTATGTAGAGAGCTTATCTTCAGTTTATTGTGGTAATACTTTATACTGATAAAGTCCTCATTTTCAAGAATATCTTTTTAGAGGGGAAAACAGTTCATGGGTTTTCTTTTCTTTTCTTGGGCCAGAAATGTGAACGTCTTCTGCTTTACCTCTATTGCCATGAATTAAGTATTGAATTCCAGGAACCAGTTCCTGCTTCGGTGAGTTGTTTACCTTAGTACTTTCCTGGTGAATAAATTTAATATAATATTTAAGACTGTGAGCTCTGGCTTTAGTCTGCTGATGTTAAAACTCAGGCTTGAATAATCTCTTCAGTCTCTTTTCTAAAACTGTTTCTTCCCTCATTGGGTTATTTTCAGGATTCTATACAATAACCTGTGTAAAATAATTTTAGCATAGTATTTGATAAAATTTTTGAGTAGTAAGTACTTATGATGTTATTAGGGCTAAATGGATATGAGTTTCACTGTTGAAATTTGCAGTTTGTTTTTAAAGACTGTTGCTCTGATCAATACTTAGTTTCCACATTCTCTTTTACTTTTAAAATGGACATAAGGGTTACAGGTATAATTGAAAGAGTCTTGAACTAGGAATTAGAACACTTGACTTCTAGTTCTGCCATTAACCAGCCTTATAGCTGGGGAGATTTACATAATTTTCTGCCTCTATTTTTAACTATAGAGGGGGAATTTGAACAAAATTATTTCTAAAATTCATTTGTATGATTGATTCTAAGATCTGTACCTTGGGGAGAAAAATCTCTATGCAAGTATTAATTTGAATAAAAGTACAAAGTTGAACCTTTTATAATGGTTTTGCCTTCATAAGCCCTCTTTTATGAACAATCAAGATTAATAGAAAACTGTGGGGAGAATTTGCAAGCCGTTGTGCTTTGTTTTTCTTGAAGCAGTTTTTTGTAAGGAATAAAGGCTCTAAAATCCTATAGTAAATGGAATACCAGGGATACCTTATAAATGTGATAAAAATATGCCACACATATTGTATTTGCTTGCTGTTGATTGTTGAATTAAGATATTATTGAATACTAGACCTGTTATATAGGGTATTGAATAGTAATTTGTTTGCCTAGGAAGGCTTAGAAATGGAAAATATAAAAGGTTCTAGATACAAGGAAGCATTTTGTTCAGATAGTAATCATCTGACACCAGGAAGTCTGTCTTGTCTTCAAGTTCAGGGACTTTACGGTAGAAAATTACTTTCCAACATTTTCTTTTAATGAACTTTTAAAATTGTTTCTCTGTGTTCAGTTATTTTTGCAAACATACAAATTTCTGCCCAGGAGTTGGGGCCAGAACTCCTAAGCATGACCACTAAGTGGATAGTAGGGGCTTTTTTGGTGGCTGAAGATGGTAAAGAATCTGCCTGCAGTGCAGGAAACCCAGGTTTAATTCTTGGGTTGGGAAGATCCCCTAGAGAAAGGCATGGCAACTAAATGATTAATAAAATTTTTTCTTGTGTCACTACAGTCTCGCCTCTATTGCTGTGTTCAGAGTTCTGTGATATAAGGTTTTATCCTCTATAAAGGATACCATATTCTAATAATAGCAATACATTTTGTAAACTTCTTTCCTTATTTTAAAGTCATACAATTCTGTTGGGCAAGGTGGTCCCTAATACTAGTGCTTGGCTATCCTTGCTGAGTAATTTTTTTCCCCCTTAATTTCCTTATTAAACATGGAACTTTGGGTCCTTCATGGAAGACCAAGGAGACTACCACATATTCTGAATGTGATTTGATTTTCATGTAATTGTGGCAGAAGATTTTGAGTACAATTCACTATACTCCACATTTGCACCCAGCTGGCTTAATCAGCACATAATTTTCTCTAACATTAATATACTTCGCATTTTCAAATTAAACACCTTGGCATTTTTGGAGAATCCTTATCTATCCTTATTTGTTTCTTTAGATACCAAACTACTATAAAATTATAAAGAAACCAATGGATTTATCCACCGTGAAAAAGAAGCTTCAGAAAAAACATTCCCAACACTACCAAATCCCAGATGATTTTGTGGCTGATGTTCGTTTGATCTTCAAGAACTGTGAAAGGTTTAATGAAGTATGTTAGCTTCCAAACTATAGAGTCTTGGATTGTTAGTTTTTGTTTGTTTGCTTATTTTGTTACTGGATTTTGTTTTCCCTGCCAAGAGATTTTTTTCTAAGTTCATTTGAAAAAATTATTCTGCTCCAGGTCTGTCAAAAGTAAAATTTGATTGCATCCACAGTTCCAAAGAAGAAAGTTTACTGTATATAATTTGAAATATATACTTAAATATAATGTAATAAATTAAGAATATTATTGGATATCCCTTCCTGAATATGTTGAGGGTTGAGATAAGTATAGAAAATAGTCTGTAGTTAAGTACATTTTGTAGGAAATTATTACATACAAGCCTACATTTTGGATACATTTAGGAAAGGGATTTGTACCAGTGTCTTTTGATTTCATTCGTGACCATATAAATATAGAACCTTAAAAGTATAAACTCAAGTGGCTCATCTTGACTAGTTACCCAGAGTGTATAACGTTGAGTTTTCACAACATCTCAGCAATATAACTTTCATTAACTTTGGTTATGTATTTTTTTGAGAATAAAGATGAGCTATCCATGCCTTTAGTAGAAATGTGATGTATATCTCCTTCAGGGATGTTTTTGTTATCTTTGGGAAGGTCAGATTTGTTTTTGTTAAGGAATATTTTAAGTATTATAAGAGAACAAAATGGATGAGAATCCACAAAATCTTCAGATTACTAAAAGTTTCTTTATTGCTGATAAAATTCAAGTGCCATATGAATATTACTAAAACATTCACATTGAATCATGTGAAATGTACTCAGTTGCCTCTGGGAGCATCTAGGTGGCTTTTTAATTTCATATTAAAAATATTAGTGATAAGTTTTGTTGCCTTTATAGCAGTGTGTCACAGAGAATGTAGTAAAACCTCATTCTCTTGAAGTTAAATTAATACAGTCCCAAATTTCTTGTCTTATTTTCTAATTCAGTTATTTTCAAATAAGTATGTTTTCATGAACCATAGCTAATAACATTTGCCAGGAAGAAGACCTATTTTAATCATAGTTAAACAATTTATAATTAACAAATTACCACACAGATGGAATTTTGATTGATTGCTGAAACCTTGTTGGTTTAAAAAAATTTTTTTCTTATATTGTTCCAAATAATTTTTTCCAACTCCTATTCAGGTTGACCTCACTAATTCAGAATTTTGAGAAAATTTCACAGTGGCTTTAGTAATAGCTTTGTAAAAAGGGAGTCCATGTTCTGTATAATTTTAGGAAGCACTTGAACTGGTCATAGCAGTTTGTTCCCCCTATTATGGCTGACTTTTGTCGCCAATCCTATGCAGTCTTATAACTTTAGAAAGGATTATAATTTCCCTTTTTTTTTTTTGACTCTGGTATCCTTTTTAGATGATGAAAGTTGTTCAAGTTTATGCAGAAACACAAGAGATTAATTTGAAGGTAAGCTTTTCAGACCATGCAAACTTGGTGAAGGAATATGCATTACCAATAGGTGAATATTCCTATCTTTTGCTTGCAGGCTGATTCAGAAGTAGCTCAGGCAGGGAAAGCAGTTGCATTGTACTTTGAAGATAAACTCACAGAGATCTACTCAGACAGGACCTTCGCACCTTTGCCAGAGTTTGAGCAGGAAGAGGATGATGGTGAGGTAACTGAGGACTCTGATGAAGACTTTATTCAGCCCCGCAGAAAACGCCTAAAGTCAGATGAGAGACCAGTACATATAAAGTAAAATGACATGAACTTAAACCAGTTGTTCAAAAAAGAAAGAAAAACTTCTATTTAAGTGTTGCTGGAATATCCTGCCTACAGTGGGCTCCTTCTTGAAGAAGATGATAGCTTTTACACAGTATTAGATTGAAATAATGGACAGAAAACACATTCTGGTCAAGAAAGGGGGAAAGGACTCTATTTGCAACTTTAAAAGTAAAAACAAAAGTGAAAGTGAAATGATTTGAAGATTTCTGTTACTTCAGAGAATGGTTCTGATTGCTAGAATGGGCTGATGTTGATGATCATTTGGTACTGATTGGTGCAAATACTGAGTGTTCAAGTACTTAAGGATCATGTCACTGGTTAAATTGTCTCTTCGGACTAGAGTGCACATTTACTAAAACAACTTTCATGTCTCTCCCTTCACACATATACAATACTGGGTTATTTTCTAGTCAAAAATCAAAGTTCTCAGACGACTCTTTGATATCAGTGCAGATGTACATTGGATCATGCCATTGTATTTTCTCTCGTTTTGATGCTGTTGGGCCTTAGTTTTTATATTGGATTAAAGAATTCGACAGTATTTTTATTTTCTGTTCGTACTTAAAGAATTTGGGAAACATGCCTATTGAACATCATTTAATCAACTCTAGTGTTCTACTGAAATAAATATGGTAACTTTTCAGTAGCAGATCATTTATAATAATCATTTCCAGAAAACACTTCCACAGAATTGCACTTCCCAATCAAATCATCTGATCACACATTTATTCCCATGAAAGGTAGAATGGTTGTTTGAAAATTAATCTAGTTTTCTGTACATTTAAAATTTGATTGAGGTGACAGCTGGCTCTTACCCCGTCTTCCTTCATATCGGTTTTCTGATAGACCACTATTGGCAAACAGTTATCTGTCAACTACCAAATGTGTAAAATTTTCTGTATTTCACTTTGTCTTATTTGTAAATAGTGAACTAAAACTTCTGGCAGATCAGCAACATTTGCTGAGCCTGTTTTTTAAGCTAATATGTATTCTTACTAATGTTCCTACCAAGAATGGATTTGTAATTAATATATGCTGTCTATTTCTAATGTTCACATTCATATTTTGAGGTTCTATCTTATTTTAATAGAGAACAGACTTCTCAGAAAATCTTCAGAAGCAGCTTATTATTAAAATATCAAAATATTGAAATAAACCCGGTGGGGTTAGATTACTCATCCGTCCACCAAGTGGGACATTTGCATGGACTGGGGGCTTTAAGGACTTAGAACAGACCTGTAAGTATATCCTGAAGATGAGCCAATCAATCCCCACTTGAATGGTTACTGGAGCGGACCCACCTTTACGACCCTGATTTTAGCACCCGAGGCAGATAAAATCACCTTGGCTCTGTTTCATTTTTCTTCTCTTCATTTGTGATGCTCAGATCCAAGATGTGTGTTCTAGACTGTGTACAGGCTTCTCTTTTGTTGAGTTAAAAGTTTTAGTCCTACTTTTGTATGGACATATTAGAATGTAAAGTGACCAAAATAGAAGACCTGCCATTAGATATTTTTCAGATGTCAGCAGATTTGTGGCAAATCATTTGCCTTTTTAAAAATTCAGCTTAAACAGTTCAGACAGTAGACTACTCAGAAAAACTTACTTGACATAATTGTCTAAGAGGTAAATATTTTTTAGTGCGTATTAAATCAAATAAAGTGCTCTAAAGAAGTTATTACACAAATTTCTTTGGGTTGTTTTTCTTTAACATGTGGTGGAGGTAAACATGAATATGATTCAAGCCTTCTAATGGTGTATTAGTTTTATTATTGCTGTTGACTTCATTCTGTGGCTTTCTTTTAGCTTTTTCAGTTGTTATAAGTTAAACTTTAAAACATATACCAAAACTTATAAATTTACTCAAATTTCAAATTCTTTAGAACAGATTTCTTATAAAAGGGAAAAATTATTTTAAAATGCTTTTGTCTATGTGCATTTTCCTCTTTCCTACAACATTCATGATTTCCGTTTATCAGGAGACTTACCTAAGGGCACATTTTGGGAAGTGATGAGTAACAATGTAACTTCATTTTGCCAAGCCATTGAGTGCTGATAGTTTGTGCTTGCTCTTCTTGTGAATCCTTTTCATGGTCTTAGATAACATTCTACCAGAAACAGATTGTAAGTAAAATATTTGATATTTGGGGCCTTAAAAGCTAATGTGTTCCCTTAAAGACATTTACATGTTAGATGGAGATTTTGGTTTTTATTTTCGTTTAATATTGGTTCTTAAAAAGCCAGTTATTGCCAGCATTTAATAGGTTCCATTCTGTTAACAGAAGGTAGGTTCATACTGATGAGGAATTACTGTTGAATTATATAACTTATCAACAAACCACCATTATATGAAGGTATTCACTATAGATTTCATTAAACCTTTGTGTCTTTCACATTTATCATTCATTGTGTTTCTAAGCTGATTTGTTCACTAACATGCCTGTTAAAGTATAAAAAGTTTATATTCAGATACCTTACATTTTCCTGTTCATTTATGTTTTAAAAAGACAAACATTGAATATCAATCCCTGAAGTCAGTTTATTTTAATACTCCCTTAAAATTGTATATTTTGTTAAAAGGTAGTATTTTTGACTGGAAGATGTTAAGTGTTTCCTTAAACTTTCACCACACTTCATTTTTCATTTCCACTAAGAACAAAGTGTCCCTCGGTCTGTTCCTCTGGCCTAACTTTGTATTTTTTCGCACTTGGGTCAGCTGATTTAGTGAATGAGAGAATTGCTTTGCAAGGTGAAGCATGTATGTGTTCCAAAGTATGGTTACGTTGTAGGTCAAGCTCTACTGAAACATCAAATCATTACTAGAGAAAGGTTAAGGCATTGAATCCACCATCAAAATTATTCTTTTTGGAATCAACAAGGTACTTTCTGACTTCTATTCTTATATAAGGAAATTTTAAATAAATTTTAAAGTTAGTTAATTCTAATTTTTTTGTTACAACATTGAGATTTTTAGTTACTCCAAAGAAATAACACTTTTAAATAGAAGCAAAAGGCTTATAGTGTGCAAATTGTAGATTTATCGATTACCTCAGCAGGTATCCTGCCATGTAACTATTAGGGATTAGTTTTAATAAGCCAGTAGACTTAGGCTTTTGGACTGTGCTCTTGGGTTGTGGCCTACCATCCATTATTCTCTTAGTATTTAAAATGGAGTAAATGCTGTGGCCCCTTCTCCCTTGGCCTTTTAAAATCCCTTACCCATGCCCACTAATATACAACACATGAAGTATAAAAAATGTCATTTCTTGAGGTCAGCACTGCTTATTTGCATACTTAACATTGGATCAGTGAGTAGTTTTATAGTAGTCTACCCTCCTCAACTTCCCTAATTGAAATAATCAAGTTCTTAAGTCATGCTATGAATTCTTAACTCATACTGTCTATATTAATAATTGCTGGAGGTGATCCAAGGTGTAAGGTGAATCACAACTTGATCATCGTATACCAGACCTGGATGTTTTATTTCTCACAGTTACCTTCTCCTCGATAAAGCAATAACACTGCTTTAAGTCTGTTGCCTAATAGCATGTCATAATCCTCTCGTGGATGGTGGTTTTATAGGAAAGTTTGTATGCATATCACCCAATCTATCTTTTAAAAATTAAGGAATTTAAATGTATGCTGGACCTAATGACAATATATTGTGGCATTTTATTTTAAAAATTGGGGAAAGTTGCATATTTTTTTAAAAGTAGGCATTTGAGTAAAAAAATCGAAGGTACTTTTTTAAGAAAATTTATATGCCACAGTTTACATAGACATTTCAGATTTCAACATATACTCTTGATATAATGGTTTCTTTTACTTGGTCAAAATGCACGTATAGTATTTCTTCCATCTTAGTTCCTTGTGTTTGCCTTTGTGGTCTTCTATATATTTTTATTGTATCTGAGAAACAAAATTAACTTCAAAAATAAGTCAATTTGGCAATATTTATTATAATCAAACTACAAAATGTACAAAATTAAGTTTAGCCCTTTTCTAGCAAGTGATCTTTAAAGGTAAAAACGCTGTTCTTTTAAATTCTCCAGATTTGTATGTGGGAAGGCACTGGAATGATCTTGCAAGTGCCACTGCAATATTCCCTTTCAAGTGTGGCCTAAATTTCAATCTTAAGAACGAAATGCATGTCTGCTCCTGGTCTGAAAAATGTAGGCATTAACTATATTTTAAATCACAGTGAAACATGTATATAAGCCTATAACAAGAAGATTTGTGCAATTTGAAAGCCTTTTGATTTTCTATGTAGACATACCTACACACGAAAGGGTTAAATTCACAGCCTTACTAGTTCCTTGTTTCCCCTCATTATTATTCCCCTCTTCTCTCCCCTCATTATTATTACCTATACTGCAGTTACTTTTTTTTGCACATAGTTAACTACCCTTCAATATGATTCTGAAAGAAAAAGTGCTGTTTCTGTGGTATTGTATTCTCTAAATAATCATATTTAAGTTTTTTGAAACAAGGTTGCAGTTTCTAATTGTTCTATTCCTGTGTTTTTTGCTGGTGTGTAATAAAAGCAAGATTTTCTTTTCATGGTTATTTAATACATTAGCTGCCTGTAAATATTTCTTGTTATAATGCTCTGGAATGTGTTGTAGAAGTTGTATTAGATTAGTTTAAAACCTTGTTTGAAAGCCACATTGTTTTGGTTATTTCTATTAAATTAGAAAATTGAAAAAGTTTTCAAATGAATTTCTTTTTTTTTTCTTCCTCTTTGAGACTTAATCACTTAGATTTAAAAAATTTATACTCTGTGAGGCACCAGAGATACTTTCATGAACAAGATAAAATACAGTCCATGCCCTCCCAAGTGTTTATACTCCATTTGAGAATGATAGGAGTTAACACAGAATATAGCTAGTAACACAGAGAAGGATCTAACCCCAAATTCTGTTGATCAGGGAAATGATCTCTCTTACTTGTAAAAGACAGGACCAGGTAAAAGAGAAAATGAAGAGAATAAATATACAGAAGCCTAAAAGTAAAAGAGAACATTTTTGTATTCCAGGACTGAAAGGGTCAGTTTAACTGGAATAGAATATAAATTGGAGTAGTAAAATATTAAGCTGAAGAACAGAGCAGGATCCTTTTCAAGCAGAATGTCTTGAAAGTTATAATAAAAGGGGCTTGGGGCTTTTTCACTGAGGTCAACAAGGAGTCCCTGAAGAATTTTAAGCAGGATGGGGCTTGGTGAGTTGACATAATTAAAATGATCTGATTATGAAGAATGAATTATGGAAGAGATTGGTACTGGAAAGGCAGTTTTAGGCTATGGGTAATCTAGGTGAGCCCTAAGTTATCTGGCAGTGGAGATGGAAAATGGCAGTCAAATTTTAGAGGATTTTAAAAAGTGAGCTATCTCAGTAACTATCCCAATGGCCCAGTAACTGAGGCCATGTAGTTGCCTAAGATATTTTATGTGGTACCTATTAAAATACGGGGAGAAAGGAATAGATTTGAGGATTTGTTGAGTTTAAAGTTCTTCTGGAAAATTAAGGAGAAGGTAGGTGTCCTTCTAGGATAGTTCTGATGCTTATCCTGGGCTGCAGATAGAATCTGTAAGATACATCAGGAATCACGTCTGTTGTATTCACTGAATATGCCTAGCACATGGTAGGCATTCACCAACAAATGTCAGAGTTGAGCCGCTTGCATAATAGTAACAGTGTAAGAGTATAGTATTGCCTAGGAGATTTATAGAATGAGAAGGGTAGAATCCTTAATGCCAGGAAACATTTAAGGAGTAGGAAAAAAAAAAAAAGACTTCAGAAGTACACTATGGTTAGTCATGGAAGAAAGCCAGGAGAGCTATAATGGAAGACAAGAGAAAAAGGCTGCAGGAAGGGATGTGAAATAATCAGTGATAAAGTGTTGGAACAAGAGATGAAGTAATGCTCACATGGCTGTTAACTATAGGGATTTAGAAGCCATAGATGACCTTTTGATAAGACCTGCTCCAGTTTGGACAGCAGCAAGAGTTCAGTGGGTTAGATTAATGACTGAGTGTAGGCTGTTCTTTAAAGAAATATGACTTTGGTTTTTCTTTAGGTTATTCAGAGCTAATGGTTGTGAATAATTAAGTAAAACATTAGAATGAAATTTCCAAATTGTTACCTTTCTATATGTATTGTAGAAAAGAATGGATTTTGACCATTGGGCAGTCTTTGGTTGAAACCTTTTGATTTGAAGTGATAAACTTAGATTTACTGATCTGTGTATACTTTGATTATTTATGTTGAGAAATGGGCAGATTCATATCCAGGTAATGGAATTGACAAGATACTGTGTGTCAACCCTGTGGCTACAAAGGAAGTTCTCAACAACCATTTAGCTTCCTTTTTCCTGTTTCTCCTGCCTGTTACTGCCATGAAAAGGGGCAGGTTAGAAATGTAAATTTTTCCCTTTTTACTAATGAGATAATAGACTTCAGTACAGGACCTTAAGACTTGTAAATCTATCCTCTTGAAGTAGTTAACCTGTCAGCCAGTAATTTTGTTGATAGTTAGACTTCTAAATCCCAGCAGATACTTGTATTTTGCCCTAGATTTTTAGGGAGTAATGCAAAAATTAACAGGTAGGATACAGTACCTAGTGCCAGCTTTTCAAGCTTCCTTTTCATGTTACTTGAGCCTCAGATAGTGTTAAATATAGCACTGTTCTTTTGTTTACAAATATCTCGGTGATTTGGAAAGGCAATATACAAGGACATCAGTTTCTGCAATATGGCAGACTGCATGCCCTGAGGAACCCTGATGGTCCAAACATCTGAAATGCTGAATAAGACTCAGTTAAAAACAAAAGCCTTGTTTAAGTGTATTGCTGAGTTAGGAAGGAAGATGCTCAAAGCTCCACCCTGTCACCTGTAGCATTTTTGCCAAAAGTATTTGGCCTGAATCTAATCATGTGGAATAGACATAAATAGAATATGTTTTTTACAGAGATGCTTGATATGAATTCTTAAAGTAACTGTTTTGTAAAACAAATGTACAGTCTACTCTAGGTCATGCAGTGCATGACCTTAGATTTGATCTTGAATTAAATAATCCCAGCCATTAAAATATTTTAGGTACATCTGTGAAAATCTATATATGAACTCTTAAATGATATGGAATGTTTAATTTCCTTAGGTGTGATAATAGATTTGTGCTTATATAGAAAATCCCTTTTTTCTTAGGAGATAGCATGCTCTAATATCTAGGGATGAATTATTATCATAAATGGCTAGGCAAAATATGGGTGTATGTATGATAGTGCATATGTGCCAGGAAAACTGGTAAGTCAGGTAAAGGTAGATGAGTGCATATTGTTTGGAACTTGTGAGAAGAGACTTGAAAATTTTCAAAATAAAATTAATGGGTGGGACAAAAAGCATGAATCCAGAGAAGAGTTAAGAGGACCATTGCTCCAGGTGTCCTCAGGACTTTGGAATGAGATCAAAGTATAAGGCCAATCTAAGTGTGAAGTCAGAATGAGTTGTTTTTCTAAAACCTGGGACCTCAAAATATGATATACTCAATGAAAGAATAAACCAGAATAGCCTACTTCAGAGAGGAAACTAGGTACAGGGAAGAAAAAAAAATCTTCCCTAAGAATTTGTACCCACAAGCCAACACTGACTCACATTATTTATCCAGTCATAGAAATTAAAGTGGGTTTAGGTTAGAGGTGATTACAGCTACTTAACAGAGTTAATGTTAATACTCTTACAGAAACCACTTGAGACCCAATCTCCAATAATGTTCGTAGGTAATGTGCCAATAGTCTTGGATTCATTCAGAATGGCAAAAATGAGAAGTTTTCTTAAAATTGGGAGAAACAGTGGATTTTTACCCATAATGACTATATTGGATGAGCGTTCAAAGACTTTTTTTTAAATATTTCTAAAATTGGGATGGCATCGTAGTATATTTTGGCTCTGTTCGTGGTCAAAAAAAATGGCATATCCTTCAATATCTGATGACTTAGTTTCATTGAAATACAATACCGGGAATAGAGCATCAACAATTTGAGAAGGAAAAAGAGGATTAAAAATGGTGGAGGTGCGGGATAACAAGAGTTCATGGAAAGAAAAATAACCAGTCAGACCTAAGATATTTAGAAATAAAAAACAGATGAAAGACCAAGATGAAATTATACAGAATGCAGCATATTACAGAGTATATGAAGGAGAGGTTAAAGGACATTGAGAATATATGGAGGAGGTCAAGGAACATCTAATTAAAGTATGAAATGGAGATGATAGAATACTTATGGATGATACTTGAGGGCATTTGGCTAAGAATTTGCCAAATTTGAAGTAAATACATCTTCAAATTGGTGGCTTCTGGGGAAAAATCATTATCTAGATCTACTGAGCTGAGTTGTGGAAGATAAACAAAAAGTGAGAAGTCAGAGTAATACTCCTACAAAGCAAAACCACCAAACTAGAAGGTCTTCAAAGAGTAAGAGAAGCGCTCTCCTGAAAGTAACAGTAGTCTTAACAGCTGTTTAGGACTAACAGTGAAAACCAGAAGACAGTGGAATAATATTTTAGATATTGAGAGGACACTGTTAGGCCAGAATTTTGTATCCAAAACTATCAAAAAAGGCAAGCACGTTTTGCCTAATAAGGGTTTACTACCAATATATCTGTCTACATTTTTTTTTTTAGTTTTTTATTTTTTAAATTTTAAAATCTTTAATTTTTACATGCGTTCCCAAACATGAACCCCCCTCCCACCTCCCTCCCCATAACATCTCTGTGGGTCATCCCCATGCACCGGCCCCAAGCATGCTGTATCCTGCGTCAGACATAGACTGGCGATTCAATTCTTACATGATAGTATATATGTTAGAATGCCATTCTCCCAAATCATCCCACCCTCTCCCTCTCCCTCTGAGTCCAAAAGTCCGTTATACACATCTGTGTCTTTTTTCCTGTCTTGCATACAGGGTCGTCATTGCCATCTTTCTAAATTCCATATATATGTGTTAGTATACTGTATTGGTGTTTTTCTTTCTGGCTTACTTCACTCTGTATAATCGGCTCCAGTTTCATCCATCTCATCAGAACTGATTCAAATGAATTCTTTTTAATGGCTATGTAATACTCCATTGTGTATATGTACCACAGCTTTCTTATCCATTCATCTGCTGATGGACATCTAGGTTGTTTCCATCTATTTTTCCACTAATAGGTGGAGAAATATACCATGTTCATGGATCGGAAGAATCAATACAGTGAAAATGAGTATACTACCCAAAGCAATTTACAAATTCAATGCAATCCCTATCAAGCTACCAGCCATATTTTTCACAGAACTAGAACAAATAATTTCAAGATTTGTATGGAAATACAAAAAACCTCGAATTGCCAAAGCAATCTTGAGAAATAAGAATGGAACTGGAGGAATCAACTTGCCTGACTTCAGGCTCTACTACAAAGCCACAGTCATCAAAACAGTATGGTACTGGCACAAAGACAGACATACAGATCAATGGAACAAAATAGAAAGCCCAGAGATAAATCCACACACATATGGACACTTTATCTTTGACAAAGGAGGCAAGAACATACAATGGAGTAAAGACAATCTCTTTAACAAGTGGTGCTGGGAAAACTGGTCAACCACTTGTAAAAGAATGAAACTAGATCACTTTCTAACACCGCACACAAAAATAAACTCAAAATGGATTAAAGATCTAAATGTAAGACCAGAAACTATAAAACTCCTAGAGGAGAATGTAGGCAAAGCACTCTCAGACATAAATCACAGCAGGATCCTCTATGATCCACCTCCCAGAATTCTGGAAATAAAAGCAAAAATAAACAAATGGGATCTAGTTAAAATTAAAAGCTTCTTCACAACAAAGGAAAATATAAGCAAGGTGAAAAGACAGCCTTCTGAATGGGAGAAAATAATAGCAAATGAAGCAACTGACAAACAACTAATCTCAAAAATATACAAGCAACTTATGCAGCTCAATTCCAGAAAAATAAACGACCCAATCAAAAAATGGGCCAAAGAACTAAATAGACATTTCTCCAAAGAAGACATACGGATGGCTAACAAACACATGAAAAGATGCTCAACATCACTCATTATTAGAGAAATGCAAATCAAGGCCACAATGAGGTACCACTTTACACCAGTCAGAATGGCTGCGATCCAAAAATCTGCAAGCAATAAATGCTGGAGAGGGTGTGGAGAAAAGGGAACCCTCCTACACTGTTGGTGGGAATGCAAACTAGTACAGCCACTATGGAGAACAGTGTGGAGATTCCTTAAAAAATTGCAAATAGAACTGCCTTATGACCCAGCAATCCCACTGCTGGGCATACACACCGAGGAAACCAGAATTGAAAGAGACACATGTACCCCAATGTTCATCGCAGCACTGTTTATAATAGCCAGGACATGGAAACAACCTAGATGTCCATCTGACTACATTAAATGAATGTGAGGGTTTACTCCAAGAAAAGCAGAAACAAAAATCTAAGACATAGTAAGGAATGATGACCAAAGAAAATGGTTAATGAGGGTAAACTTGATAAACAATAATGTCAGTTTTTGCGAGTTAAAAAAAGGGCTGAATGATTTATAGCAACAGCATTTCTGCTTCCTGGAAACTGGAAAAAACATATAAAGCCCCTGAAGGTGGTCCTGTATGCAGACAGCAGATGAAGAACCATCTCTTCAAGAAAATGTGAAAATTCTGTTGGTTCAACTGTTACCAGGTTCTAAATGTTCCAAGACTCCCTCCTCTCCCTTGTAATCTCTGTGACATAGACACTTAAGACTGCTGCAGCCCAAAACACAGGCTTCCTCTCAACTCCTAGTTGGAAGGCTCTCTTCCTAGGAAAAGCAGGACATCTGTCTCATTTTGCCCCTAGCTACGTGTTGTTGGTGCCAAGTCTTGAGTGTGGTTAGAAGTGAGAGCACTCTTCTGTTCAGCCTCCACTCAGAATGGAGGCTCCACCTTGAATGTGGCATGCTTAAAATACTGGGACACTGATCACCTTTGCCCTGTCTCGTGAAGTGGTGGTTCTAGGAGAGGCAAACTGAGACCTCGGGCTGCTTTCCCACCTCCTCCACTGAGCTTCTAGGGGTGTCACACAGAAATTTGACATTGTCTAAGCTTGGGCTTAAGAGATTTTGCCTTGAAGGAGAAGCAGTTAATGAAACCAATATCTCCTTTTCTTTTGTGAAGGAAGTGACTTTGTTTTTCAACAGAGCATTGATAACTTCATACCTGAGGGCGCACTAGTTGTTCAGTCACCAAGTTGTGTCTTAACTCTTCATGACCCTGTGCGCTACAGCACACCAGGCTTCCCTGTCCCTCACAGTCTCCTGGAGTATGTCCAAGTTTTCGTCCATTGGATCGGTGATGCCTTCCAGATGTCTCATCCTCTGTTGTCCTCTTCTGACTTCAGTCATTCCTGGCACCAGGGTCTTTTCCAGCGAGTCAGCTGTTCGCATCAGGTGACCAAAGTATTAGAGCTTCAGCGTTAGTCCTTCCAATGAATATTCAGGGTTGATTTCCTTTAAAATTGTCTTGTTTGACCTCCTTGCTTTCCAAGGGACTCTCAAGATTCTTTGTCATCACAATTTGGAAGCACCAGTTCTTTTGTGCTCTGCCTTCTTTATTGTCCAGCTTTCATATCCATACATGACTA
Organism: Ovis canadensis; assembly: GCF_042477335.2. Taxonomy (NCBI): domain Eukaryota; kingdom Metazoa; phylum Chordata; class Mammalia; order Artiodactyla; family Bovidae; genus Ovis; species Ovis canadensis. The sequence continues at coordinate 92,364,516 of NC_091245.1, read as the reverse complement.
CTGGAAAGACTAAACAGACCTTTGTCAGTTAGGCAATGTGTTTGCTTTTAAACACAGTCTAGGTTTATCATAGCTTTCCTGCCAAGAAGTAACTGTCTTCAGTTTCATGGCTGCAGTCACCATCCACAGTGATTGTGGAGGCCGAGAAGAGGACACACTAGAGGATGTGACAAGAGACAACTGAGATGACATTCAAGATACAGTCTTAAACTGTAAGTCACTAGTTTATAAGGGCTTCCCTGATAGCTCAGTTGGTAAAGAATCTGCCTGCAGTGCAGGAGACCCTGGTTCAATTGCTGGGTCGGGAAGATTTGCTGGAGAATGGAAAGGCTACCCACTCTAGTATTTTGGCCTAGAGAATTCCATGGACTGTTTAGTCCATGGGATCACAAAGAGTTGGACACAATTGAGCAACTTTCACTTTCAACTAGTTTATAGGGAATGAGGTAGCTTGAAGGAGCCAATCCCTAGGATTGTAAGTTTTGAACAGATTTCTACCTTTAAGGGCACCAGAATACGCCAACGTGACTGGAGCAGTTTATAGAGCACTTTTATGCCCACAACATTTTTGAAAACAGTACATGAGTGTAACAGCTGAGCATAGTCGAAGAAACAAGGGAGCCCTACTAAACAAGACTTTGTGATTATGCGCAAAGCTGTACCTCTTGAGGTACATTGGAAGCTTAATACTAGGAGAGAGGAGGAGGTAACATTTAACTAAATTTCAGTTCAGTCACTCAGTCATGTCCGACTTGTGGCCCATGGACTGCAGCGTGCCAGACCTCTCTGTCCATTACCAACTTCCAGAACTTGCTCAAAACTCATGTACATTGACTTGGTGATGCCATCCAACCATCTCATCCTCTGTTGTCCCTTCTCTTCCTGCCTTCAATCTTTTCCCAGCATCAGGGTCTTTTCCAATGAGTCAGTTCTTCACATCAGGTGGCCAAAGTATTGGAGCTTCAGCTTCTGCATCAGTCCTTCCAATGAGTATTCAGGACTGACTTCCTTTAGGAATGACTGGTTTGATCTTGCAGTCCAAGGGACTCTAAATAGTCTTCAACACCACAGTTGAAAAGCATCAATTCTTCAGTGCTCAGCTTTCTTTATAGTCCAACTCTCACATCCATACATGACTACTGGAAAAACCATCGCTTTGACTAGATGGACCTTTGTTGACAAAGTAATGTCTGCTTTTTAATATGCTGTCTAGGTTGGTCATAGCTTTTCTTCCAAGGAGCAAGCATCTTTTAATTCTATGGCTGCAATCACCATCTGTAGCGATTTTGGAGCCTAAGAAAATAAAGTCCGTCACTGTTTCCATTGTTTCCCCATCTATTTGCCATGAAGTGATGGGACTAGATGCCATGATCTTAGTTTTTTGAATGCTGAGTTTTAAGCCAGTTTTAAGACACTAAATTTCAGACGGTCACAAATACCAATCCTTGGAGGTGAGGGAGGGGAAGGACCCATTGCTACAATGCATTATCTAAAATCTTCAGTTCCTGACAAATAGTCATGCAAAGAAATGGGAGTGTAACTCCCACTGGAAATAAAGCATTCAGCAGAAACTGCCTGTGAGCGTGACAAGAGACACTTGAAAATAAAACTCAAGGAAACCATGGTTAAAAAGTAAATGAAGATATGATGACCGTGTTACATCACATGGAGAATATCCATAGAGAGACATTCAAAAGAAATGGAGGGACTTCGCTGGTGGTCCAGTGGTTAAGATGCCACACTTCCACTGCAGGGGACACAGGTTTGATCCCTGGTCAGGGAAGTTTTGAAGGCTGTGTAGTGCAGCAAAAAAAAAAAAAAAAGGAAATTTTGGAGTTGAAAAGTACAATTTAAAAAATTCACTAGAGAGGCTCCAACATCAAGTGAACTTGAAGAACGAATAGATGAACGTGAAGATGGATCAATAGAAATTTCTTAAAAAATGAATACAGCTTCAGCAAAATGTGGGACACCATTAAAGGTTCTAACATAAGCAGGATGGGAATACCAGGAGAGGAGAGAAAGAAGTAAAAATACTCAAAGAATTTCCACGAAGTACTATAAATCAATAACTTTATAGTCCAGGAAATTTAGTGAACCCAAATATGATAAGTGAATCTTCAGAGATATAAAATTTTAAAGTGTTGAAGACATAATATCTTGAAAGAAGCAGGAGGAAAACAACCTACTTTCAAAGGAGTAAGGTTAACAATTGACTTCACAACAGTAACACTGGAGACCAGAAGGCTGCAGATAAAATTCAAAATGCTCAGAGGAAAAGAATGTCAACCAAGACTGCTATATCCAGCAAAGGTCCCCTTCAGAAGTAAAAGTAAATTAAAGACTTTTTCAGATAAAGCCAAGATGTGACAGAATTTGTTGCTAGGAGATCTGACTTACAAAAAATTTAAGGAGGAGTTAAGGTTGAAAGCAAATGACACCATGTGGTAATCTGAATCTGTTTCAGTAAAGATATTGTATAATATGTTATGTAACTATATAAACATAAATGCATATTTTCCTTCTCTTAATTGTAAATAGCAACTGTATGGAACAATATGTATATTATATGTCATTGGACCCAGACTGAAATATATGTATATTGTATATGCTAATAATAGCATAAAGGAGGTGGGTGGGAGTTATATTGGCATAAGGAAATTACTATACAGTTGACCCTTGAACAACATGGGGTTGGGGCACTGCATTTGAAAATCTGTGTGTAAACTTATAGTTGGCCCTCTCTATCTGTCACTCTGTATCCAGGGATTCAGCCAACTGTGGGTTGTGTAGTACTATAGAATGTATTTATTGAAGAAATTCCATGTATAAGTGGACCCATGCTGTTCAAACCCATGTTGTCAACATTTAAATTGGTTAAATAATTATAAAGTCTATTGTTGGGTTTATAACAGTAATGAAATTTTATGTATAATATTACAAAAACGAGGAAACTGGAATAGAGCTATAAGAGTAATATTCCTATAAGGAATTAGCTAGGAAACCTGTAGCTGATCATGTTAAGATGTGTATGGTAACGCCTAGAAAAAAACCCTCAAAATGTACAATGAAAATTCAAAGACATTAAAATACTACTTTGGAAAATATTTACTTAAAGCAAAATAAGGCATTAAAAGAGAACTAAAAAAAAGACATGAGACACAGAAAGCAAAAATTAAAAATTTAGGCAGTAATCCAATGATGTTAATAAAAACAACAGTAAATGTGATGATTAAGCAATCCAACTAAATGACTGAGATGGTCAGACTGGATAGATAAATATATATTGTCTTCAGGAAATGTAGATTCAAAGATACAAATAGACTGAAATAATAGAAGGGAGTAAAATGTGTCCTGCAAACAGCAACCCCAATAAACTTGGATTGCTTACCCTTTGAGAGAGAATAACTTTAGAACCAGACATAGTATGAGGAACATTTTATAAAGTGATTAAGTGTCAGTCCACATCAGGGAGATTTAACAATTACACATTTACCTACTAATAGCACAAAAATACAAGACAGCGGAAAACTGACAGACATGAAGGGAGGTACAACAATAATGGTTGGAGATTTCAGTATCCCACTTTGAATAATGGATGATACAACCAGAAAGAACAATGAAACAAGATGAACCAAACTAAACCAGCTGATCTAAAAGTCTAAGAGGATGAAAATAATGCAAAATGTTTTTCATCAACAATGAAATCAGAATAGAAAAAAGTTTGAGAAAAATCACAAATAAGTAAATTATTAAGTGTAACACTCAACCAGTGGTTCAAAGAAGAAATCAAGGGAAATCAGGATATACTTTGAGATGAAAAAAAGTAACACAAAATATAAGAACTTATGAAATTCAGTTAACATTGCTTAGAGGGAAATGTATAGCTATAAATACCTATGTTAAGAAAAATGTTGAATCAATAGCTTAACCTTCTGGTGGGCTTGCCTGGTAGCTCAGATGGTAAAGACTCTGCCTGCATTGCAGGAGGTGGTTTATTTGCTAAGTCGTGTCCAACTCTTGCAACCCCATGGGCTATAGCCTGCTAGGCTCCTCTGTCCATGGGATTTTCCAGGCAAGAATACTGGAGTGGGTTGCCATTTTCTCTGGTTCCATTCCTGGGTCAGGAAGATACCCTGGAGAAGGGTTAGGCTACCTGCTCCAGTATTCTTGGGCTTCCCTGGTGGCTCAGACCGTAAAGAATCTACCTGCAATGCAGGAGACCCTGGTTCAATACCTGGGTGGGGAAGATTCCCCTGGAGAAGGAAATGGAAACCTGCTCCAGTATTCTTGCCTGGAGACAGGAGCCTGGCAGGCTACAGTCCATCAGGTCGCAGAGTCAGACACGACTGAATGACTAAGCACAGCATAGGCACCCCACTCCAGTACTCTTGCCTGGAAAACCCCATGGACAGAGGAGCCTGGTAGGCTGCAATCCATGGGGTCGCGAAGAGTTGGACACGACTGAGTGACTTCACTTTCATTTTTCACTTTCATGCATTGGAACAGGAAATGGCAACCCACTCCAGTGTTCTTGCCTGGAGAATCCCAGGGATGGCGGAGCCTGGTGGGCTGTCGTTTATGGGGTCACACAGAGTCAGACACGACTGAAGCGACTTAGCAGCAGCAGCAGCAACAGCAGCAACCTTCTAACTTAAGACACTGAAAATATATAGCAAACTGCACCTAAAGCAAACAAAGGAGAGACAAGAGCTAAAATTTATGAAATACCTAAAGACAATAGAGAAAAAAATGAATAAAACTAAAAGCTGATTCTTTGGAAAGATCAACAGAATTGACAGACTTTTAGCTAGATTAACCAAGGGGAAAAAGAGATTCTAATTACTAGAATCCAGTGAAGGATGGAATATTACCACTGATCTTTTTTGCCTTTTTTTTTTAATTGAAATACAGTTGATTTACAATACTGTGTTAGTTTCAGGTGTATAGCACAGCTATTCAGTTTCATGTATATTTCATGTATGTATTATATGTTCAGATTTTTTAATAGGTTATTACAAAATATTGAGTATAGTTCTCTGTGCTATACAGTACCGAGAGGTCCCTGTTGGTTACCCATTTTATATATAGTAGTATATGTTTCCTTCCTACCACTGGTCTTATTAGAAACAAAAGGATTATGGGACTTCCCTGGTGGTCCAGTGGTTAAGACTGTTCTTCCACTGCAGGGGGCACAGTTACCACCTCTGGTGGGGCAACTGAGGTCCTGAGTGCTGCAAGGGATCACTCTCTCACTCCCCACCCAAAAAAAGGATAAGAGAATACAATAAGTGATTGTGTGACAACAAATTAGATAAACCTAGATGAATAAATTCCTAGGGAAACAAACTACTAAAACTAAAGAGAAAAATAGATAAGCTGAATAGGCCTCTAACAAGTGAAGAGTCTGAAGTAGTAATTTTAAAAACAAAACACTACCCACGAAGAAAAGCCTGGCTCAATTGGCTTCACTACTGAATTTAAAGAATTTATATCAGTTTTTCACAAAATGGTCCCAAAAATAGATAATAAAGGAATACTTTCCAATTTTATGAGGCATTACCTTGATACCAAAACCAGACGTCATTAAGAAAGGACTACAGACAAATATCTATTACTACGGACGTACAGGTCAACAAAACACTAGCTAACTAAATGAAGCAACATAAAAACGATTATACACTGTGACCAAGTAGGATTTATCTGAGGGATGTAAAGTTAGTTCAACATCTGAAAGTCAACATGATATCAGTTGAATCAATACAATAAACAACAAATTACATCATCTGAGTAGATGGAAGAAAAACACTTGACAGAATCTAGAACCCCTTCATGATTTAAAAAAAAAAAAAAAGATAAACTAGGAGTAGAAAGGTGCTTTCTCAACCTAAGGACATCTATGAAAAATCCGTGATATTGAATATCACATCATGGTAATCCAAGTCTATGCCCCGACCAGTAACACTGAAAAAGCTGAAGCTGAACAGTTCCATGAAGACCTACAAGAACTTCTAGAACACCCAAAAGAGATTTTCTTTTCATTATACAGCACTGGAATGCAACAGTAGGAAGTGAAGAAACACCTGGAGTAACATGCAAATTTGGCCTTGGATTACAGAATGAAGCAGAGCAAAGGCTAAAAGAGTTCTACCAAGAGAACGCACTGGTCATAGCAAACACCCTCTTCCAACAACACAAGAGAAGACTCTACACATGGATATCACCAGATGGTCAATACCGAAATCAGATTGAGTATATTCTCTGCAGCCAAAAATGGAACAGCTCTCTACAGTCAGCAAAAATAAGACCGGGAGCTGACTGTGGCTCAGACCATGAACTCCTTGCCAAATTAAGACTTAAATTGAAGAAAGTAGGGAAAACCACTAGAGCATTCAGGTATGACCTAAATCAAATCCGTAATGATTATACAGTGGAAGTGAGAAATAGATTTAAGGGACTAGATCCGATATTCAGAGTGCCTGATGAACTATGGACAGAGGTTCATGACATTGAATAGGAGACAGGAATCAAGACCATCCCCAAGAGAAAGAAATGTGAAAAGGCAAAATGGCTGTCTGAGGAGGCCTTACAAATAGCTGTGAAAAGAAGAGAAGCAAAAAGCAAAGGAGAAAAGGAAAGATATACACAGAATGCAGAGTTCCAAAGAATAGCAAGGAGAGATAAGAAAGCCTTCCTCAGTGATCAGTGCAAAGAAATAGAGGAAAATAACAGAATGGGAAAGACTAGAGATCTCTTCAAAAAAATTTGAGATATCAAGGGAACATTTCATGCAAAGATGGACTCAATAAAGGACAGAAATGGTATGGACTTAACAGAAGCAGAAAACCATCTATTTCTGCTTTATTGATTATGCCAAAGCCTTGGACTGTGTGGATCACAATAAACTGTGGAAAATTCAGAAAGAGATGGGAATACCAGACCACCTGACCTGCCTCTTGAGAAACCTGTATGCAGGTCAGGAAACAACAGTTCCAGTTAGAACTGGACATGGAACAGACTGGTTCCAAATAGGAAAAGGAGTACATCAAAGCTGTATATTGTCACCCTGCTTATTTAACTTCTATGCAGAGTGCATCATGAGAAACGCTGAGCTGGAGGAAGCACCAGCTGGAATCAAGTTGCTGGGAGAAATATCAATAACCTCAGGTATGCAGATGACACCACCCTTATAGCAGAAAATGAAGAACTAAAGAGCTTCTTGATGAAAGTGAAAGAGGGGAGTGAAAAAGTTGGAAGCTAAACATTCAGAAAACTAAGATCATGGCATTCAGTCCCATCACTTCATGGCAAATAGATGGGGAAACAGTGGAAACAGTGACAGACTTTATTTTGGGGGCCTCCAAAATCACTGCAGATGGTGACTGCAGCCATGAAATTAAAAGACACTTACTCCTTGGAAGGAAGCATATATTAAAAAGCAGAGAGATTTCTTTGTCAACAAAGGTCCATCTAGTCAAGGCTATGGTTTTTCTAGTAGCCATGTATGGAAGTGGGAGTTGGACTATAAAGAAAGCTGAGTGCCAAAGAATTGATGCTTTTGAACTGTGGTGTGGGAGAAGACTCTTGAGAGTCCCTTGGACTGCAAGGAGATCCAACCAGTCCATCCTAAAGGAGATCAGTCCTGGGTGTTCATTGGAAGGACTGATGTTGAAGTTGAAACTCCAATACTTTGGCCACCTGATCCGAAGAGCTGACTCATTTGAAAATACCCTGATGCTGGGAAATATTGAAGGCAGGAAGAGAAGGGGATGACAGGATGAGATGGTTGGATGGCATCACCGACTCAGTGGACCTGGGCTTGGGTGAACTCCAGGAGTTGGTGATGGACAGGGAGGCCTGGCATGCTGTGGTTCATGGGGTTGCAAAGAGTCAGACACGGCTGAGCGACTGAACTGAACAGAAGCAGAAGGTATTAAGAAAAGGTGGCAGTAATACACAGAAGTGCTATATAGAAAAGATCTTCACAACCCATATAATCATGATGGTGTGATCACTCACCTAGAGCCAGACATCCTGGAATGTGAAGTCAAGTGGCCTTTAGGAAGCATCATGATGAACAAAGCTAGTGGAGGTGATGGAATTCCAGTTGAGCTATTTCAAATCCTGAAAGACGATGCTGTGAAAGTGCTGCACTCAATATGCCAGCAGATTTGGAAAACTCAGCAGTGGTCACAGGACTGGAAAAGATCAGTTTTCACTCCAGTCCCAAAGAAAGGCAGTGCCAAAGAATGCTCAATCTACCGCACAGTTGCACTCATCTCACATGCTAGTAAAGTAATGCTCAAAATTCTCGAAGCCAGGCTTCAACAGTACATGAACTGAACTTCCACATGTTCAAATTGGTTTTAGAAAAGGCAGAGGAACCAGAGATCAAATTGCCAACATCTGCTGGATCATAGAAAAAGCAAGAGAGTTCCAGAAAAACATCTATTTCTGCTTTATTAACTATGCCAAAGCCTTTGACTGTGTGGATCACAATAAACTGTGGAAAATTCTGAAAGAGATGGGCATACTAGACCACCTGACCTGCCATCTGTATGCATGTCAGGAAGCAACAGTTAGAACTGGACATGGATCAACAGACTGGTTCCAAATAGGAAAAGGAGAACGTCAAGGCTGTATATTGTCACCCTGCTTATTTAACTGCTGTGCAGAGTACATCATGAGAAACACTAGGCTGGAAGAAGTACAAGCTGAAATCAAGTTGCCTGGAGAAATATCAACCTCAGATATGTAAGATGACACCACCCTTATAGCAGAAAGTGAAGAACTAAAGAGCTTCTTGATGAAAGTGAAAGAGGAAAGTGAAAAAGTTGGCTTAAAGCTCAACATTCAGAAAACTAATATTATGGCATCTGGTCCCATCACTTCATGGCAAATAGATGGGGAAACAGGGGAAACAGTGGAAACACTGACAGACTTTATTTTGGGGGGCTCCACAATCACTGCAGATGGTGACTGCAGCCATGATATTTAAAGATGCTTGCTCCTTGGAAGAAAAGTTATGACCAACCTAGACAGCATATTAAAAAGCAGAGACATTACTTTGCCAACAAAGGTCAGTCTAGTCAAAGCTATGGTTTTTCCAGTCACATATGGATGTGAGAGTTGGACCGTAAAGAAAGTTGAGTGCTGGAAAACTGATGCTTTTGAACTGAGGTGTTGGAGAAGACTCTTGAGAGTCCCTTGGACTGCAAGGAAATCTAACCAGTCAATCCTAAAAGAAATCAATCCTTGAATATTCATGGGAACGACTGATGCTAAGGCTGAAACGCCAATACTTTGACCACTTGATGTGAAGAACTGACTCATTGGAAAAGACCCTGATGCTGGGAAAGTTTGAAGGCCAGAGGAGAAGGGGATGACAGAGGATGAGATGGTTGGATGGCGTCACTGACTCAATGGACATGAGTTTTGAGTAAACTCTGGGAGTTGGTGATGGACAGGAAGCCCTGGTGTGCTGCAGTCCATGTGGTCACAAAGATTAGGACATGACTGAGCAATTAAGTGTATAACACAGGAATTAAATTTAACCAAATGAGTGCAAAGCTTGAATTCTGAATAGTATAAAACAGAATTAAAAGATCTGAGTACTTAGAAAAGCATCTCATTCATGTATCAGAAGACTTAACATTGTTAATAATGCAATACTCCAACTGACGCATGTCAGTAGATTTGATGTAATCCCTATCAAAATCCAAGGTGACCTCTCTGTAGAAATTGATGAGGTAATTCCAAAAGCTCACATGGAAATGCAAGGGACAGGATAGTTAAAACAAGCTTGAAAAGGAATAAAGAGGTTTCACACCTCTCATTTCAAAATTTATCAGAAAGCAAAGATAATCAAGACATTATGGTATGGGCACAAAGACAGACGTAGATCAATGGAATAGAACTGAACTCCAGAAATAAACCCATAAATCTCTGGTCAGCTAATTTGTTAACAAGAGTGCCAAGGCAATTCAATTGGCAAAAGAATAGTCTTTTCAACAAATGTGAATGGTTCAACCAGATAGTCATGGACAAAATAATGTAGTTGGACCATTACCTCATAACAAACAAATTAAGATGTATCAGAAATGTAACTATAAGAGAGAAAGAACCCACCTGCCAGTGCAGGAGACATAAGAGACATGGATTCAATCCCTGGGTAGGGAAGATCCCCTGGAGGATGGCATGGCAATCCGCTTCAGTATTCTTGCCTGAAAAAAATCCCATGGACAGAGGAGCCTGGCAAGCTACAGTCCATGGGGTTGCAGAGTCAGACACAACTTAAGTGACTTAACACACACACGCATAAAAGTTTTAGAAGACAGCACAGGGAAAAATCATTATCTTGTATTTGGCAAAGAATTCTTAGATGTGACACCAAAAGCATAGCAACAACAAAAAGATAAATGACTTCATATGAATATCAAATTTCATATTCATCAATGGATACCATCAAGAAAGTAAAAACCCACAGAAAGGGAGAAAATATTTGCAAATCATAGATCTGAAAAGGGACCATATCCAGAATTTACTCCCTTCTTAAAATTCAATAAAAAGACAAATAACCTAATTAAGAAATGGGTAAAGGATCTGAACAGACATTTCTCCAAAGAAGCTATACAAATGGCCAATAAGCACAAGAAAAGAGGCTCAAAATTATCAGGGAAATGCAGAGCCATCTACCCTAGGATGGCTAGAAGTAAAAAGTCAGATAATAACAAACGTGAGCTTGTGGAGGTATCAGAACCCTCATCCTGCTGGTGAGACTAATGTGGTACAGCTGCTTTCAAAAACTATTAAGCATAGCTTTACCATATGATCCAGAATTACACTCCTAGTGTATAAACAGAAATGAAAACCTAGTTCCACACAGAAACTTGCACACAATTGTTTTTAGCAATATTATTCTTAATAGCCAAAAGGTGGAAATAATCTAATGTTCATCAATGACTAATGTATAGGCAGTATGTGGTATGTTTATACAGGGAAACCTACAGGGCACAGAAGATAGATTTGTAGTTGCTTAGGGTTAGGGATTGACAGCTAAAGGGCATGGAGTTTCTTTTGGAAGTGATGGAAAATGTTCTAAAATTGACTGTAGTAATGATGGTGTGTATCTGTGACTATGCTAAAAACCTTGGAATTGTATCCTTTAAGTGGGTGAATTGTGTGGTATTTGAAATAGCTGAATAAATATTGAGTGACTTCCCTGACAGTCCAGCATTTAAGACTCTGCTTCCAAAGCAGGGGTCACGGGTTCATTCTCTGGTCAGGGAGCTAAGATGCCACACGGTAGAAATGAAAGAAAAAAAAAAAAAGGAAAAATAAAGAAGCCTACTCATAAACAATAAGAACTAAAATACTGAACAAAAGCAGCATATAAGCAGGAAAGAGAAACTCAAAAGCATTTTAAGGGCCTTGAATTGTTTGACAGTAGAGTCAAGATACTGGTCACTGTTAGATCATAATATGCATATTAATAACTTAAAAATAATAGTGTAATAAACATGCAAGGAAAGAGGGAAATTTAAGGAAGGAAGAGGGGAATAAAAAGCAAGATGAATAGAAAGCACAAAATAATATGGAAATAAATCCAAATATCAATAATCAGTAAATATAAACAAACCAAACTGCCTAGTAAAAAGGAACTTTGTCAAACTGTATTTGAAAATTTATAAACTTAATTTTTTTACAAGGATATACCCTAAAATGAGCATATGGAAACAAATTTCAACAAGGATTTATAGAACATAATATCCAATAATTGGAAAGTATACATTTCTTTTGAATGGGTTAAACCAATCTATGGTAATAGAATTTAGATGAGTGGTTATTTCCAGTGGGGGGGACTAGATTTACTGAAAAAGATCATAACATTTTTGGTAGTGAAAATGTTTTACACTTTGGCTGAGGTGGTGGTTACAAAAATGTATGAATGTTTAAAAGTTCATCTAGCTATATACTTTAAATTGATGTATTTTATTTTATGTAAATTATCTCATTTTTAAAAGAATAAATTTTAGTTTATTTTGCTTTCCTAACTGTTCCACAAAAGAAGTCATTATATCCAAGCTAGCTTAGTCTTGAAATATTCCCACCAAAATTAATTAGATTTTTTGTTAAGTGACTGATTCTAATTTTGGTGTGAGAAATGTATAAGCCTGGAGCATCTTATCACATGAAAATGAAGGAAGTTAATCACTACTATTATCATATCATAAGGACTCAGGAGCCAATGTGAAGAGATTTCTACTTTCCAAAAATGATACAATTTTAATTTCAAAAAGAGTAATTGCAGTTGATTGAAACCCATAAAATACATTTATATTTGACTTCTTTAAATAATATAAAAATCAGTCACCTTTAGAAGATGGGAACCAATTCACTAACTAGAAACATGGTAGATAGATGGAGAGAATCAAATACCATATCCTTCTTTTCTATATGAACTGTATCATTGAGTAACCAAGTAGCAGATGAGGGAAGCATTCCTTTATAAAGTTGAATGGAAATCAAATTATGGAATCAAAATATCATTTTGCAATGTTCAGTGAATTGGTGGATCTTCGCAATGAGCAATCTGCAGCAGGGGGAAAAGCATTATAAGCTTCCTGATGAAAGAATACAACCCAACCTACAGTCCTGTCAAAAGAATCAAACCTGAATCTGATGAAGCCTCTGGATTCAACTGCCAATTTGTTGAAATTACAGAGCAGAGAAGAACATGTTGGATTGCACCATGACTATGCAGTCAGCAAAATCCAGATTGTATGGAACTGTGAGGGAACTGCCTTTGTTCTTCAGCAGATATATTGTGAGGAAAAGAAAGAGATGAAAGTTGAAATTTGTGTGTTAAAGGGGTTTTAAAAGATACATCAGTTTAAAAAGAAAACACCGGGAAGGCTAAATTAGATTGCTTCAGAATGCATTCTTGGGTTATTAAAAACTTGACTCCAATAATTTAGGATGGTGGTTACATTTAGAGGGAGGAAGTGGGCAATGATAGGAAGAGGCATATGGAGGGACTCCTCCGGTGACTATTTATTGTTCCAATTAGTAGTTGCAAGGGTGGTGTTGACCTTGTCAAAGTTTACTAAACTAAAAAAAAAAAAAACAAAAAAAAACCTCACTATAGTTGTGTGATTTTTCTGTATTTTTATAATTAGTAAGTAAAAATTAATTTTTAAAATAGGTATTATGGACAACTTTCTGCCAGCAAATTGGAAAATTTAAATAAAGTTTCTAGACATAAAACCTGATATAAATTCTTACAACTTTTAAAGAAAGTCTATAATTTTAAAATTTTTCATTAAAGAAAATTCCAGAGACAAATTACTTTATAAACTAGTTCTAACCATATGAGGAAGAAGTAATTTTACCCAAGTCCTTCCAAAGAATAGTAAGAAATGGATTACTCACCAACTCATTTTTTATTCACTTTCTTCTTCTTCCAAGAGAAGAAAACCTAGCCGAAGGAGTGTGCTATATAACATTTCTTTCAACACATTTTCTTTGTTGTCTCCGTATGTACACAGACCTTTCATATGGATTATCCATTTAGCAGACCTCATTATCCAGTGCCTCATCACAGTTCCATTCCCGTTCCTTTACTTTCCGTATGTACATTTCCTTTCAAGTCAGACCAGACTAAGTCAGTCAGTATGTGACTATTCCTATGCTGATGTGTGCAAGAGCTAAGCTAACTTGTGAGCCTCAGTTGTTCTACAGGATATCTGTTTTAGGTAAGGATATACAGACTGGAATTCCAAAACTGCGTGTCATGACTGGAAGATTCCTGATTCCTTTTCATTCCACTGTGTAAACTGCTACTTGCATTTAAAGAAACAGCAGTCTGGTCTTTGAAGATGAATTTTTGTCTCTCGGCATCTTCCCTTCCTGGTCATCAATAGTCTTTGTCACCCTGGCTATCTAATCTCTTTAACCTGTCCACTAAACTCCTCTCCAGCCGGCCTCTAACGAGAATTTCAGGAAGGTCTTAAAGCTTAAATTTCCTGGAGGAATGTTTCAGTTGATCAGGAGGCCGAAATGTTTTCAGAGAGATGTGCTGGAGACTTGAAGGGCAAAGAAGAAGGCAAGGTAAGTGAGAGGATGGATCCACTTACCTTCAGAGGTAAGTGGAACAAAGGTAAGAGCCAGGGCCTTGGTAGAAGCAAGAGGAGAGAGTCTTCCAAAACCAAGTTGTGATATACTTTATGAGAGGTTCCTCACTCTTGCAGGAGATCGGCCACCCCTGTGATGCCACTGAGTGCTTCCCAAGTGGCGCAGCGATAAAGAATCCACTTGCAATGCAGGAGACGCGGGTTCAACCCCTGCATCAGGAAGATCCCCTGGAGAGGGAAATGGAAACCCACTTTTCCCTGTGCATTATGTTGGGGGTCATCAGTTGGGAGTAAGGGGTGGTAGAGAGGGATGAGGCAGCAGGTCAGATATTTGAGAAGAACAAAAGTTTGAAATAGTTGTAGTGGAGAGTAACAGCTGTAGCTCAGGCCTTGATGAGGCATTACTTGGGATTAGTGACCATGAGTTTATAAGTTGATTTTTTGGTGCGACTTCATGTAAGAGGCAATTTAATGTAATGATCAGAGGTCAGGCTTCTGAGCCAGAAAAGCCTGGACTGTGTGACTTTGAATGGGTTACTTAATGTCTCTGAACTTCATCTGTACAATGAAAACAATAGTGATCTCATAGGAATGTTGGAAGGAGTGAATGAGTTGTTATGTGAGAGGCACTTAGGAAAGTACCTGATATGCTTTTCTAGGTATATCAGGTCTTTATTTTCTCTAATATTGCTCAGCTGGCTGAGGGCAGGTAGAGGGATAGCAGGATCATTCAGGGTTAGGATGGAGTTTGCCTGACTGGTACATAGAAAGTACAGAAGGCAGAGGAGTTGACTGAAATTAATGACGTGATGAATCACAGATTGAGATGAACCGTAAGTCGAGCGAGAGGTAATGACAGAAGTAGAGTCAAGATGTAGAAAAGTAACCCATGGTTACCAGGGGGAGAGGGGTGAGGAGGGATAAACCGGAAGATTGAGAGTGACGTATACACTACTGTATATGTAACAGATAAATAAGGATCTTACAGGGAGCTCTACTTAATACTCCGTAATGACCTATATGGGAAAAGAATCTCAAAGAGTGGATATATGTTTAGCTGATTCGCTTAGCTGTATACCTGAGATTAACACGATATAAATCAGCTGTATTCCAATAAAAATTATTTTAAGAAAACCAGAGGTAATGAGAAGAAGTGATGGATAAGGAGAACACTATCTGGATGAGCAGGATATTTTAACGATGTTGAAGATCTGTTATAGCTGGGGTAGCAATTCGACAAGCTGGAAGGAGTGAAGGTTGTCCTCAGATAATGGGACCCTTGAATTAGTGATTTTTCAGGGTGAGGAAAATTGGAATGACACTATCCCCACTATGAACATAGGAGGATGTAGAAAGGGAGGAGAGGTCAAGGTGGTAAGAAGCCAGTGACTGGATGGCTCATCCACCAGCATAGTGAAGTCCCCCAGGACTATGGGGGCAAGAGGGGATGGAGAGGAAGGAAGTGCCAAGGTTTCAGGTCCCTCGTGGAACTGATAGGTGGGAGCTCATTGCTGGAGTGTCTTTTCACAGAGCCACGCATTGTTGTTATCCATTACTAAAATCCAGAGGCCTCTAGAAGGTAACAGTAGCCAATATTTCTCAAATGCTTTGTGATAGGCACAGTTTTGGGCTTTCCTGGTGGCTCAGTGGTAAAGAATCCACTTGCCAATGCAGGAGACGTGGGTTTGATCCCTGGGTTGGGAATATCCCCTGGAGGAGGAAATGGCATCCCACTCCTGCATTCTTGCCTGGAGAGTTCCCATGGACAGAGGAGCCTGGCAGGCTATAGTCCATGGGGTCCAAAGAGTTGGACATGACTTAGAGACTAAATAACAAGGCATAGTCTTAAGCACTTATTTAATGTAAGCTTTTTCATCCTCTCTGTAAAGACTGTGAAGTAGGTTCCCATTATTAGTCCTACTTTATAAATGAAAGAGCTGAGGCTCCGAGTTGTTAGGTCATGTGCTCGAGGCCCCAGAGCTAGTAAGTGGCAGATCTTAGATTTAAATTGTTAGCCTGGCTTCAGGTCTGTGTGCATAGCCACTAGGCCACCCTGCCTCTCAGCACATGAAGTTACTATTACCTTAGTACGAATTCGTTTCTGGGGGGGGGGCATTCCTCCATGTGAACTTATAAGCAAGCGCTGGGGCAGGAGATGTCTGTCTATAATCATTGTGAGTGTGGCCCATTGTGTCTGCCTGTTCTCTGGGCTTGACACTAGTCAGAAGAGTGTCCATCGCATCAGGGATGCAGGGGCTGCCTGGGCCTGGGGACCAGTGCCTGAGGGTCCTCCAAGGGTGCCGGCTGTGGAGGACCGCGTGGACTTGTGCTTGAGGCGCCTGAACACCTCCTGTCTTCTGCTGCTTGCTCTGAACACTGAAGACACCTGGCTCCCCAGTGTGGCTGGCCACTGAGCCAAGAGTGTTGCACAGACGGGCGGGCAGTAAGGGGGCTGAGCAAAGGCCAGCACAGCCTCAGTGCCCTGTGACCCCACACCTTTTGGCCTGTGGGAGGCAGAAGAGAACAGGCTGTTTGGAGGAGGCTTGGGAAAGCCCTGGAGGCAGTAACCGGCCTCCAGATGCTCCGGTGTTGCCAGCAGGGGGGTCAGAGGAGGGGGGTCTGGGGCAGTGACTGCTCCACCCACCAAAATACACTGGAAGGAAGAGGGCGGGGGGGGGGGGCAGGCATACAGGGATGGCCAGTAGGCAAGGGGGCTGAGTGATGGGGGACACTGCAGAAGGACAGGTGAAGCAGGCTTTCATCGCCATCAGCAGTGAGACCCCTGCCGGGATCCACAGCCCCCTCACCATTTGTCTGGGTGCAGGGAGGCTCCAGTGTTAGAATCCCTGAGACGGACAGAAGAGGGAAGGAAGCTGTATGCCTGGGAATTGAAGAGACTGGCCTGACATGGTCCCCGTCACTGAGTGTTGGGGGCTGTCTGCTCCCCGCTTTCTCACAATAGGTGAGGCTCACCTAGGCATGTGGCCATCAAGCCAAGGACATTTCAGCCTTCCTCGCATGAGCCCAACCCTGCCAACAAGATGGGAGCTGAAATAACGTGTCCTGCCCAGGCTCACACTTAACAGGACTGGGTGTGTGCTCCTCGCTTCTTCCCTCACTGTTGGCTGGGGCCTTGGCAAGAGTCGCATTCTGCACTTGGAAGTGGAAGCCACGAAGGCAGCAGAGCTGCCCACCTGGTCACCTGTTTCTGGACTGTTACCTGAGGGACAAGAAGCTTCAGTCTTGTTTAAGCCCTCCTGTTTTCAGATTTGTGTTGCAGCAGTTTATCCTATGCGGCTTCCCAGGCGGCGCTAGTAGGCAGAACCCACCTGCCAAGTGCAGGTAGACATAAGAGACACAGCTTCAGTCTCTGGGTTGGGAAGATCCCCTGGAGAAGGCCAAGGCAACCCACTCCAGTATCCTTACCTGGAGAATGCCACGGACGGAGGAGCCTGGCGTCTACGGTCCATGGATCTCGAAGAGTCAGACATGAGTGAAGTGTCTTAGCACTATACCCTAAGATGTGGCCTTCTACTTGGAAAGGTGCAGTAGACATGTTCTGATGCTTTGAACCCGAGCGTGGCTGTCGGTATGAGGGACTTTGCTCAGCTCTGGAGCTGGAGCCCCCATTCTCATGTGCAGGATTTACTTGCCCCACACCAGGCATACAAGCGTGACTTTGGGAGCACCCAAAGCCCCTGTGGGAGGGCAATCCTAAATGGGCCTCTGGCTCCCAGCTCCACCTCGGGGGACTCAGTCAGGCTGGGCTGATCCCAACGTGATGCCCAGTGCCTGAGCTGGGCCCCAGCCTGCAGAGATTGACTGGGTCCATCCAATCCTCCCTCTTGGACTGAAAAAAACAACAATCTCTTTTGTTGTTTATGCTGGAATAACAGACATGGATAAATCAAGATGCAAAGTTGATGGGAAACAATATCTCCCAAGGGTCTGCTGCTGCTGCAAAATGTCATCCTAACTTCCCTCTTAGAATGACCATTTTCATTCACTGAGAAACATTGTTCTCTGAAATCACAGATGATCAGAAATGTCACTGTTTGAAATTTTTCAATGTGACTGAAACACCACCTCTTGCCTAGAGGGTCTCAGTCACCCTGACACAGGGAGACAGCCTGGGTTTACAGCCCAGATGTAGAGCTGCAGTGATGGGCTTTCTGGACACAACTGTCCACCGCTGTCCTGGCTGTGATTCTGAGGAAAGAAGAGACCCTTGATTCTCTCTGCAGCCCAGACCTGATCCAACCTCTTCCCACTCAGCTTGGCTTTCCTGTGAGCCTAACAAAATCCTGCTCATTTAAATATCACCTACATTCCTCCCCAGCATTTTCAATTTAACTCAATAACCCAGTTTCTTTTGCATTTGATGAGATGCTTCTGGGCTCCTCTGCTGGGAGCTTTCTTTCTCCCTGCTCACAGGTCAGGAAACCTGCTTTGTCAGGTTAAGACCCAGGTTTGTCCCTTGTGGTCTTAGGCTGATTGGTGGAAGAGGCATTTGAATTTGAGAATATGGATAAAATCAAAGCTCATGGGGTGGGGCAAGATCAAGACGTAGAGTTAGGGCTTTGAGGGGTCTTGGCCGGCTGAAGTGATGAGGAAACAGAAACTACAGTGAGGCCGGAGCTATAGGAGGTGTTAATAAACAAAGGCTAGAATTGATAAGTGAAGGAAAGAGCAGCTGCAGGGAGAGAGTTTGACGGAGAACAGGGCAGATATTCAGGATGAGCCCTGCCCGTGAGTTGAGGGTGGTGGTGCTTGGCTAGCTCCTTCCTGATTCAGTGCCAGGGCTCCCAGGGGCGTGGTTCTAGGTTACCTGTGAGGCTCTTTGTTCTCAAGACTCAACCAGCTTAGCTGAAATGAGTTACCTCTCCCATGCTACCAATACTCAGATGTGAGGCAGTCCAGACCCCAACAGGGGTAAGGCTCTTTCTGGAAGAGCCCCTTCATTCACTCCTCATTCTCTCAATCTAGGTATATATTAAGCAGTCCCGCAGATTTTCCCCGGTAGCTCAGCTGGTAAAGAATCCGCCTGCAATGCGGGAAACCCTGGTTTGATTCCTGGGTCAGGAAGATCTGCTGGAGAAGGGATGGGCTACTCAGTACTGTATTCTTGGGCTTTCCTAGTGGCTCAGCTGGTAAAGAATCTGCCTGCAATGCGGGAGACCTGGGTTTGATCCCTGGGTTGGAAAGGTCCCCTAGAGAAGGAAATGGCTACCCACTCCAGTATCCTGGCCTGGAGAATTCCATGGACTGCATAGTCCATGGGGATGCAAAGAATTGGACACTATTGAATGATTTTCACTAGATAAAAGCCTTCTTAGCACAGACCTTTTCAAATTCACCACGGAAGAAATAGCCACTTTATCAATAAATCCACTTCTTACCTGTCACTTTGTCTCTCACTGAGTTCTAATGAGATATAAAGAAGCTGAGCTTCATTAAGTCCTGAGACGAGGTGTGCAGTCTCAAGAGACAGTGGGTTCAAGTTTTGGCTGGGTTTGAATCCCATCTGAGTTGTGTGGTTTCAGTTCTAACTCTCAAATGTATTCCTTTCTTTTTTTGGTGGCACATCTTCAGAAGTATAACCTAGTAGTTAAGCGTGTGGGGTCAGAGCCAGACTGCAGGGTTGGAACCCTAGTTGTGAGGCAAGTTACTTATCATTCTACCTGTGACCGAACCCAAGTTCAGTTTGTGAGGCCAAGTGAACTACAACATTGGAGTTGGGAGAAGAGAAAGGTTTATTGCAGGGCTGAGC
The DNA here is from genome assembly GCF_042477335.2 of Ovis canadensis. NCBI lineage: Eukaryota > Metazoa > Chordata > Mammalia > Artiodactyla > Bovidae > Ovis > Ovis canadensis. The sequence continues at coordinate 92,344,614 of NC_091245.1, read as the reverse complement.
AAGAACAGGCAGCTCAAGTGCAAAAGACCCAGACTCCCTGATGGCTTTCAGGGAAGGATTTCTAAAGGCAACATTTGGGGTGAGGATGACGGGAGGTATGACTTTTGAGATTGGTTGGTGGTGAGATAACAGGGTGGTGGTCCAGGAATCTCAATCAGCTTCTGGTTCCAGCCAGTCTGGGGTCCATACACTTGTGCTCAGCTTGACCTCCACCTGGGTGAGGATCTTGCTATGATCTCCAGTGGCCTCAACCTGCAATGGCTTGGGTTCCCAGGTCACAGCTGTGAGAACACCAGATCGTAGCCACTAGACCAGTGGTCGGTGACAAAGGCCTTGGCCATTCAACTTTTCAGAAATGATTTTCCACAGAAAGTAGTGAAGCAGGTATTTATTAAGAGGTAAAGAGCACAGTATTTGTGAACAGACACGCAGAGGGACTCAGAGAGAGAATGATGCCCTTGTGGCAGTTGAAATCACTTACATGGGGTATTTCTTCCAGGTTTCCTTTGGCCAATTCATTTTGATTCGCCTGGTGCACAGTCCATGTTTGTTATATCTCAGGACCCTCTCATATGTGTGCACACATCCCTTAGCCAAGATGGATGCTACTGAAGTGTCCTAAGGGTAGTTATCACTCCTCTTTTGATCTCCAAGGAGCGTTTCTGCATGCATGTGTGGTCAGGGCAATCTCCTAACTTCAAGAATGAGAAATATGTAGTCTGGGCAAGGCCCAGCTCCCTCGCTTACTTGTCCTATTGTTCTCATCTTGGAGTTTTGGTCCACAGGGAATGACTCTTCAATTGCCTAACCCTGGAGAGGGAGGGGTGGGCATTTACCTCCTGCCTCAAATCCTCCCTGAGAGATACAAAACCCCCGAAAACCTTTATTGGGGAGATGAGGGTGAAGGTCTTCCATAACCTCAGGCTGGCAAGGGGCTTGCACACCCTACCTAGTTGGGGTCATAGAACTCTTGCCCTGTCATTAAAGGGCCCCCAAGGGGACTTTGTTGTTTCAGCAGGATCTGCTGTGGGGAGTGGCTAGAGTCCCTGCATCACCGTTGTTCTGTGCTGCCCCAGAGAAAACCAAATAGAGAAGCAGGAGCTAAAGATCAGCAAAAGACTATTATAATCAGAGCCTCAAGCAGGGGTAGGAATCTGGTTGTACAAGACCAGCATATTTTTGTTAATCTCCAGCTTAAAATTTAGTATCTATTTCTAAAACGGAAGGTCTAAACTTCTTGGACTGAAAGGTCTTAGTCGCAGATTTGCAACTGTATGGAAGCACTAGGTGAAATAAAAATCACTGTGGCTGAGCAGAGGAGATTATAAGAAAATAGAAGCCTCCCGTTGCTGTGGCCCACGATGGACTTTGTAGTTGTTCAGTTGCTAAGTTGTGTCCGACTCTGCGATTCCATGAATTGCAGCTTACCAGGCTCCTCTGTCTTCCACTGTCTCCCAGAGCTTGCTCAACTTCATATCCACTGAGTGGGTGATGATATCTAACCATCTCATCCTCTGCCACCCCCTTCTCCTTTAGCTTCCAATCCCTCCCAGCATCAGGATCTTTTCTAATGAATCAGTTTTTCACATCAGGTGGCCGAAGTATTGGAGCTTCAGCTTCAGCATTAGTCCTTCCAATGAATATTCAGGACTGATTTCCTTTAGGAGTCACTGGTTGGATCTCCTTGCAGTCTAAGAGACTCTCAAGAGTCTTCTCTAACACCACAATTCGAAAGCATCAATTCTTTGATGCTCAGGCTTCTTTATGGTTCAACTCTCACATTGTACATGACTACTAGAAAAACTCATTGGAAGAGACCCTGATGCTGGGAAAGACTGAAGGTGGGAGGAGAAGGGGACAACAGAGGATGAGATGGTTGGATGACATCACTGACTCGATGGACATGAGTTTGAGCAAGCTCCAGGAGTTGGTGATGGACAGGAAAATGCAAAAAAGCAAAACGGCTGTCTGGGGAGGCCTTACAGATAGCTGTGAAAAGAAGAGAACCAAAAAGCAAAGGAGAAAAGGAAAGATATAAGCATCTGAATGCAGAGTTCCAAAAATATAGCAAGAAGAGATAAGAAAGCCTTCTTCAGCGATCAGTGCAAAGAAATAGAGGAAAACAACAGAATGGGAAAGACTAGATATCTCTTCAAGAAAATTAGAGATACCAAGGGAATATTTCATGCAAAGATGGGCTTGATAAAGGACAGAAATGGTATGGACCTAACAGAAGCAGAAGATATTAAGAAGAGGTGGCAAGAATACACAGAAGAACTGTACAAAAAAGATCTTCACGACCCAGATAATCACAATGGTATGCTCATTCATCCAGAGCCAGACATCCTGGAATGTGAAGTCAAGTGGGCCTTAGAAAGCATCACTACGAACAAAGCTAGTGGAGGTGATGGAATTCCAGTTGAGCTGTTTCAAATCCTGAAAGATGATGCTGTGAAAGTGCTGCACTCAGTATACCAGCAAATTTGAAAAACTCAGCAGTGGCCACAGGACTAGAAAAGTTCAGTTTTCATTCCAATCCCAAAGAAAGGCAATGCCAAAGAATGTTCAAACTACTGCACAATTGCACTCATCTCACACGCTCGTAAAGTACTGCTCAAAAGTTATGACCAACCTAGATAGTATATTCAAAAGCAGAGACATTACTTTGCCAACTAAGGTCCGTCTAGTCAAGGCTATGGTTTTTCCTGTGGTCATGTATGGATGTGAGAGTTGGACTGTGAAGAAGGCTGAGCACCGAAGAATTGATGCTTTTGAACTGTGGTGTTGGAGAAGACTCTTGAGAGTCCCTTGGACTGCAAGGAGATCCAACCAGTCCATTCTGAAGGAGATCAGCCCTGGGATTTCTTTGGAAGGAATGATGCTAAAGCTGAAACTCCAGTACTCTGGCCCCCTCATGCGAAGAGTTGACTCATTGGAAAAGACTCTGATGCTGGGAGGGATTGGGGGCAGGAGGAGAAGGGGACGACAGAGGATGAGATGGCTGGATGGCATCACTGACTCGATGGACGTGAGTCTGAGTGAACTCCGGGAGATGGTGATGGACAGGGAGGCCTGGTGTGCTGCGATTCATGGGGTCGCAAAGAGTCAGACACGACTGAGCGACTGAACTGAACTGATATGAACCCAGCAGGTGACCCCCTGGAATTTGACTGCTATCATGGTGCTCAACCAGACTGGTTAAGGACCCTTCCATTTCAAGAGTAGGTGGGCACCAGGGGACTCATTCTTCCATGTCTTTAAAAGTACCCAGTCTTCAGGTTTTACAACAGGGTAACTGGGACTGTCATCTGGAGAGGGCTCTACTGTTGCCATCTTCTTACATACCCTTCTGGACCTGGCCACATTTATATTGTATTTAAGATGAGCCTATATTTCTGAGTTAGTTAGCATGTGCAGAGTAAGGAATGGCCTTCTGTATGTCATTTCAAAAGGGCTTAACTTAGTGGTTGTTTTAGGATCTGCCCTGACTCTTAAAAGGGCTGTTGGCAGCAGGCGATACCATGGCTCTGATGTTTCCTGACAGTTTGACTAAAGGTTTTTTTTAGAGTATGATTAGCCTGGTTCCACTTTTCCTGAGGACTGAGGTCTCCAGGATGAATGGAGGTGTTATCTGATTCCCAAAGCCTACGAAAACTGTTGTGTGACCTTTGCTACAAACCAAGGTCTTGGGACAGTCCAAATCTAGGAGTAATTTCCTTTAGGAGTGCCTTAGCTACGCTACTTCAGTTGCCTTCCCTGTTCTACTAGGGAAGGCCTCTATCCATCCAGTAAAGCTATCTATGAAGATCAAGAAGTATTTGAAGCCCTGGAAAGAGGGAATCTGAGTGAAACCTATTTGCCAGTCCTCTCCTGGGCAAGTCCCACATTGCTGGCCTGGACTAGCAAGAGGCAGAAGCTTGACATTGCCTCCCAGTTTATGGGTGATGTGAAGGGCACAGGCCCCAGTGACTCTTGTCTCCAGGAGCCCTTTCCCTGTAAAAAGCAGGAAAGCAATCATAGCCATTGCACCTCTCCCCAGATGGAGAGAATCATGAAGCCCTTTAGTAGTTTTCCATTGGTCAGAGAGATACGAGCAATTTCTGGTCTATGTACCATCAGCCAACTGTTCCCTTCGTTCTCCCTGTTTCACACCCTGCTCTCCTTGGAAGTCGCGTATCTGGGTATAACGTTAGAAGGGTGAGGGATGGGATTAGAGCCATTTCGTTTATGGGCATCAGGGTCTCTGACTTTGCTTCCCTGTCTGCCCTATCGTTTCCTCAGAAAATTTGAGGAGTTCCCTTTTGGTGCCCATGGCTGTGGATGGCTGCTACCTGTTTTGATTTTCTGACCATTTCTGTGACGTGTAACATCTCAGCCTCATACTTTCCAGGGGAGTGTTTTTTTGCATTTAGAAGTCATCTCTCTTTCCAGGTAGCTGGGTGGGCAGGTAAAACAAGTCTATGTGTATGTATACAATCTTTCCTTCACCTAGGATTAAAGACTCAGGTTAGAGCTATTAGTTCAGCCTTTCGGACTGAGGTGTTAGGTGGCAAAGGTTTTGGTACTATGATGTTATGAGGGCTCACTGTAGTACTTCCTGCAGAACTCAAAAACATGTATCAGATTGTTAGTATGTATCCCTAGGACTGTTTTATGGCTGAACTATTGTTTGACTGCTTTTCCTTTGCATTCCCTCAGTCCCTGCTTCAATTCAGTTCAGTTCAGTTCATTTCAGTCGCTCAGTCGTGTCTGACTCTTTGCAACCCCATGAATCGCAGCACGCCAGGCCTCCCTGTCCATCACCAACTCCCGGAGTTCACTCAGACTCACATCCATCGAGTCTGTGATGCCATCCAGCCATCTCATCCTCGGTCGTCCCCTTCTCCTCCTGCCCCCAATCCCTCCCAGCATCAGAGTCTTTTCCAATGAGTCAACTCTTCGCATGAGGTGGCCAAAGTACTGGAGTTTCAGCTTTAGCATCATTCCTTCCAAAGAAATCCCAGGGCTGATCTCCTTCAGAATGGACTGGTTGGATCTCCTTGCAGTCCAGGGGACTCTCAAGAGTCTTCTCCAACACCACAGTTCAAAAGCATCAATTCTTCGGTGCTCAGCCTTCTTCACAGTCCAACTCTCACATCCATACATGACCACAGGAAAAACCATAGCCTTGACTAGACAGACCTTAGTTGGCAAAGTAATGTCTCTGCTTTTGAATATACTATCTAGGTTGGCCATAACTTTTCTTCCAAGGAGTAAGTGTCTTTTAATTTCATGGCTGCAGTCACCATCTGCAGTGATTTTGGAGCCCCCAAAAATAAAGTCTGACACTGTTTCCACTGTTAACACCTTCTTAAATCTGCTCTTTGGACTTCAGGCCTAGGAGACTAAAGCCTTTTTCTAAAAATAAGAAATGGGGTCATGGAGGGGCTTTTGTACCCAGGACGGCCCCACAGTGTTTTGCTTGTTTCATGCCTCAGCCTCCTCATCTGTAAAATGAGGATAATGGTAAGATTACCTGCCTCACAGGGTCCTTATGGAGTTGCTGACTAAAGATGATAACTGGCATATACATTATGTGCCGTTCTTAGATAAATTGTGCTCATTTTGTAGCCTCAGATGTAGATGAGTTACAAGTGTAGTTTAGATGTCCCTAAAAGCTATTTTAAAAAATAATTTTATTTGTCTTTGGCCGTGCTGGGTCTTTGTTGCTGTGCACGGGTTTTCTCTAGTTGCAGTGTGCAGGCTTCTCCTTGCGGTGGCTTCTCTCGTTGCGGAGCACGGCCTCTAGGACGTGAGGGCTTCAGTAGTTGTGGCTTCCTGGCTTCAGAGCTCGGGCTCAATAGTTGTGGCACACGGGCTGAGTTGCTCCACGGCATGTGGGATCTTCCATGACCAGGGATTGAATCTATGTCTCCTGCACTGGTAGGCGGATTCTTTACCACTGAGTCACCAGGGAGGCCCCCTCTAAAAGCTATTTCTTTTCAAATAAAGCACATATTACAATAGGTGTCTTGTGTGAATGGGAGTTTCTCACCGTTGTGTATGCCCCACCTGCACTGGGGCTTTAGCCACTCTCCAGATTGAATGGCCTCAGCTAGCCCCACCTGGATGGTTCACCCAGGCCCTCTTGACCAAGGATGGCCCTCAGGGTCCCTCTGAGGGGCAAGCCTGGGAGAGTGTTACTGAGCCAAACTTGGGTCCACTCTCGTGCCCTCAGTAAAGTGAATCTACCCTATTAACACTGAGTTGTGTTCAAGGAAAGTGCAGCGTCAATCACAGGGCGCCAAGCATGGAGTCCCAGGCAACTAGTGCTCAAAGTACCTTCCCTGATGGGCTTCAGGAAAGCATTTTAAAAGATCAGCTCAGGGAAGGACGTCCCAAGGTATGTGATCAGCTGGTGCACAATTCTGATTGGTTGATGGTAAAAGTAAAGGGCTGGGTCACAGGGGTTAACATTATCAATCCTTAGGTGCCACTAGTAGGTCCGAGGGCTACTGTGCTCATGGTCATCACGTAGTTAAGTTCTTCTATTTAGTGGGGGTCCTGACTCAACGGACGCAAGTCTGAGTGAACTCCGGGAGTTGGTGATGGACAGGGAGGCTTGGCGTGCTGCGATTCATGGGGTCGCAGAGTCGGACATGACTGAGCGACTGAACTGAACTAAACTAGCATCTGTAAAACAGCTCAGGAAATGGCACCAGATACTGTTACCTAGGTATTTCAGAGAGGAGCTGAGGTGGAGGATATGGGGAAGGGTCTGTCCTGGGAAGGTCCCCGGAGGGTCCTGCTTGGTTACAAGAGAAGAGAGAGGCAGCAACTGTGGGCTTCCTGGCCTTCGAGTGAGGAAGTGAGTCTGAAGGCTTCTGGCTATGTAAGCTCAGACCTAAGCTAGGGATCTCTTATATGTAAAGGGCACAGTGGGCACAGGCTTACCGAGTTCACAGGAAGGTCCTGAGGATGAAGACAGAAACCATATGAGCATGCTGAGACAGAGACTGGAAGTTCAGCACGGTGCACTCTCAGCTCTGAACACGGCTGGCTTTCCTGGTTGCCCCGGGCTCCCAGGAGAGGTGGGGCTGTGAGCTGGGGCTCTGAGGCCCTGGAGACCAGAACCCTGGGGGTAAAGGGGAGGTGGGGAGTACGCTCTGGCTCCTGAAGACCATTGACACCCAAAGGCTGGGAGGCTTTTGGCCTTGCCCAGGGCAAGCATCCTGCAGAATGTGGAAGGAGCCTGGGGGGTAGGATGTCTGCCCCACAGAGAAGACCCCTCAGGGGAGGCCAGGGGTGAGAGGCTGGAAATTGTTGCTACAAGTTAGCAGCTTGCTGCTCCAGGAGAGCTGGGCCTAGGGGGGCCTGAGTGCTGGGAGCGGCTGTGGTCTGCAGGGCCTCAGGAATGCAGCCCCACAGGCCCCTGCTCAGCCTGTTCTGGCCCAGTCTGGAGGGGACATGACGTGCCCAGCCCACAGGTGGGCCGCCCCCTCGGGGTGGTCAGGCATGGCCTGGAGAACACAGAATGTGTCTGGCAGGAGCCCCAAGGAAACTTGCCTCGGGCCTGACACCCTGGGGCCTGGCCACTGGCCCCATGGTTCCCAAGCTCCTCCTCAAGGCCCAGCTCCCCTCCTGAGTTTGAGACACAAGTCAGCCCCAGGTGCAGGAAAACCCTCTCTTGAGGACAAAGAGAACCAAAGCAGCTTGGACGGAGAGCTGTGAGGATATGGCAAGTGATGAAAGGCGCCCTGTAAATGCAGCATATTTCAGTGATTGTCCTTGTCAGAAAAACAGAAGCGAGCAAAATGTTTTGAAAGCCACCTGATTTAAGTCTTTGAACCACACTCACACGTGACAGCAAAATGCAAATGGCACTGGTTCTTGGAATCTGACTGCTTTCCTTTAATTGTGAGACTGTTATTATGAAAGGCTGCCAGAGCCTGCCCACTTCCCTTAGAGAAAAAACTTTTGTGACTAATCTGATCACTACATTGGATTACCCTCAGGTGTGGCACCTGGGAGAAATAAAACAGGAAGCTCAGAGCTCCCCCAGAAGGACTGAGGATTGAGAGATGGGGTGGGGGTGGGGAGTTCATGTAATAAAGAGTAAATAGGAGAAGGAAATGGCAACCCACTCCAGTGTTCTTGCCTGGAGAATCCCAGGGACGGGGGAGCCTGGTGGGCTGCCGTCTAAGGAGTCGCACAGAGTCGGACACGACTGAAGCGACTTAGCAGCAGCAGCAGAGAACTATTAGCTATTTGTGCATGTGTGCATGGCAAGTCACTTCAGTCGTGTCTGACTCTATGACCCCGTGGACTGACCCCCTTCTCCTCCTGCCTTCAGTCTTTTCCAGCATCAGGGTCTTTTCCAATGAGTCTGTTCTTCATATCCAAAGTATTGGAGTTTCAGCTTCAGCATCAGTCCTTCCCATAAATATTCAGGACTGATTTCCTTTAGGATGGACTGGTTGGATCTCCTTGCAGTCCAAGGGACTCTCAAGAGTTTTCTCCAACACCACACTTCAAAAGCATCAATTCTTTGGCACTCAGCTTTCTTTATAGTTCAACTCTCACATCCATACATGAGTACTGGAAAAACCATAGTTTTGACTAGATGGACCTTTGTCAGTAATGTCTCTGCTTTTTAATATGCTATCTAGGTTGGTCATAGCTTTTCTTCCAAGAAGCAAGAGTCTTTTAATTTCATGGCTAAAGTCACTGCAGTGATGTTGAAGCCCAGGAAAATAAAATCTGTCAATGTTTGCACTGTTTCCCCATCTATTTGCCATGAAGTGATGGGGCTGGATGCCATGATCTTAGTTTTCTGAATGTTGAGCTTTAAGCCTGCCTTTCACTCTCCTCTTTCACTTTCATCAAGAGGCTCTTTAGTTCTTCTTCACTTTCTGCCATAAGGGTGGTGTCATCTGCTTACCTGTCGTTATTGACCTTTCTCCCAGCAATCTTGATTCCAGGTTGCACTTCATCTCAGTTCAGTTCAGTCGCTCAGTCGTGTCCGACTCTTTGCGACCCCATGAATCACAGCACTCCAGGCCTCCCTGTCCATCACCAACTCCCGGAGTTCACTCAGACTCACATCCATCGAGTCCGTGATGCCATCCAGCCATCTCATCCTCGGTCGTTCCCTTCTCCTCCTGCCCCCAATCCCTCCCAGCATCAGAGTCTTTTCCAATGAGTCAACTCTTCGCATGAGGTGGCCAAAGTACTGGAGTTTCAGCTTTAGCATCATTCCTTCCAAAGAAATCCCAGGGCTGATCTCCTTCAGAATGGATTGGTTGGATCTCCTTGCAGTCCAAGGGACTCTCAAGAGTCTTCTCCAACACCACAGTTCAAAAGCATCAATTCTTCGGTGCTCAGCCTTCTTCACAGTCCAACTCTCACATCCATACATGACCGCAGGAAAAACCGTAGCCTTGACTAGACGGACCTTAGTCGGCAAATAATGTCTCTGCTTTTGAATATACTGTCTAGGTTGGTCATAACTTTTCTTCCAAGGAGTAAGCGTCTTTTAATTTCATGGCTGCAGTCACCATCTGCAGTGATTTTGGAGCCCCAAAAATAAAGTCTGACACTGTTTCTACTGTTTCCCCATCTATTTCCCATGAAGTGATGGGACCAGATGCCATGATCTTCGTTTTCTGAATGTTGAGCTTTAAGCCAACTTTTTCGCTCTCCTCTTTCACTTTCATCAAGAGGCTTTTTAGTTCCTCTTCACTTTCTGTCTTAAGGGTGGTGTCATCTGCATATCTGAGGTTATTGATATTTCTCCTGGCAATCTTGATTCCAGCTTGTGCTTCTTCCAGTCCAGCGTTTCTCATGATGTACTCTGCATAGAAGTTAAATAAGCAGTGTGACAATATACAGCCTTGACATATCCTTTTCCTATTTGGAACCAGTCTGTTGTTCCATGTCCAGTTCTAACTGTTGCTTCCTGACCCGCATACAGGTTTGTCAAGAGGCAGGTCAGGTGGTCTGGTATTCCCATCTCTTTCAGAATTTTCCACAGTTTATTGTGATCCACACAGTCAAAGGCTTTGGCATAGTCAATAAAGCAGAAATAGATGTTTTTCTGGAACTCTCTTGCTTTTTCCATGATCCAGCAGATGTTGCTAATTTGACCTCTGGTTCCTCTGCCTTTTCTAAAACCAGCTTGAACATCAGAGAGTTCATGGTTCACGTATTGCTGAAGCCTGGCTTGGAGAATTTTGAGCATGACTTTACTAGCATGTGAGATGAGTGCAATTGTGTAGTAGTTTCAGCATTCTTTGGCATTGCCTTTCTTTGGAATTGCATCTAGCCCAGCATTTTGCATGATGTACTCTGCATAGACATTAAATAAGCAGGGTGACAATATACAACCTTGACGTACTCCTTTTCCTATTTGGAACCAGTCTGTTGTTCCATGTCCAGTTCTAACTGCTGCTTCCTGACCTGCATACAGATTTCTCAAGAGTCAGGTCAGGTGGTCTGTTACCCATCTCTTTCAGAATTTTCCACAGTTTATTGTGATCCACACAATCAAAGGCTTTGGCATAATCAATAAAGCAGAAGTAGATGTTTTCCTGGAAGTCTCTTGTTTTTTCTATGATCCAGCGGATGTTGGCAATTTGATCTCTGGTTCCTCTGCCTTTTCTAAAACCAGCTTGAACATCTGGAAGTTCACGGTTCACGTACTGTTGAAGCCTGGCTTGGAGAATTTTGAGCATTGCTTTGCCAGCATGTGAAATGAGTGCAATTGTGCAGTAGTTTGAACATTCTTTGGCATTGCCCTTGGAAAGCCCTTATTCAATACCCTGTGATAAACCATAATGAAAAATATGAAAAAAGAGTTTTAACTGAATCACTGCTGTATAGCAGAGAACACTGTAACCATCTGAAGCCACCAGGGAAGCCCGTAAATCAACTATACTTCAATAATTAAAGTACGTGGCAGATGTGGGGGCAGCACTCGGAGCGTGTCCACAGCCACAGAGGCCGCCTCCCACTCTGCTGCACAGGGACACTCTCCCGCGGGTCTGACCGTTCAGTTATCCGTTCTCACAAGTAACTGTTAGATCAAACTACCCACTCTTGGCCGTGGAAACACTGGCTCCCGATGATCTCAGGTGGCCTCGGCCTGGAGCGGCTTGAAGGATTTCGGTTCCCTGGCCAGAAATTGAGGTCAGGCTGCCACAGTGAGAGTGCTGAATCCTCATCACTAGACCATCAGGGACGGTGGCCAGTGACAAGGCCCCTGGCCTATTGAGTTTGCAGAAATGAATTCCACAGAGAAAAGGGAAATAGTGAAACGAATGTTAATGAGGAGGAAAAAGAATGCATGTGGATAGACACGCTCAGCAGACTCAGAATCGAGCGCTTGTGGTTTGACTCACTTACACAGGGCACTTCCTCCAGGTTTCCTCCGGCCGATCATCTTGGTTTGCCTGGTTTGGAGCCTGTATTCAGTTTATCTCAGGGTCGTCCCATGCGTGCACACTTCTCTTAGCCAAGATGGATTCACATGAAAAGGCCTATCGGTAGGCTGACATCACTCCCTTCTGGCCTCTAAGGAGCCTTTCCATGCATGTATAGTCAGGAAGCTCTCCTTGAGAATGAGAAATATGTGGTCTCTATCTGGACAGGACTCAGGTCCTCTTCATCTTGAAGTATCTGTCCACAGGGGGCAAACTCCAGCTGTTCAGCCTGGGGTCCATCTATCTCCTGCCTCACTGAGAAGGGCTTTGTTGGCATGGAGAGAAGGATGGGGCAGGGCTCCAAGCTGGCTTTGGTGAGAAGATGTGTGCTCTAACCTGACTGATAAGTGGAAATGTTACCAAATTGGTCGACTGGAACTGCACCAGAGTCCTAGCCCAAGTTAGGATCTCTTGTCTCAGGCCAGGGAGGTTCTTTTTCTGACTGGACTTGAGTAGCCAATAATAAAACCAGCATTGGGACTGGAACAGCACAAGTTGTATTCAATGGTCAAAGAATCGAGAAGCAGGTTGGTTCATAAGTCAATTTCAACCCAGTTCAGACAGAGACACCAAATATATAGGAGGGGGCTTCCCAGGTGGCTCAGTGGTAAAGAATCTGCCTGCCAAGCAGCAGATGCAGGTTTGATCCCTGGGTTGAGAAGATCCCCTGGAGAAGGAAACAGCAACCCAATCCAGTATTCTTGCCTGGGACATCCCAAGGACAGAGGAGCCTGGCGGGCTACAGTCCATGGGGTCAGAAAAGAGTCAACATGACTTAGCAGCTAAACAAAGTAAAAGAGAGGGAAATGGAAAGAATGTGAGGAATATTCATGACTTATCTGAGAACAGGGGTGTGGTTGGATTCCAAACTGGTGCAGTTCTCCTTGTAGGAATCTTACTGGTTGTTGTCATGGCAACTGTTAAACACTCTTAGTACTGGTGGGTGTGTCGTTTAGCATGTTAATGAGTTACAGTTACAGGGCATGTATAATAAGGCTCAAGGTCTCCTGGAAGTCAAACTTTCACTGTTTTGGGCCTTGTTCATTTGCTCAGTCATGTCTGACTCTGAGACCTCATGGACTGCAGCATGCCAGGCTTCCCTGTCCTTCATTGTCTCCCAGAGTTTGCTCAAACTCAGGTCCATCCAACCATCTCATCTTCTGTCGTCCTCTTCTCCTCCTGCCCTCAATCTTTAACAGCATCAGGGTCTTTTCCAGTGAGTCGGCTTTTCACATCAGGTGGCCAAAGTATTGGAGCTTCAGCATAGTCCTTCCAGTGAATATTCAGGACTGATTTCCTTTAGGATTGACTGGTTTGATCTCCTTGCAGCCCAAGAGACTCTCAAGAGTCTTCTCCAACACCACAGTTCGAAAGCATCAGTTCTTTGGCACACAGCCTTCTTTATGGTCCAATTCTCACATTGTACATGACTACTGGAGAAACCATAGCTTTGACTATACGGACCTTTGTCAGCAGGGTGATGTCTCTTATTTAATACGCTGCTAGGTTTGTCATAGCTAAAGGAGCAAGCGTCTTTTAATTTCATGGCTGCAGTCACTATCCACAGTGGATGGATTTATGAGCCCAAGAAAATTGTCTGTCATTGTTTCCATTTTTTCCCCTATTTTGAACGTTGAGTTTTAAGCCAGCTTTTTCACTCTCCTCTTTCACCTTCATCAAGAGGCTCTTTAGTTCCTCTTCACTTTCTGCCATTGGGCCTAGTTGATTCTAACTGGTTCTTATTTCTCTGTGCAGTTTCTTTCTGAAACCTCAAAAAGAATAATTGTTTCCTTTTGAGGGAGGGCAGGGCAGAGCAATGATTCGGAGGCAATAGCCTTGGTGAGACCAGGGGGAAAGGGGCAGGACACAAACATTAGATAAAGAAGAGGTACAGGAACTTCCCGATGGTCCAGTGACTAAGACTCCACACCCCCAGTGCAGGGCACACAGGTTTGATCCCTGGTCAGGGAACTAGATCCCACATGCTGTAAATAAAATATCCTACATGCCACAGCTAAGACCCAGTACAGGCAAACGAATATTGAAAAAAATTGTTGAGAGGTACCATTGCTGGCAAGTGATAAAGACTGGCTGGAATTGAGGTAGCTTTGACAATAGTCTGGTCATTGACCTTTAAAGCTCATTAAACCTTCACAGTAATACTAACAATCACTCTCCCTTCCACCATGACAGACCCAAGGAAGACCATAAAAAGCCAAAAAATGGGCAGTGGCTCAACTCCTGGGAAATTTCCACCTTATCCCAAAGTAGCAAGAATATTCATCCCAATCGTTAGCCTATGAGATCACTTAATCCATAAAAACCTGTGACCATGAGGCATCTGCATTCTGCCTGTGGAATGCGTTCTCTCTAAATATACTTGTCCTCCCTTTACTCTGGCTCCATCTTCTTTCCTCAGGAAGCCAGGGCGCCTCCCTTGGCAGTTGGTCCCAAGGACGCCTGCCAGTCCCAGGCAGTGACATCTCTCTCTCCTGTAGCACTGGTAACATGAACTCTGTTCACCCCAACACAATCCAGAGCACTTTCGCCCCAGCTTCTACCTTCCTGACAACCACTGGCAAGAATGAGAGAGCTTCACACTGTCTCATCAGAGATTATGGTCAGCCCATCTCTGCAGTGCACAGCCCAGGAACTGGGGTTGACATGGTGCCCAGGGCCACCCAGGTGTGGGCAGGATGAGGACCAGAGCCTGCATCTCCAGCTGCCAGTCTGGAGAGCTCGTCAGCGCACTGCCCGATTTCTACACCGGCTCTCAGCCCCTTGCTTCGGGGAAAGAGTCTGGGGCTCTCATCCACACCGACAGAAAATGTCAAAGAAAGGATGTGTCATAAAGCACAGCAAGTGGGTACACATAAGCTTTGGGGAGGCAGAAGGCCAGGGATTGGAGATGGAGAGCCTAGGTTCAGGTGAGGTTTATTGGCTGGAGGTGTCTTTCCAACAACAGTAATAGTGACCTCTGCAAACTTGTCTGTTCATTCAAAAAATGGGGAGGGGAACAAAAGATTTGTGAAGCCTAAATGAGATGTTGTTTGAAGAGTACTTTAAAATCTAGACGGGTATGCAAATATAAACCAGACTTTTGCAAAACATCCTGGGGGAGGGGTTTTGTCCTCCAAAGGTAATAATCCTTTAACAGGAACAGCCAAGGAAAGATTCTTCTGGGCTGGAAAACTCCCTGGGCAAGGTACCTATCAACATCATCATCACTATTATCTGAGAGGGACTGCCACAGGGGATGTAAAATAGTTTCAGTCTAAAAAATCCCTGGGCTTCATGTTCCGGTAAACGTATGGCGGTGGCCTTGTGTATTGTCAATACAACGACGTGCTGGCTTCAGTGAAGTCTGGAGTCGTCTGAAGGGTACTGGCGCCCTCTGGTGGACACTATGGAAAGAAACATCACGGTACCGCAGAGGCGCGATGGCTGAGAGGTCGCTAGGGGGCGCTGGAGATGAACCGGACAGCTAGAGCCGAGCGAGAGGCCTCCAGACATTTGGGCAGGAGTCAGAGGCTGGCAGTTATGCTTTCGTCTTTTCATGTGCATAGAATGGGGTCTGCTGCTGCTGCTGCTGCTGCTGCTAAGTCGCTTCAGTCGTGTCCGACTCGGGGTCTAGAGGTTTATAAATAGAGTAAAAGCTTACTGGTTCGCTCGTGACCGTTTAAGATTTGCAATAATCCCTGTTTATCAAGGCACAACTTTGTTCCAGGAGTAGACAAAGCATTTGCTAAACAAATTAAGCCTAGGGTTTCTTCACACTTAAGTGTCTGTCTGCTGTTAAAGTCCCAGAATGCCTTGAGAAGGAGTTGGGAAGAAGCGGAGAGGGAAGGAGCGGCTTGGAAGGCAGGAAGTCCCACTTCCTCCGGGGGCCCCGGCCTCCTACCATCCCTCACTGGATGTCCAGGGTGGGCTCTGGGCGCTGATGGAGGTGGGGGCATGGAGGCCATCACAGGGAGGATCTGGCCACATGTCCCTCTGGCAGGAAAGGTGACCTGTGAGCGTCAGGCAGAACTGTGGTCCCTGATGCAGGTCGAATGCACTGGGTGCAGCTAGCGGAGGGGTCTCTTTGGGGAAGGCCAGGCTCACCTGCCTCATGGATGCTCCTGGTGCTCGCAGAAGTCTCTCAATCGACTCGCTTGGTTCCTCCAGCAAAAAAGGAGGTGCTTTCTTGGGCAACTTTCTGCGGGTCAGAATCTAGGAATGGGATCCTGTACAAGTGCCTCATTCAGCAACCCGTCCTGGGCTTCCAGCCCTTCTTCAGTTCCCTCCCTTCATCCTTCCACCGGAACCCTCACTCAGGGCTCTGATCCCCCTTTTCCTGCACAGTAGGCCTTGATGGTCCAGAAAACAGAGCTCAAGTCTATGGCATCCACAAATTGGTCCGTCCTTTCAGGTGAAGGCAGAACTGGGTCATTCCTTCCTGCCACTAGAGTGGGTTGAATCCTAAGGCATTTAGGAAAAGACATGAAAAGGCATCTGATTTCCACATAAAACCAGACTGAAATTCTTACTATACTATCAACAATAATTCTAAAAAGCCATTGCTTGAGTGTCTACCGTATACTAGGTGCTTTATTCAGTATTTCTAGCGTTTATAACAGCCCGGCAAAGCACTGTTTTCTCCGTTTTCTGTTTGCGAAAGCTGGCAATCAGGGCGGTTAAATGCCACACAGCTACAGATAATCCAAATAGACAGGTTAGGCCAAGGTAATAAATGATCCCTGCATCCCAGTGGCTAAAGTTAAGCCATTTATTTACTTCTCACAAACATCTTGAGTCCATTGTTTTCCTCTGCACTGTCCTGGCTCTGAGGGCCGGTCTCATGGAGCTGCCAGCCTCGGGGTCCTGCTGGGCGCTAGGTCAGAGGCAGGAGAGCTCTGGAGGGTCCTTGCTAGCAACTGCATGAAGGGCATAGCTCCCTGGCCCAACAAACGACTTAGCCCCACCAACCACAGTCTGCACTGCGCTCGGGAGTCAGAGGCCGGCAGTGCTGGGCAGCAACCTTACAGACAGGGAGCTGCCCTTGTCTTGGTCTCCTTTCCCGTCTGGGGCTCTCTCTCCCCTCCTTCCTTCCTGTTTCTCTGCTCCTCTCTGCATCTTAACACTGCTCACATTTTCTCTTGGGTTAGCCTAGAAAGAAAAACAAGTTCTCAGGGTGTATCCAATTCATTCCAAACGTTACTAAACACAGCTGACAGTGGTATGCTTGATAGAATTTGTCACTGACTGAAAACTCACAGGACAACAAATTCTACTTGGCAAGCTTTACCAAGTTTGATTAGAAAAAATGGTCATAAAAGAAAATTCACAACTGTGGGTGCTCTAAATGGGTGGAATATATAGATCAGAAGCTGATGATGAATCAATTTTGATGTAAGTGGGAAAGAATTACTGCCAATGAATTTCAATACTGTAGAAGTGAAAAATGGAAAAAAGGTACTGCTTACCGGCACAACAGGGAAAATACATTAAGAAATTAAATTGGATTAGAGGAATTTGCTCTGGAAAATGCTTGCTGAGTGAAAAATGCATCTATGTTTTCATTTTCTGTGACCTCTGTGTCCAGGTCAGTGACTTACAGCCCCTGGTGGCTTCTGTGAATGTCACTAACCCTCTTTGTACCTTATTTCCATATAGAACGACTCCAGTCTCAAATATTGAACCTGAAGCTCCATCTCTTTGCACACAATCTCTTAATTTTCCACTGGTCCATTAGCCATCACTCCTCCTGTTCCCACGGGCCCATCTCCAGCTCACTTCTGTTGTACACGCTCTCCCTGGGCGATTTCAAACCATCTCGTATATTTACTATTACTTTGTGCTGATGACTTCCAGAATTGATATCCTTAACTACGAGTCATGCTTCTTAGCTTTAAATAACAAAAAGACAGATTAACTTGAGCAGAAACAAGGGAATTTATTGGAAAGACAGTAAGTTTCTCAAGAATTCACCGGAAAACTGAGGAGATTAGGCTTAGAAAAGGTGCAGGAATCGGAGGCCAGAACCCCTGCCAGGGGCTCAGGCCATTGGGATCGTTGATTCAGAACCTCTAGTCCCCTAGGCCGCCGGTACCTCCGGTCCTGGACATGGGGATGCCACCGAGGCACCTGAGGGCGTTCTAACTGCCCTGCCTCGGTGTCACTTGCCCAGGGCAGGGCCATGCTTAGGCGAACTGCCCATCTTCTGGCCGCCAGGGTGAGGGAAGAGCGACATCCGGTCTTGGTGGGGGCAGGGGAGGCGCCCTTCCTCTCACCAGAAAATTTACACTGTGGCAGATTTTGCAAACATAGGAAGTCGAATCAGGGCCAGAGAGCACACAAAGCCTCCGTAGTTACCAGATGGTCCTTTATGCAAGGTTTGCGGACCTCTCTCTGAGGTTGATCAGTCACAGACTTGAAGGTGGACCAGTCACGAGAATTTTCAGCCAGACTTGTGTTATCCTTGGCCTCCTGTCTATTTGCTTCTGGTTGATTGCAGGTGAAAGAACCAAAGGCCACCTTTCTTGTCGAGGCAGAGATTTTTAAGTCTGAAGGCTCTGGCTATTTGCTTACTGACCTTTGTGCCCAGTTGATTCCTCAGCCTACTCCCAGTTTAATGGTGGTTCTTTTGAGGCCATTGGGAACGACTGGTTTGTAGAGGAAATCAATGCCCCTGCATTCTGGGCCACTGGGTGATTCTCTTGTCTAGGAGAGAGATCCCAGAGGGAGATGCTTGAGAAAGGTTAGGGCCATGCCACAGACTTAGTTCTTGCTCACAAGCTGTCTCCTAATTTAGAAATGCTCCACTTCAGTGATTCAAATCAGTTAGCTTTGCTTTTGACCCACAAAAGCCCCACATTCTGCAAGTTGAGTGCAGGCTGCCGACAGAATTGTACTGCCTTCTGCCCCTCACTGCAGACTAAGTTTCTCCTGTGTTATTCTAAAAAGGGACAGAGTACCCCAAATACCAATGACCTCAGATATGCAGATGACATTACCCTTGTGGCAGAGAGTGAAGAAAAACTAAAGAGCCTCTTGATGAAAGTGAAAGAGGAGAGTGAAAAAGTTAGCTTAAAACTCAACATTCAGAAAACTAAGATCGTGGCATCCGGTCCCATCACTTCATGGGAAATAGATGGGGAAACAGTGGCTGACTTTATTTTTTTGGGTTCCAAAATCACTGCAGATGGTGACTGCAGCCATGAAATTAAAAGACACTTGCTCCTTGGAAGAAAAGCTATGACCAACCTAGACAGCATATTAAAAAGCAGAGATATTAGTTTGCCAACAAAGGTCAAAGCGATGGTTTTTCCAGTAGTCATGTATGGATGTGAGAGTTGGACTAAAAAGAAAGCTGAGCACCAAAGAATTGATGCTTTTGAACTGTGGTGTTGGAGAAGACTCTTGAGAGTCCCTTGGACTGCAAGGAGATCCAACCAGTCCATCCTAAAGGAAATCAGTCCTAAATATTCATTGGAAGGACTGATGCTGAAAGTGAAACTTCAATACCTTGGCCACCTGATGCAAAGAACTGACTCATTGGAAAAGATCCTGATGCTGGGAAACATTGAAGGCAGGAGGAGAAGGGGACAACAGAGGATGAGATGGTTGGAGGGCATCACCAACATGAGTTTGAGTAAGCTTCAGGAGTTGGTGATGGACAGGGAAGCCTGGGGTGCTACAGTCCTTGGGGTCACAAAGAGTTGGACATGACTGAGCAACTGAAATCAAAACCAAATATTTTGATTGTTTCCCGAACCACAGGCTGGATTCACACCTCTCAAGGTGTTGTAGGTGACAATTTGACCAAATGTTTTGCATGGTATAACACACATCCCTGGTTTTTGGCATGAAATGATTCTTTCTGCCTACTTCTAAATCAGTGCCACACTTTTAGGTACCAGCATCTAGACAGCCCAGGTGATGGTGGTTTAGTCTGACTCTTGTGACCCCATGGGCTATGGTCTGCCAGGTTCCTCTGCCCATGGGAGTCTCCAGGGAATACTGGAGTGGGTTGCCATTTCCTCCTCCAGGGGATCTTCCTGACCCAGGGATTGAGCCCGGGTCTCCTGTGCTGCAGGCAGATTCTTTACTGACTGAGCTACTAGGGAAGTTGCATAGGATACAGATATCCTATCCTAGACAGCATAGGATACAGATTTTTCTGGGTATTAGAGAGACCCCAAACAGTGATTTATCTGGAATTTACCCATTTCTCATGTCATTGTCTAAAGGTGAGCAGTCTGGGGTTGGTATGGCAGCTCTGCTTTAACAGGTTGTCCAGGGATTTCCCTGGTGGTCCAGTGGCTGAGAATCTGCCTGTCATTGCAGGCGACATGGGTTTGATCCCTGGTCCGGGAAAATCCCACATGCTTGGAGCAACTAAGCCTGTGGGCCACAGCTACTGAAGCCAGAGTAACCCCCACTCTCTGCAGCTAGAAAAAGTCTTTGAGCAGCAACAAAGTCCCAGCACGGTCAGAAAATAAGGAGGTTGTCCAGAGACCCAGACTCTTACTTTGTTGCTCTACTCTGCTCCAGGTGTTGCCCCCGCCCCAGACCTTTTTTCATGCCATAGGATGGAGTGAATACGTCATCTTCCCCACCCCCTCTCCCCTTTAACATGGGTTTGATCCTTGGCTGGGGAACTAAGATCTCACATACTGTGTGGCACAGCCAAACAAAAGCATTCCCTGAAAATGGCCTACCTATCTTTCTTTGCACATCTCATTGGCCATAAGCTAGTCATATAATGACATAGAACTGAAAGGAGGCTGAAGATGCAGCCTACAGAGAGAGCTGATGATGGTGGACAACATAATTAATCCCCACCAATTCAGGTCAGAGCCTTGATTACCACCCCAGCCCTGCAGTCTACTGTAACTACCATGATTATCTTGCTTTTGTCAGTTGAGTGCCTGAAATCAACTGCTTCCACTCTGTAGCTTTCCTTTTCCGTTAAAATCAAGGATCCTGTTTCAGCTGCATCTAAATGTATCATTGGTTTATGGAAATTGGTCATGAAATTGCTTTTTGGAGATGCTGGTAATCTACTCACCAATGCCTTTTGATCTGAGGATAAGATAGGTGTATGGGCAGGTCATACATGATACATCCTCTACAACGTTTCTATATCACTAAGTTTTCGAATTCTTTTCCCCATCATTCCATAGAATTTCATCTTGCACGAAGCACTGTTGAATCCAGATTAAGTCAGTAACTGACAGGGCCATTAGGACTGCTTACAGTGACTGGAGCTGGGACACTGACTCCTGATTTCTGGTGAGCATACTCCTGATTAAGTAATGATGTGAAATTACATGCTCCCATATTGCAGCGCCCCCCCCCCCCCACTCCCGCCCTCTTAGGAATGAAGGACTTTTTCCTCAGCAGCTGGGAGAGTTGCTGGCAGTGGGCCTCAGCTGGCAACCCCCTCCGGGCTGAAGAAAACATCACTGCCCTGGGTCATGCCTCTTTCTGGAGCAGCCATAGCCGAGGATAGTCACCCAACTTTTGTGCAATTCCAAATGGCCATCTCAGTTCCGAAGCCTGTAGTGGGGCTGGCTGAAGCCTCTGCTGGGGGTGCGCTCAGCTCAACCTCTCTGCCCACCCCTGCTTCTGTCCCTTCTATTCCATAGACGTTAGTCCCCAGTGAAAGTCACTCAGTCATGTCCCAACTCTTTATGGACTGTAGCCCGCCAGGCTCCTCTGTCCATGGGATTCTCCAGGCAAGAATACTAGAGTGGGTAATATTTCTTTCTCCAGGGGATCTTCCAGACTCAGGAGTTGAACCTGGGTCTCCCGCACTGCAGGCAGATTCTTTACTGTCTGAGCCACCAGGGTCTCTGGAGCACTCCCTAATTAAAGCTCTGTGTGCTAATAGTCCCCATCTAAGTGTGAAATTCTTTTCATGAAGATTTAACTTTATAAGTACAGCTGACCCTTGAACAGCCCTTGGGTAGAGGACTGACCCTCTGCACAGTTGAAAATCCACCTATATATTTGGCCCTCCATGTAGACAGTTTCTCTCTGTGTTCTTCCCTAACTGCAGATTCAACCAACTGCTGAGTTGCAGCACTGTGGTATATACTATTGAAAAAATCTGCATATAAGTGGATCCATGTAGTTTAAATCTGTGTTGTTCATGGGTCAACTGTAATAATTCCCAACCCTCCCCACGTGCCCCCTACTTCCAGGCTGTGCTGGGGTCTGACTTTAGCTATAGAGTGATAAGAAATGAGAGAGGGAGGGAATTCCCTGGTGGTTTAGTGGTTAGGACCCTGAGCTTCCACTGCGCGGGGTGTAGGTTCAGTCCCTGGATGGGAAACAGATCTTGCATGCCATAATAAAGAAAAAGAAATGAGGGTGCAAGGAAGGGCTTGAGTAGAACTGGCTTCCTTCTGTGCTAAAAGGTGTGAGGGGAGTTAAACATCTTCAAGTTAGGTGTCAGACAGGGTGGGGACGTGTTTCAGTTGACACGGGAGATATGGTGGGGGTTCAGTGCCCAGAGTCTACGAGCCCAGATTTCCCCAGATATCTTTATTATAATTTTTTTGGGGGGGTCAATCTTTCCTGAACGATACCCTAGCCTTCCCGTGATATACCTGGGGAACTTAGTCAATTCGATAGATACTGAATTTGGTCAGTGCAACTCTGTGCTTGGTTTTCAGCTATTTTGGCCTCAAAGGAGTGTAGATAAGAGAGCACAGTACTAGACAGCCTATGGGTTGAAAATTTAGTGATTTAAGCATGTCATTTAAAAAAAACTGCCCAATCCTCTTAGGAAAAAACCATGCTTCCTAAGCCCATATGACTCAGGGCCCTCAGTTTGTTCTATGCAAGTAACAATATGGTCTTCAAAGTTTTGCTTTAATGAGTTCATCCCTCCAGGTGACTAAACACGCCAACAATTTTGGTGAGTGACCACTGTAGGTCCGGGGCTGCCAGATTCCCTCTCCTAAGCATCTACCGCTCTCTCCTCTGACTAGCCCAGAGAGCCAGTCTTCCAGTCAACTCTCCAAATTCCTTGCATCTCCCTGTTGCTGGTTTCTCTACTAGTCAGGGCTCTTGACTGTAAACAACAGAAATCCACTCTGGTTGACTTCAGAAAAGGAGTTGATTTAGGGAGGATATTGGACTTTCCAGGTGGCACCAGTGGTAAAGACTCTTGTCTGCCAATGTAGGAGATTCAAGAGATGTGTGTTCAATCCCTGGGTCGGGAAGATCCTTGAAATAGGAAATGGCAACCCACTTCAGTATTCTTGCCTGGGAAATCCCATGGACAGAGGAGCCTGGAGGTCTACAGTCCAGAGAGTCGCAAAGAGTTGGACACCACTGAAGCTACTTAGCATGCATGCAAGCCACATCCAATTAATTACCCAATTGTTTAGATTCTGCCTCCTAGGGACTTATGAGTTCACCTCTTTCTTGTTTTTACTGCCACTACCCTAATTTAAGCCTTCATTAATCTTCTCACTGACCAATTTCCATAGTTTAACTGGTATATCCATTAGCTATTGAAGCAATAATTCTTACAGCAAACCACCCAAGACTCAGTGGCTCACAACCAGCATTTACTCCTTACTCATGCACCTACACATTGACTATGGTTCAGTGATCTGGGATAGGCTTGAGCAGACTGGCTTCAGTGGCAGGTTGGATTCAGGTCTGTTTCACTGGTCTGTCATCCTTCTGGCAATGTAGATTACCAAAGGAACGCAGAGGTAGGTTCTCCCCACGGAGCAGGCAGGAGCACCGGGGGTTAGCTCAACCACACAAGTATTTCAAATCTCTGCTTGCGCCATGTCTACTAGCTTCCCATTGGCCAAATCAAATCCAAGGTCAAAGAGTATAGTGCCCCCACCATGCCATGGAAAGGCATGCATGTGTAATGCTGTTACATAGCCAGTAATTGAATCACAATATTAAATCACAGCTGGTTTCCCTGCCACCAGTCTTGTCCCGCTCAGATTCATCTTCCAAATTACTTCCAGAAGTAACTATCCAAAATGTCAATCTGACTTTGTAATCTCCCTGCTTAAAACCCTTGTTTTTATATTTTCTTATAAAATATAATACACACTTTTCTGTTCAAGGATATACTAATAGGTTCTTAACAATTTGGCTGCTGGCTGCCTCCATTAGTTTCACCTCTTGCCACCTCCACATCAACCATCTACTCCCTGACTTGATTTTTAAGGTCCAGAAATGTAAAGCCACCAAGGTTTTGTCTTCATACCTTTGCGCACATTGTTTTTTCATGCCTCCTGCCTCGTTTCAGCAGGCTAATTCCTACTCTGCCTTAACCAAGCATCACTTCCTTTAGGTTGCTCTCTGCAATGCTCTTCTCTAGATTTTGTTGCAGAGCTCCAGTTATGAGCTGAATGTTTGTGTTCCTCTAAAACTCATACATTGAAATGCAATCCCCAGGGTGATGGTGTTTGGAGGTGGGTCATTGGGAGGAAGATAGGTCATGAGGGTAGAGACACCATGAATGGGCCTGGTGCCCTTACAAGGTAGCGAAGGGACTAGAACTTTCTCCACCGTGGGAGGAGGCAACAAGGAGGTGCTGTCTGCAGTGTGGAAGCGGGCCCTCATCAGAACCCAACCATGCTAGCACTTTGATCTCAGGCTTCCAGCCTCTAGACTGTGAGAAATAAGTATTTGTTTTTTAAGCCACCTAGTTTGTGGTTCTTCGTTATAGCAGCCTAAAATAGCATCACAATGACATTCCAGAAGTATTTGTTTTCCTTGTTATTTTCTCACATGAGTTCTTTGGATCTTCATGCTGGTGTGGTGTCTGGTTCACAGGAGGTGTTTGGTAAATATTGATCTGAGCTGAACTGCCCCACACCTATTGATTTTTCCTTTTTGGCCACACTGTGTGCCATGTGGGAGCTTAGTTTCCTGACCGGGGACTGAAACTGTGTCCCCTACAGTGGAAGCATGGAGTCTTTTTTTTTTTTTTGTCTTTATGTTTAAAAGTTTTATTCCATATACAAAATTTAAGATTTTTCTTCTTTTATAGTAGGTCTTGCAACTGTTGATCTGAAACAGAAGAGTAATCCAATATTTCATAATTTTCAAGCTGTCCTCTCCACTGATGTGTTGCATTTCATTTCAATAGCCAATTTTTATTAAATTTTTAAGTGAAACACTTTTAATGATAAAAGGTACAATTCAGAGATAGATGTCATAATCCATTAGACACCAAACAAAGGAACAAAGATACATAAAGGAAAAATAAAAAATATAAGGGAAAAGAAAAAATATATAATCACTGTGAGACATATAAACATTTATCTGAGAATATTTTATCAAGTGCAGAAAATAGGAGCATCTTGAATGATGTCATTACTAATTTAAATATAGTAGATTTCTACTTATATTAATTTGTATTAATCTTATATCCTACACAAATATATTTACAATTTTATGTCTCATACATTGTTATTAGATATTAGAACATTTAGAAAAACTGGCAAACAGATAAACATTACTAAATTTTTTAAAGTAGGATTTTTTTGTGTGATTCAGTTACATATATACACACTTATTGTTTTTGAAGTTATTTTCCATTATAGGTTGTTACAAGATATTGACTATAGTTCCCTGAGCCACACAGTAAACCTTTATCACTTGTGTGTATATCTATTTTTTTAATTAGAAATCTAGCATTCATATTAAGTCAAACAAGTGGAATCAAAATGTCATAAATTTTTAGTTAAGCAAAAATTCATAAGTTTTCTAAAATATGCATTATACATATTATTTATATATAGGTATACGAGGGTTTTTCTACTACGATTGATAAAGGCTTGAGAAAGACTATAAAAAAGGGAGAGATGGAGAAATTGAAAAAACAAACTAAATGAAATGGGAGCACTGAATAGGAAATAGAAGAAGTAAAGCAAATGAGATAAAAGTAAAAGATGCTCGTATAGTCCAGTTGTTTTTGAACATGGTTGCTCATTAGAAACTTATCTGGAACTCTGGCAAAAATATCTGGAGCTCTGGCAGAAAAAGCTCTGGACATTTGTATTTTTCAAAAAAGTTCCAAGAGAATTCTATATGCATCTGGATTTAAAAAGTGCTTACAGGTTTTTCTATTATTTGGTGACTTCCCTGGTGGCTCAGACAGTAAAAGCGTCTGCCTACAATACAGGAGACCCAGGTATGATCCCTGCGTCAGGAAGATTCCCTGGAGAAGGAAACGGCAACCCCCTCCAGTACTCTTGCCTGGAAAATCCCATAGACAGAGAGCCTGGTAGGCTACAGTCCAGGGGGTCACAAAGAGTTAGACAGGACTGAGTGACTTCACTTTCATTTTGGGGATATAGAATTCTATTATTTTTCTGTTGACCAATCATGATACCGTGGTATTTAGTAATAACTATATAATCATAATAGTGAAAGATGTTTATCAGTTTTCACAATTGATAGCCAGACCAAAAAAACAGATAATTATAATTGCAAGTCATAATAGGAACATGATTAACCTAACAATATGAAATAATTACATACAATTTGCTGGGGGAGTCAAGCAGCGTGATGTGGTAAATGGAAGTGCATATATGCACATGTTTTCGTCTGTTCAGCCAGTCTGTCTTTTGGCTGGTGCATTTAATCCACTTACGTTCAAGGTAATTATCGATATGTATGATCTTATTACCATTTTCTTAATTGTTTTAGGTTTATTTTCTGTAGGTAGCTCTTTTCCTTCTCTTGTTTCTTGCCTAGAGAATTTCCTTTAGCATTTGTTGTAAAGCTGGTTTGGTGGTGCTGAATTCTCTTAACTTTTGTTTGTCTGGAAATCTTTTGATTTCGCCATCGAACCTGAAGGAAAGTCTTGCTGGATTGAGTATTCTTGGTTGTAGATTCTTCCCTTTCAAATATGTCAAGCCATTCCCTTCCGGCTTGTAGAGTTGGTTGAGAATTCATCTGATAGGCTGATGGGAGTCCCCTTGTATGTTATCGTTTTTCCCTGTTGCTTTTAGTATTTTGTCTTTAACTTCTGTCAGTTGATTCCTATATGTCTTGGCGTGTTCCTTCTTGGGTTTTTCCTGCCTGGGACTCTGTGGAAGCAGGGAGTTTTAACTACTGGAAAGTGAAAGTCGTGTCTGACTCTTTGCAACCCACGGACTGTAGCCCGCCAGGCTCTTCTGTCATGGAATTCTCCAGGCAAGAATACTGGAGTGAGCAGCCATTCCCTTCTCCAGGGGAATCTTCCTGACTCAGGGATCAAAACTGGGTCTCCTGCATTGCAGGCAGATTCTGTACTGTCTGAGCCACCAGGGAAGCCCTGGACTGCCAGGGAAGTCTGTCTATTGATTTCTTATCCCCTAGACCGCCTACTTTCATTTTTGTTTTGAAGCAACTAGACTTGGAAAGAATGGAACATTGTGACTTCTTTAATGAGGAAGGAAAAGTCTAAGGGAGACTGGAGAAGAACTCATTGGACAAATTAGGGCCTGTAGCATGATAAGTGTGATAAGGAACTTTGATTTGAAAATTTGGGTTTCAGCTAATCATAGCCTAGTGGGAATACTGATCTACCTGGAAGCCAATGATGGGAAATGTCTCGTTTATAAAAACAGGTCAGGACTTGAGATGTATATTTGGCATCATCTGTTTTGGGGTGATAACGGAATCCACCGGAGTTAACCAGAGAGAAGAGCAAAGTTCCAAATAGAGGGCTCTGCAGTCAATTCTTTGCAGTGTGATGGGACTGAAGCCTAGTGAACCATCAGTTGATCAGATAAACAAGTGTTCCAATATGTTCTGATTGTACATTTTATTGTTACCAGTGCAGAAATGGCAGGTGAGCGATAATGTGAACCTTCTGAATAAAACCTTCTGTCTCACTTGTAGGAGTAACTGATGGTGGACTATCTGCTCCTGGGATAGGGTTTCTGTGACCCTCTCAAATTCCATCACCTAGGTAGTAGCCAGTCAAACATTCATGGAGGTTCCTACAATAATAGTATGTTATGTTTAAAGCCCATGCCATGTGGAAATTGGTTTTGATTTTTAATGGCCTCAGACATCCAGTAGGGGCGTTGGAGACTAAGAGAAGACTGAAAACAATCTAAGACTAGCAATAGGTTCTCCCAGCAATCAGACCATAGCAATTTACTGAGAAATAAACCCCCAAACTTTATTAACATGAATGTTCAGGGGAAACCCCTATGAACTCTCTTGGTTACAGACTAAAGATCTGTATTGCCAACTATTCTTGTGACAGGAATAGAAAGTTCTAAAAAGTTCAAATGAAGAAAAATCAGTTAACTTTGCTCTTGATTTCCTCAGAGTGCGGCAAAATGGTCCTCTGAATCTACACTGGACTGAAACGCTAGTTAAAGTTGCGTTGATTGTGCTTAGTTAGATGCACCGTTCAGGAAAGTCTATAATCCAATTCTGCTTTATGAAGTGAAAGTCATTCAGTCATGGTTGACTGTTTGTGACTGCATGAACTATACAGCCAATGGAATTCTCCAGGCCAGAATACTGGAGTGGGTATCCTTTCCCTTCTCCAGGGGATCTCCCCAACCCAGGGATTGAACCCAGGTCTCCTGCATTGCAGGTGAATTCTTTACCAGCTGAGCCACAAGGGAAGCCCAAGAATACCGGAGTGGGTAGCCTATCCCTTTCTCCAGCGGATCTTCCCAAACCAGGAATCAAACCGGGGTCTCCTGAATTGCAGGCAGATTCTTTACCAAACAAGCTATGAGGGAAGCCCTCCAATCTTGTTTTATTGGCCATGAAATGATTTTCTTTTCATACATTATTGAAAGCCCCAAGTTTAATACAGTCGAAGGCATGTAAATGCTAGAAACGAGTAGAGCTGCTTTTCATGACCTGATAGAGAAACTTAAGAGCAAAGCGTGTGGAGCAGGGAGAGGCTGTTACATCAGGGATGAAAGTGGGGGATGGGCCAGCCTCTCGGTCACACCGCTCCTTCCTGCATTAGGAGGAGTAATTGTTTTGGTTCATGCCATTTTCAGTTTTATACTGAGATTGAAGAGATAATGTGAGCTAGAAACTTGGAGTTTAAGCTATTTCACTTCAGTTTAAGTAGAACAAATCAGATACAGACTTCAAGACCAAAAGCAGAGACAGGAGGGATGTTTCATAACATCAACTCATTAGGAAAACATAACTGTAAATGCTTACGTGTCTAGTAACAAAACACATGAAGCATAAATCTCTTTTAGTGATTTATTAAACCACTAGACAAAAATCAGTAAAGACAAATGATCTGAATACTGTCAGCCACCTTAACTTAGTTGATGTTGTTAAATCGACATCTTACAGTTGCAGGATGCTCGTTATTTTCAAATGTTCATGGAGTGTTTACAAAGATAGATCATATGAGGCCATAAAACAAGACAATAAAAAGGATTCAAATCACACAATGTTCTGACTACCATGTATTTATAATAGAAATCAATAGAATATTTAGGAAAACAAGATATTTGAAGTAAACCACATGCTTCTAAACTACCTATCACTGAAGAGTGAAGTTAGAATAATACTTTTAACTGAAATAAAAATGCAGCTTTCAAATTTTATGGGATGCAGCTAAAGCAGAACGTAGAGGGAGATTTACACGTTTGCATGTAGCGCTGGAGTGGCGAGCGGTGGCTGCGCGGCGCTGGAGCGGCCGAGAGGAGATACCCTATGTGCAAGATAAGAGAAACCCCGGTAAGACGGTTGGCGCTGAGAGAGGGCAGACAGAAGGAAAACCACAGTCACAGAAAACTAACCAATCGAATCACATGGGCCACAGCCTTGTCTGCTAAGTCACTTCAGTCGTGTCCAACTCTGCAACCCCATAGATGGCAGCCCACCAGGCTCCCCAGTCCCTGGGATTCTCCAGGCAAGAACACTGGAGTGGGTTGCCATTTCCTTCTCCAACAGCCTTGTCTAACTCAATGAAACTGAGCCATGCCATGTAGGGCCACCCAAGACGGATGGGTCATGGTGGAGAGGTCTGACAAAATGTGGTCCACTGGAGAAGAGAATGGAAAACCACTTCAGTATTCTTGCCTTGAGAATCCCATGAACAGTATGAAAAGGTAAAATGATAGGACACTGAAAGATGAACTCCCCAGGTCAGTAGGTGCCCAATATGCTACTAGAGATCAGTGGAGAAATAACTCCAAAAAGAATGAAGGGATGGAGCCAAAGCAAAAACAACACCCAGTTATGGATGTGACTGGTGATGGAAGCAAGGTCCAATGCTGTAAAGAGTAATAATTGCATAGGAACCTGGAATGTTAGGTCCATGATGAATCAAGGCATATTGGAAGTGGTCAAACAGGAGATGGCAAGAGTGAACGTCAACCTTTTAGGAGTCAGTTCGAACTAAAATGGACTGGAATGGGTGAATTTAACTCAGATGACCATTATATATACTACTGTGGGCAAGAATCCCTTAGAAGAAATGGAGCAGCCATCATAGTTAACAAAAGGGTCTGAAATGCAGTACTTGGATGCAATCTCAAAAATGACAGAATGATCTCTGTTTCCAAGGCAAACCGTTAAGTATGACAGGAATCCAAGTCTATGCCCCAAGTAGTAACCCTGAAGAAGCTGCAGTTGAATGGTTCTATGAAGACCTACAAGACCTTTAGAACTAACACCCCAAAAAGATGTCCTTTTCATTCTAGGGGACTGGAGTGCAAAAGTAGGAAGTCAGGCAACACCTGGCTGCTGCTAAGTCGCCTCAGTCATATCCGACTCTGTGTGACCCCATGGACTGCAGCCCACGAGGCTCCTCTGTCCCTGGGATTTTCCAGGCAAGAATACTGGAGTGGGTTGCCATTTCCTTCTCCAATGCATGCATGCATGCGAAGTTGCTTCAGTAGTGTCCAACCCTGTGCAACCCCATAGACAGCAGCCCACCAGGCTCTGTACACAGGATTCTCTAGGCAAGAATACTGGAGTGGGTTGCCATTTCCTTCTCCAGAAACACCTGGAGTAACAGGCAAATTTGGCCTTGGAGTACAGAATGAACCAGGGCAAGGGCTAATAGAGTTTTGCCAAGAGAATGCATTGGTCATAGCAAACACCCTCTTCCAACAACACAAGAGAAGACTCTATACATGGATATCCTAGATGGCCAACACTAAAATCAGATTGATTATCTTCTTTGCAGACAAAGATGGAGAAGCTCTCTACAGTCAGCAAAAATAAGACCGGGAGCTAACTGTGGCTCAGATCATGAACTCCTTATTGCCAAATTCAGACTTAAATTGAAGAAAGTAGGGAAAACCACTAGATCATTCAGGTATGACCTAAATCAAATCCCTTACGATTATACAGTGCAAGTGAGAAATAGATTTAAGGGACTAGATCTGATAGACAGAGTGCCTGATGAACTATGGATGGAGGTACATGACATTGTATAGGAGACAGGGATCAAGACCATCCCCAAGAAAAAGAAATGCAAAAAAGCAAAATAGCTGTCTTAGGAGGCCTTACAAATAGCTGTGAAAAGAAGAGAAGTGAAAAGCAAAGGAGAAAAGGAAAGATATACCCATTTGAAAGCAGAGTTCCAAAGAATTGCAAGGAGAGATAAGAAAGCCTTCCTCAGTGATCAGTGCAAAGAAATAGAGGAAAACAACAGAATGGGAAAGACTAGAGATCTCTTCAAGAATTTAGAGATACCAAGGGAACATTTCATGCAAAGATGGGCTCATAAAAGATAGAATTGGTATGGACCTAACAGAAGCAGAAGATATTAACAAGAAGTGGCAAGAATACACAGAAGAACTATACAAAAAAGATCTTCATGACCCAGATAATCATGATGGTGTGATCACTAACCTAGAGCCAGACATCCTGTGATGTGAAGTCAAGTGGGCCTTAGGAAGCATCACTACGAACAAAGCTAGTGGAGGTGATGGAATTCCAGTTGAGCTATTTCAAATCCTAAAAGATGATGCTGTGAAAGTGCTACACTCACTATGCCAACAAGTTTGGAAAACTCAGCAGTGGCCACAGGACTGGAAAAGGTCAGTTTTCATTCCAATCCCAAAGAAAGGCAATGCCAAAGAATGCTCAAACTACAGCACATTTGCACTCATCTCACATGCTAGTAAAATAATGCTCAAAATTCTCCAAGCCAGACTTCAGCAATATGTGAACCGTGAACTTCCTGATGTTCAAAGCTGGTTTTAGAAAAGGCAGAGGAACCAGAGATCAAATTGCCAACATCCGCTGGATCATGGAAAAAGGAAGACAGTTCCAGAAAAACATCTATTTCTGCTTTATTGACTATGCCAAAGCCTTTGACTGTGTGGATCACAATAAACTGTGGAAAATTCTGGAAGAGATGGGAATACCAGACCACCTGACCTGCCTCTTGAGAAATCTGTATGCAGGTCAGGAAGCAGCAGTTAGAACAGGACATGGAACAACAGACTGGTTCCAAATAGGAAAAGGAGTACGTCAAGGCTGTCTATTGTCACCCTGCTTATTAACTTATATGCAGAGTACATTATGAAAAACGCTGGCCTGGAAGAAACACAAGCTGGAATCAAGATTGCTGGAAGAAATATCAAAACCTCAGATATGCAGATGACACCACCCTTATGACAGAAAGTGAAGAAGAACTAAAGAGCCTCTTGATGAAAGTCAAACAGGAGAGTGAAAAAGTTGGCTTAAAGTTCAACATTCAGAAAACCAAGATACTGTCATCCGGTTCCATCACTTCATGGGAAATAGATGGGGAAACAATGGAAGCAGTGAGAGAATTTTTTTGCAGGGCGGGGGCGGGACGCTCCAAAATCACTGCAGATGGTGATTGCAGCCATGAAATTAAAAGATGCTTATTCCTTGGAAGGAAAATTATGATCAACCTAGACAGTATATTAAAAAGCAGAGAGACATTACTTTACCAACAAAGGTCTGTGTAGTCAAGGCTGTGGTTTTTCCAGTTGTCATGTATGGATGTGAGAGTTGGACTAGAAAGAAAGCTGAGCACTGAAGAATTGATGCTTTTGAACTGTGGTGTTGGAGAAGACTCTTGAGAGTCCCTTGGACTGCAAGGAGATCCAACCAGTCAATCCTAAAGGAGATCAGTCCTGAGTGTTCATTGGAAGGACTGATGTTGAAGCTGAAACTCCAATACTTAGGCCACCTGATGTGAAGAGCTGACTCATTTGAAAAGACCATGATGCTGAGAAAGGTTGAAAGTGGGAGGAGATGGGGGTGATAGAGGATGAGTTGGTTGGATGGCATCACCAACTCAATGGACATGAGTTTGGGTAAACTCTGGGAGTTGGTGATGGACAGGGAGGCCTGGTGTGCTGTGGTCCATGGGGTGACAAAGAGCTGGACACGACTGAGCGACTGATGATTACACTAAACTGATGATTACACTAGAAAAAAGTCTAAAGAGTAATAGGTGTAGTCCTAACCCCATTATTTTAGTAGATAATATCAAGTACTTGATTGGGTATAGAGAACTAAGCAGAAGAGACATGGCTCTTTACTTCCTGGTGGCCACAGTCTAATGAGACAAGATAAATAAATGCAGATAACGGTTAAAATTATGATAAATGCTTCGAAGGGTCCCTGGACAGCAGCCCAGGGTCAGAGACCAAGGGCGCTACTCCACCTGGGGATGCACTACGACATTCCCATGAGGCGAGGCCAGTTTGGTCCCAGATGGGGAAGGGGGTGCAGGCAGTCACCCATGTGGGACGGCAGTGGTGGGGAGCACGCATGAGACAGGGGCAAGGGCACTGTCCAGGGACCAGAAAGACAAGAGGATGAGGTGGTTGGATGGCATCACTGACTCTACGGACATGAGTTTGAACAAGCTCCAGGAGTTGGTGATGGACAGGGAAGCCTGGTGTGCTGCAGTCCATGGTGTCACAAAGAGTTGGACATGACTGAGCAACTGAACTGAAGAAGGGAAAGAATGGACACTTGGAGGGAGAGGTGACTTAAATTAGACTGAAATAAGGCCTTTGAGAAAGCAGCATTTCAGTTCAGCAGGACGTGAGTGAAAAGCAAGAGACAGTCAAACCTTGAATGAGGGTTGTGTCCCTGGTGGAAGGAGCTGAGTGTGGAACAGGTGGCTCTCTATATGGGTTACGGTCACAGAGGAGACTCCATCAATCATCTCAACAGAGTTTTGGATTGTAAGAGTGGATAAAAATTATGTTGCTCAGTTGTGTCTGATTCTTTGCAATCCTATGGACTGTAGCCCTCCAGGGCTCCTCTGTCCATGGGATTTTCCAGGTAAGAATACTGGAGTGGGTTGCCATTGTATCTAAGGGATCTTCCTGACCCAGGGATTGAACCTACCATCTCCTGCATTGGCAAACATATTCTTTATATCACTGAGTCACCTGGGAAACCCATGAATTATATGAAGTGTTAATCTATTTTCTACTCATTTCCCCATCTTTTGCTTTGGGTACTCAAGAGGATGGCTTCTCTTCTCTAGCTTTTGAGAACTGATGCTTTTGGACTGTGGTGTTGGAGAAGACTCTTGAGAGTCCCTTGGACTGCAAGGAGATCCAACCAGTCCATTCTGAAGGAGATCAGCACAAGCACAGGCAAAAACTCAAAGATGCATCACGTAAAGGCCAGGCAAAAATGTCTGGTGAGTGTATGTAGATTGAAGCTTTCTGCCCTCAAAGACTAGTTAGGACTAGCGTTGGAGGAAAGTAATCAGAAGGTAAAAAAATCAACTTGGACAGGAGAGAGAGGAGTAGAGACCAAAGTTCTCTGGTTGAGAAAGCTTTTGTCTTGTCTTATAACAAGGCAAGACCCTATGGGCCCTTCCTATCCTTTGGTTTAGCTCTTGACGTGAGTTCGATCCCTGGGTGGAAGATTCCCTGGAGAAGGAAATGGCAACCCACTCCAGTATTCTTGCCTGGAGAATCCTATGGACAGAGGAGCCTGGTGGGCTATAGTCCATGGGGTTGCAAAGGGTTGCACATGATTGAAGTGATTGAGCGCACACACACATTTAAATATTTTCTCCAGATTTTTGGTAAGTTGAGTTTTGCTTAGATGGGACTTTCTTGAACATCCAAGTTATTTCAAATAGATGTTATGGAATATGTCAATCACTTCTAGTCTGAAGTGCTGGTTTGGCAGGCAATCCAAAATTTCTTGCTTTTTGGTGTTTGCTAGAGATTAAGGCTTTTAGGGGTTAAAATTATAACATTGTTATAAGTTGTTGTTATTAGTTGTGTCTGACTCTTTGTGACCCCTTGGACTGTAGCCTCCTCTGTCCATAGGATTTCCCAGGCAAGAATACTGGAGTGGATTGCCATTTCCTTCTCCAGGGGATCTTCCTGACCTAGGGATTGAACTCAAGACTCCTGCATTGCAGGCAGATTCTTTGCCACTGACTCACCTGGGAAATGACTAAAATTATAATTGTAATTACTAAAATAAGGGAAACATTTCAGTATGCCAGGAAGGTAAGATGTATGTTTTTAGTAAAATATGTGAAAAATGAAACTACATAATTTTGTCAAAGAAAAAAAAGGGTAATTTGTTTCCTAGAGGTGGTTGATTGAAAGATAAGGGATAAACTAAATATGGATAGAGAAAATTATAAAAGGTTTGTTTAAAAAAAGGGAGCCCTGAAAAAGGAGTTTTACCCATGGTCAGGCTGGAATTAGATTAAATTTAATCAGGTACATGGATTTTTAAAAATCAAAAGTGGACTGGTATAGGATTAGATTTGTTTTTTTTTCTGTTGAAAGAACAAAGTTTTCTTGGAATGCAGCTTTTTATAACAGATGTGTGAACTTCCTTACTTTTAAGTAATTTGTATTTGCTTTTGAAATCTTTTGTTACTTTGGTGAAGTGAATAAATTTTCATAATGAACCTATGATCCTATTTGACCAAGTATTTTGCAACTTTGATTTTTTGACAAACGTTTTTATTTTGACAAATATGCTATCAGATCCTAATTACAGTTGTTTAGACTTCCAGCTAGCTTTGAAATGCTTGAGGGCCCCTAAGGCATCTCAGGGAGAAATAATAAGCAAGGATTGTTTGGTATGTTAAATTACATGGGAAGCATTGTCAAGTGAGTGATAAGCCTTCTCAGATTATACCTCTGGGTAAATGTTTTAAATATAGACATACTTGAAATTAAAGTTTCTGAAATTTGGGTATGTCCTGGTATGTTGTTGGTCAAAATTCTAGCTGTTATCTTGAAATGAATATCACAGCAACTTGGTTGAGCTTCCTTGTCAAACACATCGTAATCAGATTTTTAAGCTTGCCTTCAAGTCTTTCGTTGTTCATAGACAGGTAAGCTGATGCTCTGCAGAAGTGTTTCATCTTCAGGAAGACTCATAGAAAGGACTTTGACAAGCACAGGTTTCTGTTACCCAGTTCAGCAGTTTGATCTATAAGACATTTAAATATTAATTGGCTATGGCAGATCTTAGCTGTGGCGCTCAGGATCTTCAGTTCTGGCAGGCAAACTCTTAGCTGTGGTGTGAGGGACCTAGCTCCCCGACCAGAGATCAAACCCAGGCCTTCTGCATTGGGGGCACAGAGACTTAGACCCTGGACCACCAGGGGAGTCCCTGAAAGCCAGGAAGTTTAAAAAAGTCTAGTGACGAATGATTTCATAAAGCTTACCGAAAAGGATTAGTCACCAGGGATTGGGTAACTGAAGAGTGTGGCTATAATTTTTGGTCTTGTCTGAAATGTTAGTGGCTTTTAAATGTTTGTTCACGTTTGGCTGCACTGGGTCTTCGTTGCTGCACAGAGGCTTCCCCTAGCTGCGGTGCTTGGGCTTCTCACTGTGGTGGCTTCTCTTGTTGTGGAGCACAGCCTCTAGTGTGCAGGCTTCAGCAGGTGTGGTGCGCGGGCTTAGTTGCTGTGCAGCATGTGGGGTCCTCCTGGACCAGGAATTGAACCCATGTCCCCTGAATTTCAAGCAGATTCTTAACCACTAGACCACAAGGAAGTCCTGAAATAGTACAGGCTTTTAATCTGTGTTTTCCAAATGTAGAAAGACTTTCCCTATTAAAGTCATTATTATTTGTAGCACCTTGGTAAATCATGCCTTTGTAAGCAGAATTAAACATGTGTCTTCTATCTGATCCCTCCAGAAATTGGAAACTCTGGTTCCAGGCAGTCTGATCAGGTGAATAAATATGGCTGCCTCCTAACAGGTGCAAGAATCTCAGTGTTTTAGGATCTTGGAAAGAGGAATTCATCCAGATCTGTAAGGTGAAATCTGTAACAAGTCTTTGGCGTAGCATTCCTGGTCTTGATGGGCCTTTAAGAGTTCAGTCTGAGACTTATGAAAAGTTCCTCCACAGCCAATTTCCAAGAGCCTATGTGGTCAATTAACCAGACTTATTTTGCATAGAAATTAGTCTTAACTTTGGCCATATTGGTAAAAATGAGGGTAATTTCAGAGAAAAGGACTGCTTCAATGGACATTAAATACTAGTGTTAGTTGTAATGTGGAATCTGAATCTATATCAATGAACTTTCACACTCTGTTACATTAAAATCTGTTATTGTGCACTTTGAATAGATCTTTTACTTATGAATGATTTTATTTCACATATTTGTCTTTTGGAAAATATTGGTTTCATGAATTATGCAGATTTTCTAAATGTTGGTACATTTCACTTTACAGTATTAAAAAGTCATGTTTGATATTACAACAAATTTCATTTGATAGCTTCTGATAGTTTAAGACTTTTCTAACACAAAATTGAAGAAATACATTTTCCAAAATTCTAATTTGCTTGAAAGCTCAAATTTTGTCTTTGGCTACAAATTCTTTGAAAGGATAGTTTTTGTTGAAAAGACAGTTTTACTTGTCCAGTTTCAAAAAACTTGTCTTCCAGTTACCCAATTCTGAGTTAACTATAGCTTGTCAATCAGTCTTTCAAGTAAAGATGATTCCATGAAAAGTGGCTAGTTCAGCTTGCAACTCAATAACCACACAAATGCTTTGCCTGGA
Source organism: Ovis canadensis (assembly GCF_042477335.2). Lineage (NCBI taxonomy): Eukaryota > Metazoa > Chordata > Mammalia > Artiodactyla > Bovidae > Ovis > Ovis canadensis. The sequence continues at coordinate 92,307,185 of NC_091245.1, read as the reverse complement.
GACAATCTTCTCATTTCAGGAGGCTGTAGAAGTGCTTTTTGAATATTGCCCATTTTGACAAATGGAATTTTAAGAAGTACATATGAGTCAAGATTTATTCATTCTTACTCTTTCAAAAAGGATATTTTTTAAAGAAGTGACTCATAATAGTTTGTTTCACATATACAAAGTGATTGTTATATATATTTCCAGATTATTTTCCAATATGGGTTATTACAAGGTATTAGCTATATTTTCCTGGGTTACATGGTAAATCCTTGTTTATCTATTTTCTATGTTGTAGTAGTAGTAGTAACGTAGTAGGTACCTGTTAATGCCATATTTCTAATTTGTCCTCTTTCCCTCCTCTCTTCCCCACTTTGGTAACTATGAGTTTGTTTTGTATATAGATTCATCTGCATTATTTAGAGTTCACATAATGTCCTATTTGTCTATGACTTGCTGCACTTAGTATGATATTCTCTGGGTCCATCCATGTTGCTCCAAATGGCAACATTTCATTTTTTCTGGCTGAGTAATATTCCATGGTGTATATAACACATCTTAAACCAGTTGTTGATGGGCACTTGGGTTGTTTCCACGTCTTGCTATTGTAAATATGCTGCCAGAAGCAGTGGGGTGCAAGTGTCTTTTTGAATTAGCTTCTTTTCTGTATATGTGCCCAGGTGTGGGATTGCTGGATCATGTGGTTATTAGTTTAAGAAAACTCTGGACTGTTTTCTGTGGTGGCTTCATCGTTTACATTCCCACCCACGAGTAGGAAGGTTCTCTCTTCTCCACATCCTCTCCAGGATTTGTTACTTGTAGACTTTCCGATGATAGTCATTCTGATGATAGTGTAAGGTGATGTCTCATAGTTTTGATTTACATTTCTCTAATAATTAGTGACGCTGAGCATCTCTTCATCTGCCTCTTGGCCATATGTCTTCTTTGGGAAAGTGTCTGTTTAGGTCTTCTGCTCATTCTGTTTTGTCGTTGTTAAGTTGTATGAATTCTAAGTTTGATTACGTTCCATTTTTTTTAAAGTGGGCCAATTTTATTTATTTATGACTGTGCTGTGTGGCTTGTGGAATTTTAGTTGCCTGACCAGAGACTGAAACTGGGTTGGCCCTCAGCAGTGAGAGCATAGAGTCCTAACTGCTGGACGTCAGTCCCCTCCAAATGTTTTCTTGCTTTTATTTCTTTTGGCTTGGGAGATTGATCTAAGGAAATATTGCTGCAATTTATATCTGAGACTATTTGCCTATGTAATTTTCTAGGAGTTTATTGGTGTCAAGTCTTATATTTAGCTCTTTAAACCATTGAGTTATTTTGTTTTTTTATTTTTTAATTGAAGGATAATTGCTTTACAGAATTTTGTTGATTTCTGCCAAACATCAACATGAATCAGCCACAGGTATATATGGCCCCCTCCCTTTTATGCCTCCTTTCCACCTCCCTCCCCATTGAGTTTAGTTTTGTATATGATGTGAGGAGTGTTTTAATTTACATGTAGTTATCTAGCTTTCCAACAGCACTCAGATTGCCTTCTTTACTGTATATTTTTACCTTCTTTGTCAAAGATTGACCGTAAGTCTGTGGGTTTATTTCTAGACTCTCTATTCTGATGAGATCAGGTGCATTCAGGCTATGACAATAGACGAGGCACTCTATTCTGTTCCAATGATCTATATCTGTCTGTGACAATACCATGCTGTTTTGATTACTGTAGCTTTGTATTATTGTCTGAAGTCTGGGATGGTTATGCCTCCAGCTTTGTTCTTTTTCCCTGGTGGTTCAGCAGTAAAAGAATCTGCCTGCCAGTGCAGAAGGTGAGAGACACACTTTCAATCCCTTGGGTAAAGAAGATCCCGTGGAGTAGAAAATGACAACTCATTCCAGCATTCATGGGAAATTGTAAATATGCTGCCAGAAAACAATTTCTTGGGAAATTCCATGGGCAGAGGATCCTGGGGGGCTACAGTCCACGGGGTTGCAAAGAGTCAGGCAAGACTGAGTACATACACGTTGCTTTAGTAGTTTTGGGTCCTGTGACTCCATACAGATTTTAGGATTATTTGTTCTAGTTCTGTGAAATTTGTCACGGGCATTTTTACAAGGATCACAATAAATCTACAGATTGCTTTAGGCAGTATGGTCATTTTAACAATACTAATTCTTCCAATCCAAGAGCACAGAATATCTTTCTATGTCTTTCAATCCTCAATTTCCCTTATCAATATTTAATAGTTTATAGCATATAGGTCTTCCATCTCTTTGGTTAAGTTTATTCCTAAGTAGTTTATTTAAAAAGAATATCTTAAGTGAACCTAGCTTTGTTTCTTCTGTGAGGGTATGATGATAAAGACAATGCTTCTATTGTAGTTTGGTGCCATTGCCTTGATTTGTGCCAAAGCAGCAGCTATTTCAATCATTGTTTACGTGTCAGTGAAAATGTAACACCATGAAAAAGACAATATCTCAGCAATTTTTTGAAAATAACTCATGTTGCAGACCTCCCAAAAGTGTCTCAGCAACTTTCCGGTGTGTGACAATCACACCTCAAAGCCACTGATATCTGGTGACTGATATCACCTTGGAAACACAGCAGAGCTGATCGGAACCGTTTATCTGAGTAGCGCCAGTGATGGACAGGCTGCCATCAGAATGGAAACAAATTCTGGCTATGTGGAAAAGTGACTTACTGAACAGACGCTGGGTAGCTCATGGGACAAACAAGAGGCCTTGAGAGCCAGGCTTGTAAATTGGGAAGAATCAAAAGGAGGCTCAATGTCCAAAACTTGGTTCAGCATCTCACCAGCAGACATCTGAGGAGAAGACACGGTGCCGCTGCAGCTGCTACTGACACGCACGTTGTGTCTTGTATCTGACACTCCAGCCCTGGTCCCGGTAGGGTGCTGCCATAGTATCTTCACCTTTGTCACCTGGGAAGATGTGGGCAGAGTCCCGGAGTGAGCCTCTGATTGGCTGAACTGGCTCACTTGCCTCAGTCCTAGCTCTTCAGTAAGTTGAAGAAGCCTTATGACCCGATATCTCTACAGCTTCTCTGGAAGACTGCAACTCTGCTTCCTAACAAGACTTGTAAGAGGAATTCTCCATAAGTAAAAGGGTTTGGATGCCACAAAGCAGCCAAAAAAATAACACTGAGCTCATTTCAACTGGAGTCAGAACGGGAGTAATCAGTCAAGTGTTGGCCATTGACGACATGGCACCAAAGACATTTTCTAGAAAGAGACCATTTAAAAATATTTGAGTATATTTGATTTACAATATTATATAAGCTTCAAGTTTACAACAGTGATTCAATTTTTAAAGATTAAACTCCATTTATAAATATTTGTTATATTCCCTGTGCTGTCCAGTATATTCTTACAGCTTATTTTATGCATGGTAGTTTGTACCTCTTAATTCCCTACTAGGTTGCCTCTTTTTCACTCCCCTCACTAGTAGCCGCTAGTTTGGTCTGTATCTGAGTATGTTTGTTTTCTCATATTCACTAACTTTACTTTTTGGATTCCACATATAAGTGATATACAGCACTTGTCTTTCTGACCTATTTCACTAAGCACAATATCCAAGTCAATCCATGTGGTTGCAAATAGCAAAATTTCATTTTTTTAATGGCTGAGTAGTATTACCTTGCATATATGCATATATACACACATACCTGTCCATTGATGTAACTGAGATGTTATAAAGTCCCCTACTATTGTGTTACTGTCAATTTCTTCCCTTTTGTCTTAATATTGTTTTATTAAACAAATAATATTTAGGGTACTTAGGTGCCCCTATGTTGGGGGCATATATATATATATATATATATATATATAGTTATTTTCTTGGACTGATCCCTTGATTATTATGTAGTGTCCTTGTCTCTTGTAACAGTAAAATATTTTGTCTGATATATGTATTGCTACTCCAGCTTTTGATTTGCTTGGAATATCTTTCCATCTCCTCACTTTGTCCCTATGTATCTTTAGATCTGAAGTGAGTTTCTTGTAGGCAGCTTGTACACAGGTCCTGCTTTTGTATCCACTCAGACACCATATATCTTGCAGCATTTAGTTCATTTAAAGTAACTATTGACTGTGTTTTCATTGCCATTTTGTTAATTGTTTTGGGGTCATTTGTGTGTTTTTTGTTCCCTTATTCTGTTATCTTCTGATTCGATGACTATCTTTAATGTTATGTTTGGATTCCTTTTTTTTTCCCCCAATATTCTTTCCCCTGAATTACTTGTATTAACATTTGAAAAACATTTGTTTGTGCCTATACTGGGTCCTCACTGCCGCACGTGGGCTCTCTCTAGCTGCAGTGCGCAGGCTGCTCGTTGTGGTGGCTTCTCTTGCTGTGGAGCACAGGCGTCAGGCACGTGAGGCCTCAGGAGCTGCAGCTCCTGGGCTCTAGAGCATATTCAGCAGTTGTGACTCATGGGCTTATTTGCCCCATGGAATGCGGGATCCTCTCAGACCAAGGATGGAAACCAGTGTCCCCTGCATTCCCAGGCAGATTCTCAACCACTTGACCACCAGGAAACCTGGGTTCCTTCCTCTTTTGTGTTTGTTGTAGATTTTAGGTTTGTGGTTACCATGAGTTACATATATATACATGTGTATATGATTTAAGTTGCCAAGCTGTTAATTTCAAACACATTAACACTGTGCTGTTGCTCTTTAAAAGGCTCTCTTCCTTTGTTTTTGGCTGTGCTGGGTCTTTGTTGCTGCTCAGTCTTTCTCAAGGTAAGGGCTTGCTCTAGTTGTGGTGGTTTCTCTGGCTGCAGGGCAGGGGCTTTATGGTATGCGGGCTTCAGTAGCTGTGGCTCCTGGGCTCCAGAGCACAGGCCCAATAGTTGTGGCACACAGGATTAGCTGCTCTGTGGCAGCTAGGCAGGAGATGGGATCCTCCTGGATCAGGGATCGAACTTGTGCCTCCTGCATTGGCAGGCGGATTTTTTTTTCCAGCACTACTGAGACACCAGGGAAGCCCCTATTCTGGTTTTTGACCCTTAACATCTAATTGTTTTTTGCATCTCTTAACTGTTTATTGTGGGTATAGATGATTTTACTCCTTTTACTACTTTGGTCTCTTGCCTTTACCTGTGAGCTTTTTCCTTTCGTGATTTCTATGTTTTGAGTTGTGGACTTTTTTATTGCTTAGAGAAACCCATCTGACTTTTCTTATAAAGCTGGTTTGGTGTGCTGAACTCTTACCTTCTGCTTGTCTGTAAAACTTTTGATCTCTCCATCAAATCTGGATGGGAGCTTTTCTGGGTAGAGTATGCTTGGTTGTAGTTTTCCCCTTTCATCATTTTAAGTATATTGTGCCACAGGAAGTGAGCATTGAGTGAGACAAGGAAAGGGGCTTGGAATATTCCTTGAGTCCTCCCAGGTACCAAAAGGCCAAGTGGAAGAAGATGAACCTACCAAGACAACTGAGAAGGAATAACAAGAAAGGAAGCAGAAGAGTGTTGTATCTCAGAAGCCAAGTGAGAAAGGTGCTTTCAGAAGGGTGGCTTGGTTACAGGCATCGAATCCTTCCTGGAGGCCCAGACAGCTGAGACCTGAGAGATGTCCATTGAAGAATTATAAGATCTGAAGTCTGCTCTTTTCCTCCCATCTGTTGCACTGGAATGTGAATTATTGTTCTCTCTCAAAGTCTGGGAGATGGGATGTCATTTATTAGTCACCAAATGTACTTATTTTAGAGGAAAAAAAAAAGAATTTGGGTACTATTTGGCCATCATTCTCTAGCACTAAGCAATCCCTTCTGCACCCAGTGCCCAGGCTGTCTTACTGACAGGAAGCCTGACAGGCAGCATATGGGAGCTACAGAAAGTTCTCTTCTTTAGCACATTTGCAAGGAGTTGTCGTCTATTTGATAGCACTTTATAGAGCATTGCACTGCTCGTGCCTACTAAGCTCTGTCAACGATTGGGTACTTCAGAGAAGACAATAGTACATGAGGTAGAACACAGATATGAATTTAAAAGCAAATAGAAAGCAAAATAAAATGGCACAAATGACTATAGTCCCGCTTCCTCTCTGTACTTGTTTCGGTTCTCTAGGGTGCAGTCCCTGGAAACACCCAAGCATCTTTGCATGGGTCCCTACTGCATCCACCCTGCCACTACCCTGGACCTGCCCAGCACCCACTAGGTTTCAGTGAGGGATCAGTCTTTCCTTGACGACTCCATCTCCCGAGTCTGCTTAGTAATCTTGTGTGTCCCTGTAACATCTTGACTTCCCTGTCTTCTCACTTATCTACTTGTCTGCCCATCTCCCCGACTAGATGGAGAGTAGGAATGTAGGACCTTGTTTCTCTTGTTTACTGATTCAGGTCTTTCTCACAACTGCATCCCCAGCAACCAGCGTGTGCTATGTGTTCTATGAATATTTATGGAATGAATAAGTGAATCAATGACAATAAGTCAAGAGCCTTTAAGTACTGACAAGATTCCGTGTAGAGGGATAACTGGAACTGTGTGGAGGAGCCAGAAGGACTTGTTGGAAGGTGAGGTTCTGTGCAGGCTTATGGAGGCAGACGGACCCAGATTAGCAGGGGCCAGAGATGCCAGATTAGAGAGTGCTGATACCTTTTGAGTGGGCTGGGGAAGGATTTGCATTGCTGGAGGGAGGTATCTATTTTGGGTTGTAACTAAGTCTTCTAAATATTCTAGGTGCCACTGGGAGAGCATGCTCCTTCCAAGCCCGCCATAGTGTGCTATGGTGAGTGGAGGCGTGGAACCAACCCCTCCCTTACTTTGCCTCCGTGTCTGCAGCCCTGCGTGGTGGTGGTGGCCGGAGTGGGGTGCAGGTGCCGAACAAGTAGGGCCCAGCTCCCTTGGCTGAAGGGCTCAGTGCTGCGAGGGATCCAGCCAACCCTTGGCCACGTGACAGGAGCACCATCTGCACTCTGGGGCGCCTTGATTTTGCAGCTGCCACAGCCTACTCAGGCAGATTTGACACAAGCTTAGCAAATAGCTTTTCCAGGAGGTTCGTAAATTTCCAATCTGCTGTGCTACGTTTTTCCCCTACAACTGCCACCAACCAAATGTTAGTTTGGATCCAAGACCTGAAGGGCAAGCAGTAAACGTATGGGCTCATCACAGACTTGGAAAGGAGATTGAGGCTCAGGTGGCCCTCTGAATGGACCATTCCTAAAACATGTGTAATTGTCAAATCTTTACTAGCATGTCTATCTTACGTAGACGTATTTCTCAGATTACATGTAAATTGAATTTATGTTCAATTTAATTTTAAGCACCAAGTTAATGCAATTTTAAATGTTATTTTAAGGAATTTTGTGCTGAGTATTCCATTTACCAAAGCAAATGACTCTCAATTTGTCTTTTGTACTAATTGTGTATAAGTGTAGATATATTTGTTCTTATATCTTCTGTATACTTATGTTAAGAATCATATCTTTTGAAAAATACAGAAAATGTTGGCTCCATACTAGCTTTAAGAGTTTCATACTTAACTTACAAGTCTGGAGAAAATGTTGAGTTGTATACACTGAGTTGGCACTAAGATGGTCTTCATTGCTATCCATGCAACTTCATCCTCACAAGACACATAATAAATGCAGAATTGTACAGCATCCTGGGATAAATACATTACAGCTAGGAGCCGCATTTCAAATACAGCTTTTTGATATCTTACTACCCGGGGAGACTAAAAGTATTTATGAACTGAAGAACTAGGGGACTTTGTTGCTATTCCTGAACACAATAGAAAAAGACAAGTTTATAAGATAGAAATTTTCTGGAGTGATTGAAGTGTCCCCAATTCCTGCCCTGCTTGACTGCAATAACCATTCCTCCCAACATGTCTGTACTAGTTAATAAGCAACTTCTGCTGGAATTAAAGTTTCAAGTGATGTTGAGTAACTTTGGAAGCCAGGGTAATATCTTAGAAAAAACGAAATATCCAAGTTCGTGATAAACCAGTTATTCGGTCTCTAGAGAATTAGAGGGAATCACAATCTAAAGTTGTGAGCCAAGAGAAAAGCAAGCGTATTTTAAGGTTCTTGGAAGAATTTATTCATGTGAATTTTTTCTTTAGGCCTCATCTCCACGCTAGTGCTTCTGGCGGTCCCATGGAAGTGCCTCTGATGGTAGAAGTTCCTGTAACTGTAGAAGGGCCCTGTGGTTCAGCAGCTAATGGCAGGGACCATGTTTAATCTAGTATGCTCAGCTGCCAGTGCAGGGCATGGCCCACGGTAGGCTTCTTGCTGAAGAAAGGAAAGAAGAAATGACCAAGTGAAGACTAGTGGAGACTTGATAGTGCAATGCAGTGCTCTATAAGGAGGGGGAGGCAATGGGCATACACAGTTCTATTCATTTAACATGAAGATTACATTGGTAGAGTATTTTTTCATACCCCTGGCAGAAAGGGGTCAAGTCACGTGACTTGGGGAGGATCATTAATTTCTCGGCCTGATTGGGAAAGATGTAGAGCTGACAGTAGAGGGATGAACCTGGGCCTGTCACTGGAGCCTTGGATCCAGCTGTTCTTAGGGTCCTAATGATTCAGGATGAGCTGGTCAGGTGGCCCTTTTTTAAAGCAGTGTCTTTTAAAAACAGTTTTAAATTTTATCTGTACTGTGAGGCATGTGGGATCTTAGTTCACTGACAAGGGATCAAGCCGATGCCCCTGCAGTGGAAGCATGGAGTCCTAAGCACTGGACTGTCAGGGGTTCCCAAACGGCTTTTAAAAACTTCATATTCTATGTTGGGGTATAGCCTTTAACAGTGTTGTGATAAGTTTCACGTGGACACAAAGGGACTCAGACATACATATACATGTATCCTTTCTCCCCCAACCCCCTGTCCCATCCCAGGCTGCCACATAACATTGAGCAGAGTTCCCTGTGCGATACAGTAGGACCTTGTCCAATCTTTTGCCTTAATTTTTCTCACTCTTTTCCTGCTCTTCCTCCCCTGCTGCATTTCTTTATTATTTTTCAGCTGCACTGGGTCTTTGCAGCTTTGCAGGACTTTCTCTAGTAGTGGCAAATGGGGTCTGCTCTTCATTGAGGTAACCTCTTGTGGAGTACGGCCTCTAGGCACGCAGGCTTCAGGAGCTGCAGTTCTTGGGCTCAGTAGTTGCTGCTTGCAGGCCCTAGAGCTCATGGGGCTCAGCAGTTGTGGCACACGGGCTTAATTGCTCCCTACATGTGTGGAATCTTCCTGGTCCAGGGATCAAATCCATGTCCCCTGCATTGGCAGGTGGATTCTTATCCACTGCGCCACCAGGTAAGCCCTAACAACCTTTTCATTTAGCTATTTAAACTGAGTTTCTGCCACTTGCAACCAATACGTTTTGGATAATTAAATTTGCACTTTCTGATTAAAAATGAACATACATGTGCTTTTATAAAAAAGAATAAAGGAACACACATACTCACAGGCCCACACTTAGATCAAGGGCTCCATTTCTGATTTGAGACAAAGTAAGCTCAGTGGTTATTCTCCCTGAAGTTCGTTACCCAGCTGTATAAAATCCAGTTTGGGGAGTGGGCAGGAATCAAATTACTGATGCTAAATGCCACTCTACTTTTGTAGCACCAATTTCAGCAAAATCCAAATCTAACGCAGCCAGGGAGAAATACCAGGATGCTATCAAACAACGTCTTCCATCGGATGGGAAAGCTTCCTGAGTCTGTGGCCTTAGTAGACTTTACCTTTGGAATCTTCCCACTCTAGACAGTGCTCATCTTTTTTTTCTTAGGAGTCTTGAGAAGCTGAAGTTTTAAACTTGATCAAGTCCAATTTATTTTATGACTAGTGCCTTTGTTTCCTAACAAACCTTTGCTTACCCTAAGGTGGAGAAAATTTCTCCTGTGGTTATCTTTAGACATTTGTTTAAAAGTGTTTAGATTTAGGTCTATGATCCATATCCATTTTTTTTGTGTGGTGTGACCTAAGAGTCAAGATTTACTTACCCCTCCATATGTATACCCATTAGTTTCAGCACCACCTGTTGAAAAGACTGTCCTTTCACCCATTGAATTACCTTGCCAACTTGGCTGAAATTCTATTTTTAGATCCTGTTATATTCCATTATTCTATATATTTAGCCTAGGGTCAATAGCACATATTGCCAATCACTGCCGGCCTTGAAATTAGATAACACATGTCCTCCACCTTTGTTTTTTCCCCCAAAACTCCTTTGGCTCTTACAGGCTCCTTGCATTTCTATATAGATTTTAGAATCAACCTGTCAATTTATACCAAAAAGTTTACTTAAATTTAAGTTGTGTTTTTAAATCTATACAGTTTAAGATGTGGCACCTCAACAGTATCAAGTCTTCTGGTTCATGGTACTTCTCTTGATTTATTTAGATCTTTAATTTCTCCAGTGTACAGATAAATTTCAATGTAAATTTTGTTAATTATATCCACTGGTATCTTATACTGTAGATACTGTTGTAAATGATATTTTAAGATTCCAATTTCCAGTTGTTCATTGCTATTTATAGAAATAGTTGATTTTCAAATATTTATCTTATCCTGTGACTCTGATAAACTCATTAGCTCTGGAAAATTTTTGGTAGATGCCTTAGGATTTTCCACGTACATGAATGTGTCATCTGTAAATAAAACTCTTTTCCCTTCTAAAGTCAATTTTCCTTTTATTGTATTGGTTTGGAATTCTAGTACAAGGTTGAATAGAAAAGAACGGATGCTTGTCTTGTTCCTGATATTTGAAAGAAAGCATTCAGTCTTTCACAACTGTGTATGACGTTAACTGTAGGTTTTTCATAGATGTAAGCTTTTTTTTTTTTAAATTATGGGTGGGTATTGAATTTTGCCAAATGCTTTCTTTGTATATATTGAGATGATCATATATGTTCTCTTAGTTCTCTTTATATGGCAAGTTACATTGTTTGATTTTTGAATATTAAACCTATCTTGCATTCCTGGGATAAGTTCCACTTGGTTATAGAAAAACCTTAAAAAAATTGAATTAGATTTGTTAATGTTTTGTTAAGAACTTTTACCCTTATGTTCATGAGGGACATTGGTCTATAGTCTTGCCTGTTTTGACATCAAGGTAATGTTCGACTTCATAAAATGAGATGGCAATTGATTTTTCTTCTTTTCCTGAAGAAGTTTGTGTAGGATTAACATTATTTCATCCTTAAATTATTTGAAAAGAATTCACCATTTGGAGAATTTCATTCGCCGGATTGAAAACTGGAGTTTTCATTTTGGTAAGGATTTTAATTAGGAGTTACTTTTGATATTTTTGTCATTTTTATCTGTTATCTCTTTAAAAGTTTCATTTCAACTGGTGGTCAAGTTGGCATGCAGCTGTTCATAATCCTATTTTTTAAATGTCTGTAGGATCTGTAGTGATCTCTTTCATCTTCCATGATATTGGTAATTCTCTCTGGAGTTGTATTATTGGAGTGAATGCTATGGAAAGATAGGAAATGTGAGCACAGGATGAGGAATGCTTGCAATTACAAGCACGGAGGTGTGTTGTGACTGTTCAGTCGCTAAGTTGTATCCGACTCTTTGTGGCCTCATGGACTGCAACATGCCAGGTACTCCTGTCCTTCACTATCTCCTGGAGTTTGCTCAGATTCACGTCCATTGAGTCAGTGATGCTATCCAACCACCTCATCCTCTGCCACCCACTTCTCCGTTCACTTTCAATCTTTCCAGCATCATGGCCTTTTTCAGTGAGTCGGCTCTTTGCATCAGGTGGCTAAAGTATTGGAGCTTCAACATCAGTCCTTCCAACGAATATTCAGGGCTGATTTCCTTTAGGATTGAATGGTTTGATCTCCTTACCATCCAAGGGACTCTCAAGAATCTTCTCCAGTACCACAGTTCGAAACCATGAATTCTTCAGTGCTCAGCGTTCTTTTTGGTCCAACTCTTACATCCATACATGACTGCTGGAAAAACCATAGCTTCAACTATATGGACCTTTGTTGGCAGACTGATGTCTCTGCTTTTTAATATACTGTCTAGGTTTGTCATAGCTTTCTTTCCAAGGAGCATCTTTTAATTTCATGGCAGCAGTCACCATCCAGGATTTGGGAACTCAATAAAATGTCTCTGCTGCCACTTTCCCACCTTCCATTCACAGTGAAGGGTTCTGAAAAAATGTGGTCCACTGGAGGAGGGAATGGCAAACCACTCCAGTATTCTTGCCATGAGAACCCCATGAACAGTATGGAAAGGCAAACCAAGGGGTGTAGTTATTGGTAATGACAAGGAATTCAGCCATGGGAGTGGATGCCTGAGGTCTGGCAGAGGACAAAGTCCTTGCAGAAGGGGAGGTCAGGGAGCTGAGAGGCCAGAGCATTGGAAGGAACTCTCCGAGAATAATGATGGGAAGAGTGGTGGAAAGACAATGAGCCTAGTGTTGAACTCTTCAAGGAGCAAAGGAAGCAAGTTGGAAGATATGTATGAGGAGCCCCTGGGTAGTTTATTGCCATGAGAAACAAAGGAGCTGGAGGCTTTAGGGTGGATGTAGGCAAATTGGCCTGTGAATAATGTCTGAGAATTCTGCCCCCTCCTCTAGACTCAGTGGGAAGGTTTTAGGGGAGGTCATATCCTCAGGGGAGAACCAGATATCCACCACTGCAGCAGGGTGACCCAGCTGATCAGAGAAGAGGGCCAGGGTCTAGGGTTGCTGGCTGAGGGCAGCTGGAGTCCCAGGAAACATAGAGGATGATTTAGGGAAGCCTGAGTGTCTCACTTCACACACTGTTGGCTGAACCCAGGGTAGGCAACGTTCAAGCAGGGAAGCTGGAAGAAAACTCAAGGAGCCATAGGAATTGCTGACATGTTTATTCTCTCTGGGCTGGTGCAGCTCTGTATTCTCTCGTGGCTGACCCAGAGGACACAGTCATAATGCAGCCTCAAGTGCTTTCCAGGTAGAGCTTATAAATGCATCCAGACCAAAAATGGCCTGTGGCTGAGTATAGTCACGTGCATGGGCAGTACTATAGATGATCTCAGCTTTTACATAGCTTGCCATGTCATTATTTACAAAATGTGGGGCAAGAGCAAGAGGCTGTGGGGCGAGGGAGCCTGACTGATGCCATGTGCTATGTGCTATTTCCCCATGCTAGGAAAAAGGAATGCAAGAACTACAGGGAACTGAGGGTCTGGGTGCCTAGTGGTGATCTGGGTTTAGCTTTGTGAGGTGAGTGAGACAAACAGGGATGGTGGCTTAGTGGATCCTGTTGGACACTTTGAAACAGAGGACTTTCTGGGGCCCTCCTGGCCAGAAAATCCTTTCCATATCCCATTTCTTTGTAGGAAAAAGGCTTTCAGCTTCTTATACCTTCCAAAGAGTTACTGATTAGGAGAGTGAAGGAACTCCAAAAGACAAAAGTTCAGTGATGGGGTAGAGGCCTGGTTCCTCCCTGGGGATGTGTTAACAGTTTGCTACATATTCTGAGTTATTCCACAGGAACTAAGGCCCCCCATCCAGGTAGAGGATGGTAACTTCACGCTGAATACTAGCACAAGGATCCCCGGCTCGTTGGAACCAGAAAGCCAACAATTGAGATTCCTGGAATAGCACCCTGTTACTTCAACACCTTTGAACCGTGGTGTTGGAGAAGACTCTTGAGAGTCCCTTGGACTGCGAGGAGATCCAACCAGCCCATTCCGAAGGAGATCAGCCCTGGGATTTCTTTGGAAGGAATGATGCTAAAGCTGAAACTCCAGTACTTTGGCCACCTCATGCGAAGAGTTGACTCATTGGAAAAAACTCTGACATTGGGAGGGATTGGGGGCAGGAGGAGAAGGGGATGACCGAGGATGAGATGGCTGGATGGCATCACTGAGTCGATGGACATGAGTCTGAGTGAACTCCGGGAGATGGTGATGGACAGGGAGGCCTGGCGTGCTGTGATTCATGGGGTCGCAAAGAGTCGGACACGACTGAGTGACTGAACTGAACTGAACTGAACTTCAACACCAGCCAGTCAGAGGAGGGTCATACACCTTGCCTCCTTCACCGCAAGTTTTACCTGTAAAGACTCTTCCCTGAAGCCTATCAGGGACTTTGGGTCTTTGGGGCGTGAGACACCCATTCCCCTTACTTGGCCCTTGCAATTAAGCCTTTCTCTGATCCAGGCTCTAGTGTTAGTTTGGTCTCAGGCACAGATACTTGGGTTCAACAACACTGGATTGGTGAGCCTCAGTGTTGAGGGGGACTCTTGGGCTCACACATTGGTGGAGTTAACATTTGAGTTTCAGGCACCGTGGTAGGAAACATTTTCCCTTCATCTCCACATTTGTTTCAACTTTGAGCAGATTAATGAGCTGCAGCTGCGGCTGGTTTTCTGCAGCCCATGCTCCAGGGCCCACTGAGGATCCGCAGCCCCCTGAGGCTGGCCTAATGCACTAGTGCCTCGCTGCTTCACCCTGGCGCATGGCACCCTACACTGCCTCAGCTGCGGGAAAGCCCGTAATGCCTAGCTCTCAGGCCCATCTCTGTCCCAGCGTTTCTCTCTGCTGCAAGTTTTATAGAGGTCTGCTCTACTGTTGGAGAAGGCAATGGCAACCCACTCCAGTACTCTTGCCTGGAAAATCCCACAGCAGAGGAGCCTGGTAGGCTGCAGTCCATGGGGTCTCCAAGAGTCGGACACGACTGAGCGCCTTCACTTTCACTTTTCACTTTCATTCCTTGGAGAAGGAAATGGCAGCCCACTCCAGTGTTCTTGCCTGGAGAATCCCAGGGACGGGGGAGCCTGGTGGGCTGCCGTCTATAGCGTTGCACAGAGTCGGACACAACTGAAGCGACTTAGCAGCAGCAGCTCTACTGTTGGCGTTTCTTTTGCTTCACTATTCCCCTGCTCGTCTTAGGAAGGCTCAGTGAGTCTCTAACAGCTTTACCCTAAGTGGTCTGTTCTCTTAACCACTGCCTGCTGGAGTTAAATGCTGTCCTTTTTTTTTTTGCTTTCTGTCATTTTTTTTCTTATTTTATTTTCTTCTTTTTTTTAATTTTTATTTTTACTTTATTTTACTTTACAATACTGTATTGGTTTTGCCATACATTGACATTAATCTGCCATGGGTGTACATGAGTTCCCAATCCTGAACCCCCCTAACACCTCCCACCCCATATCATCTCTCTGGATCATCCCCGTGCACCAGCCCCAAGCAACCTATATCCTGTATTGAACATAGACTGGTGATTTGTTTCTTACATGATAGTATACATGTTTCAATGCCATTCTCCCAAATCATCCCCCCTTCTCCCTCAGAGTCCAAAAGTCCGTTCTATACATCTATGTCTCTTTTGCTGTCTTGCATACAGGGTTATCATTACCATCTTTCTAAATTCCATATATATGTGTTCAGTTCAGTCGCTCAGTTGTGTCCGACTCTTTGCGACCCCATGAATCATAGCACATCAGGCCTCCCTGTCCATCACCAACTCCCGGAGTTCACTCAGACTCACATCCATCGAGTCCGTGATGCCATCCAGCCATCTCATCCTCTGTCGTCCCCTTCTCCTCCTGCCCCCAATCCCTCCCAGCATCAGAGTCTTTTCCAATGAGTCAACTCTTCGCATGAGGGGGCCAAAGTACTGGAGTTTCAGCTTTAGCATCATTCCTTCCAAAGAAATCCCAGGGCTGATCTCCTTCAGAATGGACTGGTTGGATCTCCTTGCAGTCCAAGGGACTCTCAAGAGTCTTCTCCAACACCCCAGTTCAAAAGCATCAATTCTTCGGTGCTCAGCCTTCTTCACAGTCCAACTCTCACATCCATACATGACCACAGGAAAAACCATAGCCTTGACTAGACAGGCCTTAGTCGGCAAAGTAATGTCTCTGCTTTTGAATATACTATCTAGGTTGTATTGGTGTTTTTCTTTCTGGCTTACTTCATTCTGTATAATCGGCTCCAGTTTCATCCACCTCATTAGAACTGATTCAAATGTATTCTTTTTAATGGCTCGGTAATACTCCATTGTGTATATGTACCACAGCTTTCTTATCCATTCATCTGCTGATGGACATCTAGGTTGCTTCCATGTCCTGGTTATTATAAACAGTGCTGCGATGAACATTGGGATACACGTGTCTCTTTCAATTCTGGTTTCCTCGGTGTGTATGCCCAGCAGTGGGATTGCTGGGTCATACGACGTTTCCAAACACCAGAAAATTCTGTCATTTAAAGAGAGAGAGTGTTTTTCATTTTGGCTTTGCAACCTCCCAGGGAGAAAGAAACTTAATGAGGTCTGAGTGTGCTCAAGTCATGTAATCGTTGATTACACAAATCATGACCACCCTCACCTTCCTGTCAGATCATCCCCCCCAGGAGAGGTTCCCGTCAGGCCAGCATCCAACGTTAACCCTGATCTGGCTGTAACTAACCTGTCTCACTCTCCCATGGTTAGTCTCATTTGTGTTCCGTCTTCCTTCCGCCAAGTTGCTTCAGTTGTGTCCAACTCTTTGTGACACTATGGACTGTAGCCCACCAGTCTTCTCTGCCCGTGGGATTCTCCAGGCAAGAACAGTGGAGTGAGTTGCCATTTCCTCCTTCAGGGGTTCTTCCCAACCCAGGGATTGAACCCTGCATCCCCTGTGTTGGCAGGCGGATTTTTTACCACTAGAGCCTCTTGGAGAGCATCTTCCCTTAGTGTTCCTTACACTGGTTTCATGAGCCAATATGTGCATTCCCTCAGGACATAGACCCCATCTTATCTCCCCTCAAAATGACTGCATCACTTTATGTGAATTCCTGGCATTCCTCCCTTAAGTTGGTCCAGTTTCCCTAGCTCTCTGTCCCAGTGGTCCTCCTAGTCTACAACTGTTAATGTATTATTTCCCCAACTATTCTCACTACAGAGCTTAACAGACGTAGGTTTAAGAGAGCACCTCTCAGAGAGTTTCCCAGAGTCCAGCTACTTCTAGTGAAGTCATTCCTGTCTTCTCCCTCATTTTCATCTGTTAGATTTCACCAAATGCCAGCCCTGTTTTCTGACCTGAGCTGCTGCTGCTGCTAAGTCACTTCAATTGTGTCCGACTCTGTGCGACCCCATAGACGGCAGCCCACCAGGCTCCCACATCCCTGGGATTCTCCAGGCAAGAACACTGGAGTGGGTTGCCACTTCCTTCTCCAATGCATAAAAGTGAAAAGTGAAAGTGAAGTCGCTCAGTCGTGTCCAACTCTTCACAACCCCATGGACTGCAGCCTACCAGCCTCCTCCATCCATGGGATTTTCCAGGCAAGAGTACTGGAGTGGGGTGCCATTGGCTTCTCTGGTTTTCTGACCTAGTAACAGGTAAAACTCCCACTTTCCCACTCCATTTCCTCCAGTCTCTTATGTCAGCCTATCTGATCTTCTGAGATTTCAGCTTTCCTGCAAAGTACTACTGAGCAAGGACACACTACCTAACCCATAGAGAGGCCAAAGTTTGAGAGAAAAAAGAGAGCTTTATTGTGAGGTCAACTGACATGGTGACAGGACTCCAAAATCTGTCTCCTGGATGTGGGTCCTGGGCTTAAATTTAAAGGGTTAGAGTAATTTCGAACTTAGAAGCTGATTGGCTAGTTTTGAATTAGTCCATATGAGTCACTGGTGCTGCTGGAAGCCAGATTTTCCTTGTCGAAGGACTTCTTAAAGGGCTCCAGTTCTAGTTTTTATTCCTTGGATTGAAGGTTCTTGATTCTGAGATCATTCAGGAGCCTGGGGTTCCCTCTTGCCATGTGGTTTCTGTAAAATAACTCCAGGTCTAATTAATCAACAATGAACTTAAAGAGGCAAAACCAGTTTGAGCTTTATATGGTCAATGTTTTATATGCTGTTTTAAACAGAAATCTGTCTCCTTCTATTATTTCAGTTCAGTTCAGTTCAGTCGCTCAGTCGTGTCCGACTCTCTGCGACCCCATGAATCGCAGCATGGCAGGCCTCCCTGTCCATCACCAACTCCTGGAGTTCACTCAAACTCACATCCATCGAGTCGGTGATGCCATCCAGCCATCTCATCCTCTGTCGTCCCCTTCTCCTCCTGGCCCCAATCCCTCCTAGCATCAGAGTCTTTTCCAATGAGTCAACTCTTTGCATGAGGTGGCCAAAGTACTGGAGTTTCAGCTTTAGCATCATTCCTTCCAAAGAAATCCCAGGGCTGATCTTCTTCAGAATGGACTGGTTGGATCTCCTTGCAGTCCAAGGGACTCTCAAGAGTCTTCTCCAACACCACAGTTCAAAAGTATTAATTCTTCGGTGCTCAGCCTTCTTCACAGTCCAACTCTCACATCCATACATGACCACAGGAAAAACCATAGCCTTGACTAGACAGGCCTTAGTCGGCAAAGTAATGTCTCTGCTTTTGAATATGCTACCTAGGTTGGTCATAACTTTACTTCCAAGGAGGAAGCATCTTTTAATTTCATGGCTGCAATCACCATCTGCAGTGATTTTGGAGCCCCCCAAAAATAAAGTCTGACACTATTTCCACTGTTTCCCCATCTATTTCCCATGAAGTGATGGGACCAGATGCCATGATCTTGCTTTTCTGAATGTTGAGCTTTAGGCCAACTTTTTCACTCTCCACTTCCACTTTCATCAAGAGGCTTTTTAGTTCCTCTTCACTTTCTGCCATAAGGGTGGTGTCATCTGCATATCTGTGTTTATTGATATTTCTCCCGGCAATCTTGATTCCAGCTTCTGTTTCTTCCAGTCCAGTGTTTCTCATGATGTACTCTGCATAGAAGTTAAATAAGCAGGGTAACATTATACAGCCTTGATGTATTCCTTTTCCTATTTGGAACCAGTCTGTTGTTCCATGTCCTGTTCTAACTGTTGCTTCCTGACTTGCATACAGATTTCTCAAGAGGCAGGTCAGGTGATCTGGGATTCCCATCTCTTTCAGAATTTTCCACAGTTTATTGTGATCCACACAGTCAAAGGCTTTGGCATAGTCAATAAAGCAGAAGTAGATGTTTTTCTGGAACTCTCTTGCTTTTTCCATGATCCAGAAGATGTTGGCAATTTGATCTCTGGTTCCTCTGCCTTTTCTAAAACCAGCTTGAACATCTGGAAGTTCACGGTTCACATATTGCTGAAGCCTGGCTTGGAGAATTTTGAGCATTACTTTACTAGCATGTGAGATGAGTGCAATTGTGCAGTAGTTTGAGCATTCTTTGGCATTGCCTTTCTTTGGGATTGGAATGAAAATGGACCTTTTCCAGTCCTGTGGCCACTGCTGAGTTTTCCAAATTTGCTGGCATATTGAGTGCAGCACTTTCACAGCATCATCTTTAAGGATTTGAAATAGCTCAACTGGAATTCCATCACATCCACTAGCTTAGTTCGTAGCGATGCTTTCCAAGGCCCACTTGACTTCAAATTCCAGGATGTCTGGCTCTAGATTAGTGATCACACCATCGTGATTATCTGGGTCATGAAGATCTTTTTTGTACAGTTCTGTGTATTCTTGCCACCTCTTCTTAATATCTTCTGCTTCTGTTAGGTCCATACCATTTCTGTCCTTTATCGAGCCCATCTTTGCATGAAATGTTCCCTTGGTATCTCTTATTTTCTTGAAGAGATCTCTAGTCTTTCCCATTCTGTTGTTTTCCTCTATTTCTTTGCATTGATCGCTGAGAAAGGCTTTCTTATCTCTTCTTGCTATTCTCTGGAACTCTGCATTCAGATGCTTATATCTTTCCTTTTCTCCTTTGCTTTTGGCTTCTCTTCTTTTCACAGCTATTTGTAAGGCCTCCCCAGACAGCCATTTTGCTTTTTTGCATTTCTTTTCCATGGGGATGGTCTTGATCCCTGTCTCCTGTACAATGTCACGAAACCTCATTCCATAGTTCATCAGGCACTCTATCTATCAGATCTAGGCCCTTAAATCTATTTCTCACTTGCACTGTATAATCATAAGGGATTTGATTTAGGTCATACCTGAATGGTCTAGCGGTTTTCCCTACTTTCTTCAATTTAAGTGTGAATTTTGTAATAAAGTGTTCATGATCTGAGCCACAGTCAGCTCCCAGTCTTGTTTTTGTTGACTGTATAGAGCTTCTCCATCTTTGGCTGGAAAGAATATAATCAATCTGATTTCGGTGTTGACCATCTGGTGATGTCCATGTGTAGAGTCTTGTCTTGTGTTCTTGGAAGAGGGTGTTTGCTATGACCAGTGCATTTTCTTGGCAAAACTCTCTTAGTCTGAACTGAATGCAGGGCAGCTCATCTTGTCCTTGATCGCCTCTGTCTGGTGCAATAATTTAAAACCGGAACCACACTGCTCCTCTCCAGTGACATGAAACTAAGCCGTGTCAGCGCACATGGACTGGAAATGAGGACTCCTGGCCATGTGACTTCAGTATAAACCGGCAGGACCACTCTGTAAAGTTGCAGTATTTAGTGAAACTTAGTGTCCATCTGCCCTTCAACATAGTAGTTGCTGTCTAGATGAAATTCTCATGTAAGGGAACATGAAAGCATTGTTCCTGGAGAGGAGTTGGAAGCAACCAAGACTCCTCCATTAAAAGATGGATAAATCAAGTGCAGCCCAAGAAATATGACACACAGCCAAATGTTACAAGCTAAAAGTAGATGATTGTCATGCAGCATAGAGGACTCCTTAAGACATAATGTTGAATGAGAAAAGAAACAGGTACTGTCTATGCAAATTAAAATCATGCACACAAAACTCACAAAAAAATCTTACAAGGATATTTATAATTCCAATCATATATATCAAATACTTTAGAATAAGGTTGTAATGGAAGGGGGAGGGAGTGAGAGTGGAAATTAGGGATTTATATTAAGCATTTTTTTTGTTCTGATGTTCATTTATTGCAGATCTTCTCAGAGTTTTTGGTACATTGTGCATCTCCAGGAGGACCACACAATGTGAAACATTTCTGAAACATACTTTCTTAGAAGGCTTTATTTTTGAGTAAATCTAGCATCCTGAGAATCATAGTTGGGGACTACTGTGATGGAAGAAGATAAGCTGGTACATGAAACAAGCAAGAAAATCTTGGCTCACAGAGGAGGGACTTCAGGAATTCATCTGGCCATTTCTCAGCTTTCATTAAGGAAGGTGTTGTCAATGACGCAATGCAAGACACATATGGAGAACTGAAAATAGGACCTTGGTCTTCTTTCGTGTAAGACAGCGTTCTACTACATGGTGATATTTTCTGTAAATGCTTAAATAAGCATTGTAAAAATTGTATTAACTATACTCTGTTAATTCTAGTATGTGATCTGTAGCATTACATTTTATGGCATTACGTTTACTTTTTGATTTTTTCTTTACAAAGTTTCTGATTTTTTCTTTATAGAATAAATACAAGGCAGTTAGCTTTTATGGTTGGAAGCTGGCCTATTTTTATACACATTTCCTAAACTACAAGTGCCATCAGAGTTAAATAGTTACCTTTTGGTATACTTTTCTTTTTGTCGTATCCCTACTGATGTTGATCCCCAAGTCATATTTTAAAGGTTAACTCTATTTTTCTTCATTTCTGTCTGCTTGGGATAATTCTGAAGGACAAAAAGACTTAAATTGAAATATGAGTCCTATCTATAGTAACACCTCACTTACTTAAATTTGGGGGAAAAGAAATTATGAGGCAAATCTTACATAAGCATCATGAGGATTAATGGAGTTAATATACATAAATTTTGGTTGGAACATTGCTAGCATAAACACTATATATAACAGTTTATTAAGTAAACGAAGTAAAAAATTTAAAAAGCAAGTTAGACATTGCTGAAGTGATGACCATTTCTTATCTACTCTCCAATAAATACAAATTCCACAGAGGACTCTGAGAGAATAAGCAGTTTTCTACTTTTTATAGTAAAGAAAGAAGAGTCTTTTGATGCTATTTTTTTATAACCAAGGAAAAACTCCCCCAAATCTCAAAGCTTTAAATAAAACTATTTTCTTTGAACAAGACTTGTTATTTCTTGGACAGAAAAACCAAGTGGCTTTCATTACTCACTAACAGAGAAACCACATGATTTGAGGGTAAAAATATTGCCTATTAATACTGAGTTGTCGGCCAGCTTTCTTATTTTGAAGGTGTTGGCTCAGTCAGCCTTACAAACTACATTATATTCTGTAAAACCTGCATTTTCTTTATGTATCAGAAATGACATTAGGTGGAGAGCTTCTGGAATTTACTCTATCAAATCTTGTGAGTTACATCTTAAACTTTCCTCTACAGTGAATTCTAGTTAATATTATGTGTTTGTGGCATAACTAGTACTTGAGGAGGAAGAAAATTCCAAAGGTTATTTTCTGCACAAACATAAAGATTTGTGGAATTTGAAAAATTGGACTGAGAATATAAAAATCATAATAGAAATCTATTCTGTTTCCCATCACCTAGCAACATTTGTCACTGTAAGACTTTTGATGGCAAATTTTCAAAAATAGGTATTGGGAAATCCAAAGGCAAGTTTTGATGAATATTTTATTCTGTGTCTAAGAAAAGGCATTCTTAAACCACCAATTCTTTCTGTGAGAAAAATATTCTACCCTACCAAAGGTCATATTTCAGGGAGAATAATTTAGGGATTCCAGGGACCTCAGAAACCATCAAGAGGCAAACAGAGTTATATAGTGACCACAAACACTTCACTGCCTTGGAGAGAAAATGGAAAATGTATTTTATAAGGAAAATTAATTTTAATATGTCAAGTTTCACTTCAGTGGATCTTGCTTATTTTTTCATATTTAATGTTTTATGGAACTAGTCCTGTGAAAATTCCCTTTTTCTATGTATAATATTTCAAAAGCCTTTAAGGAGAATGATGTCTTCTGACCCATGAATCTAGACGCAGCATTCTATTTCTCATATGTTACTAACTGCACTTTGTAATTTAAAGGAGTTTATTGGACTTGGAAAATTTGACAGATAATAAGGTAAAGAATTTAGTAGCTCTTTAACATGAATAAAATATGGCCTTAAAAATATAGATTCTCAGTCTTTTTGGAGATGGTGCACCAAATTGTCCTGTAAAAAGGAGTGGCAACCCACTCCAGGGTTCTTGCCTGGAAAAGCTCATGGATGGAGCAGCCTGGCAGGCTACAGTCCATGGGGTCACAAAGAGTTAAACACAGCTGAGCACATAGCACGTGCGCACCAAGTCCATTGATTTTGTATCGCTGTCTCATTCATGCCGCTTGAATCCTTCATAGAAATGCTCTCTGAATTTTTTTTCAAGTTTATTTTGTTTGGATAGACCCTGACAAAATAATTTTAAAAGATCATCATTTCAATTGTTGAATATATCCTGAGTAGATTCCAGAATGAAACCTGTATATGACCAGACTACTTAAACCATGCTTTCCCTACTAATGTGCCCTGGGGATCTCAGATTTCTTCAAGCCCTACCACTTCTGGCTATGAGTATTCTGCCCCTTTGGGGCTTCTCTGGTGGCTCAGACAATAAAGAATCTGCCTGCAATGCTGGAGATCCGGGTATAATTCCTGAGCTGGGAAGATTCCCTGGAGAAGGGAATGGCTACCCACT
Organism: Ovis canadensis; assembly: GCF_042477335.2. Classification (NCBI taxonomy): domain Eukaryota; kingdom Metazoa; phylum Chordata; class Mammalia; order Artiodactyla; family Bovidae; genus Ovis; species Ovis canadensis. Next base: position 92,283,690 of record NC_091245.1, on the reverse strand, counting down.
CCACTGTTCTTGCCTGGAGAATTCCATCAACAGAGGAGCTGGTGGGCTACAGTCCATGGGGTAGCAAAGAGTCAGACACGACTGAGCAACTAATACCAACATTCTGCCCCTTCATTTGCAAAACTATTTCAATTTGAACTTCAAGTGAAGAGCTATCCTGTCTAAACATTTCAGCTATACCAGAGGATTTTTCTTATTCTTTAAAATCCTCTGGTGCTATTTTGATTTTTAACAGCAACAGTAAATTTTTATTACTTCGTAAAGCCCTAAAAAGTAACAGTTGCGGTATTTCCTCGATTCTAAGATGTCCTGATCATTTAATGAAACTTTTGGGGAACCATACCTCTCTAATGAGATATCTCTCAACTTCAAAAAACTAAGTTGTGGGAAATAAAGTACAGCTTATAAGAAAATTATAGTATATGCACTGACATGGAAAAACATCCAGTATATATTTTTAAGTGAAAGAAGCAAGTTACAGAGTAATATGTTAGCTGGTATAACAAATAGGCCCCTAATGTATACAATAGAAGTATAATTCTTGTTCACATCAATCCTGAGCAGGTGAACATGTTCTTCAGTTGACTCTCCTTCAAGTAGTCATGTAGAGCTCATGCTAAAGAAAGTGTCGTCATCTTCAACATGTGGCTGCCGCCTTCCCAACCTGCTAGAAGCATGTATGCATGAGAGGTTTCTATGGCCAGGCCTACAGGAAGTGCACATCAATTTTGCTCCTGTTCCATTGGCTAGACTTGGTCATATGACCACATCTAACTGCAAGGCAGGCTGTGAAATGTATTCCAGATGTGTTCTCAGGAAGAATAGAAGAACACAAATTTTATCCTAGCAATCTCTTTTGTGTGTACATAGGTATCCATGTCTTCTGTCAGTAAAAATGGAGAAATGCTAGCTGTATTACTCAGGCTTTTCTAGAGAAACAGGACTAATAGGAGATCTCTGTCTCTATCATTTTTATCTCTAGCTTGACTCCCCTGGGAATCAAAATCACTGCTGTTGAGAACCACTGACTTAACCCCTATGAATTTCAATTTCCTCATTGGTAGATTAGGGGTAATAATACTTTTCTGGTGTAACAGTAAGGAAGGCAACATTAGCTTTTATGATAAACAATCCCCAAATCTCAGTGGCTTGCATGCTAAGTCACTTCAGTCATGTCTGACTCTTTGTGACCCTATGGACTGCAGCCTGCCAAGCTCCTCTGTCCATGGGATTTTCCAAGCAAGAACATTGGAGTGGGTTACCATGCCCTCCTCCAGGGGATCTTCCCTACCCAGGGATCAAACCCATGTCTCTTATGTCTCCTGCATTGGCAGGTGAGTTCTTTACTACTAAGCCACCAGGGAGTAAAAGTTTATTTTTCACCTGTGTTCTACCAAGGTGACTATTTGTGGTCTGGTAGCTTTCTTTGTGGAAAAATTCAGGAGCTGGGCTCCTTCCATTTTGTGAACTACATTGTTTGCCCTCCTCTACCTCGGTCTTTGGAATCTTCTCTATTCAGCTGAGAGGTGGAAAAAGAGGCAGGACAGAGCAAGTGGGAGATTATTATGGGCCAGGCCTAGAAGTAGTATGTTTCTCCAGCTTCCACTCCATTTGCCAGGACTTGGTCACGGTTAGACACCTGACAGAATCGGCATAAAGGTTTGGCTGGTTTTTCTACTGATTGTGGAATGTATGTGTCTGAGTGTCTCAGGCTTCTCTCAGTGGACAGAACAGAAGAAGTGATATTGACATTGACGCTGGAACTTCTCTAGAAGAATGAAGGATTCCAATCCAACAACCACTGAAAGTCTCCTGCAGGTGTTTCTGTGAGTCTCCAGGGACAACTGACAGGTACTCACACAGAGAATCCTCAAGTTCTTCTGCTTGACCTTCTCATGGAAGCCCGTGGTGCACAAGTCCTCGAGGGAGGCTGTTGGCCTCTGCTGATGCTGGCGACTCTTGTGAGAGCAGGTCTTATGCCAGGGGGATGGCCACTGCAGTTGTTCCCTGCAGCTTTACAGCCCCTGCCAGATCCCGCTGGTATGGTACAGAAACAGGAGTGATGACCCCTCTCTCCCATCTTGGCTGTGCTTGGCTGCCACAGTCTCAGTGGTGTCAAGAATTTCACCAGAACTTTCACTGAAGCTGCTCCTTTGGCTTTCTGTTCTAACGCTTCTCTCCACAGGAGGTAAAAACCTCCTGCACCATTACCCTGCACAATTGGGAGGCGCTGGGCAAGGTGAGGAGACTGTGGCAGGGACAGAAACTTCCCATTTCCTTCCTTTTCTCTGCTACCTTAGTACTCTGGCCCTTCAAAAACTCCTCCCACGAGCAGTGCATGCAAAGAGATGCCACAGGGGTCACCAGCCCACCAGTTCTGCATCCTGGGTTGGCTCCACCAGGACTGCTATGTATTATTAGATTTATGTATATGTTAGACTTAGCACCATCTTTCCTGAGAATCCCAGAGCTCACTCAAAGGGATGACACTGCCATAAAGAGCATCTAAATGAAATGGAAGACATTACAGGGTAAGAAGGCGGCATCTATTGTGTCCGCCCAGTGACACAGACTTGCTGCTGATTTAGTTCACGGGAACTTCAGGGCTCCTTGAGCTTAACAATACTTTGGTTACAGCATTTGAGGCACACGTGATAAATCAGATGCTATTCACACTTAACTAAAGCTGTGGCTTTCTAAAATAAATCACCACCAGCAGCAATTTGGGGGAAATTAAGCCACCCACTTCACTTGTCTGCTCACTTACCCGTCCACCAACTTGGAATGGGTACTTAAGCTCAGTCACCTAATTAGGTTAACAAGTGTTTTTAGCAAACTCAGCTTCTTACCACCTGTGGTAAAGATCATATTTGAGATTTTAAAAACTCAAGTAGAAAATTTGGGGCTTGGCTTTATATTGTATTCAAGTCTATTTAGCGGATTATAAATTTAGTCTTTTGGTAAGAAGGATGAAGGCAGTCAGTTACGCTCCTCCTCTCTCCCAGGCTGCTTTCTTTTGACCCCTGGAGTTAATTGTCTCTACGTTTTAATTGAGTTGGCTACCTTCCAGGCCACTGAGATAACAAATAGGATAACATTTTGGAGTATTTCTGTGACTGAGGAAATACTGTTTTTTGATGTCTAAGAGCAGATTTTTTTTTTAATAAGGAGAAGAGTTTAAGAGAAGTGTATGCATGAGTGAGTGAGGGTGAACATATGTGTGTATGTGCGTGTCTGCACATATGTGAAAGTGAGTGTGAATATGTACGCGTGCATGTGTGCGTGAGTGCTCGTATGTGTGTGCATCCTGGTGTGTGAATGTGTGTATACATGTAAAAATATGCATGTTTGCATGTGAATGTGTGCATGATCTTGAGTGAGTGAGAAAGATAGCAAATAAATGCAGAGAGAACTTTAAAAAAATCAAAGAGCTTACTGGCCTTACCTGGATCAGTCAAGCCTGCTTTTGGAATCCTCTTAATCAAGGGCTTTATCTTATCTTTCACATGCCTTTGAGTCTGTTGGCTCATTTTCTTTGGAAGAGAATGCTAAGTCGCTTCAGCCGTGTCTGACTCTGTGCAACCCCATAGACGGCAGCCCACCAGGCTCCCCCATCCCTGGGATTCTCTAGGCAAGAATACTGGAGTGGGTTGCCATTTCCTTCTCCAATGCATGAAAGTGAAAAGTAAGTGAAGTCGCTTAGTCGTGTCCGACTCTTGGCGACCCCATGGACTGCAGCCTATCAGGCTCCTCCATCCATGGGATTTTCCAGGCAAGAGTACTGGAGTGGGGTGCCATTGCCGGGCTCCTAGGTGTGTGTTACTCTCAGGGCTCTTTAAGAGACAGGAAACAAGTGGCTTTGCCCCACCCCTGCCCCCATGGATTAGTCTGGATTCATATCAATCTTTATGTTGCAGGAAGGCGGACCCCTTCCAGGGCCCGAAACTGGGCTCTTGTCTAACATTCAGAAATGAATTGTCCGAGAAGACACATGTGCTAACAAAGCAAGAGCTTTTATTGGGAAAGGGCACCCGGGTGGAAAGCAGTAGGGTAAGGGAACCCAAGAGAACTGCTCTGCCGCGTCGCTCGCAGTCTCGGGTTTTATGATGATGGGATTAGTTTCCAAGTGGTCTTCGGCCAATCATTCTAATTCAGAGTCTTTCCTGGTGGTGCACACATCGCTCAGCCAAGATGGATGCTAGCGAGAGGGATTCTGGGAAGTGGATGGGCACTCGGTGTCTCCTTTAGACCTTTCCCGAACTCTTCCGGTTGGTGGTGGCTTATCAGTTCTGTATTCCTTATCAGGATCTCCTGTCATAAAACAACTCTTGCAAATGGTTACTATGGTGCCTGGCCAGGGTGGGCGGTTTCAATCAGTGTGCTTCCCCTAACATTTATACACAACCCTGCATCCTTTGTCCCTAGAATAAACAAACAAAGCTGGTTTCTACTACTGCTGAGTCTGGTCAGTCCTGACACTGAGAAAGTTTAAAAGAAAAAAAGTGAAAAAAGGTCTAACACTTCCTATTTATTATTTGACAGGCAACAAGTTAGCCACTTTACAGGTGAAGAAATGAGGCTGAATGAGGTTAAGTACTGCCATAAGTCACACAGCTAGGAAGTGGTAGGGCCAAGATTAAAATCCAGTCTATATCCTTTCCACTAACCACACTGCCTTGTGACATCCTGGGGGAGACTCAGGAATTTTTTAGTTTGTGCCCCAAAATCTTGGCTAACACTTTGGTTAGATCAAATGTAGCTCAAATGATCATAAAGATTTTCAAAAAAAATAATATAGGGAAGGAGAGAACTTTAAAAAAGCAAGCTCATAGACTCTTCCTCTGCAAAAATTGTGTAAAGCCCAGCAAAAACTACAATAACAAAAACAACTCACCCATACCAAATAAACAATGATGTGGTTACAAATTCATGCCACAAATTTCAAAATTAGATGGCAAAAAAAAAAAAAAAAAGAAAAAGGAAAGAAATGGGAGATTCTGGTGCAGCTCAGTGAGGCCTCAGTCAGAATTGTTACTGGGGAAAGAATGCGAGTCAACAAAATCTTGAGGCTTGTCTGATCCCCCTCTGTCTGGAAAAGATGGTCTGAGGGAGTGAAGAGGAGGAGCACAGATGTGTGACAGAGAGAGTGGAAGAGACCCAGGAGCCTGAGAGAATGAGAAAGAAGAGTCAGAACAAACAACCACACACACTAGTTGTCCCAGCAACAAATGGAAACTTAGCATTTCTTTTTTTTGGCCCAGGGGCATGTGGGATCTTAGTTTCCTGACCAGGGGTTGAACCCACGCCCCCTGCAGTGGAAGCATGAACTCTTAACCACTGGGCCACCCGGGAAGTCAGAACTTAGCTGGCTTTATTCTACTTTTTGGCCATGCTGGGTCTCTGATGCTGCGCAGGGGCCATCTCTAGTTGTGGTGTGCGGGCTTCTCACTGCTGTGGCTTCTCTTGTTGCCGAGCATGGGCCCTAGGGCTCGCCGGCTTCAGTAGAGCACAGGCTCAAATGTTGTGGTGTGCAGGCTTAGTTGCACTGCAGTATGTGGGATCTTCCCAGATCAGGGGTTGAACCCACGTCTCCTGCACTGGCAGGCAGATTCACGACTGAGACCCCAGGGAAGCCCTGAACTTAGCATTCTTGAAGACAAAAAAGGAAATAAAGGAGGCAAGATGCTTAGGGGGACCAGGAAGCCAGTCAGAAGAGAACGGGGACCCTGAAGCAAAGCTCCTCTCCTGGCATGGGAACTACTGACACAGGGCTGACTGCACAGACACCTTCCCCTTCCTCATCTGGCTTCTCACTTGGGAGGGGAAGTGGAAAGGAATTCTCAGGTAGGTAGATGGGTGCAGTGAGGAAATGAACAATCTAGGGGTGACATTGAAGCATAAGCTCTGGGGCTCGCTCCACAAGAGATAGCATACCCTCGCTGGGTGGAACAGAGACTAGGAACAGATTCTTAACAAAATTAACACATTAAAAGGAGTTAAGAGTCTATATATAAAAATATTTTAAAAGTATAGAAACATTTTTTCCTAAAGGCCAAGCATTCATGTGTCATAGACTTACTTTTTGCCCCATTCAGGTGCCATCTGTTCTATTATATACACAATATTTTCTTTCAATCAGCTCACTTTTTAAACCTAATGAATTTATTTTAAAAGGGAACTTTATATCACCTAAGTTGAAAACCAGTATAACTTGTCAAAATAGAATAAAATAAAATCATGGAAATAAATGAACATGATTAAATTCTTTCTCCACATTGTTGCCTATTAAAGGTGCTGAACCTTAAGGCTTACTCTCTCTTTGTTAAAAGGAAGAGTAGATATCTTTGAAATATGTTGAAGATATATGAGAACTGATTGAGACTTTCTCCTTGATTTAAACAGAACTGAAAGACAGTGAAAAGGAAATAACTTTTCCACTATGTGATTTAGTATTATTTAATTCTATTTCCAGGTACTAATAGAGAAAATTTGACTGAAAGGAAAAGGCCTGAGATAACAGTAAATACAAAGCAAAAAGGCTGGGAGACCAAAGCAATCAGGGAAATAATATTTGATAGTAACCAAAAACTCTCTCTTGCTCTCTTTTTTTTACAGTGAGGAGGATACATGAAGTTAAAATCCATCAACCAAGTGACAAAATTAGGAGTTGAGAGCATGTGGTAAAGAAATCTCATGGCACACATCTTACTATGTAAGTATGTAGCTAAGACTAAATAATCTTGTTTTTTTTTTTTTTGAAATATCAATGGCTAGAGTCAATTAAGACGTTCTAAAAGCGAAATCTTGATCGTGAACTCCTTATTGCCAAATTCAGACTGAAATTGAGGAAAGCAGAGAAAACCACTAGACCATTCAGGTATGACCTAAATCAAATCCTTTATGACTATACAGTGGAAGTGAGAAATAAATTTAAGGGACGAGATCTGATAGACAGAGTGCTTGAAGAACTATAGATGGAGGTTTACGACATTGTACAGGAGACAGCAATCAAGACCATCCCCAAGAAAAAGAAATGCAAAAAAGCAAAATGGCTGTCTGGTGAGGCGTTACAAATAGCTGTGAAAAGACGGGACGTGAAAAGCAAAGGAGAAAAGGAAAGATATACCCATTTGAATGGAGAGTTCCAGGGAATAGCAAGGAGAGATAAAAAAGCGTTCCTCAGCAATCAATGTAAAGAAATAAGAGGAAAACAAAAGAATGGGAAAGACTAGAGATCTCTTCAAGAAAATTAGAGATACCAAGGCAACATTTCATGCAAAGATGGGCTCAATAAAGGACAGAAATGATAGGGACCTAACAGAAGCAGAAGATATTAAGAAGAGGTGGCAAGAATACACAGAAGAACTGTACAAAAAAGGTCTTCACGACCAAGATAATCACGATGGTGTGATCACTCACCTGGAGCCAGACATCCTGTGATGTGAAGTCAAGTGGGCCTTAGGAAGAATCACTATGAAAAAAGCTAGTGGAGTTGATGAAATTCCGGATGAGCTGTTTCAAATCCTGAAAGATGGCGCTGTGAAAGTGCTGCACTCAATATGCCAGCAAATTTGGAAAACTCAGCAGTGGCCACAGGACTGTGGTCAGTTTTCATTCCAATCCCAAAGAAAGGGAATGCCAAAGAATGGTCAAACTACTGCACAATTGCACTCATCTCACATGCTAGTAAAGTAATGCTCAAAATTCTCCAAGCCAGGCTTCAGCAATACGTGAACCGTGAACATCCAGAACTGTGAACATTCAAGCTGGTTTTAGAAAAGGCAGAAGAACCAGAGATTAAATTGCCAACATCCGCTGAATCATGGAAAAAGCAAGAGAGTTTCAGAAAAACATCTATTTCTGCTTTATTGACTATGCCAAAGACTTTGACTTTGAATCACAATAAACTGGAAAATTCTGGAAGAGATGGGAATACCAGACCACCTGACCTGCCTCTTGAGAAATCTGTATGCGGGTCAGGAAGCAACAGTTAGAACAGGACATGGAACAACAGACTGGTTCCAAATAGGAAAAGGAGTACATCAAGGCTGTATATTGTCACCCTGCCTTATTTAACTTATGTGCAGAGTACCTCATGAGAAATCCTGGGCTGGATGAAGGACCAGATGGAATCAAGATTGCCAGGAGAAATGTCAATAACCTCAGATATGCAGATGACACCACCCTTATGACAGAAAGTGAAGAAGAACTAAAGAGTCTCTTGATGAAAGTGAAAGAAGAGAGCGAAAAACTTGGCTTAAAGCTCACCATTCAGAAAACTAAGATCATGGCATCCGGTCCCATCACTTCATGGGAAATAGATGGGGAAACAGTGGAAACAGTGGCAGACTTTATTTTTCTGGGCTCCAAAATCACTGCAGATGGTTACTGTGACCATGAAATTAAAAGACACTTGCTCCTTAGAAGGAAAGTTATGACCAACCTAGACAGCATATTAAAAAGCAGAGACATTACTTTGCCAGCAAAGGTCCATCTAGTCAAGGCTATGGTTTCTCCAGTAGTCATGTATGGATGTGAGAGTTGGACTGTGAAGAAAGCTGAGAGCCAAAGTATTGATGCTTTTGAACTGAGGTGTTGGAGAAGACTTATGCAAGTCCCTTGGACTGCAAGGAGATCCAACCAGTCCATCCTAAAGGAGATCAGTCCTGGGTGTTCATTGGAAGGACTGATGTTGAAGCTGAAACTCCAATACTTTGGTCACCTGATGCAAAGAGCTGACTCATTGGGAAAGATCCTGATGCTGGGAAAGTTTGAGGGCAGAAGGAGAAGGGGACGACAGAGGATGAGATGGTTGGATGGCATCATCGACTCGATGGACATGGGTTTGGGTGGATTCTGGGAGTTGGTGATGGACAGGGAGGCCTGGCGTGCTGCAGCTCATGGGGTCACAAAGAGTCGGACACAACTGAGCAACCGAACTGAACTGAAAAATGAAATAGATAATTGAGAAACTCTAATTCTTAAACTTTCCCTCTTTTTTTTTTTTTCTTAACTATAAGGGGATTTTGTTTCTGTGATTTATTGTTGTATAAGAAACTATCTCAAAACTTAGTGGTTTAAAACACAACAATCATGTATTGATCACAATTTGGCAATTTGGGCAGAGCTCAGAGTAGGGGCAATTTATCCCTACTACGCCTGGTATCAATGGGGGCTGGAGGAGTTGCTTCCAAGATGTCCACTGGAGCTGGAGGAGTTGCTTCCAAAATGGCTCACTCATTGGGCTGGCAAAGTTGATGCTGGCTGTTGGCTGGGAGTTCAGTTGTGGCTGTTGGCCAGGTGCCTCAGTATTCCTTCTTGTTGCCCTTTCTGTGTAGTTGCTTGGGCTTCCTTGAGGCATGGTGGGTGGACTCCAAGAGAAAGGAAATAGAAACTGCTAGTTCTCTTAAGGACTAGACTCAGAATTGGAATAGCAACCCTTCCACAGTATTCTGTTGGTCAGAGCAGTCACATGGCAGGCTCAGATTCATGGCCATGAAGAAATAGTGAGCAGAGTGACACAGAATTTGTGGTCATTGGCCACTGTATCTGTCACTACGCATTTCTTCTGATGGGGGCATTTCTAGTTTTACTTCAGTTTCTTTTTCATGTTAAATTAAAAAATATTAAATCGGATACTTTTATAAAAATGAACATACAGAAGTGACTAGGTAGATTATACCATTTCTGAAAAATTTACATTTACCTATCCACTCTTATATATGAATACATGCACAAATAATGTCTAGAATAATGTTTAACGATATTAATGAGACATAGCTAAATAATAATATTGAGGACGATTAAAAAATTTTTGGTGTGTATTGTTCTATTTTGTTTGAATTTCTTACATGTATTATTTTTTGGTTTCTGTTTGCTGTTTAAAGATTTTATTTTTGAGAGCTATTTTAGGTAGGTTCACAGCAAAGTTCAGAGGAAGGTGCAGAGATTTCTATAAAGCCATAAAGTTGTTACCTTAATAAAATCTAGAAGGAAGCAAGTTGTTGAAAAACAGATTTGCCCCTAGGCAACACTCACAGCATCAGTGAGTTGGAGATGTCCTTGCGGACCGCTGAGCACCACTGTATTGTGTAGAAGAAAATGAGGTCCAGAAAATGGTTTGCTCAGGCTCGCATGCCTAACATTCAGGGAGGTGTGTGGTGGGCTAAGTGACAGTCACGGAGCTGTGTAAGACATCCCTTTCCAAAATGTGAAGGAGTAAATTGATCTGGATTTTATCTAACATGAATCTATGCATTTGGATGTAACACGTGGAGCAATAAATGTGTTGTGTTGAGATAAGAACGCATGAAGAATTCAGTTACTAGTTTGATTTCTGGGCACCTTCGCATAAACTGAGGATTTCAATTTAAGTTTCTTTTCTGAAGGTCCCCCTAATGCAAGATCCATTCAGAGAGCTGGTTTACCTATGGCCTGAAAACCACCGTGACATATAGAAGGACACTCCCAGGGGGAAGAACTTAAAAGTCCCTTTGGAAATGGAAGGTATTGAGGTGGGAGGTCTGGCCAGGCACTGCTGTTGGCCCAGACAAAGGGAAAGCGCATCCCAGGGGCTTCACTGAAGGAGAAGAGAGTGCATCCATTTGGCTCCATGTTGCAAACTGTGCTGCTCTTCATCTGTCGCTGACTGCATCGTTCCCTGAGTTTTGTTGAACATTTTTGCAAATTAATGGTAAACAGATGTCTGGAAACTCCTGTTGATACTGGGTAGCTGGTTGTAGGGATGATGACCATGATGGATTCCACCCTCAAGGACCTCTTTCACTTGTTGGGGTTCCCAAGGAGGCTTTTCCTTGCCCACTAGGACTTGCCTCCCAGGCCCGAGCTAGCCTGCCCTGGCCTTTGTGGTGCCACGCTGGGCTCCGTGTGTGTGGTCTCAGCCAGCTCTCATCCTCACTAAGTGGCACAAGGTAGAGTTCATTTCCACTCAATCTTCACTGCAATTCTGCTGAAGTTACTATTTCTCAGCATCCAACAGTTCTCTGGTGACCTTAATGGGAAGGGAGCCAGCCTCCAGCAAATCTCTTCGTGAGGAGTGAGAAGCAGGACCGTGAAGCCGGCAATAAATAAAGGCCCAGCGCAGAGAGTGCAGTGAGGATGGAAACCGGTTGTTTTGTCCAACTGCATCAAGAAATAAAAATGTCTGTGAATCTATCATGTCCAATTTGCTTGCTGTTTCATTTAGAGGACATTTCCCTGGAAAGGCTAATTCTGCTTTCATTCTTGCTTCTTTCTGCCGCCACAAGAGGGCTGGAGCGATTTGACTGCAATCTCTCTCTCTCCCAGCCTTCTCCAATGAATGGCAGAGATTACTTCAGGAGCTAATATGATGTTTTTTAAAAAGGTGTGTCTCATTCAGAACACATTTGAGAAGCCTTACAAGGAAACATGATTAGCAAGCATATTGCATTGCTCAGGAAACAATGCATCCTTTCAATAACTAACATTCCAGACACTTTAATAGTATATTCTATGTGCCAGGTATTGCATTCCACAGCTCGAAGAGGGCAGGGAGGTGTGGAGATCTTATGGCGCTGGGAGAATTATAAGTAGCTCTGTAGCTAGAAGAAGGTTGCATATGAAATTTTTAAAATTGTTTTCCAAGAGAAAAGGACAAAAACATTTTTCCTCATGGAGTTCCCATTTTAATGAAAGGGATGGAAAAGAAAACAAATAATATGCTATGTTCTTTAATAAAAGTATGTGTGGTGTCTTGAGAGCTGAGATGAAAGGGGACTAAATTAAATCAGCTGGGGGTGGGGGAGCTGGAGGTTGGAGGGGGAGGGCAGGGAGGTTCAGGGAGGGGCAGGAGGGTTCAGAGCTCAGAACACCAAACTGAGTGTGGATGGGCGAGAGTTGATTTTTCCTCAAGAAAACCATGATTAGAGGGAACTCCAGACATGGAAACAGTATTTGCAGATGCTGAAATGCCTGAGGAGACACTGCTGTGGGGAAATCGCAGATATAACACAATGTGTACAGCCAGCATGTAGATTGTGGATCCCGAAAGATCTTGTGTGTCATTGAGCGGTAAAAGCCTGTAAAAGCCTTGGCTCTGGGATCAGCACTGAGCTCACACCTGACCCAGCAGCGAGGTAGCTGTATGATCTTGGGCAAGTGACTGTCTCAGGGTTTTCGTTTCATTCTTTAGAAAATGGGGACTATAATGTCCATGTCACAGATGGCCCCGTGCTAACCCCAAAGTGTGGTTTCTCTTCCCTCACTTTTTTTGCCCTGGTTGTGGGGGGCCCAGGTGGCCCCTGATGAAGGGCTAGGCCGGGGGCAGGCTTCCCCCCAGGGACATGCTGGGTCCAGGACTTGAGGTGCAGTTGGGGCCCCAGGGAAGCAGAAAAGCATCTGGACTGACCTTCACCTTGGCCGACACCCATGGCCACTCCCGTACGCTCCCGGTGCGTATTTACTCTGGTGATATTCAGAGAACCCATATGGGAAGCTGGGTTTCCCAGGTGGCGCTAGTGGTAAAGAACCCAGCTGCTAATGCAGGTGACGTAAGAGACATGGGTTTGACCTCTGGGTGGGGAAGCTCCCCTGGAGAGAGAAATGGCAATCCACGCCAATATTCTTGCCTGGAGAATTCCATGGACAGAGGAGCCTGGCGTGCTATAGTCTATGGGATCACAGAGAGTCAGACATGACTGAAGCGCCTTAGCACACAGAGGGGAAGTTGCCAGCTCTTTAAGGCAATGCCACATTTTGAGGGGCACAGACTTCTGGAAATCCCCCGAGACACATGCACACTCACACTAAAGCCTGCAGACAACTTCAGAGCCCCTGTGGACCCCTCTGAGGCCCACCTCCAGCCCCCAGGTAGCCTCTGATGACTTCACAAGCAGGTGAAGAGCTGTCCTCTGGGGGAGGCAGGCATGTTTCCCTGACAGCGCCACACCTTGCTTTCCTGGGTAGCAAGCGCCCATCTAGCCTCGCATTTCCCCAGGGAGAGAGCACCCGTTTTCCAGCAGAATCTCATGCTGCTGCCTCTTCACTCCTTTATGCAGTTTTCTGAGGGGCAGCAGCACACATTAGGTCATTGGAAGTGGTTTTATTAGTACGCAGCAAGTGGTGGCAGGAAGCCGCTGAGCATCCAAAGCCCCACGCAGGCGTCTGCGGCCATCGATCCACAGCAGCTCCAGGACCTGACCTCGCTTCATGGGCTCAGGCGCTGCGCTGGAAGGAGTTTTAATTAGAACACTGAAGTGCATTTGTCTTCTAAAGCACATCAGGGATAAAATATTAAAAGGGCAAATACTCTTTTCCAAGAGAATGAGTTTTTCTGCCAGTGTATTTTATTGGAACAATAATCTTGACGAAATCAAAGGAACACCCAAGTTTCTGCCAGGGGAAGCTGATGAAAGGAGAGGCATTTTGTCATTACAACTACCTTTTGTTTAGCACTGAGTTTGTGCCAGTCATATTCTACAGTTATTGGTTTACTTAACCCTCCTGACAACCCTGGGCTTCCCAGGTGGCTCAGTGGTGAAGAATATGTCTGACAAGGCAGGAGACGCAGGTTTGATCCCTGGGTCAGACAGATTCCCTGGAGGAGGATATGGCAACCCACTCCAGTATTCTTGCCTGCCATGGACAGAGAAGCCTGGCAGGCTACAGTCCATAGGGTTGCAAAGAGTTGGACATGATTGAGCATGCATACACTGTCTGATGACCCTAAGGTCATCTTAAGGATCCATCTTATACCTGGGGAAGATGAGATTCAGAGAGATGTGTTCAAGGGCACACAGCCAGGAAGTGGCAGTGGTGGACTCTGTGGGAGAGGGAGAGGGTGGGATGATTTGGGAGAATGGCATTGAAACATGTATAATATTAATATGAAACAAATCGCCAGTCCAGGTTCCATGCATGATACAGGATGCTCGGGGCTGGTGCACTAGGATGACCCAGAGGGATGGTACGGGGAGGGAGGTGGGAGCGGGGTTCAGGATGGGGAACACGTGTATACCAGTGGTGGATTCATGTTGATGTATGGCAAAACCAATACAATATTGTAAAGTAATTAGCCTCCAATTGAAATAAATAAATTTATATTAAAAAATAAAATAAACTAGAGCTGCCTGATTGTAAAGCATATCAGCTTTTCCTTTTTAACCATTTAAAAATGTAATCCTGTTCCCTCAAGGTAACAAATGTACACAGTCTAAAAGATCAAGTGTCAGCCAGATTTGTAACAAAAATATCCATCTTTTGCTGGGTGCCTCACACCAGTCCCATTCCAGGTGGCATCCACGGCAGTGGTTAGGGTTCCTCAGAAAGACAGAACAGATAGAACATGTCTATTCAGAGAAAGAGATTCATTTTTAGGAATTGGCTCATGCTGTTATGGAGGCCAGCAATTCCAAAATCTGCGGGGTAGGTGGGTGTACTGGAGACCCAGGGAAGAGCAAGTGATGCAGTTCAAGTGCGAAGACTGTCTGTTGGCAGAATTCCTTGTTGGGGGAAGTCAGGTCTTTGTTCTAGGAAGACCAGCTGATTGGATGAGGCTTACCTACATTGTGGAAGGTAGCCTGCTTTACTCAAAGTCCACTTATTTAAATGCTGCTGCTGCTGCCAATTCGCTTCAGTCGTGTCCGACTCTTAGCGACCCGATGGACTGCAGCCCACCAGACTCCTCTGTCCATGGGATTCTCCAGGCATGAGTACTGGAGTGGGGTGCCATTGCCTTCTAAAAACACCCTCGTAGAAATAATCTTTGACTAAATATCTGGGCATGAAGGCCAGTCAAGTTGACACATAACAGTAACTATCACAACCACTTTCAACTCTATTAGGTGTTTAATCTGGTGCTCACTTCCATATTTCTTAAAAACATGCTTTTTTGGTTATTCCTTTTTTTTTTCCTGCCTAAAATATTGCCTATTGGTTTCTTACCAATAGATTTACCTATAGATTTAGCTCTCTCATGGTCTTCCCTAGAAGTCCTGTCCTTGCATCAACCTCTCGACACTGTTAAACAAGGCTTTACAGCAAACGTCAGAGTTTACACTCTTTCTATTTTTTAATATTTATTTATTTGGCTGCATCTAGTCTTAGTTGTGGCATTCGAGGTCTTTGTTGTGGTGTGCAGGCTCAGTAGCTGTAGCACAGGGCTCAGGTGCTTCTTGTCATATGGAATCTTAGTTCCCGGACCAGGGATTGAACCCACGCTCCCTGCATTGGAAGGTGGCTTCTTAACCAGTGGACCATCAGGAAGTCCCAGAGTTTACATTCTCATGATTGTTAGTCACAGCTGAAACAGATGGGCAATCCACTACCGTTTCTTTCTTGTCTATCTTTTTGCTCCCTTGTTGGTGTTAAAAATTCACCTCCTGTTTAGTGTGCTTAGTTGACTGCTTGGTATCCATCATTGATTAATCCCTGCACTGTCAGAACTGAGGGTCCTCTCAGGACAGAGGTTTCTGTTCCTCAAAACCCACCCCCCAGCCCTTGTCCTTTTCTTCCTTCCTCCCCACTGACAGTCCTGAGTTGCTCATCTCTGGATTGGTTTTTCTCTAGTCCACATAGCTTCAGTCCTGAAAATTCTCAGCACCACATCCTGGGAATTCCCTCCTTTCTGTGTGTTCACTCCCTACTCCTGGAATATGAGAATATTTTTCTTCTTTCTTGATTTTTCTCTTATTTTGGTGGAGCTCATCTTCTAGTAATTTCCTGAGAGAAAGTACGTGGAAGCACTTTTTTTCCGGCCTTACATGTCTGAAAATGTCTTTCTTCTGCCCTCCTACCTTACTGATAACTTGGATTCTATATTGAAAATAATCTTTGTTCAGAATTTCAAAATCTGTGTTCTAATGTCTTCTAGTTCCCAGTATTGCTATTGAAGGAATCATTGTCATCCTGATTCCTGACCAGCTGTGGAAATTTGTATGTGATCTCTTTTCCAATTTCCCCTTTCTAGAGGGTATCTTTTGGTATCTTTTTTGGTATCTTATTTATTTTTGGTATCTTTGGTATCTTTTCTTGGTGCACTGAAATTCCATGATTATGAACTTTGGTGTGGGCTGTTTTCCATTTATTATGCACTTGAGGGGCTCTTTCAGACCGGAGGCCTATGTTCTTCTGTCCTATGAAATGTTCATGCACTGGTTCTGTGGTGATTTCTTCCCCTTTATCTCTGCTTTCTCTTTCTGGTAAGTCTATTATTCAAAAACCGATCCTCTCATTGATTCTCTCATTTTCTTATCTTTCACTTTCCATTTATTTATTCTTTTGATTCTAATTTTCCAGAAAACTTTCTCACTTTTATCTTTCAAAACTCCTATTATATTTAAATTTTTTAATATATTTTTGACTTCCAAGAGCTCTTTATTGTTTTCTGAATATTAATTTCAAAATCTCTTATTCTCAAATTCAGGGATGCAGTTATCTTACCTTACTCTGAGGGTAATATTTATAGATTTTAGAACTTCTTCTGTTCTCTTTACTGTCTCTTCTCCTCTAAGTTTCTTTTATCTACTGATTTGTTTTGATCTCTTTTATATTATAGGTATTCCCTAAATGTCAGGTAATCCTTGACTGTCCATTTTTAAAATACCAGTGTTTTAAGGCACTACAATATAACACTCTGTACACATACTAGGGGTTTATTGTCTGATGGGTTTTGCTGTGCAATGGTGGTCAGATGGGGTTAGGCTGTTTTGTTGGCAGTCTCCCAAAGTCATCACTGGCAGGCATTTTATCTTGTGTTGGTCAGTGTCCCTGGAGAGGGATATAAGCCTGCTTCTGGCATTCTGGAACAAGCAGGGTAAGTGGGCTGGGGTTTAGAGTATGCTGGCTTTCATACAATCCCCGTTTTCAGTAGAGAAGGTGAAAGCTGTCATCAGTTGGACCCAGTATCCCAAGTTTGGAGACTGTCTGGTTTAACTTTCCAGGGGGTACATCCCAGCCTTTGTTGGGGTGGGTTAGGAGTAATTGTCTACTTGGGCAAGGCAAAGGAGAGGATGGACAGGTCTAACTGCTTCTTTCAGTCTCATAATCACTGGTCCTTTTTCCAGCCCCACTGGAACCGGGAAGTCTTCAGTGCCTGAGCCTTTCTAGGGATCTGCAGTCCAGTTAGTCTCGCTTCTTCTTAACTTCCTCTCTCTCTCTGCTGGCTTTGTTCCTGGTTACCTCTGGTCCATCTGCTCCTCAGCTTTGGAAATTTTATAGACATTTATTCTCTGCTGAATTTCCTCCCCTATTATCTTAGTTTTTGTAGGTTTTTTTTTTTCAATACTATCATCTTAGTGGACTTTTAGTGGGAAACAGAGATGAAGGTACGCATTCTACTTGTTATGTTTAAGCAGGAGTTGCCCAAAGCAGCCACTCTTCATTTCTGGTTTAGAAGAGGCCGAGGCGGGGGGCGGCGGGGGCTGGTGGTGGGGGAGCATGGAATGCCTCCTGGTTGTAGAGCCTGAGCTCACCCTATCTCCAGGCTAGCCAACACTGCTCTGTTTCACAGTACACATGAAACACAGTATACATGAGATTTGCTGTATTACCTAGTCTTTTAGCAACGTTCTTTCTGGCTTGCTTTCAGGAGAGGTTCAAGAAGTCAGATTTTAAGCACCAGGTAGAGCATCCTTAATAGAATAGGAGTCATTTGGCCAAGTTGGCTGTAAAGTGAATCCCTTTCCCTATTATTCTGTTTCCAGTGGCTTGGCTCACTGAACATGTAGTTAAACAGCTAAAGCGGCTGGTCCACTGTGAATGGGCAGCAGTCGGCCCTCTAGGACTTCTTGGCAGGTCTCAGAACTAGCATGTTGCTTCGGTTGCAGGGGGAATTCCAGGTTTTAGCTTCGCCGAGTACAGCTTTATCCCTGAGAGTGTAAAATCATCTTGAATGCTTTTCTAAATACCATTCTCTCTTTTTCCACTTGTTGTTTGACAAGCCTCCCATCTTTTAAGGTCCAGATGAAATGTCATCTTCTACAGCACACTTCCTCCGGAGCTTACCCCCCTGTCTGCAGGATGCTTTTTATAGAGCATGGGGATAAGCTTTTCTATAGGATTCATTCATTTGTTCATCAGTTGCTCTCTCTTGTTGGACAGTGAGCTCATCAAGGCCACACACTCCATCTTTCCTTTTCTCCCATGCTTATCAGGGCGTCTGACTTGTACACCATGACCATCAATGTGTATTTGTTGACTGAATGAAGGCTCCTCTATCTACAGAGTCTGTGTGTCCTTTTGCCAGGAATGGTGAGGTGCTTCTGTTGACTTACCTTTTGGCTCTACACTGTAACTTCAAGGGGCAACTCAAGGTCTTCCATGGCAACATCCCCTCCTTCAACAACTGTCCCCCACCCTGCCCTGGCTAGGAGAAAGGGTTTGGGTATGAGTCAAGAACAAAAAGAGAATACCAAGATGCCATTAGCCTCTGCATTGAGGGTGCACTTGGAAGGAAGGATCAGAGACAGGGGTCCACACATTTTGTTTTCTCCTTAGATCCTCCTTCTTTGGAACGTGGCCTGCTTCCCTGCTGCTGCTGTGATGACATGGTATTGCATCTCCCTAGCTTTCCTTGTTCTGATCCTTCTTGTGCTTAGCAGTGGTGGACTATGATCTGCAAACATCCTGTGTCCAAAGGCAGTCATCAGTCCTATGTATCTACTCCAGCTGGAAAATTCCTTTATTTCATAAGACTTCAGGTACTGGAAAATGGATGATTTCCCTACTTCAGCATTTGGGTTTACCTCTAATGAGGTATGCCTGTGACCTGCATCATAGCTGACTCTTTGCTGTTATGTTGGAAGAGGCTGTCTTTTGAAGGGGACCCTGTAGTATGTTAGAGAAGGAAACGGCAACCTGCTCCAGTAGGCTTGTCTGGGAAATCCCATGGACAGAGGAGCCTGGCAGGCTATAGTCCATGGGGTTGCAAAGAATTTGACATGATTTAGCATGCATGCCCTGCCATGCTGTAATGTGTGTTTCAAGGGGCCTAGCTCTTTATTGGCTGAGAAGGCAATGGCACCCCCACTCCAGTACTCTTGCCTGGAAAATCCCATGGACAGAGGAGCCTGGAAGGCTGCAGTCCATGAGGTTGCTGAGGGTTGGACTCCACTGAGCAACTTCACTTTCACTTTTCACTTTCATGCATTGGAGAAGGAAATGGCAACCCACTCCAGTGTTCCTGCCTGGAGAATCCCAGGGACAGGGGAGCCTGGTGGGCTGCTGTCTATGGGGTTGCACAGAGTTGGACATGACTGAAGTGACTTAGCAGCAGCAGCAGCAGCAGCTCTTATTGGAAAGGAATAATTCTGATAGAGATTAAGAATGTCTTTAAAAATGAGATCAACCTCCTTTACCTGGAACTTTTTTTTTTTTAATGTCTAGAGACTTTTTTTTTTTTGCTTCATTGCAAGGCATGAGAATCTTAATTTA
Source organism: Ovis canadensis (assembly GCF_042477335.2). NCBI lineage: Eukaryota > Metazoa > Chordata > Mammalia > Artiodactyla > Bovidae > Ovis > Ovis canadensis. Next base: position 92,264,280 of record NC_091245.1, on the reverse strand, counting down.
TTGACTGGGGATTGAACCCACATCCCCTGCAGTGGAATTGTGGAGTCTTAATAGTCGATCGCCAGGGAAGTCTCTACTTGGAATGTTTTTATTTATTTTATTTTTAATTTTAATTTTTACTTTATTTTGCTTTCACTAATGGGCTTCCCTGGTGGCTCAGTGGTAAAGAATCCACCTGCCAATGCAGCTTGGATCCAGGAAGATCCCACATACTGCCAAGCCACGGAGCAACTAAGCCTGTGTGCCATAACTGTTGAGCCTGTGCTCTAGAGCTTGGGAGCCACAACCCCTGAAGCCCAGGTGCATAGAGCTCCTGCTACAAGAGTAGCCACAGCAATGAGAAACCGGTATGCCACAACTGGAGAGTAGCCCTTGTTCGCTACAGCTAGAGAGAAAGTCCATACAGCAACAAAGACCCAGCTAGCCAAAAACAAACAAACAAAATTATTCAAAAAAGAGGCCACTAACAATCCAAATGTTCACTGGTTGGTGAGTGGATAAACACAATGTGGCATACCTGCATAACGCAACACTCCTTAGCAAGAAGGAGGAGCCCCTACCGGTACATGCAGTGACACGGATGACTCTCAGAAACTATGTTGAGTGAAAGGAGCCAGAAAGGAAAGATTACATAGAGTGTGGGTCCATTCACACGAAATTTCTGCAAAAGGCAAATCTATGGAGACAGAAAGCAGATCAGTGATTGCCCAGGGCTAGAGGTGGGAGTGGGCGATGATTGCACATGGGTACGGCATTTCTATTTGGAGTGATGAAAGTGAAAGTGTTAGTGGCTCAGTTGTGTCCGACTCCTTGCAACCCCATGGACTACAGCCTGCCAGGCTGCTCTGTCCATGGGATTTCCCAGGCAAGAGTACTGGAGTGGGTTGCCATTCCCTTCTCCAGGGGATCTTCCCAACCCAGGGATCGAACACAGGTCTCCTGCATTGCAGGTAGATTTTTACCATCTGAGTCACCAGGGAAGCCATTTGGAGTGATGGACCTGTCCTAAAACTAGATTATGGTGATGGTTATGCCACCATATAGAATTAACTAAGAATTGTTACCAGCTGTACCCCTGTAATGGGGAACTATATGATATGTATTTTATGTCTCAGTGAAGCTGTTAAGTGTGAGGGGAAAAAAAAGAAGCTAGACCAAAAAGATTACTGAATATCTATTTTTCCAACTCAGGAAATGGATGAAAAAATACAGTTGAAATTCCACAGCTCTCTATTGTCTTGATGTGAGGTGTGCATCAGGCTTAAAATCTTTTCCTTTTAACTCCTTTGTCTTCTTGCCCTTGGAGAGGAGGAAATGGCACAGAATACTCCTTCTGCTAAAGATGGTGGAATCAGAAAGGCAAAGTGAGAGTTACATTGGGTTCCCCTGAGCTGCCTCCCCCACAGTAACCTCTCAGCTCTCCGGGCCAACAGTGTCTTCAGCTCCTCTTTTAGCTGTGACTTTAGTCATCCGAGCGCCAAGCACAAAGACCTAAATTATCAGTGTGAGCAAGTTCAACCTACACATTTCAGCTCCAGTCTCTTCAAGACCCCTGTGCTTCCTTGAGAGACAGTCCTGAAGGGGCAGCACTGAACGAGGACATGAGATGGGGACCCGGCCAGCCTGAGGGGGCACTTTGCTAACCACTGCTGTGACTGGTGGGACAGTGGGTCAAGGATGTCCAGCTCCCTGAGAAAAAGTCAGGTCCACCAGGATGGAGAAGTGAAGAGACATAAAGGAAGAACAGACTAGAAAGCATCTCATGATACCAGATCACATCTACCTGTACTTTCTAATTCTTTGCAGAACCCTTTCCTACTCTCTTACTTAACCCTCACAAGCCCCAGGCAAGATTGCCATTAATACGGCAGTCCTCCTGGGGAATTAACTGAGGTGACGAAGTAAGAGAATCAGTAACAGGGCTGGAGACGCAAAGTCAGTCCTTTTAAAAAAGGCCATATGATATTGTTATATGTGGAATCTAAAATATAACACATATGAACCTGCCCACAAAACAGAAATGGGCTCGCAGACATAGAGCATGAACTTCTGGTCGCCAAGGGGGAGAAGTGGAGGGGGAGGGATGGACTGAGAGTTTGGGATTAGCAGATGCAAACTCTTAGGACAGATGAGCAACAAGGCCCTACTATATAGCACAGGGAACTATACTCAGTATCTTGCGATAAACCATAATGGAAAAGAATATGTAAAAAAATATATATATATATGTTTACCTATCTATATATATATTTTTACCCATCTATATATATATATTTACCTATCTATCTATATATATTTACCTATCTATATATATGTTTACCTATCTATATATATTTACCTATCTATATATATGCTTACCTATCTATATATATATTTACCTATCTATATATATATGTTTACCTATCTATATATATATGTTTACCTATCTATATATATACTTTTACCCATCTATATATATATATTTACCTATCTATCTCTATATATTTACCTATCTATATATATATGTTTACCTATCTATATATATATGTTTACCCATCTATATATATGTTTGCCTATCTATCTATATATATTTATCTATCTATCTATATATGTTTACCTGTCTATATATATGTTTACCTATCTATATATATATGTTTATCTATTTATCTATCTATATATATTTACCTATCTATATATATATGTTTGCTGCTGCTGCTGCTAAGTTGCTTCAGTCGTGTCCGACTCTGTGCGACCCCATAGACGGCAGCCCACCAGGCTCCCCCGTCCCTGGGATTCTCCAGGCAAGAACACTGGAGCAGGTTGCCATTTCCTTCTCCAATTATATATGTTTACCTATCTATCTATAGATATCTATATATATGTTTACCTATCTATATATATATTTACCTATCTATATATAAATGTTTGCCTATCTATCTATATGTATTTACCTATCTATATATATGTGTGTGCTCATGTGTACTAAGCCGCTTCAGTTGTGTCTGACTCTTTGTGACCCCGTGGACTGTAACCAGCCAGGCTCCTCTGTCCATGGGATTCTCCAGGCAAGCCTACTGGAGTGGGTTGCCATTTCCTCCTCCAGGGGATCTTCCCAGGGATGGAACTCGTGTCTCATGTTTTCTGCATTGGCAGGCGGGTTCTTTACCACTAGCACAGCCTGGGAAGGATATATATATATATAACTGAATCGCTTTGTTGTGCAGTGAAAATTAACACAACATTGTAAATCAACTATACTTTAATAAGTTTTTAAAAATTCAGTCCTTTTGAGCTTAACTATGTATTCTATGCTATACTGTATATACTGTGGCTTCTCAGGTGACGTAGTGGTGAAGAACCTGCCTGCCAATGCAGAAGATACAAGAGATGCGGGTTTGACCCCTGGGTCAGGAAGATCCCCTGGAGGAGGAAATGGCTACCCACTCCAGTATTCTTGCCTGGAGAACCCCGTGGACAGAGGAGCCTGCTGGGCTGTAGTCCACGGGGTGGCAGAGTTGGGCATGACTGAGCCTACAGGGTATGTGTACTATACATGTATACATATAATGTAGATACATATTTATGTGTGTGCATGCTTATGTATAGACTGATCTATCTATATCTATTGATCTATCATGTATGTGTGTGTATTAGGCCTCGTTTTAAACCTCTTATGCTGAGTCCTCCTCATAACTCTGGGAAGCCAGTTCAGATAAGGAAACTGAGGCAGAGAGAGATAACATTGCCTGAGGTCACACAGTGCCCAGGTGGCAGAGCTGAGATCTGACCCACACCATCCAATGTGCTTTCCATGGCACCATGCTGCCTGCCTCCAGGCCCGCCGTGCTGGTGAGTTTCAGATTTGACTTCTGGGTGCAGACTGCGCTCAAACCCTGGCTCACGTAGGTCCAGCCTGTCATCCTTGCACTGCCTTCTTCTGCGAGGACTTCACTTCCTGCTCTCATGGCAGCTTTCCTACTGTCAGTCTCCTAAACACTTCACAGTTTGTCTCACTCCCAGGCTTGGCTTCTGTTTCCACTGCCGCCATAGTGGGGTCCCAGGAGGAACTGGAAATGCATATGAATTTTATAAGCCTTTGGATTTTCGAAGAGAGATGGGTGTTGATTTACTAGCGTCTCTGCATGTTGATGTGGTCTTCTGAAAACGTTATGGATATATTTACATGGAAATCTTCCAGCTAAAGAATATACTGTAATACAAAGAAATCTGCTGCCAATATTGTTTCATTGCAAAGTGACCCTGAAACAGGTCTGAGTAAATATTTATGATTTCTCTTGAAATGTGACAGACTCATGACATGGTAATTAATTTTACTGTAGACTGAATTCAGAATGACTTTGGTAATATATGAGTAGGTGTGTAAAATGTTTATAGGGCTTTGAAAAATAAGCCCAAGGCTTAAATGAAACCTTAACCAGACAACCGAGCAAGAATAAAATTGCAATTCTAATTTTGCTGGTAGAATTTCTGTGGGAAGCAAGGCATTTTAGCGATTGGTATTCATTGCAGAGAATCATTATATATATTTTATGTACTGTTAGACTATTTGGAAACTTCAAATATACTTACTTTTCAAGAAATGCATGCATTGAGCAATGGTTAAAAAAGAAAGGCTAAGTTTAGAAAATTGGCTTTGGTTTACGGCAAAGGCTGCAAGGAACACATATTTCCTCGCTCTCTACAGGAGGCTAAAGGGTAGTGGCTCATCTGAGGCCTCCAATTTTGGGTGCTTCTTTCTCTCACCCCCGCTTTGAATCTGTCAGTAAATCCTGTACTTTCTACCTTAAAAAGATACCTAGAATCTGGCTACTTCTCGCCACCTCCACCTCTCCTTACCAGCTGGTCGAGGCCCCATCATCTCTGATCTGGGTTACTGTAACACCCGCTTCCCTGGTCTCCCCACTTCCTAACTCCCCCTTCCCCATGGACATGGCAGCAGCATGATTGGGTTAGAGCATAAGCGAGTTCATGTTGTTCCTCTTCCTCCGTTGACTTCTGTCTCACTCAAACTATAGGCCAAATAAATTCACAACCGACAGCTCATTGTATCCGGCCCTTTCCTTGTGTCCTGCCATTCTTTCCCGGGCTCACGGTCCCCAGTCCCCGCCACCCTCCCTGACTCAGGTCTGCAGCTTCAGTCCCTCTACCTGGCAGGCTCTTCCTCCAGTATTCTCCTGGCTCCATCCTCTCCTCCTGCAGGTTGTGTATATGTGTTGCCTTCTCAGTGAAACCTCACCTGACTTTCCTTTTAACACGTGTAGCCCACCTCCCACCCCCACCAAGCTCCCAGTCTCCCTTGTCTGCTTTGCTTTTTTCTCTAGCATGTATCACTTAATGGTGGGCTTCCCAGGTGGCGCTAATGGTAAAGAACCTGCCTGCCAATGCAGGAGACATAAGAGACACAGGTTCTATCCCTGGGTTGGAAAGACCTCCTGGAGGAGGGCATGGCCACCCGCTCCAGTGGTTCTTGGTTGGAGAATCTCACGGACAGAGGAGCCTGGAGGCCTACAGTCCATGGGGTCGCAACACGACTGAAGCGACTGAGCATACGCTATCTCACATTATACATTTTCTTTATTTTGTCTTGAATGTAAGCTCCATGAGGTCATGAATTTGTGTCTGTTTTGTTCACTGTTGTGTATCCCATATCTATTGATAGAATAATATCATGCATATCATTGACATAAGGGAAAACACATTATTATAGGATGGATGGAAAATAATTTTCATCACTGCTGTGTAAGGGATGTGCTAAGTCCCTTAAGTTGTGTCCAGCTCTTTGCGACTCCATGGACCGTAGCCTGCTCTGTCCATGGGGTTCTCCAGGCAAGAACCCTGGAGTGGCTAGCCATTCCCTTCTCCAGGGGATCTTCCCAAACCAGGGATCAAACCCGGGTCTCCTACATTGCAGGCTGATTCTTTACTGTCAAAGCCACTAGGGAAGCTCTGTGTAAGGGATAGGGGTTCTGAAATAGGAGCCAGATGCTTAGTGAATGTACCAGAAGGGACCATTGAAGGGGTATGGAAACCTCTGGAATCTCAGTGTATGATCTGCAGAATGATGGGTCACTGGTCAGACTACTTCTGTGGAATAATAGCAGATGTAGCAGAATCAAAGCAGCTAACTAGGAAAGACGCTATAAAGCTGATTCTAGAATCAGGGGTGCAGGAGTAGAGGGAACAAAACTATACATATGTACTATACCTTACCTGGGTAACACGCAATCTCATTTCAAAGCGGCCTTCTAAGCACGGAGAAGGCCACCCCAGAGTGTCGGGGGAGTGTGGGGGGAGTGGAAACAGAGTGGTAACAGCGCCAGTGCATGCTCAGGACTCTTGATTTTCTCAGGAGATTAGTTTCCACAGTGGAAGCTGAAGAGTTCAAACACCATAACTTAATGTACTGTTTTGCCATTTACAAAGTACGATTGAAAAATAGCGAAGTCAGGATGGCCGAGTGGTCTAAGGCATTGCATTCAGGTTGCAGTCTTCCCTCAAGGCATGGGTTCGAATCTCACTTCTGATAGTACCTTGGTTTTAGGGCTTCCCGAGTGGTGCGAGTGTAAAGCACCAGCCTACCAATGCCAGAGACACAAGAGATGCAGTTTCAGTCCCTGGGTCCGGATGATCCCCTGGAAGGGAGCACAGCACCCCACTCCTATTTTCTTGCCTGGAGAATGCTACGGACAGAGGAGTCTGGGGGGCGGGTTCATGCAGTTGCAAAGACATGGCTGAAGTGACTTAGCACATCGAAAAATATCAATAAAATTGCTCAGTGATTGAGCAGTTATATAATCTTACACAATAATATGCATATTTATTGAGAAATTACCCTGAGCTAAGTGCTTTAGTTACAGCATCAGATCCTTGCAGGTTATTCTAATTATCCCCAAGAATGTATTCATTTAATAACATTTATTGAGCACCTCCTATACCAGGCACCATGCTAGGCACTGAGGCTGCAAAAATGTATTGGTTCTGCCTCAAGGAACCTACAATCTTGTGAAGGAGACAAACGCAAACACATCACATTGCAGCCAATGATAATATGTGTTGTGGAGTAGGATGAAACATAACTCCATCACAAGATCTGTGGGAAAAAGGAACAATAACGTAAAAAAGATCCCATTATCCCCTTCCTCAATCATATATGGTTATTTTTTAATTTCCCCTTTTGCCTTATGAATAGATTTTTCCAGAGAGGTCAGTTAGCCTACAACCACTATTTTTATTTTCAATGCTCAGAAATTGGATGAATGGCTGCCCTGTGGCTAAAGGTGAGGGAGAGCTGAATCAAAACCTCGTGCATCGCGTCCTTTCCCTTCTAGAGATTTTTCCGAAGTCTTTGTTGCCATGATGCAAAGTCTGAGGTCTCTGTAGATGACCTGACTCAGAGGAGGATCAAAACCCCACCAACCGACCCATAGACGTGGCCCCCAGTGGCACCTCAGACTATAAGGACATGGCCCTGGTTCCCAGAGAGGGGACTGGGCAGCTCAGAAAGTGCAAAATGATGCATCAGGGATACAAGAAGGAAACAGTGGCATGTCTGCATGTATCTTAACTAAAAATAAGAAACGAGTCGAGCTTTGATTACGTTTAACACAGAGTGATCCATACTTGCTTGTTAGGTCTGTATGTCTGTTGGTCCCATACACATAGACCATAAGGGGCCACCTGAGGCACACTGAGCACCACACGTACACACATACACATGCACACGCACTCACACAGGCTGAGGATGATACCTTCTTTCACTTGTCTGCTTTCAAAATACTGTAATATTCTTATTTGTGCTCCTTGTGAGGCTATATAGATTGCACGGTTTCATTTTAATTAAATGAACCCTCACCAAATGGCTTAAGAACCCTGCAAAGAAAAAAAGAGTGTGTTGAAGATAATAACATAAGTCTAATTGGACAGGTAAGCCTAGTGTGCTGCAGTCCACAGGGTCACAAACAGCTGGACATGACTAAGTGACTGAACTGAACTAAACAACAGGAAAATAGCACTGTCCCTAACCTGATAAATGCTTATTGTCAAATATATCATGAAAGTCTAATCAGATAAGACTATAAAGTTGGCAGAAACAATGTTGAAGTTATCAAGAAGACATTGCCTTGTTCTCCACTGGCCTTTATGATAAACCTCACTTGAAGTGTATATTAAGCCTTGTGATATTTTCTAGTGATAGAGGTATGTGTGCTAAGCCACATTAGTCGTGTCCTATTCTTTGCTACCCCGTGGACTGTAGCCTGCCAGGCTCCTCTGTCTGTGGGATTCTTCTGGCAAGAATACTGGAGTGGACAGCCATTCTCTTCTCCATGGGATCTTCCTGATGCAGGGATTGTAGCCGGGTCTCCCACATTGCAGGCAGATTCCTTACTGCCTGAGCCACCACTTACCTATAATTTGTAGATAAATAAATATAGTACTTATATTAGGTACATGTACAAATATTTTTACTGCTTAAGTTGTATGATTGAAAAAAATTGAAGGTCACTGTTTTAGGGAACTAGACTTGCTTTAAGAAATTCTGGCCCTTTGAGATAACATTCTCTATCATGTGGGCAGAAGCAGATGGCTATTTTGTGTGGACCTGAGATCAAGGACTTGCTGCTTATTTACTTACAAGCTGGATTTTTTAAACAGTGTTATCTGTATGCTGGTGTTCCTTGAAGAAGTTTCTTGTGTGCTATGAACCTTTAGAAAAATAATCCCATATTTTGTAACAAATAACCATGTTATACTTTACAGTAATGGAAAATACTGAAAATAGTTTTGTATAATTTTTTCTTCATCTTGTGAGATTTAATTTATATTTTTAAAGTCTCCTGTCTCCTATACGTGTTATTTTTTGTTTGTGTCTTTTCTTAGTCTGACAATGATTTTTATTTCTGGGGAAGAAAATTTACATAACTGCTCCACGTGTAAAACTGTTGCTTGGTGAATCATGGTCACAAAAAGTTCTTTTAGAGCCTGTGAATAACTCTCTGCCTTAGCCAATTTTTTTTTTGTGTGTGTGTGACGGGCCTCTTTGACATTCCAAACCCAGAAGATCCCCTCTGGCCTGGCCTCTGTTCTCCGAAGGCCAAGTCAGGGGTTAGAGGCTTTTCCAGCTGTCTTCTGGCCCTTGGGAATGATAATTGAGAACAGACCTCTGGGAACAGGGCAATGGGTCACCTATGGGCCTTCCTTGAACCTTGTAAAGTAGGTGCCACTTAATTCTGTGAGCTGAAAGTTAGCGTGGCACCAGTCTCCTGCCTGGAATCCTAATCAGGGCATAATGCTTTGCTGCCCGTCTGCTCAAGTGCCTTTCCACAAGATGTGGGGATTTCAGCGGTGAGTCACTCAAATTAGGCTCTGCTGTGTGGGCACATGACTTACCCTCATTGTTTATCAGTGTTCTCATCTGTAAACTGGGGAGACTAATGCCTACTGCATGGACTTGTTGTGAAAGATGAAATGAGAATCCGTACAATGCATTTAGCATAATAGATATAAGCTGTCAAAAACGTGCATTATTGTTATCATTGTCATGCATTAGATATCCAAACTCAGTCTCCAGCTGAATAAGTGGGGAATGGGGACTTAATGACTAAAGTAGAATTGAAATTTGACTATACCTATTTTGAGGGAGGACCATCTCCCACCCTGAAAGTGGATAACAGGATCTCACACTATTTTTCTCACTTAAAACAACCTAAATATAATTGATAAAAATGGGCTTATGGGAGCAGATAGACTTGCACTCATATAGCAGCTCTGCCACTTACATGACCTTGGGCAAGTCACTTAGTCTCTGTGACAATCTGTATAGGGGTTTTCACCAGTAATATTGAATTTGATGGACTTATTTGGTGGTCCGGTGGTTAAGGATCCACCTTGCAAAGTAGGGAACACAGGTTTGATACCCAGTCGGGGAACTAAGATCCCACATGCCACAGGGCAAGCCAGCATGCCACAACTAGAAGAAGATCCTGGATGTCACAACTAAGACCTGATGCAGTCAAATAAATAAATACATAAAACAAAAATATATTGAACAAATATTGAATTTTAGAACATGACATAAGCATGACTTCCGGAAGAGTATCTGGCACTTAGTGGGATCCCCACACATTGTCCCTAGTCCCTTCCTTTTTAAAAAATTTATTAATTTGTTTGTGCCAGGTTTGGGGCTTCCCAGGTGGCATAGTGGTAAAGAATCCGCCTATCAATGCAGGAGACAAAGTAGATGTAGGTTTGATCCCTAGATCAGGAAGATACCCTGGAGTAGAAAATGGGGGCCCATTCCAGTTTTCTTGCCTGGAAAATCCTACGGGCAGAGGAGCCAAGTCAGCCTAAATACTTAGGCTGTAAAAAAATGAGGATATCTGTATTGTCTTAAGTAAGGCACACTGTGATGCTGTGATATAAGAAGAAAGGTATATTTGGCTTTTGTCTTTGGAAAGTATTTCCTTGGGTTCTGTGAGTCATTATAGCCAATTATCACATCCAAGGAAGGGGTAGTGGGAGCCCCTGATTTGTAGCCAAGTTGGACAGAAGTGTGGGTAACCTGGGGATCCACTACTTGCAGTGTCATCTGACATGGAGACAGTCTTGCGGGAATGAGCCCTTAACCTGTGGGCTCTGCACTAACTCCGGGTAGTTAGTATCAGAACTGCATTAAATTGCTGGGAGCCCAGTTGGTATCTGCAGAGAATTGGAGAATTTCTTGGTGTGGAAAATACTCATTTGGTGTCAGAAGTATTGTGAGCAGAGTAATAGTTTTCATTTAACTGTTAGGAACCTCCAATTAGATGGAGACACCTGTAGACATGGATTAAAAAATAAACACTTACTGAATCCTATTATGGGGCCTCCCAGGTGGCACTAGTGGTAAAGAACTCACCTGCCAATGCAGGAGACATAGGGGACGCTGGTTCCATCCCTGGGCTGGGAAGATCCCCTATGGAAGGGCATAACAACCCACTCCAGTATTCTTGCCTGGAGAATCCCAAGGACAGAGGAGCCTGGCGTGCTACAGTCCGTAGGGTCACCAAGAGTCAGACACGACTGAAATGACTTAACATGCATGCACCCTGCTATATGCCACGCACTGGTTAGGCAATTTGTAATTTCATGGATTATTTAAAACTGTGTGGAGAACATATTAATAACACAATTTTATAGATTGGAGAACTGAGTTTAGAGAATTTAAGACTTTGTCTCAAGTCAATCTAGTGATGGAAAGTCCACTGTTCTGACCTCCTGCTTCCTCGCACCAGCCCAGATCTCTGGACCAGCAGATCCTATATCTCTAAAAGAAAACACCTGATTTCCCCTCCAGTTACAGGCACTGGTAGTTAAACCAGAACCAGCAGGATAAAGTGGTCATTTGGAACTCTTCCACAAAGCCTGGAGGACACTTTGTGTCACCAGCAGAGCCCTGGGGGCCTTTGGTAAGGGGAATGTGCTTTAGTTTTCCCAGCTCCCAAACATGTTGAGTTCTGAGCCACAGTCATCCCGCCAAAGCTTCTATCTAGCTCTCTTATTACCAACCCATTGACGGCCCTATTGATCCTTTTGTGGTTGAATTCAGGGCCAATTCACTTACTGGGGCACAGAATCTTACTGTCAGGACCACAGACAGCAGTTCTTTGGGATTTCATGGATGAAAATTCAGTTGGCAATCCAGGGCAGACTGTCAAGAAGAAAGATGGAGAGAGAAACCTCTGTAATGACCACTAGCTATTAAATTTGACCACCATCTGAAATCAGTACCCCCTCAAATTAATCCCAGACTGCCTAAATCAGCTACAGTCCGCTACAATTTATATCACCCAGGAGCCACTGGGAGGTACAGAGTAGAAGGGTGTGGGAAGGTGAAGAGCACAGGCTCCTGTTGGGACCCAGGCAGGACATCCCTACCTACACTCCTGGGATTGTTGCAGGATGGAATTCTCAGCCTTCTTTTTCAAAATGAAAAAACCTTTTCCTTATGATTTTAAAATAACGCATAATAATAATGCATGTGTGTTTCGTTGCTGAGTCATGTCTAACTCTTTGCACCCCTATGGACTGTAGTCTGCCAGGCTCCTCTGTCCATAGCATTTTCTAGGCAAGAACACTGGAGTGGGTTGCCATATATCTCCTCCAGGGGAACTTCCCAACCCAGGGGCCAAACCCATATCTCCTGTGTCTCCTGCATTGGCAGGCAGATTCTTCACCACTGAGCCACCTGGAAAACATACATATATATATTTGATAAATTATGGCTGTATATATTGGCTGTGTCATGCAGCCAATATATATGAGGGATCCTACTTCCCCCACCTAGGATCAAGTCTCGGCACCCCATAGTGGAAGCACTGTCTTAACCCCTGGACCACCAGGGAAATCCCAGTATTGTTATTCAGTCGCTAAGTTGAGTCTGACTCTTTGTGACCCCATGGACTGCAGCCCATCCACCAGGCTTCCCTGTCCTTCACTATCTCCCAGAGTTTGTTCAGATTCACGTCCACGGAGTCAGTGATGCTATCTAACCATCTCATCCTCTGTCACTCTCTGCTCCTTCTGCCTTCAGTCTTTCATCAGGGTCTTTTCCAGTGAGCTGGCTCTCCACATCAGGTGGCCCAAGTGTTGGAGTTTCAGTGTCAGCATCATTCCTTCCAATGCATAATACTACTATTGTTGTTTTAAAATCAGACATTAGGCAATGCTTAAACAAGCAAATGAAAATCTCATGCTTACTCCTGCCAATTTGTAATAACATTCTGGGTAAACCCTTCCAAATTCTTTGCTGTTCATATACCTCTAGCCCCAGCAGTTGTTTTAAAAACAGGACTATATTTTGTAATTTTATTTTATCACTTCTAATATCAATGTATCATAAATATCTGTCTGAAAGAATATAGATTTCTATTGCTGTTTTAATGGATTTAGGATATCCATTATAGAGATGTACCATAATTCACTTAGCCATTCCTCTCTTTTAAGTGGTTTCCAGTTGCCATCGTTATACAGAAAGTCGCAGCACACACACTGGCACATTTTTTGTAAATACTTTATCCTGTGGTCATTAACCCTGAACCTGAAATTCCACAAGACTCCAGGAACCTCAGTCTTACCTACGCGCACCTCTTAGATAAATTATGGCAAAACGTTCACTCACTCAACAAATATTTTTTGGGTGACCATGTTGTTCCAGGCACAGGCCTATGCTTGATGGATATGCAGTGAGTAAAACCGATGAAACCTCTGCCCTCAGAAAGCTCACATTTAGAGGCATGAAATTAATAATAAAATAAGTGATATTGCATAAGAAGGTGGCAAGTGTGAAAGAGAAAAATTAGAAAAAGAGGTTTTCATCTACAATAATTCAGCATTTATTCTATCATATGCTATTCAGTTTAATTCACTAAACATCCATTGAGCACCCACATTATGTTCTAGATAACATAAATGAATGGGGCAGGTAGAAATGAAATATGAGCCCTAGTGTAGATAAGCTCACAATTATTTTCTTGCTTATGACTTAACCATCTCATGTGTGTATATTTGATCTTCACAACTAGATTAGAAAATCCTGGAGGGCAAGAGTTCATGTTTTATACTTTTCTTGTGTTCTCTTGAACTTTTGGTATAATGTTTTTGTTTATAGAATTAATGGTCAGTAAATGCTTGTTATGGACCTGTGAAATAGAAATGATATTTGTGGCCTTGAGAGATGACAAACTGGGTTCTATGTGTCAACAAGGATTCAAGGTGAAGAAAAGGCACTAGTTAATATCCAAGGTTAATGAGAAAGCTACCTATTCAGATCATGGTGTTGGCATTAAAAAAATAATTCCTCTAAATCATGGATCGTCTAATCAAATATAGTAATATACATATTTTAATGTCACAAAGAGTGACTCATTGGAAAAGACTCTGATGCTGGGAGGGATTAGGGGCAGGAGGAGAAGGGGACGACAGAGGATGAGATGGCTGGATGGCATCACCGACTCGATGGACGTGAGTCTGAGTGAACCCTGGGAGTTGGTGATGGACAGGGAGGCCTGGCGTGCTGTGATTCATGGGGTCACAAAGAGTCGGACACAACTGAGCGACTGAACTGAACTGAAGAGTGATTTTAGCACTGTTTTGGAAAGCTGGTTGAACAAGTAATACTGTTTTTAAAGAAAAGCAAACCAAGTAGAGAAGTATGCTGGCTTTTCATCTGGCTCTTTGTGGAGTGTTTAAACTGCCCCTACATCTGACAAGGATAAAGAGGAGAGTGAAAAATCTGGATTAAAACTCAACATTCAAAAAACTAAGATCATGGCATCTGGTCCCAGCACTTCATGGCAACTAAAGGGGGAAACAATTGAAACAGTGAAAGACTATTTTCTTGGGCTCCAAAATCACTGCAGATGGTGACTGCAGCCATGAAATTAAAAGAGGCTTGCTCCTTGGAAGAAAAGCCATGACCAACCTAGACAGCATATTAAAAATCAGAGACATGATTTTGCCAACAAAGGTCCATATAGTCAAAGCTATGGCTTTTCCAGTAGTCATGTATGGATATAAGAGTTGGACCATAAAAGCTAAATGCTGAAGAATTGATGTTTTTGAAGTGTGGTGCTGGAGAAGACTTTTGAGAGTCCCTTGGACTGCAAGGAGATCAAACCAGTCAGTCTGTTGCAGGAGGAGGGACCCCTTCCAGGGTCTGAAACTGGGCTCTTGCCTAACACTTGGAAAGGAATTGTCAGAGGAGACACATGTGCTGACAAAGCAAGAGATTTTATTGGGAAAGGGCACCCGGGTGGAGAGCAGTAGGGTAAGGGAACCCAGGAGAACTGCTCTCCTGTGTGGCTCACAGTCTCGGGTTTTATGGTGATGGGATTAGTTTCTGGGTGGTCTTCGGCCAATCATTCTAATTCAGAGTCTTTCCTGGTGGTGCACGCATCGCTCAGCCAAGATGGATGCTAGCGAGAGGGATTCTGGGAAGTGGATGGGCACGTGGTGTCTCCTTTAGACATTTCCCAAACTCTTCCGGTTGGTTGGGCTTCCCAGGTGGCTCAGTGACAAAGAATCCGCCTGCTGATACCGGAGACGCAAGAGACGTGGGTTCGATACCTGGGTAGGGAAGATCCCCTGGAGAAGGAAATGGCAACCCACTCAGGTAGTCTTGCCTGGAGAATTCCATACACAGAGGAGCTTGGGGGGGTCTATGTCGGGGGGAGTCACAAAAGAGTCAGATACGACTTACAAACAACAACAACAGTATCATCATGTGATTGTCACAGTTGATGTCATTCTGGCAGAAATAGTACAATTTAAATATATTCCTCTTTATATTTAACACTAATTTCTCCCCCATGACGTCTCTCAACAAAGACTGCCTATCAGACCTGGAGGGTTTTAGTGAGGACTTGTGGGGTCTTTCTGGTATTTTCTGGTCCAGGGTCTTTTGAGTTGAGCAAGCCCTGCAACAGGTAAAGCTCCCATCTGGCAGATCCTAGCTGCCTGCAGGACCAGGCAAGGTTTTGAATTCAATTCTTATCCTTTAAAAGTTTTTTCTAGCTTTAGGGAGATACAATTGATATGTAACATGTGAGTGGAAGGCATACAGTGTGATCATTTGATGCACATATATATTGTGAAATCACTACCACAATAAGGTTAGTTAACACCTCCATCATTTCACATAATGACCTTTTGTGTTTGGTGAGAACATTTAAGATCTACTCTCTTGGCAACTTTCAAGTGTATAAAACAAAGATACTGTTATCAGTAATCATTATACTGCGTAAAGGTCTTCAGAACTTACTCATCTCATAACTGGAAGGGTATATTCTTTGGCCAGTATCTTCCTATTTCCCTCAACTCCCAGCCCTAGCAACCACCATTCTACTCTGTTTCTATGAGTCTGGCTTTTTTAGATTCCACATACTCAGGAAGACCGTACAGTATTTGTCTTTCTCTGACTTATTTCACACTTACTGTGATGCCCTCGGGGTCCATCCATGGTGTCACAAATGGCAGAATTGCCTTCTTTGTTGTTGAGCCTTCCTTTCTGCTTGCATTTCTCCGGGCACACCCCAGATGGTGGGAGGCCCTGGAGATAAGTAAATAGCTAACCTTTCAAACTCCCATCTGCAGAATGATATAAAAACCTCAGAACAACATGGGCCTTTTCCCAATCCCCACCACAGCATCTGGGGCCCAGTAGGTACATAATGGTTTTGGGTGAACAAATGACACTATTTACAGAAGTGTTTTACTAACTTTTGAAGCCTTTCCTGCAGAAGACAGAGCTAAGTTTCAGAGAGTTGACTGCCTGGAGTAACATGGAAAGCTGCGAAGACAAAATTATTGAGTCAAATCAGCAAAGTGGCTGACTATGCTAACTTTAGGACTAATTTAGGGGAGAATTCCTCAAAAAAAAAAAAAAAGCAAAAATGGTTATTCTCTTCAATTAAAAAATTTTTTCCTGCCATTTCCTTAGAGTCAATTGTGGCATCAGGAAGAAGTCAACTCTCTATATTTTTAAAAATTTTTATTGGGGTACAGTTGATTCAACTCCATATTTTTTATCTCTATGGTTCTATTATCAAATTCCCATTTCTATCATAAAAATATTATATATAATATATAATACATATGTATTATAAAAGTAATAGAAAATACTGACAAGTATGAAGAGGATTTATACATCGAATTGTACACCACTAATAACTCTACCACCCATAAATAATTATAACTAACATTTTGGTGTATTTCCTTCTCACATTTTCCCGTGTATATAATGTATATGCATTACAACAGTGAAAATATGCACACGATTTTCTACTTTTATCATTAAAACAGTATAGTATTTTCCCACAGCATTGAATATCATTAAAGCCTTGATTTTGGTGGATGTAGAATATTCTGTTTTATGACTGTCCCATAGTTTATTATAGACATCTTCAGGCATTGTCCTGGCTCTTTGTATAAATGCCCCACCATAGACATTTTAGCACATAGTTACTATATACATCCATGGTTATTTCCTTTTGATCTTCTCCTCATTTATAAACTCCAGACTCAACTGCTTTGAAGGCAATAATTTTTTTCTCAAGATAGATCTTTTACCTTTTCTTATAAAGTTACGTCCATTTTAAACAATCACCCTTGACATTATTAAAAACTATTTCTTGAAAAAATAAAGCTTTGTTAGAGGATTTAAGGCAATAATTTTTAACCAGTGAGACATGGTCCCTTGGAGGGGATGGCCAAGAGTAGGATGCATGTAATTTGAAAAGCCTTACTCAAAATTTCTGTTGTATTAATTTTTTTGCTTTTATTGAATTTGTTACAATATTGCTTCTGTTTTATGTTTTGGCTTTCTGGCCATGAGGCAAGTGGGATCTTAGTTCCCTAGCCAGGGGTTGAACCCACACCCCCTGCTTTGGAAGGCAAAGTCTTAACCACTAGACAGTCGGGGAAGTCCCATTATGTTAATTTTTTAATTAAGATATTTAGCTGTTTGAAAATTGTGTCACAAAATATGGGGTTCTATTTTTTTAATGGAGGAACGGGTTGAAATGTGCATTCATTCAAAAACATGGCATGTGAAGTCCTACGCTAGAGCCTAGGATCCAGCTGTGAACAAGACAGACGGGCTGAGAATCACATACTAAGGTTTGCATATAACACTTTTAAAGCTTCTAATGGTCTGGACAGATCATTTTCTTTTCATTTGTCAGTCTTGTTTGGAGCAAATCAGATCTGTGCTGAGAGTAAAAGAGATTCTATATGTTAAGTGCCTGGCAGAGTTCCTGGAATCTAGATCTTCAATAATTGTAACTGCTCTCCACCTTCTCATCCCCGCCAAACGAAGGTTTCATTCATGTTGGTGGTTGTACTGAGCCTCACAACTCACTCTGAGATCCAGTGTGCAGGGGATGGCCTCTGGCCAGAGCTCCTCTCTACAAGCACAGAATCTTGGCATCGTCAACACTAGACTCTCTTGAGGCTAAAACCATTATGGTTTAGTTTAAAGGGTCAAAAATTTATAGACTTTAGGGTTCAATACTGTCCCTTGATCCTGGGTGATAGGTCTTATGTGAAATGTTCTCTTTGAAACCATGACAAGACTTCCCTGGTGGCTCAGGGGATAAGAATCTGCCTGCCAATGCAGGAGACATGGGTTCAGTCCTTGAGCGGGAAGATCCCACATGCCAAGGAGCAGCTAAAGCCTGAACGCTGCGATGACTAAAGCCCTAGCGCCCCGGAGCCTGCGCTCTGCGACGAGAAGCCGCTGCAATAAGCCTGTGCGGTGCACCTGGAGTAGCCCCTGCTCACAACTAGAGAGAGCCCACGCACGGCAAAGAAGACCCAGTGCCACCAAAATAAACAAACCGATTAAAAAAGACACCGTCACTCAGTGTTACCTTCTCATTTTACATCACTGTTAACTCTCCCTCTAAACCTCAGAGTTGCTGATGCTCAGTTTCACAAGAATCATTTCTTGCTTTGGGAACAACTTCTCATAAACCTTGAAAGAGAGTTGGCCATTTGGGGGAAGATGGCAAGGTGATGTGATGGGAAAGGAGGATGAACACTGTCTTCCTGAGATAGATCGACTCTCCCCGCTCCCCACAGAACTCAGGGGACAGATCCGCAAGTTCTCATTGTGAATTTTTTTCTTTTTGGTAAGCACACAACCCTCCTATTTTCTCAGAAGGAAGCCTTTCTCTCATGTACATTGTCTTCCAGTGTGGGTCTGACACAAATCCAATTAGATAGCCAGGAAGCCCCACAGCAGTTCACCCAGCAGGTCACTGGTTTATTTTGTGAAAGTTCTAGGTAGTCCTGGTGACCTATAACTTCCTGAAGACATTGTCTGCAGAGACTGAAAGTCAAAAAAAAAAAAAATCATTTTCTGGCCTTGATGAAGTGATCCAAAGATATACGTTCAGAGAAGCTGTTCAACTCAGATCTGGGTTATAAGTAAGGAAAAATGTTATTTACCTTTTCTTACCTCCTCTATTACCCTAGTGTCCGAGATACATTTTTCTCTCTTTCTCCAGGGCTCTTAAAAAAATCTTTTTAAAATCTCATTATAATACCATGCTTCCTAAAGTAAATCTAACCTAGCATGAAGAAGTTATTAGCCAAGTTTCTTTTATCCACATTAAAGAGTATATGAAACATTGATTTTCTGACCACCCTTGATAAATCACGGCCCCCTGATGAGTCTCCAACTTGGATTTACTACTAGTTGAAGACATGATATACTTCGTATTTCAATAGAGCAAGGTTGGACACACATGTAGCTGTAATGGAAAATGAAACAGAGGGATTTATATGTCTAATTAAAGTAGCAAACTCTCAAATCCAAACCCATAAATTGACTTTCAGGGGTCTTATTGCCGGAAGAGTTGCAAAAAAAAGCATTTTGAGGTGAGAGTTCATTTTTCCTGAATCAGGTGAGCCTAGTGCTTCAAAAATTGAAAGCTTTTGCTCTTAGTAATTTCACTTACAAGAGTATAACTATAATCTGAATTGCATGACTATATATAAGTCTGATTTATGAAAATCTGTCAAATCCTAGACTCTAAGAAGCAGTGGCAGATAGATCTTGGGACAGAATTGCAGGATTATTTAGCTAATACATCAAAGTTTATAAGACATAGAATTTAAAGTTTTCTGTGTTTGGATAAAGGTTATATATTAATAAAAAAAAGAAATCTGGAAAAATATTGGATCTCAAATAAGAGTAAGAAGCTGAATTCATTGGTGTCATCCACACAAGGTCATAATAAATTTGTCTTCTCTTTCACTTTGTTGTTCTGAAAATATTTTTCTGATTGATAGCTGGTTATCATGTCCTTGTGTTGCTCCACTTTATTACCCTTCTGCACATTTCAAAGGATAAAATTGCTTTTTAATCACATCAGTAACATAAACCATAATGACGTTTTTTTCTTCACAAATACCTCAAGACTGTGAGTCCTGTACTATCCTGTGAGCTCCTTTAGGACAGGACCATGCCATTCTGCCCTGGGTACCCAGCTCCGAGCTTATTATGTGGCTCCATAAACAGTATTTCACCCTCCTATACTGCTGATGGGCTGTAAGTTGGGGCAGCCACTATGGACAACAGTTTGGAGGTTCCTTAAGAAATTCAAAAATAGAGATACCATACGATCCAGCAATCCCACTTATGGGCATATATCCGGAGAAAAACATGATTCAAAAGGATACATGCACCCCAGTGTTCACTGTAGCTCTGTTGACAACAGCCAAGACATGGAAACAATATAACTGTCCATTGACTGCTGCTGCTGCAAAGTCGCTTCAGTCCTGTCCGACTCTGTGCGACCCCGACGGCAGCCCACCAGGCTCCCCCGTCCCTGGGATTCTCCAGGCAAGAACACTGGAGCAGGTTGCCATTTCCTTCCACAGTGCATGAAAGTGAAACGTGAAAGTCCATTGACAGATGAATGGGTAAAGAAGATGTGGTACCTATATACAATGGAATACTACTCACTCATAGAAAAATAATGCCATTTGCAGCAACATGTTTGGATCTGGAAATTATCTTACTCAGTAAGTCAGATAAGAGAAAGATGAATACCATATGATATCCCTTATTTGTGGAATCTAAAATATGACACAAATAAACTTCTCTCTGAAACAGAAACAGACTCACAGACACAGAGAACAGACCTCTGGCTACCAAGTTGGGAGCAGGTTGGGGAGGAACAAAGTGGGAGTTTGGGGTTGGCAGATGCAAACCATTATATATAGAGAATGGATAAAAAACAAGGTCCTATTGAATAGCAAAGGGAACTAGATCCTATGATAAACCATAATGGAAAAGAATGTAAAACAAGAATGCATATATATGTATACACATATATATTTGGAGAAGGAAACGACAACCCGCTCCAGTAATCTTGCCTGGAGAATTCCACAGACAGAGGAGCCTGGCAGGCTACAGTCGAGGGGGTTGAAAAGAGTCAGGCATGACTGAGCAACTATCACTCACACATATCTACTTGCGTGTAACTAATTCACTTTGTTGAAAAGCAGAATTTAAACGCAACATTGTAAAACCAACTATATTTCAATAAAAAACAAAAACACAAGTTCGCATGAATTAAGGGAATCCAAATATCCTGGACATCCCTTGATCATCCCTGAGGCTGAGGAAAGCAACTGATTGAATTGTCCCATCAGCTGGGAAGTATCAACCAACCGTGCTGGGGACAGTTGTGGAATTTGGAGATTTCGAATCTTCAGTACCACAACGGCCTCATTTTTTGTAAAATGTGAAAGAGATTTGGAAACAGAGAACCTGAATAGGCAAAAATGTAGGACACAGGAAAAATTCCTAGAGAGTGGCTAAACGTGGTTTCGAGAAGAAATGTGATCCTTCCCATCCGGCAGAAAGTCTTTAGCTGGTCTCCTTCAAGGTTGAGCGATTCCCTGCCTGCTGGAGGGAAGAAAGATATCTGGGGGGAGATAATGGGCTCCCTATTATCAGCTGTAAACTAAACGCATATTTGCTTCTATAAATATTTGGCACGTGAGGAGTACGCAGGGAATAATGATCGGGTCCAAATTACTCATTTGTTTCTCTGTAAGTGGCAAAGTTAGCATCAGCTGATGTAGTTAGCGAGAATCAGGTCTGATACAATCAGCAGGGGATGAGCCCTCAGCAACTGCAACAAAAAATTCAAGATGGCCTGTTCGAGATGAGATGAGAAGAACCTGCTAGAGGTTGTCCTCTCGCCCTTTCACACTGTCTCCTCTGTAGTTAGCATTCAAACAGCTTCCAACCCTGCCACCTGCGGCTCTTTAAATCACCCTCCTGTTTTGCAGGACCCCACAGCTACTTCTCATCGCCCTGGCAATTACGATGAGAACCCAGGGATCACTTGCTGGGGTATGCCACAGCCTTTACCAGAGTGCCCTCCACAACCACACTTTCTCCTCCAGTGTTCCAATCTGTCCTGTTGTGACACTAATTCCATACTCTAGGCAGACTTGGTATTGCAAAACAAGTTGAAGAAGGTAATGAATCCCTTTAAGACTCAACATTCTCGTCTCTAAAATGTAGTGTGAACAACCATCGTGGGTCTGCTTAGGAGGCAAGACTTCTAGTGTTAAAACCAAGAATGTACCAAGCAAACCAGGATGAGTTGGTCATCTTACTAAAACAGGAATAATAACACCTCATTTCTTATGTAGATGAAATGTAATAATGTTTGCAGAGTATCTATTAGGAACAAGTATTTAATAAATGCCAGCCTCCCACCTTCCTTAATCAGTTAAAAGTATTTGTGAAATAAGAGTTTGTGGAACACCTGCCAGGTGGCCCTCTAGGTACTGGGCAGCCGTGTCAAGTGAAGTCTGGAACACAATTCCTGTGTTCAAGCAGCTCACAATCCAGGTGGAGATCTAACATTAATGTGTATGAAACTATTTTATTTACTTTTATACTTCATTTCTTTCCCCAAAAAAGACTGGAGGAAGCTCAGAATAAATGATACAGATACATGAAAATCAGAGTTGAACGATAACAGCCACATAATTAGAGAGACAGTGGTGCAACAATTATGCCAGAAACCCAAGGCTAAGGAAAGCAATTCCAACGGAATCCAAAACAGATGAGAACAAAACAAGAATAACCCAGAGCAGACTAAATTAAACAGTAAATTATATGGTATCAGTTACAGAAGTTCAAGGTACTGGTGGGAAAGTTCAAGGTGGAGTACAGTGATGATTCCTTCAAACCAGCTGCAGAGATCATGGGCAGGATGCCTACTGCATGCCTCCATTTCTTCTCAAAAGCAGGGAGGATGCTTCTCGTGACAAGACATTGACTATTAATGATGCATGTGTGTTTCCAACCTCTCCCCTGCTCCTGCCCATTTAGGAGGCTGTGTTGCCCAAGTTTCTCCCAGAGCACAGAAAAGAGCAAGGGCCTGGGGAGGAGTTTAGGAGAAAATTTTTCTCGAGAAGTTAGGAGGAGAGAGAAGACAGGGAAGACTGTGGTGGGTGAGGGAAATAGATGAAAGAAGGCTTTTTAGGAAGTGTTGCCTGGAGCCATATATTCCCTTTATGGTGCTTGAGTAATTTTGGAAATTTCTTTTTAGCTGCCAGACAGTCTCTCTTTGATTCCAACCCCCCTCTGAGACACGAGCCAATGAGTGAATGAAAAAAAAGCACTTATGCAAAGGCCGTGTTTGAAGCTGGATCAGAATCCTCTCCCAACATCTCAGACCCTCTGCTTTGCTCTTTGGTCAAAAAAGGGAAAAATGCTAAAGACTTGGACAATTGGGATTCTGGCTCATTGGTTTCATAGTTGTGTGTCTTTGGGCAAGTTACTTACCCTGTCAAATACTCAAATTCCTCATCTGTAAAAATGGATTACTTGTAGAGAAATAAGATGACCTATTTGCATATAAACCCTTAGCTCAGTGGCAGGCACACACAGGCCCTTGGTAAATGTGTTTTCTTCCTTCCCCTTTTGCAATCCCATCTACTTTAAAAAAAAAAAAAAAGGTTTATTTGGCAGCATTGGTCTTAGTTGTGGCCTGCAAGATCTTTTGTTACAGCACATGGACTCTCTAGTTGTGGAAAATAGCTCAGTTGTGCCCGACTCTTTGCAACCCCACTGACTATACAGTCCATGGAATTCTCCAGGCAAGAATACTGGAGTGGGTACATGTTTCTTTCTCTAGGGGGTCTTCCCAACCCAGGGATCAAACCCAGGTCTCCCGCATTGCAAGGTGGATTATTTCCCAGCTGAGCTACCAGGGAGGTGTATGGGTTTAGTTCCTCTGAGGCATATGGGATCTTAGTTCCCCAACCAGAGACAGAACCTGCATTACAAGGTAGATTCTTAACCACTGGACCATCAGGGAAGTCCCAATCCCATCCTTTCTATGATGAGTAATTGACAGTAGGTGGAGAATTCATTCCTCCTGGATCAACTTTGTGCACAGGTGAACTTCCCATGTCTCCCTCTTTAAATTAACTCTCCATCCAGTTACTCCCTAAACCTTCCAGGTAAACCCACCTAGAAGTCTACTTATCCAGAGATCTACCTCTCCTGTGTCTGTCTCTGTGTTTGTGATTGCTCTTCTGGGACAGTGACCACACCTTTCTAACTTGATGGGTCATGTACAGCACAAAAGTCAGACTGATGCTATAACAGAACAAACCCCACTATTGCTTCACCATTGTTTTACAGCTCTCATATTTCCTCTGCTTTATTCCCATGGGCTGGATCTAACACCTAGAATGGTTCCGTTTCTGAAGTTTAATGCCCAAATTTCTTTTTGACAACAACATCCCACCCTTGCAGCTCATTCACTGCCTTAACGTACATCTTTGACCCTAATGTAACCTCTGGTTCCAGAGCTGCTCATTTGGCCCCTGACTCTTTTCTCCCATTTGGCTTGGCCTCTCTTTTCACCACGGTGTCTACTGATCACTGAACCCAGGGTAGGAAGGCGTGAGCTAGGAAGCTGGAAGATGTGAGGAGTTGTAGGAACTACCAATGTGTTTATTTTCTCCTGGCTGGCACAGCAGCAAGGCAAATATGCTGTACTCTCTTGTGGTTGGCCTGACAGACACAGCCATAACTCAACTCAATGCTCTTCAGACTCTCCTACAAGAGTGTTCCAGGCGGTGCTTGTATAGGTTACGCACATCCACAGGGCTATAAGTGATCTTGGCTGTTATGTAATTATGAATTTACAAAACGTGGGGTGAGAGTGAGAGGACTTGGGGCGAGAGAGCCTGACCACCACCATTTTGGCTAATTTGCTTTCCCCTTACACGTGGTCTCTCACCTCAGCTGTTCTCTCGCCATTTCCTTTTACCCATGTACCCCATGGCTGTTCACTGAGCCTAGAACACGCAGCCATGGGTCTGCTCAGCCACTTACATTCAGGTCAATGAGCTCTGCTAGAGAAAATCACATCACCATACAAATTCATGTTTCCCAACCTTCCAGGACCGCCACGTGTCCTAGTATTTCTCCCCTCTCCTTAGCAACTCCTCCATATTCCACCTTTTTGCTTAAATCTACCCATCCATCTTCCTCTGTCCCTTCAATGACCTTGCCTTCTTGTTCTATTGTGGGAACTGGGGCTTTCTTTCAAACTCTTCCTTGGGTCCCTTGACTGCTCAGAAATTTGAGCCTGTAGCATTCTTTTCCCTTCCTAATTCCCTCAGTGGGAGATGCAGCTTTTCTTCCTTCTTAAGTTCCCCCTCACTTATGTGGTGGACTCACCCCTCATCTCTACCAGAGACTTCTCCCCTTCCCTCATCACCTCACTCAGTGGTCTCACTCCGTCAGTCATCCCAGATTTCTTTATTAAATTTCAGACTGTTCTACTCCACTAGCCCTGTTCCTTCAAGTGTGTAAATTCACTCAAATTTCTCTCCTCAAAAAATTCCCGTCACATTACTTACCCGTATCCCCAATTACTGTATTATGGGGCTTGAGCAAAAATGTTAATAAGTGAATATGCATGGACCCTTCCCTTAATCTACCATTTAACAGGAATTCTGTCATTGCCATCTTAGCCTTTCTTCCCCCTCCTTCCATAGGGGCAGGATTGTCTTTGTCTTTCCTGCTGTGCAGACTCTGGGCAAGAGTAGCGGAGTGGATCTGCATGGGAAAGAGCTGTACCAAAGCTGAGAAAGAAGATAAGAGAAGCGGCCTGGTATTTCCATAAGTATTTTAGGGGAAGGGATGGAAGTTTTTAAAAATATAGACTCAGGTACCACAGGAGACTCATTGAACCAGAATATGCATTTTTTTTTCAGAACACAGATTTAACAAGATCCCTAGGTGATTTGGGATTAAGATTTGAGAAGCAGACACAAAATAACTAAAAATAGATCATAGATATATTATAAAAACCTAAGAATATCAATCTTCTAGAAGAAAGTATAGAAGAAAATCTTATGACCTTGGGTTGGACACAATTCTTAAGTATAACAAAAAACAAAACAAACAAAGAAACACGAGCCATAAAAAGCAAAAATAGATTGAACTGCACCAATATTAAAAACGTTTTTACACTTCAAAAGACATGATTAAGAAAATGAAGACATGACACAGATTGGGAGAAAATATTTGCAAGTAACATCTCTGATTAGAAACACATCCAGAATACACAGAACTCTCAAAACTTAACAATAAGAAAAAACAACCCAAATTAAAAATGGGCAAAAGATCTGAATAAACATTTCATTAAAGAAGATATATGAATGGCTATTAAGTTCATGAAAGCATGCTCAACATCATTAGTCATCATGGAAATGCAAATTAAACCACAATGAGGCACTATTATGTATCCCCTAGGATGTGTGTATGTGACCGTGCTAAGTCACTTCAGTCATGTCTGACTCTGTGCATCCCTATAGACTGTAAAGCCTGTCAAGTTCCTGTCCATGGGATTCTCCAGGCAAGAACATTGGAGTGGGTTGCCATGCCCCTTCTCCAGGAGATCTTCCCAACTCAGGGATCAAATCCATGTCTCTTATATCTCCTTCATGGGTCGGCTGGTTCTTTACCACTAGCACCACCTGGGAAGCCCAGGAATAGCTATAATCAAAACATCTGAAAAATACCAAGTTTCATGCCAGTAGGAATATAAAATGCTATAGCCACTTTGGAAGATAGTTTGGCAATTTCTTCAAAAGTTACACATAAACTTAAGATAGAGCCCAGAAATTATACTCCTGGGATTTTACTCAAGGGAAACAAAAATGTATACCTACACAAAGATGTATATTAGTATATCTACATATGATTGTTCATAGAGGTATTATCCATAATAGCCAAAAACCTGAAACAAAACAATCCAGCTCTTTATAAAGGGAGGAATGAATGAATGGCTATTCCTGTAGAGGTCACTGTCATCAGTAGTCAGTAAGGACAGGCACACAGGTGCTCAGCACTTTCTAGCATGCCTGCTCTCCTCCTCTCCATGGCTCTATTGACCAGTAGTGACCCAAGACCCATGACTAGATACTTGACTGGACCCACAGAAGCACTGGCATCATCAACATCAAAGTTTCCAGAAACATATCCACGAGGCTCCCTTTGTAAGTGGTTGGGCGCATCTGGCTTCTCAGATTGATTGAGTGACTCCTCCCCTGATTATCCAATACCACTTTCTGGCTTTACTTCTCCAGCTCCTTGCCCAGTTGTGAAAGATCTTGTTCCTATAATAAGTCCTTCATCCTGTAATACCCATAGTCACTCTGTTCCCCTGACTGAACACTGTTATTGGCACTGTAGGGTATGGAGTTAGAAAAGGCGAGGTTCAGAAAAAGAATGAGACTGGCACTTTACAGGAACAGATCACCTTTAATGGGGCGAGAAGGGGCAGCACTCAGATTAGTGAGCTGCTGCACTAACCCAAGAAAAGAGTAAGTATATATAGGCATATATGTGGAAATCTACTATCGTAAGGGGACCTGTTCTTCTCCGAGGTTGTTCAGAGTAGTTAGCACTTAAATGGCTGGGGGGAAGGAATTCTGGAGATCAGCCAGAGGCTGGACCGGCTGGGAGCTGGGCTAATCAACCTTAATGTCCATTTTTTTTTCTCTTTGGGTGGAGAGTTCTTTGTTTTGCATAGAATGATGGGGAGGACCTGGAGGGGAGTTTTAACTTCAGGCTGTTTTGAATGGTGTAACTTTCCTTCAGTCACCAAAAGTGGTTCCAGGGAAACAGAGTCTTAAGGATGGGACATGGAGTCGTTTCACTGATCTGAGTAGATTTAAAGGCATTAAAGACTGTTGCTAGTGGTAAGGTGGAAGCTGGTATTCCACGGCACTTAAGTAGAGTGGCAAACTTTACTTAAACGACCACCTGTAATCATTTGCAATCAAGCACCTAGAGAAAGCAAGGCATTGAGTGGTTGCTGCCACAGAAAATTTTAGCACAGATAAAAATTGTCAAGAATTTGGTTGCTTCTAAGTACACTGGGGAGCTGGGGAAAGAAAATGATGAGCTCAATGCTTTACATGCCCAGATCAAGGTCCAAATGATAAACCAGAAAGCTCTGAAAGAAACCCCCGTCCTCTGTAGGTTCAGGGCCAAGACTTCAGAAACCCAAACCCAAGGTTTAATTTTTTTTAATTTATCTATATTTGCTGGGTTTCGTGGCTGCATGGGCTTTTCTCTTTACAGGGAACCGGGGCTGCTCTCTGGACGCGGTGCCCAGGTTTCTCATTGTGGTGGCTTCTCTCAGTGCGGAGCACAGGCTCTAGGCCTTGAGGGCTTCAGTGGGTGTGGCACATGGGATCAGTAGTTTCGGCTCCTGGGCTTAGTTGTTGGACAGCATGTGGGATCTTCCCGGATCAGGGATTGAATCCATGTCTCCTGTGTTGGCAGGTGGATTCTTTACCACGGAGCAACCAGGAAATGCCCCAAAGTCTAATCTTAAAGATGGCTGAATTGCAATGCCAAAAGAATTTACATCAGTGAATGTACTGAAAACCATTGCTTGTATGCTTTAAATGGGTGAATTGTATTGTGTATGAATTATATCTTTAAAAAGCAATTACAAAAAAACTCCCACAAAAATGTACAACATTGCAAGTTTTTCTGTTAAAGTTAGGGCGTTGACTGGGAAGAGGGGAATCCTGAAATTGGGAGGGGGACATATGGGCAGTTTCTGATGAACTTGAGGATTTCAAAGTAAATTCTACCAAGTCTCCTTTGTTAGCAGAAGCAATCCTTCCTTCCCCAATCAGAAGAGGTCAGCCTCCCCATCTCAGACCTCGGAATGATCCCTCTGAAAGTGGGTGACTTGCAAGGGACTGTTGATTTCCCTTAGGACCTACCCCTACCCTAGACCCTTTTCATGTCCCCTCTACAGTCATGGATGATCTCACTGAAGCTCATGTTTTAAGTGCCTTCTCTATGCTGATGACTCAAATTTACAGCTTCAGTTCAGACCTCTCTCCTGAACTCCAGACTCACATTCAATTGCTTTCTTTAAATCTCTGCTTGGATGCATCTCAAAACTAACTTGTCAGAAGCCAGCCCTTTAAGTTTCCCTCTCCCGACTTGCTCCTCCACCATTAAAATTCTTGGTGTTGTCCTTCTCTCTTCTCTTCCTCTTACATCCAACCCTTCAAAAATATCTCCAGAAGTTACTATTTCTCACAGTTGCCACTTGCCATTAATCTGGCCTAAAACTTTAATTATCTCTCACCTGTGTCGTTAGAGCGGCTCCCTAGCTGGTCTCTTGCTTCTAGCTCTGCCCCCTTGTCAGTCTATTTCCAACACAGTAGCCACTGCGATCCTGTCAAAATGCAAGTCAGATCACATTACTGCTTTGCTCAAAACCTTGCAACAGCCTTGCATTTTCCTCAGGGTAAAAGCTAGAGTTGTTACAATGGTCTAGGTGACTTGACATGATCTGCTTCTGTCCCCTACCACCTCATTCCACCCAGCCACACTGTTTCAGAGGGTACTTGAATGTGCTGGGTTTACTTCCCCCCAGAGCCTCTGCTCAGAATGCTTGCTTCCCCAGATAGCCACACCTCTTGAGTTTCAGTGCTTCTCAGCAATTTCCCAGTGTGGCCTTCCCTGGCCAACCCCAAACTTGCTCCATTCTTCACGTCCCTCTCACCTCTCCTGCTTCATGTCTCTTCCCGATTATTTACCCATCCCCTACATACTACACATGGTCAAGGATTTTTGTATTTTCCCCTCCACTGCCATACCTCCAGTGTCTAACAAAGTTGCGCTTGATAAAAAACTGCGGAACAATGCTTATATCCAGAAAAAACTCTAATTTGAAAATATACATGCACCCCAGTGTTTATAGCAGTACTGTTTACAATAGTTGAAACATGGAAGCAACCTAAATGTCCATCAATAGATACAGGAAATGTGGTCCATATATACAATGGAATACTACTCAGCCATAAGAAAGCAAAAAAATAACGCCATTTGCAGCAACATAGGTGGAAGGAGAGATTACCATACTAAATGAAGTAAGTCAGAAAGAGGCTCATACCATATGATATCACTTATATGTGGAATCTTACATGATGATACAAATGAACTTATTTACAAAACAGAAAGAGACTCATAGAAGACAAACTTATGGTTATCAAAGGGGAAAGGAGCAGAGGGATAAATTACAAGTTACAACAGAAAAACATCACTATATACAGAATAGACAGACACAAGGACCTACTGCACAATATAGGGAAACTATATTCAGTACCTTGTAATAACTTACAATGGAAAATAATTTGAAAAAAAAATCTGAATCACTTTGCTGTACACCTAAAACTAACACAATATTATAAATCAACTATACTTCAGTTAAAAAAGAAAGGGAAAAATCAATATAAAATCAAAATCAATCAATCAATAAAACTGTAGAATGAAAGAATGCAAGTAATTGACTGTGTAGAAGATAGTCAATGATGTTAGCTGTCACTATTTAGCTGATTATTTCAATCACTGAGTTGGAAGGTAGTCTAGACTTTCCCTTCCTTTTTTCCCCTCCCACTCCTATATTTAAATAGTCCCCAAATTCTGTAGTATTAATCCTAAGCCCTCATCAGTTTTCACCCGGATTATTGTAACAGGCTCCAGACTGAGTCCTGTTCTTTCCCTCTCTTTCTTTGATTTTTGCTAAACATTGCTGTTCAAGTTTCAAAATCACAAAACTGATCATGTCAATCCCCTGCTTAAAATTCTTCAGTGGCTCCATGGACCTGTCAGAGTTTATACTTTTTCACTTACTACACAAATCCTTTACTGACCCAGCCCTCTGACACCCTTTCTGGCCTCTTCTCCTGAGATCCTCACACCCTTCCCTCCAATCCAACAGAGCCACTCAATTCCCTCGAAGAGCAATGCTCTTTTACACCTTCTTGCTTTTCTACATGCAGTCTCTGCTACCTGAAATGACCTTCTTTTCCCGCTGTCTCTTTTTACACTTTTGCATCATACTCATCTTCCTGGACCTCTCAGTCTGATTTGGATAGCACTTTTCTGTGCTTTCCCCATCACAGCACTACAGTCCTGCAATAGAGCTGGTACTGCGCTGATCTGCCTTCTCCACTAGTGAATACAAGCCTGGAGGGTAAGTGAAGTGTCACATTGTACTTTACATCTCCATGCCTAGCACGGAAATGAGGGGGCTGGAAGTGTTTGCTGAAATCGTGAGGGCTGTAAGGTTAAGACTCTGCTAGCTTCTTTTTATTTTTCATCTCTATAAAGAGTTCATATAGATTAAGATAAAGAAATGCAAAAAGGCAAAATGGTTGTCTGAGGAGGCTTTGCAAATATTTGTGAAAAGAAGAGAAGCTAAAGGCAAAGGAGAAAAGGAAAGCTATACCCATCTGAATGCAGAGTTCCAAAGAATAGCAAGGAGAGATAAGAAAGCTTTCTTCAGTGAACATGCAAAGAAATAGAGGAAAACACTATAATGGGAAAGACTACAGATCTCTTCAAGAAAATTAGAGATACCTAGGGAACATTTCATACAAAGATGGGCACAAAAAGGACAGAAATGGTGTGGACCTAACAGAAGCAAAGATATTAAGAAGATGAGATGGTTGGATGGCATCACCAATTCAATGGACTTGAGTTTGAGCAAACTCTGGGAGATGGTGAAAGACAGGGAAACCTGGTGTGCTGCAGTCCATGGGCTTGCAAAGAGTCAAACGCTACTGAGCGATGAACAACAACAAAGTAGTTCATGATAATTTTATTTATATAGGCTTTTCACATGTGTTGTCAGGTTTATTTTTATTTATTTTATACTTTTATTATTTTTAAAGAGCTAAATTAGTTTTATTACACCACACTGAGTACAGAATAGTATAATATTTATCCACAATAAGAAGGATAGATAGATGAAATACAAGTTTTCCTTAGCAGTTGAGTTCTGATTTCCTCTGCTAGCTTCTGGAGGCTACCTTGGCTAGAAACAGAAAGCTAGGCGGGAAACCAGGAAGCGAGAGCTTCATATAGGTAACATTTAGAGTTGGTCTGCTCTTGGGTTAGAGAGTAACCACTTCAGAAAGAATGGGAAACGGACTAAGTTCTATAAAACAGCAATAGTAGGAAAAAGCACTTTGTATTTTGCACTCTTGATCTGAAGAATGTTTCTGATATTTCCTTTGTGCATTTCCTTTGTATTATCCCTTCGTATATGACAAAGTATAATGGAAAATTCCAGCCTGCCTTAGCTGTCCTAAAATAACCCACGGGAAGTAGTCTGGGTCCATGATTGAGCGGTACTATTAAAGGTGCGCCCATGCCCTTCTTGGTAATGGCAGCAAAATTGTCTTCCAAACAAGAATTTAAGTGATCTATCACTTTGGAGGACTCCAGGTTTCCCTCTATGCTTTCACCAAAGGGAAGGTAAAATTTACCACACGCGGTCCTCCCCATCTACAGATTTTCTTTCCTGAGCTGAAACCTTAAAACTTCAGTGTTTTCATTTATAAAAGAGGCATTCCCCAACTCATAGACGCTTAATAAATACTTGTATGGCAAAACCAATACAGTATTGTAAAGTAAAATAAAGTAAAAATAAAAATTTAAAAAATAAATAAATAAAATTAATACTTGGAATGAGGCCGTTTTCTGATTGGTTGTCCAGACGTAAAGATGCATTCTGATTGGTTGGTACCGAGGCGGCTGGAGTGGGTGAGGGGTTGGAGGGTGAAGGTAGAAAGGCACGGAAAGTCCCCTGTGCTCCGAGCAAGCACAAAGTAGCAACTGATGGTGAGCACGTAAACACAGTATTCACCGGTGAGAATTTCATTCTTTTCAAATAAGCTGTTGTAAGAAAGGAGCAAATATTTAAGCAACAGTTGGAGTGTTTGCAATTGCAGCTCCCACTGATGAATGTAAGATGGTAAAAGGGCAACAGGGGACAGTGGCTCAGAACAGAGTGTTAAGACTGTGGTAATAGAAAGCAATCTGTTCAAGACGAGGTCTTGGAGGGCAAAGACAACAAAAATAAAACCGATCAAGTGAAATGGATAAATAATGGAGAGAGGCAGTAACAACCTTATAATCACTGGGAAAATCCTGACATTAATAAATCTTGAAAGACAGATACAGAAGCTGAAGTCGAGGGAGGGGACTCTCTCGGAACACCCAGTAAGGATGGCAAAAGTGAAGATATTAGAGGAGGCGTATAAGTAACAAAAATAAATTAGAAAACCAATTTTTTTTTTTCTGGTAGAAAAACTATCAGATACTAGCCTGCTCTTTGTTTCACGTGGGTATAGAGCACATCTATATACTAACCTTCCTTTAAAAAGTCAGCCGTTCTTATAAATATTCATCTTCAAGTAGCTAAGAGTGATTTCAGACTCATGAATTTTTAGTGCTGGGGCTTAGAGGCCATCTCTTCCAGCTCCCATTATTTTACAGGTAAGGATCCTGACATCTGGGGAGAAGATGTGATTTGTGCAGGCTCACACTCCCAGGCCACTCACCTGACTTCCCTTCCAGCACTCTTTCTGTGACATCAGGAGTTTCAAGTGTTTAAAGTAAAAAGACCCCCTGCTTTTAATAAATTCAAACATGTTGAATACTCTTGCACGATCAAAGCTGTGCTTTTAGTATCTACTGATTATAAAATTTACATGCAATCATGATAAAAAGCAGCCATGAATTCAGTAAAGCTTATAAAGTATCTTGTATTAATCATGTACATTTGGAAAGGCAGAGTATATCTATGAATGAAACATGAGAGTTTCAGTGTCTAGGCAGCTCAAATGGACCACAACCCCGAGGCCTCCAAAAGCCGACAGCTTGCAGGCTGGGAACTGGGCCCTGCACCAGGATGAGCTGGCTCTTTCCAAACCCAGCATTAAAAGACGTACTTCCATTTTCTTAAGAACAAAGAAAGCATCAAGTGAAATCAAGTACTTAAGTATGAAAAGAATTTTATAAAGACTTTGGGTAATTTCAGACCACAGAGGAAGAGAGTCCTATTCTGTGAACGTGGCCCAGGGCTCATCACTAGATGAGCAGAGCAGAGAAGTGGCCTCCCTTCTATCTTCACGGGTAGAAAGGAAGTCCATCCCACAGTGGGAGAGACTCAGAGTGTCACAGTGGGCACTGGAAGGGGTTGGAGTTGGGGGAAGACTGAGGGGTGCAGTGCTCCCCTAGATCGGAGACTGCTGAGTCTGGGAATCTGTGGGTCATACCAGTGGGGATACTTCCGGGAGAGCCCTGGTCAGTTCAGTTCAGTTCAGTTGCTCAGTCGTGTCCAACTCTTTGCGACCCCATGAATTGCAGCACGCCAGGCCTCCCTGTCCATCACCAACTCCCGGAGTTCACTCAGACTCACATCCATCGAGTCGGTGATGCCATCCAGCCATCTCATCCTCTGTCTTCCCCTTCTCCCTCCCAGCATCAGAGTCTTTTCCAATGAGTCAACTCTTCACATGAGGTGGCCAAAGTACTGGAGTTTCAGCTTTAGGATCATTCCTTCCAAAGAACACCCAGGACTGATCTCCTTTAGAATGGACTGGTTGGATCTCCTTGCAGTCCAGGGGACTCTCAAGAGTCTTCTCCAACACCACAGTTCAAAAGCATCAATTCTTCAGCGCTCAGCTTTCTTCACAGTCCAACTCTCACATCCATACATGACCACTGGGAAAAACATAGCCTTGACTAGACGGACCCCTGGTCAGTTACCACTTACTAAACACCTACTCTGTGCCAGGCATCCTGCCAGGTGCTTCACAGGCACCATTTCATTTAATAATTACACTTCAAGAGAGATGTTATTCTCATCCCCACTGTAGGGTTGAGGAAAGAAAGGCTTAGAGAGGTTTTGTAATTTGCCTAAGATCTTGGGGCTGGAACTGGAAGCCTGACAGCTTGATTCCAGAGTGTCTATTCGTAATCACTACCTTAGCCAGCAAGAAGGTACTGAGCTGCTGTGAGATTCAATTGAGATAATCCATGTAAAAGTGTGTCTGAGCTTATCAAAAGGGCTTATTGCATGGTGATGATGATTATCAATATTTTCAACATTTTTAGGTTGGAAATGCAAATGACATAAAAAGATGAAAATACTGGAAGGTTGTAGGAAAATTAGAGAGTGAAATCTTCCAAGATGGGATTTAGGAAAAAAAAAAAATGTGCCCTTGGGTAAGAGAAGGGAAACCAGACTGTGAACGTAGAGAGTGGCCAGAGTACAGAGGGTTGATGTGGATGGACATGGACACCTCCCCGGGGTGACAAGGCTGCCTCCACCAGGATGACAGGAATTGCCATCGATGCAGGTGGCAAGTCCTGAGACAGGCAGAATGTGGTGTGTGACCCTGTGGGCTTCCCAGGTGGTGCTAGTGGTAAAGAACCCAGCTGCCAATACAGGAGGTGCAAGAGATGAAGGTTCCACCCCTGGGTTGGGAAGATCCCCTAAAGAAGGCAATGGGAACCCACTCCAATATTCTTGCCTGGAGAATCCCATGGACAGAGGAGCCTGGTGTTGCATAGTCAGACACTACTGAAGCAGCTTAGCACAGCACCCTGTGTAGAGCAGTGTGTGATAGAAAGGGGAGCTCCTGATTTGATTGGCTGGGTTCAGAGACAAGAATATTTCATCACCTTTTTCTCTCTTTTTAAAAAAATTTATTTACTCATTTAATTGATCTCTTTTGCTGTGTGTTGCAGCTTCCTCTAGGTGCAGAGAGTGGGGACTACTCTACAGTTGTGGGGCTTGTGCCCCTCATTGTGGTGGCTTCTCTTGTTGTGGATCCAAGCTCTAGGGCTTGCGGGCTCAATAGTTGTGGTTACTGGGTTCCCTTACCCTCCTACTCACTGCCTGAGTGCCCCTACCCAATAAAGTCTCTTGCTTTGTCAAAACAGAAAAAGAGAAAAAAAAACAACAACTTGTGGCTCTAGAGCCCAGGCTCAGGAGTTGTGGTGCCTGGGCCCAGTTGCTCCATGCGGTGTGGGCTCTTTTAGGGTCAGGGATCAAACCCTTGTCTCCTGCATTGGCAGACGGATTCTTTACCACTGAGCCACCAGGGAAACCCACCTTTACTCTTATTATTACCCATTTCTTTGTGTCCAGGTGGGTCTGAAGGGGACATTTGCTAGCGCTGACACAGTAATAGAAAATATAGCTGTGGTAAAAATGACATCCTGATAGAAAAACTGAAATATGGTCAGGATCCAGAAAAGTTGAGTTGACTACATTTAGTTAATCCACTTACTAAATCAGAGGTGGCCCTTTGGAAGAGTTATTCAAAATCTCTCTTTTGAAAATATTATGCCCTTCAAAAGAGTTCTGCCATGGTATGTAAGAAAGAAGGCATGGTTTGATGGCTTAAATTTTCAAAACTTATGTTTCATTTTAGAGAATTAAAATTGTATATATGCAGCAAAAATAACTTTCTTTAAAATTTCAAGCAGAACTATAAAAATCTCACACTCAATTGAGTCTCTTCATTCTGTAGGGAGAAAAGTTCTTTTGCAGAGAATGATTTAATCCGTGAAACTGGCTTTTACTGTCCCTGTTAGAGGATAAGATTTTCTACTTAATCTGAGCAAATGATTGAATAGGTTTTGTGGAATTGGGCAAATTTTCCTGTAGAAGCTGTCATATTTTTACCTTTTATTAACTGAAAACAGGGAGGTATATATGACAATATTGCAAAAGAAAATACATTGTTTGCAGTAATTGGTTAATCTGAGGAGGCTCAGATGGTATGTTATCCTAGAAATTGCTAAAAAATGAGACTTCTCCATTCTGAAAAGCCCAGTGAGATAAGAAACACAGCAGTTTGAAGGTCTTTTTGGTGCATTGTGTCCAAAGTTTATTGTAAGAAGGAGGAAATATGTTAACATGTCAGTATTTTCAGGTGACATCAACACTAACTGTCTAGAGAATGACGAGACTCAGCATATCATATAAAGAGACTGGTCCTTTGATGGCAAGACTTCCAAGCAGAAATGTATCATAGTAGGCACAAATGGGTATTAATAACAAGTAATCTGGGACAGGTGCTCCATGATAAATAAGACTATCACAAAGCTTGATCAGGATGTCAAGACTGTTGAGGACAGAAAATGTTTCTAATCCCTCAATATCATATGGGCACTCAAGCAAAAATGAGGAGTTTGTTGTGGGGGAAAACAAAAAAAAAATGGGCATTTTGCTCTGAGAAACTAAAATTCTCAGATTTCAACAGTTTGGGGTCTACTTTGCAGAACAATAGCTTTTCCCATGACAGAGCCTGCCCTCAGCCATGAGTCACTGCTGGCATCCATGGTTCTGTGTTGCCCAGAGGCCTGGTTGGTGTCCTGTATAAGAGGCCTCACACCTGTCAGTTGCTCCAGTGAGACACTCCTTTTCTCTCAAAGAATCCTAGCAGATATTGGTATCATTATCTGTGATGACTGACTTTATGTATGAACTTAACTGGCCTCAGGGTTAAATACTCAAACATTAATTCTGGGTGTTTCTGTGGGGTTTTTTTGGATAAGATTAACATTGGAATCAGTAGAATGAATAAATCAGATTACTCTCCCTAACGTGAAAAGGTTAGTGGGCCTCACCCAATCAGTTGAAGGGCTGAATAGAACAGAAGGGTTGACCCTCTATTCAGTAAGAGAGAATTCTTCCTGCCAAACTACCTTTGAACTGTTGTTCAGTCACTCAGTCATGTCCAGCTCTTTGAGACCCCACGGACTGTAGCATGCCAGGCTTCCCTGTTCTTCACCAACTCAATTTGCTCAAACTTATGTCCATTCAGTTGGTGATGCCATCCAACCATCTTGTCCTCTGTCATCCCCTTCTCTTCCTGCCTTCAATCTTTCCCAGCATCAGAGTCTTTTCTAATGTCAGGTTTTCACATCAAGTGGCCAAAGTATTGAAGCTTAAGCCTCAGTATTAGTCCTTCCAATGAATATTCGAGATTGAGTTCCTTTAGGATTCACTGGTTTGATCTCCTTGGAGTCAAAGGGACTCTCAAGAGTCTTCTCCAACTCCACAGTTCAAAAGCATCAATTCTTTGGTGCTCAGCCTTCTTTATGGTCCAACCTTTGAACTGAAACATCAGCTTTTCTTGGGTCTTAGGCCTATGACTTTCAGATTGGAAGCTTGCCAACTTACCTTGCAAGTCTTGGGACTTGTCAGCCTTTATAATCACATGATTCAATTCTTTATAATAAATCTAT
This sequence comes from Ovis canadensis, assembly GCF_042477335.2. Lineage (NCBI taxonomy): Eukaryota > Metazoa > Chordata > Mammalia > Artiodactyla > Bovidae > Ovis > Ovis canadensis. The sequence goes on along the minus strand of NC_091245.1, from coordinate 92,226,095 downwards.
TTCCACATATATATATATAGGTATCTACATATATATATGTAGGTATCTTATTGATTCTGTTTCTCTGGAGAACACTGAGTAATACACTGTCCATCATCTAATTTACTTCTATGGTTTGGGGATTTTCCTAGTGAATTCATCAGAGTCTTCCAGAGAAATAGAACCAAACACACACACACAAATATGTATATATATATATAAAGAGATTTTCCTAGTGGCTCAGTGGTAAAGAATCCACCTGCAATGCAGGAGGTGTAGGAGATGTGGTTTTGATCCCTGGTTGGGAAGATCCCCTGCAGGAAGGCGTGGCAACCCACTCCAGTATTCTTGGGTGGTGAATCCCACAGCTCCTCACCTGACGGGCTACTGTCCATAGGGTCACAAAGAGTCAGACGTGACTGACTTGACTGAGCACAGACACACGTGAGGAGATTTATTATGAGGAAATGGCTCATGTGATTATAGAGACTGAGAAGTCCCACAGTTTGTGGTCTATGAGCTGGAGACCTGAGGGAGCTGGTGGCGTAATTCAGCTGAAAGCCTAACTCAGAGTCTGAAAGCCTAAGAACCAGGAGATTTAGTGCGCAGACTCCCATCCAGGTCTGAAGATCTGAATGAGAGCCAGGAGTGCTGAGAGAGGAAGATTAATATCCCAGCTCAGGCAATCAGGCAGGAAGGACTGAATTCTTCTTATTCTCCCTTTTTGTTCTATTCAGACCTCAGTGATCCACTGAGGTGGATGATTCCCATCCACATTGGGAAGGGCATATTGCTTTACTGAGTTATTTGACTCAAATGCTAATTTCATCCAGAAGCATCCTGACAGACATGTCCAGAAAAAAAGTTAAGCCAAATATCTGGGCATTTTGTGGTTCTGTCAAGTTGACACATAAAATTAACCATCACACCCGATGAGTACGTGCTTGCTGTCCCCATACCTTAGCTGCAGGATGCAGACATGTGACTGTGCTGGGCCACTCAGATGTTCCTGCCTGGTCTTCACATGTGAAGAGCATGACCTAAGAGGACAAGTCAGTCACACCTCACTTCCGGTTGTGGCAGAGAGTGGCTGATAAAGGATGGTTATCTTGGTGCTCCAAAGATGCTGATTTTTACCTCATTTTCTAAGCCACGTTCTCCTTCATCAATGGCTTCTGAAAGCCCTGTCAGTCAGTCAGTTCAGTTGCTCAGTTGTGTCTGACTCTTTGCAACCCCATGAACCTCAGCATGCCAGGCCTCCCTGTCCATCACCAACTCCCAGAGTTTACCCAGACTCATGTCCATTGAGTCAGTGATGCCATCTAACTATCTCATCCTCTATCATCTCCTTCTCTTCCTGCCTTCAAACTTTCCCAACATCAGGGTCTTTTCAAATAAGTCCGCTCCTCGCATCAGGTGGCCAAAATATTGGAGTTTCAGCTTCAACATCAGTCTTTCCAGTGAACACTCAGGACTGATTTCCTTTAGGATGGACTGGTTGGATCTCCTTGCAGTCCAAAGGACTCTCAAGAATCTTCTCCAACAGCACTGTTCAAAAGCATCAATTCTTTGGTGCTCAGCTTTCTTTATTGTCCAATTCTCACATCCATACATGACCACTGGTAAAACCATAGCCTTGACTAGATGGACCTTTGTTGGCAAAGTAATATCTCTGCTTTTTAATATGCTGTCTAAGTTGGTCATAACCTTCCTTCCAAGGAGTAAGTGTCTTTTAATTTCATGGCTGCAATCACCATCTGCAGTGATTGTCGAGCCCAAAAAAATAAAGTTAGCAACTGTTTCCACTGTTTCCCCATCTATTTGCCATGAAATGATGGGACCAGATGCCATGATCTTCGTTTTCTGAATGTTGAGCTTTAAGCCAACTTTTTCACTCTCCTCTTTCACTTTCATCAAGAGGCTCTTTAGTTCTTCTTCCCTTTCTGCCATAAGGGTGGTGTCATCTGCATATCTGAGGTTATTGATATTTCTCCCGGCAATCTTGATTCCAGCTTGTGCTTCTTCCAGTCCAGCGTTTCTCATGATGTACTCTGCACAGAAGTTAAATAAGCAAGGTGACAATATATAGCCTTGACTTACTCCTTTTCCTATTTGGAACCAGTCTGTTGTTCTATGTCCAGTTCTAACTGTTGCTTCCTGACCTGCATACAGGTTTCTCAAGAAGCAGATCAGGTGGTGTGGTATTCCCATCTCTTTCAGAATTTTCCACAGTTTTCAATATCATGGTAATCCAAGTCAATGCCCTGACCAATAGCACTGAAGAAGCTGAAGTTGAACAGTTCTATGAAGACCTACAAGACCTTTTAGAACTAACACCCAAAAAAGATGTCCTTTTCATTATAGGGGACTGGAATGCAAACATAGGAAGTCAAGAAACACCTGGAGTAACAGGCAAATTTGGCCTTGGAGTACAGAATGAAGCAGGGGAAAGACTAATAGAGTTTTGCCAAGAGAATGCACTGGTCATAGCAAACACCCTTTTCCAACAACACAAGAGAAGCCTCTACACATGGACATCACCAGATGGTCAACACTGAAATCAGACTGGTTATATTCTTTGCAGCCAAAGATGGAGAAGCTCTATACAGTCAACAAAAACAAGACCAGGAGCTGACTGTGGCTCAGATCATGAACTCCTTATTGCCAAATTCAGACTTAAATTGAAGAAAGTAGGGAAAACCACTAGACCATTCAGGTATGACCTAAATCAAATCCCTTATGATTATACAGTGGAAGTGAGAAATAGATTTAAGGGACTAGATCTGATAGACAGAGTGCCTGATGAACTGTGGATGGAGGTTTGTGACATTGTACAGGAGACAGGGATCAAGACCATCCCCAAGAAAAAGAAATGCAAAAAAGCGAAATGGCTATCTGAAGAGGCCTTACAAATAGCTGTGAAAAGAAGAGAAGCCAAAAGCAAAGGAGAAAAGGAAAGATAAACCCATTTGAATGCAGAGTTCCAAAGAATTGCAAGGAGAGAGATAAGAAAGCCTTCCTCACTGGTCAATGCAAAGAAATAGAGGAAAACAATACATTAGGAAAGACTAGAGATCTCTTCAAGAAAATTAGAGATACATAGGGAACATTTCATGCAAAGATGGGCTCAGTAAAGGACAGAAATGGTCTGGACCTAACAGAAGCAGAAAATATTAAGAAGAGGTGGCAAGAATACACAGAAGAACTATACAAAAAAGACCTTCATGATCCAGATAATCACCATGGTGTGATCACTCACCTAGAGCCAGACATCCTGGAATGTGATGTCAAGTGGACCTTAGGAAGTATCACTACAAACAAGACTAGTGGAGGTGATGGAATTCCAGTTGAGCTATTTCAAATCCTATAAGATGATGATGTGAAAGTGCTGCACTTAATATGTCAGCAAATTTGGAAAACTCAGCAGTGGCCACAGGACTGGAAAAGGTCAGTTTTCATTCCAATCCCAAAGAAAGGCAATGCCAAAGAATGCTCAAACTACCTCACAATTGCACTCATCTCACATGCTAGTAAAGTAATGCTCAAAATTCTCCAAGCCGGGCTTCAGCAACACTTGAACCGTGAACTTCCAGATGTTTAAGCTGGTTTTAGAAAAGGCAGAGGAACCAGAGATCAAATTGCCAACATTTGCTGGATCATCGAAAGCCCTGTATATCTTTCCAGTTAACGTTCTTTTCTACTGAAGATCTGAAGTCAGTCTCTGTTACTTGTAACCACAAACTCTGAAACTGTTCTAGAGGTGAGGGCCGTCCTTCAGGCTGGACACTTGGAATCAAGAGCACCCTATTGCTGATTTGTGTCACTTACAGGCACGTTTGTGTGTAAACTTACAGGCAGATGGCTCTGGCTACAACTGAGCTGGTCAGGCATGAGAGGAGTGCTGAAGCCAAAGGCCGTGATCACATCAATGACAGTGACTAAGTATCATGCCTTTCCCATGTGCCAGGCACTGTGGCATGAGCTTCTCTTATATTATCTCAACTGATTCTCACTATAACCATCTGTGGTTGGCAGCACTGTCATCCTCATTGCAATGAGGAATCTGTAACAGAAGGATTAAGAGATTTGCCCAAGTTTGTACTGTCCAAAGTGGCAGAGTTGGAATTCAAGATCAGGACTATCTGTTCCTCCAAATGTGTAACTAGCATGGTAGGTGTAGTGAGACTCTATGAGTCTGGTTTGGAAGGATTAAAGGAGGTATATACAAAGGCAGGAGGTAGGGAATCAGCCAAGAAAATAAGCGTCAGGCATGTTGATAAGGGCTATCTAAGAGTCTGTGTTGGTGTTTCCTGGCTATTGTATTCAGGGAACAGAATCCATCCTCACTGATTTAAACAGAAAGGGATTTGTTGCAGTGTATTGTTTAGCTTGTAAAATTTCCAGAATTGTCTCAAATCAAGCTTGATTGCTACAAATTCATGGATCACATAGCCAGGGGAAATGACCAAACAGAACTCCAGACTGTTCTAGAGGAAACCCACAGCTGCCTTTGTTGGCCACCCAGAGACTATGACGCTAGGGCTAGAACTATTTTCCCAGCCACTCCAGAAAAGCCAATCTCTCTGCTACCATCCTTTGCTGGACTGTCCAGCCTTTTATGGCCACTGACCCAGCTGCCCACCTTTCCTTCCAAGTCTCATGTAGGATCTTGGCTTGGTGGACCTAGGTCACATGGAGAACACTGGTGGCAAAGAATCTGCAAAATGTACTTTTTAGCTTTTTCAGCATCTTCAGTTCAGGAAAGCACTTTAGAATGCAGTTGGAGTGAGCACTGAATGCCAAGTCAATGGTTTTGTCCTGCCTCAATTCCTCTGCTCTCCATAGAGATATGTGGTGGAAAGTGAGTGTGAGATCTTGATGCTCCAAGTTGATACCACACAACTTTACATCTGGAAGAGATTTGGGGTTTGTAGATCCTAGGGGTTCCTGAAAGGGCGTTAGGGATTTGCCACAGTAATTAAGAAGGGGTTAGGGGAGGGGCAGGGCCAATATGTTTAATAATAACTCTGATATGTTTCAGATTCTGTGCTAAAAATATATAAATAAATAAAATTAAAGAGTTTGTAAATTATTGGCTAATCTAGCTTCATTTTTACTGATGAAAAAACCGGAACTCAGAGATACTGTGGCCTTGTCCACAGTCATAGAACTTGTTGCTGTTGTTTAGTCACTAAATCGTGTCTGACTCTTTGCAACCCCATGGATGGTAGCATATCAGGCTCCTCTGTCCTCCACTATCTCCCAGAATTTGATTCTATCTAACCATCTCATCCTCAGCCACTCTCTTCTCCTGTTGCCTTCAGTCTTTCCTAGCATCAGGGTCTTTTCCAATGAGTCAGCTCTTCACATCAGGTGGCCAAAGTGGCAAAACCAAGACCAAAACTTGAACTGCTCCTTTTGCATCTGCAACACAGTATCTGAAGATGTGTTCATTCAAATGTGCCTGAGGTGCATGATCTGGGTTTAGCACAGGTGGTGACATGTCTTGATTTCAACTTCAACCAAGGTCCATCTAGTCAAAACTATGGCTTTTCCAGTAGTCATGTATGGATGTGAGAGTTGGACCATAAAGAAAGCTGAGCACCGAAAAACTGATGCTTTTGAACTGAGGTGTTGGAGAAGACTCTTGAGAGTCCCTTGGACTACATGGAGATCAAACCAGTCAATCCTAAAGGATATTAGTCCTGAATATTTATTGGGAGGACTGATGCTGAAGCTGAAACTCCAATACTTTGGCCACCTGATGCGAGGAACTGACTCATTTGAAAAGACCCTGATGTTGGGAAAGATTGAAGGCGGGAGGAGAAGGGGACAACAGAGGATGAGATGGTTGGATGGCATCACTGACTCAATGGACATGAGTTTGAGTAAGCTCCAGGAGTTGGTGATGGACAGGGAAACCTGGTGTGCTGCAGTCTGTGGGGTCGCAAAGAGTCAGACATGACTGAGCAACTGAACTGAACTGAATCACTGCCCCAGAGAAGTCTGCCTGGATCCACCAGGCCAAGCCAGCCCTTCCTGTCACGTGCATTCTTGGAGCCTATACTTCTCCCTTTAAGCATTCAGTACAATTATAATTAATCTAATCACTGTGTTGCTTAATGTCCATCTCTCTTGTTAGAATGTAAGTTCCATGAATGGTCTGCAGAGTGAGACAATCTGAGTTTAGCCCTAAGTAGGGTCTCTGTTTCCTTATCTATTAAATGGGCCTAATAATTCCATTCTGCTTTACTGTTGTGAGAAGGGCAGGAGAGAATGACTAAAAGCTGGATCTGAATTTGGAGTCTCATGTCCCATAGCCAGTCAAACTATGGTAGAAATTACAATCCATGCCTTGGTATTCTGAAGCCTAGAATGTGAGGACTGAAATTGTTCCTGAGATCCTTGGGATTTAGCTTCCTGTGTTTATATGACCTTCATTTCTGATTGAAATAAATAATAAATGTGAATTATAGGAAAAAATAGAAAATGTAGATAATTGCAAAGAAGAAAATTTAAAAATCACCTGTGACTTCATGGTTTAATATTAATATTTTGGCATCATCTCAAAATGTTTTTATGTTCATATTTATATAATAGATTTATATGACTCAATGGACATGAATTTGAGCAAATTCTGGGCTATAGTGAAGTACAGGGGAGCCTAGTGTGCCACGGACCATGGGATCATAAAGAATCCAACATGATTTAGCGACTGAACAACAAAACAAAAACAACAACAATTTATACAGCTTATAATCTGCGTATTTTATTTTTAAATATTTTAGAACATTTTCATATTTAAATGGTCTTATATAATTTGATGTTCTTACCATATTTTGTTTTTAAATTTTGATTTGAGACTGTTTCTTTTCTAATGTAATCATTCAGTGGTATAAACTGCCTTCTTAACACTGCTTTTGATGCATCCTACAAATTTTGATATGTTATATTTTAATTTTCATTGTTATATACCTTTTTATTTCCTTTTGAGACCTTTTAATTTTGCTAACTAGCCTATTTAATTATGAAATTAATTTATTCATAAGGTAAAACAATCCAAACACAATGAGTTTTCAGTAAAAGAAAACTTCTCTCATCCTGTACCTACCCCAGTTCTTTTCATCAAGGTAAACATAGTAAACAGTAATTCTGTGGGCCTGACAGAAACCTTCCATTTACACACATGGGTGTTTGTGTGCATGTGTGTGTGAGATAATGTGTTTCATGTTTTATCTTCTTTTGGACAAACAGGAACACACAACACACTCTGTGCAGCTTACTTATGGGGTAGACTGATTACAAAGTTGGTCGCAACTATTCCCTCCTCATATTTCTTGCAACATATCTTTGAAGTTATTCCCACTGAGAGGGAGAATAATGTAACTCAGTGAAGTTAGAATATTCCCTCACAACTTACACAAAAATAAACTCAAAATGGCCTAAAGATATAACGTGACACCATAAGACTCCTATAAAAGAACACAGGCAAAACATTCCCTAATATAAATTATAGCAATGTTTTCTTGTATCAGTCTCCAATGAAAAAGAAACAAAGGCAAAATTAAACAAATGGGACCTAATCAAATCTACAAGCTTTTACAAAGCAAAGGAAACTATCAACAAAATGAAAACAGAACCTATGGAGTGGAAGAAAATATTTACTAACAATGCAATCAACAAAGGCTTAATTTCTATGATATACAAGCAGCTCATACAGCTCAATATAAAAAGATAAACAATCCAGTCAAAAAATGGGCAGAAGACATAGGTAGACATTTTCCCAAAGAGGACAGAAATATGGCTAACAGGCACATGAAAAAGAAAAGATAGTCAATATCAGTAATTACTAGAGAAATGCAAATCAAAACTGCAATGAGGTAGCTATCACCTCACACCAATTAGAATGGCCATCATCAAAAAGTCTACAAATAATAAATACTGGAGATGAAACAGAGAAAAGGAAACCCTACTGTTGGTGAGAATTTATTTTATTTTTATTTATTTATTTATTTATTTAAAATATTTATTTGGCTGCACCAGGTCTTAGTTGCAGGCAAGAGAACTCTTAACTGTGCACGTGGGATCTAGTTCCCCAAGCAGGGATTGAATCCAGGGCCCTCTGCATTCCAAGCACAGAGTTTTAGCCACTGGACCACCAGGGAAGTCCCTGTTGGTGAGAATTTAAATTGGCACAGCTACTATGGAGAACAGTATGGAGGTTCCTTAAAATTAAAATAGTTACCATATGATCTAGCAATCTCACTCCTGGGCATGTATCTGGAAAAGATTAAAACTCTAACTTGAAAAAAATACCCCAATGTTCATAGCAGTACCATTTTCAATGGCCAAGACATGGAAACAAACTAAGTGTCCATCAACAGATGAATGGATAAAGAAGACGTGGTACAAATATACAATGGAACATTACTCAGCCGTAGAAAGAATGAAATAACGCCATCTGCAGCAAAATGGATTGACCTAGAGATTATCATACTAAATGAAGCAAGTCAGAGAAAGACAAATATCATGTAACATCACTTATAATATCACTTACATGTGGAATCTAAAAAAAGAGATACAGACGAACTTATTTACAAAACAGAAATAGACTCAGACATAAGGAACGGCGGCAGTAAGGAGATGCCCCCCATCCAAGGCAAGGAGCAGAGGCTGTGCTTTGCTGGAGCAGCCGTGAAGAGATACCCCACGCCCAAGGTAAGAGAAACCCAAGTAAGACGGTAGGTGTTGCAAGAGGGCATCAGAGGGCAGACACACTGAAACCATACGCACAGAAAACTAGTCAATCTAATCACACTAGGACCACAGCCTTGTCTGACTCAATAAAACCAAGCCATGCCTGCAGGGCAACCCAAGACGGGCGGGTCATGGTGGAGAGGTCCGACAGAATGTGGTCCACTGGAGAAGGGAATGGCAAGCCACTTCAGTATTCTTGCCTTGAGAACCCCATGAACAGTATGAAAAGGCAAAATGATAGGATACTGAAAGAGGAACTCCCCAGGTCATTAGGTGCCCAATATGCTACTGGAGTGGAGAAAGCGATGGCACCCCACTCCAGTACTCTTGCCTGGAAAATCCCATGGATGGAGGAGCCTGGTGGGCTGCAGTCCATGGGGTCGCTAAGAGTCAGACACGACTGAGCGACTTCTCTTTCACTTTTCACCTTCATGCATTGGAAAAGGAAATGGCAACCCACTCCAGTGTTCTTGCCTGGAGAATCCCAGGGACGGGGAAGCCTGGTGGGCTGCAGTGTGTGGGGTCACACAGAGTCAGACACGACTGAAGCAACTTAGCAGCAGCAGCAGCAGCATGCTACTGGAGATCAGTGGAGAAATAACTCCAGAAAGAATGAAGGGATATAGCCAAAGCAAAAACAATACCCAGTTGTGGATGTGACTGGTGATAGAAGCAAGGTGATGCTGTAAAGAGCAATATTGCATAGGAACCTGGAATGTCAGGTCCATGAATCAAGGCAAATTGGAAGCGGTCAAACAGGAGATGGCAAGAGTGAATGTCGACATTCTAGGAATCAGTGAACTAAAATGGACTGGAATGGGTGAATTTAACTCAGATGACCATTCTATCTACTACTGCGGGCAGGAATCCCTCAGAAGAAATGGAGTAGCCATCATGGTCAACAAAAGAGTCCGAAATGCAGTACCTGGATGCAATCTCAAAAACGACAGAATGATCGCTGTTCGTCTCCAAGGCAAACCATTCAATAACACAGTTATCCAAGTCTATGCCCCAACCAGTAATGCTGAAGAAACTGAAGTTGAACAGTTTTATGAAGACCTACAAGACCTTTTAGAACTAACACCCCAGAAAGATGTCCTTTTCATTATAGGGGTCTGGAATGCAAACATAGGAAGTCAAGAAACACCTGGAGTAACAGGCAAATTTGGCCTTGGAATGTGGAATGAAGCAGGGCAAAGACTAAGAGAGTTTTGCCAAGAAAACGCACTGGTCATAGCAAACACCCTCTTCCAACAACACAAGAGAAGACTCTACACATGGACATCACCAGATGGTCAACACCGAAATCAGATTGATTATATTCTTTCCAGCCAAAGATGGAGAAGCTCTATACAGTCAACAAAAACAAGACCAGGAGCTGACTGTGGCTCAGATCATGAACTCCTTATTGCCAAATTCAGACTTAAATTGAAGAAAGTAGGGAAAACCACTAGACCATTCAGGTATGACCTAAATCAAATCCCTTATGATTATACAGTGGAAGTGAGAAATAGATTTAAGGGACTAGATCTGAGAGACAGAGTGCCTGATGAACTATGGAATGAGGTTTGTGACATTGTACAGGAGACAGGGATCAAGACCATCCCCATGGAAAAGAAATGCAAAAAAGCAAAATGGCTGTCTGGGGAGGCCTTACAAATAGCTGTGAAAAGAAGAGAAGCCAAAAGCAAAGGAGAAAAGGAAAGATATAAGCATCTGAATGCAGAGTTCCAAAGAATAGCAAGAAGAGATAAGAAAGCCTTTCTCAGCGATCAATGCAAAGAAACAGAGGAAAACAACAGAATGGGAAAGACTAGAGATCTCTTCAAGAAAATAAGAGATACCAAGGGAACATTTCATGCAAAGATGGGCTTGATAAAGGACAGAAATGGTCTGGACCTAACAGAAGCAGAAGATATTAAGAAGAGGTGGCAAGAATACACGGAAGAACTGTGCAAAAAAGATCTTCACGACCCAGATAATCATGATGATGTGATCACTCATCTAGAGCCAGATATCTTGGAAAGTGAAGTCAAGTGAGCCTTAGAAAGCATCACTATGAACAAAGCTAGTGGAGGTGATGGAATTCCAGTTGAGCTGTTTCAAATCCTGAACGATGATGCTGTGAAAGTGCTGCACTCAATATGCCAGCAAATTTGGAAAACTCAGCAGTGGCCACAGGACTGGAAAAGGTCCGTTTTCATTCCAATCCCAAAGAAAGGCAATGCCAAAGAATGCTCAAACTACCACACAGTTACACTCCTCTCACATGCTAGTAAAGTAATGCTCAAAATTCTCCAAGCCAGGCTTCAGCAATACGTGAACCGTGAACTTCCTGATGTTCAAGCTGGTTTTAGAAAAGGCAGAACATCCATTGGATCATGGAAAAAGCAAGAGAGTTCCAGAAAAACATCTATTTCTGCTTTATTGACTATGCCAAAGCCTTTGACTGTGTGGACCACAATAAACTGTGGAAAATTCTGGAAGAGATGGGAATCCCAGACCACCTGACCTGCCTCTTGAGAAATCTGTATGCAGGTCAGGAAGCAACAGTTAGAACTGGACGTGGAACAACCGACTGGTTCCAAATAGGAAAAGGAGTACATCAAGGCTGTATATTGTCACCCTGCTTACTTAACTTCTCTGCAGAGCACATCATGAGAAACGCTGGACTGGAAGAAACACAAGCTGGAATCAAGATTGCCAGGAGAAATATCAATCACCTCAGATATGCAGATGACACCACCCTTATGGCAGAAAGTGAAGAGGAACTAAAAAGCCTCTTGATGAAAGTGAAAGAAGAGAGCGAAAAATTTGGCTTAAAGCTCAACATTCAGAAAACGAAGATCATGGCATCTGGTCCCATCACTTCATGGGAAATAGATGGGGAAACAGTAGAAACAGTGTCAGACTTTGTTTTTTTGGGCTCCAAAATCACTGCAGATGGTGACTGCAGCCATGAAATTAAAAGACACTTACTCCTTGGAAGAAAAGTTAGGACCAACCTAGATAGTATATTCAAAAGCAGAGACATTACTTTGCCAACTAAGGTCCGTCTAGTCAAGGCTATGGTTTTTCCTGTGGTCATGTGTGGATGTGAGAGTTGGACTGTGAAGAAGGCTGAGTGCTGAAGAATTGATGCTTTTAAACTGTGGTGTTGGAGAAGACTCTTGAGAGTCCCTTGGACTGCAAGGAGATCCAACCAGTCCATTCTGAAGGAGATCAGCCCTGGGATTTCTCTGGAAGGAATGATGCTAAAGCTGAAACTCCAGTACTTTGGCCACCTCATGGGAAGAGCTGACTCATTGGAAAAGACTCTGATGCTGGGAGGGATTGGGGGCAGGAGGAGAAGGGGACAACTGAGGATGAGATGGCTGGATGGCATCACGGACTCAATGGATGTGAGTCTGAGTGAACTCCGGGAGTTGGTGATGGACAGGGAGGCCTGGCATGCTGCAATTCATGGGGTCGCAAAGAGTTGGACACGACTGAGCGACTGAACTGATAAAAAAGAAACTTATGGTTGCCATAGGGGAAACGAGGTGGGGGGGATAAATTAGGAATTTCAGATGAACAGAACCACACTATTATGCATAAAATAGATAAACAACAAGGACCTACAGTATAGCATAGGGAACTATATATTCAATATCTTGTAATAATATATAATGGAAAAGAATGTAAATATATACATATTTCCAATATTGGAAAATTATATATATATATATTTGGCACCCCACTCCAGTACTATTGCCTGGAAAATCCAATGGACGGAGGAGCCTGGTGGCCTGCAGTCCATGGGGTCGCTAAGAGTTGGACACGACTGAGCGACTTCACTTTCACTTTTCACTTTCATGCATTGGAGAAGGAAATGGCAACCCACTCCAGGATTCTTGCCTGGAGAATCCCAGGGATAGGGGAGCCCGGTGGGCTGCCGTCTCTGGGGTTGCACAGAGTTGGACACGACTGAAGCGACTTAGCAGCAGCAGCATACATGCATTCTACCATGTGAACAAATGTCGGCTAACCTATTGGAAGATAAACCTCCACATGGAGGTTAATTGTCCCAGCCAAGTCAATTCTAAACCAGTCTACACTGGCTGACCTCCAAACATGTGACAGCCCATCCAAGATCAGCAGAGCTGCCCACCCAACCCATATCTGACTACAGAGTCAACCAAAGGTTAACCAACAATGAATACTTATTGCTTTAAGCCACTGAATTTTGGAGCAAGTTATGTGGCAATAACTTACAGATATGTGATGTTTTCATATCAGTACATGGAAAAAATTAAATGTGTAAAATGCTTAGAACTATGCCTGGGTTAAAGTAAGCTTTCAAAAAATGTTAGCTCTAATTTAATTCTCCAAGCCAGGCTTCAACAGTATGTGAACCGTGAACTTCCAGATGTTCAAGCTGGTTTTAGAAAAGGCAGAGGAACCAGATTAAATGGCCAACATCCACTGGATTATCAAAAAAGCAAGAGAGTTCCAGAAAAGCATCTACTGTTGCTTTATTGACTATGGCAAAGCCTTTGACTGTGGGGATCACAATAAACTGTGGAAAATTCTGAAGGAGATGGGAATATCAGACCACCTGACCTGCCTCCTGAGAAATCTGTATGCAGGTCAAGAAGCAACAGTTAGAACCAGACATGGAACAACAGATTGGTTCCAAATTGGGAAAGGAGTACGTCAAGCCTGTATATTGTTGCTCTGCTTATTTAACTTCTATGCAGAGTACATCATGAGAAATGCTGGGCTGGATGAAGCACCAGCTGGAATCAAGATTGCCAGGAGAAAATTAATAACCTCAGATATTCAGATGACACCACCCTTATGGCAGAAAGCAAAGAAAAACTAAAGAGCCTCTTGATGAAAGTGAAAGAGTGAAAAAGTTGAAGGAGTGAAAAAGTTGGCTTAAAACTCAACATTCAGAAAACTAAGATCATGGCATCTGGTCCTATCACTTCATGGCATATAGATGGGGAAATAGTGGAAACAGTGATAGACTTTATTTTCTTGGGCTCCCAAATCACTGCAGATGGTTACTGTGGCCATGAAATTGAAAGATGCTTGCTCCTTGGAAGAAAAGTTATGACCAACCTAGACAGTGTATTAAAAAGCAGAGACATTACTTTGCCAACAGAGGCATTACTTTGCCAACAAAGGTCTGTCTAGTCAAGGCTATGGTTTTTCCAGTAATTATGTATGGATATGAGAGCTGGACTATAAAGAAAGCTGAGCACTGAAGAATTGATGCTTTTGAGCTGTGATGCTGGAGAAGGTTCTTGAGAGTCCTTTGGACTGCAAGGAGATCAAACCAGTCAATCCTAAAGGAAACCAGTCCTGAATACTCATTGGAAGGACTGATGCTGAAGCTGGAACTCCTAACTTTGGCCACCTGATGTGAAGAACTGACCCATTGGAAAAGATTCTGATGCTGGGAAAGATTGAAGGCAGGATGAGAAGGGGAGGACAGAGGATGAGATGGTTGGATGGCATCACCGACTCGATGGGCATGAGTTTGAGCAAGCTCCGGGAGTTGGTGAAGGACAGGGAGGCCTGGCATGCTGCATCCACAGGGTCGCAAAGAGTCAGACATGACTGTATGACTGAACTGAACTGAATTTAGTATTACACACTAATAATGTCTGCAAAATATTCCATTGTATGAGGTACTGTTATTTATTCAAAGTCTTTATTTGTTGAACACATATTATTTCTATTATAAAGAATTCTGCAATTGTCCTAGTATATACATCTTTTTTGGTCTATTAATAAGAAAGAATTCTTAAGAATGTAATCACTGGATCAAATATATGCACACTTTAAATAACAACAGATAATAAAAATTTGCCTTCCAAAGTTACTCAGTTTGTTTCTACCAACATTGTATAAAAGAACCCTTTCTCCTCACCATCACCAGACCCAATATTATTTTAATGACCGTATAATAATCTATCATAATATGTGCCACAATTTATTGAACCCGTCTTCATTGCTGAACATTTAGGTTGCTTCCTCTCCCCCCATATTATAAATAAGACTGTGGAGAACATTCCAGTAGACAAATCTTTTCACACATTCATGATTATTTCCTAAGGGTAAATTCCTAGAAGTAGAATTTTTGAGTCACAGGATTTACACATTTTAAAGGATTTTGAATATATAATACCAAATTATTCCTCAGAAAAATTATACCAGATTATACTCAAATGCAACATTTATTAAAAAAACCTTTACTATGGAAAACTTAGAAATATACAAAAGAAGAGAGAATATCACAATGATTCCCTCCAGACAGCCATCACTCAGATTCAATAATGATCAATTTATGACCAATCTATTTCATTGTTGTCATTGCTGTTCAGTCAGGGAGTCCTCTCTGACTCTTTGGGACCCCATGGACTGTAGCTGGTCAGGCTCCTCTGTCCATGGGATTCTCCAGGCAAGAATACTGGAGTGGGTTGCCATTTCCTTCTCCAGAGAATCTTCCCAACCCACAGATCAAACCTGGTCTCCTGCGTTGCAGGCAGATTCGTTACCGCTGAGCCACCAGGAAAGACCCTGTTTCATCTACAACTCCCCAATTTGGTTATATTATTTTGAATCAGATCCAAAGGGGATGTTTTTCATAAACTTTCATTTAAGCAGTTGAGGATTCAGAAGACAAATAGAAGTGTCCCTTTTCGGCTCTGTGACAACCTAGAAGGGTGGGATGGGGAGGGGGTGGGAGGGAGGTTCAAGAGGGAGGGGACATAGGTAGACCTATGGCTGATTCATGTTGATGTTTGGCAGAAACCAATGCAACATTGTAGAGCAATTATCCTTCAATTAAAAATAGATAAATTTTTTTAAAAGAGAAAGTGTCCCTTTTCAGAGGGAATCCTGGTGGGAACCTCTTGGGACCACAGCCCAGGCCTGGGTGAGGGGAAGGCCTGACTGAGAGGCACAGGGAATGGTGGGGACCCCTGGTGCCATCCATCCCTGTGGGGGCCAGTGGTCCTTCAGGAAATGACTAATCCAGCCTACTGCTGAGGGCGTCCAGGGATTTTTCTCAGTCTCTGTATTCCCCAGCTGCATGTCATTCTCCATTTGACTAAAGCAGAGGTAATAATGTAATCCATCCATAGCTTATGTAAAAGCAAATATTTTGAGTTGTGTTTACAGTGATTGCAGCTGAGCAGGAGGCTCTTCCTGGGTCTCTGCTGAAAGTTTCCACTCTGATTGAATTTTGTGACACTAGTTGGCTACATTGATTGCATCAACTACAAGTCACACAGCCCTGAGACAGAAATACAGCAAATTCCTTTAACAAGAAAGTATAGTAACGGCTCAGCATCTTCCCATCTCTCAGGGCATTCTGCATAGGACCGTGCTGTGCTCTGCTCAGCCGCTCAGTCGTGTCTGACTCTTTGGGACCCCATGGGCTGTAGCCTACCAGGCTCCTCTGTCCATGGGATTCTCCAGGCAAGAATACTGGAGTGGGTTGCCATGCCCTCCTCCAGGGCATCTTCCCAACCCAGGGATTGAACCCACATCTCCAGCATAGCAGGTAGATTCTTTACCATCTGAGCCACCAGGAAAGCCCAGGAATGCTGGAGTGGGTAGCCTATCCCTTCTCCAGGGGAACTTGCCAACCCAGGAATTGAACCAGGGTCTTCTGCATTGCAGGCAGACTCTTTACTAACTGAGTTACCCAGGAAGCGCCCCCCAACCCTCCGCCCCAAATAGGGCTGTACTATGAAGCGAACTGCACTATTGCTGATTCATTGCTCTGAGGGGGAAAGAAAGGTAACTTGAAGACGTCTGTCAGTCAATTTGCAAATAAAGAGCAGCAGGAAACCCATGTTCTAGGCCAGAATAGTAAGTGGAAGGAAGATGAATACTCAAGGTTGATTTCCAAATGTCAGATTCAAAGCACCCTCAAGAGTTCACTGCAGTGATTCCCAAGCTACTGTATTACCTCTAGAGGTCAACCACCTTGCTTTAAGTTATCCACATGATAATGCTTGTGCCATCAGAGTTCAAAGGAAAGGCCACGGGCTTTGAGGCAAACAGAACCGGTTTGAATCAAACTCCACCATCTACTTGCTGATTTGGGGCTGCTTCTGGGAGCAGGGAGGGCTTCTCAGAGGGCACTAGCGGTAAAGAACCTGCCTGCCGAAGCAGGAGACGTAAGAGATAAGGGTTTGTTCCCTGGATAGACAAGATGCCCTAGGGAGAGCATGGCAACCCACTTCAGTATTCTTGCCTGAAAAATCCCATGGACAGAGGAGCCTGGTGGGCTACAGCGCATGGGGTCGCAGAGTTTGGGGCACGACTGAAGCAACTAAATCCTCATGCATGCTGGGAGCAGGGAAGGCAGGCACAATACACATTCTAAGGACAGGACAGTGTCTGCGGGGCCTCCAGCTGCTGGGGTCCAGCCTGTGAACCAGTGGTCACGTCATCTTAAAGTCTTGCCCCAACAATCAGAAAGGGGTCCAAGGTCTTCTTAGAGGAAGCGCCATCTCAGTGGAAGTCAGAGGACCAGTGGGAGTCAGTCAGCCAAAATGAGGGTAGATGAATAGGAAATCAGTATCTGTGGGTAGGAGGATTCCAAAAAGAGGGAACAGCCTCCAAAAGTTTGGAGTAAGAAATGAGACACACACCCTGGGAACTGAAGTTGTCAAGTGTAGCTGGAGTGTGGTGTACCAGGATGGGGACAGGGTGACCCTGAGGATGTAGCAAGAGTCAGATCTTGAAGGGAAATCCAAGGTAAGTTCAGGATGATTCAGGAAACAGTAGTTTCAAGCTTGATAATGACAGGATCAGATGGCTGAGACTAATCTCATTGCTGTGCAGAACGGATGGGAGAGAGTGAACCATTAGGAGGCAGCTGTGGCAATGAGATGGTCTGGACCAGGGCAGTGGCTAGGGGACAGGGAACGGTGGGTGGTGCCCAGAGGCATTTCATAGGTAAACAATTGGACCTGGTGATTGTGGGATATGGTAGGTTAAGGGAAGAGGGAGGGGCCTGGGGTGAGCTCCTGGCTTCTGCCTTGGCCTCTGGTGGGTAGTGGCGCTATTCACAGGGGTGGCACAGGTGAAAATGGGGAGTTTGTGCTGAGTTTGAGGCCAGGGTTCTGTGGGTAGTTGTGTAAATGCACTGGGGACTGAGAAGGGTGATAGAGCTTGGTTGTGGTGCTGTCAAGACATGAAGAGTCAAGGAAGCCATAGGAGCAGAGATGATCCTCAGGAACAGCACTTGGTCAATGAAGAGAAAAAACAGTCTCCACATTGATGAAATGGCCAAGGTCAGAGATGCAAGGAGCTAAGTGAGCCATCTTACTTGAAGTCCAGATGAAGGAGCCTGGCGCTGGGTGGGGTGGCAGTTGATGGCAGGGCCCATCTTGTCATCTCCCTGGGTTGCAATGGGGCAGTATAAGGGCCATTTTCACAGTCTTACCTGACCTCTCTCTTTTTGGCTGCCTCATTGGTTTAATACCAGCTATGAATGGCCTTCTAGTTGGTTCCAGTGGTAAAGAATCTGCCTGTCAGTGCAGAAGACTCAGGATAGGAGAGTTCACTCCCTGGGTTGGGAAGATCCCTTGGAGTAGGAAATGGTAACCGATTCCAGTATTCTTGCCTGGAGAATTCCATGGACAGAGGAGCCTGGCAGGTTACAGTTCAAGGGGTCACAAAGAGTCCAGTGCAACTGAGTGACTGTGCACACACACATACATGAACACCCAAGTCTGTCCCCACTCCCTACTCATGTCCTAGAACATGAAACTGGACCACTCAGTGCTCAGTCCTATAGTGTCAGATTTTTCCCCATCAAGCAGGATTTGAGTCAGAGACTGGGGGCTGC